>NW_025814825.1:17577500-18177500 GCF_022079265.1 Lynx rufus
CACAGATGAGGGAAATCTGGGATGTGGGCTGTGAGCCTTCACCTCCACTTCAGGCCCAGCTCTTCCACCTTTATCTGCTTATCACTAGACTTCAACAAAAGATTTGTTTTGGGAAAAGAAGTGCTAGTACTCCAAAATTTTTGAAAACCACTTCCATATTCTCCTCTCTGTAGCCTGGGCTTTTCATTCTTGGGGTCCAGTAGGCATCATGGTACTTTGTAGCATGTACAGCTTATGGGGTTTTATTCTAGTCCCTGAGCTCTTCTCTTCTTCTGTTGGGCACCCCTGGGGACCACAAGTCAGGACAAAGCTAGGGAACTTGATGAAGAGATTAGGAAGGGGTTAGAGATGAACAGGGAGATGGGCATAGAAAACCATGTCCCTTATACCTACGTCTTCTTATTCCTGTCAGTCCTAATCACAGCTCTTGGCAGGCTGACGAGCACAAGAAACACTTGAGTCACAGCTTGTGTAGTATCTAAAATAGTAATAATGCCTTATTTGTTCACGGTTTTAAAATTTTAAAAGCATTTTCATTGACATTGTTTTATTGAAAATTCTGAATAACCCTTAAAGATAGGAAAGGCTGTAGTTACTGTCCCGGGTCTAGACCTGAGGCCCCGAGGGGGTGAGCAATGTGCCTAAAATCACACAGATCATAAAAGTCAAAACCAGGACGCAGTCATTTTACGCTTGGTAAAAGAATATCTTCATTTCTCTTTTTCACAGTGGATGGTTTCTCACTGGCCCCAGAGTCAATACTGTGATGATGCTGGTGAAGAGAAGAAAGTGACGGTCTCCTCTTTTCTTTGGATATTTTCTTCCTCCCTTTCTCTCCCCATCAAAGAAGAATGGCGTCTTGGGGTGGCTTTAGTCAGCCTCCCCACTGCTGCTTTCCTTTCCCTCTCCTCCTGGCAGGAAAGCAGGGTGATTATGGGGCATTCTCCTAGCTGAGGTGTTAAGGGTTTATGTAGTGCTTGTGGATGGATGGCTAATGGACTCAGTTGGGTTGTTTCAATGAAAGTTTCCCACAATCTGATACTAAAGTGGAAGGCTTGAGTGAAGCTTTCATCACTTTTTCACCAGGCTCATCAAGGACTTCCTTTTCCTCTCTGGAAATTGTATTTCATGCGGTGTATTTCTAATCCAAGTGTTACATCAATCAGCAGTTCAGGGTAGGTTTGTGGTTCTCCTGGAGTGTTTTACAAGCAAGGATGGGGTTTCTTATTCTTTTCTGCTCAGCCCTCCTGGACTCTTGGAAAAATACTCAAACTGCAATTTCCTTCCATCTATTATGACCTGTTCTTTTAGTTGCTATTAGAATTATTGGTTTTTCCAAGGCATTATCTTAATAAAGGCATTCCTTTCTGGGCTGTGCTTGACCTGTGGGTGAGACTGGGAATCTGTTTCTTCTCATGGTTATTATAAAGTTAGGGCTCTCAGAAAACTGAGAAAAATGGGAGCCTTTGAAACATGATCTCCTTGGCCAATGACTTCTCTGTTGCTAAAAGGGATGCTGGGTAGAGAGTCAGCCTATGTGTTTCAGCCTAGAGTGGTTTGTTTGTAAGAGAACCCTCCCAAATGGTCAGTTTTTCATGTTTTGGCTGTCAAAGAAAGAAACAAGACATTTTAAACTAACAGTGGTGGAAATATTGGATGACAAGGAAGGGGAAGTGAGATCTGGGACTTGGGCATATCACCCAGGCTGTTTTCTGGATGTTTGTCAGACATGTGACTTTGATGTGTTGGATTACTGGAGTCAGGGCTGGAGAGCTCTGTGACGAATATGTATTAGTTGACTGAAGTCCACCTAAGAATTAGGATCTGGTCATGAACTGATGTCAAAGGAAGGTGATTGTGGACTCTGGGGTTTGGAGTTTGTTTGTTTTCCCCAGTTTAACACATTTTTTTTAAATGGTTGAGAAAAAAATGCTGCCATTCCCAAATAAAAATATTTAGCCAGTATTTTCTTATACTGGGTGCAAAGGAGGGGACTTGTCCCCAAATTCTATCCTAGTCCTGTAAGAACTGAGATTAAAATTTGGATAAGTATTTTGCCCTTCTCGTTTTTAAAATTCATCTGAAGCTTTTTTGAAAAAACCTCCCAGCAACTGTGACAGGGTATCGCAGCTGTCTGAGGGTTTTTTTTCTCCCCTGTTATCTTTCCTTTCTTTAAGAAAAGAGTCGTTTCAGAGGCAGCCGTGACAGCTCTGTCATTTCACTCACACCTCTAAATTTCTCTTTCTGTTGTCAGTCAGCAGACGACAGTCCCAGGATTCTGATGGGCCTGAGTGATGTCCAAATCCAGGAGAGATTGGAGAGAGGCCTGGAGCAGTGTGTCAGAAGCAGCCATCCTTGCCTTTATTCTTAGAAGAATCGTTAGGAGTTTAAAAAGTTCCCCTATGCCAGGATCCCTGAATCTCCACTGCTGCCATCTGCAGTATGCAACGGGTGGGGCTGGGACTCCCTTGAGCATATTTTCCAGACATTCCAGTTGAGTGAGAGTGCTGAGTTTCTCTGACCTGTGTTACCCTGTGGAAATTTTATTCATTCATTCATTCATTCATTCATTCATTCATTCAAACACTTGCAGGTTCACAACAAAATAAAGAGGAAGGGACAGAGATTTCGCATATATCCCCTGCCCTGACATCATCAACATCCTAAAGCAGAGTGGTATATTTGTTACAACTGATGAACCTATGCTGACGTATCGTAACTACCCAAAGTCCATAGTTTACATTAGGATTCACTCTTGGTATTGTACCTTCTATGGGTTTGGACACATGTATCATGACCTGTATCCATCATTATAGTATTATATAGGGTATTTTCATTGCCCTAAAAATCCTGTATGCTATACCTGTTCATCCCTCCCCACACTAGGGAAATTAATACTACATTGGCAGTAATTCCTTTCAGGAAGAAAACTCTTCCACAACAACCATAGCATTGGCTCCTAACTTTTATGAGTGCTTCTATTCCAGGCACTGTGTTTTACATCCATTATCCCATTCATTTTCCAGCAGCCCTGTGGTAGGTACTATTTGTCATCCCATTGTAGTGATGAGGCATCTGAGGCTCAGCTCCATTAAATAACTTGGGTAACTTGCTGAAGGCCACGCAACAAATGAGTGATAGAGCTGGGATTCATGCTCAGGTCTGTGTGACACTGTTGCCCCAGTGCCTTAAGCCATATGCAGTTCTCATATGCCACAACTGTCTGTTTTCCATGGTGAAAGGAAACACGACAATTATAATGACCTGCAAGACAAGTGAGGCCTGTGCCCTTGTCTTCTGAAGCATGAAGGCACCTGGATTAAGAAGATAAGCAATCACAGCACCATGAGTCTGGGGTTGTCAAAGCTGCCCCAAGGGGTGGGATAGAAAGGCCACCTGCATCTGGAAGGAAGGGTTCTTTAGATGAAATCAACCTGGATTTAGAGTATCTACAAAGGAGACCCCAAAATATGTAGTAATGTGTGTTTGATTTAGGTCATATGGTAGAGCCTTAATTTACCTACTGATTCTGAGCTGTTCTGCCAGGGCTTGGCATGTGGTTTGGGCAGTCTCAGTTGTTGCCTTGTAGATGTTGTCAGGATTATGGACAACAAACTTTTCATTGTTAGGGTCATCAGTTTTGCATCTTCTTTTATCTGTGATATACCATTGCTCCCAGTTTTCTTCTTATGTCTTCTATTAATTTCTCTTGAAGACGCAGCATCTTTCTCATTCATGAGCATGTTCTGTATCCCACTGAACTGTTCCCTGGGACTGCTGTGGAGGGGAGGCTGATAACACACCTTGCCCAACATGCTCCTGCCCATATTGCATTCGTGTTCAAGCCCAGAGCTTTCAGGTGATGAGCCACACAATGAAGTGTGATGCTCATTTATTCCTCCAAACCTTAGGTGTTAGATGTCTCGATTCTACAGATAGATTGCTTGAGTGTAAATCCTGTCTCTGCCTCTTAGTAAATGTGTTCCCATGGGGAGGTTGATTAACTTCTCTATGCCTTTGTTTCTTTGTCTGTAAAATGGGGGTGACAGCAGTACATGACTCATAGGATTGTTGTGATTGATAATTATGACTATAGTTAACAGTTTTATAACCTCTGCTAAGAGCCAGGCCTGTTCGAAGAGCTTCATGTTTATTAATTTATTTAATCTTCACAGCAACGTAGTGAGGTTAGTACTGCTTTTTGCCCATGTTGTAGATGAAGACACTGAATTATGGAGAGCTTAAGTCATTTGATAAAGGTCAGACAGTTGGTAAACAATGGGGCAGAGATTCCAAACGAACTATTACATGCTCCTACCACCATCCTATTCCCTTCCTATGATTTAACACCTGAAAAGTGCTTGGTGCCATGCTTTGAATATAGTGTGGGTTCAGTAAATACTGTCTGCCATAAATAATAATAACTACAGTATTATTATTGTTAATGCTAGGCACCATGTTAGCCATGGGTAGTAAAGACAAGCCACCCCAAAACAGTTCCCTTGTATACTTTACAAACTAGTGAGGAAAAAAGATGCTTAAATGGGCAATAGCCATCAGGTGTATACAAGCTATAATATAAGATCTACAGGATGGTAAGGAAGGAACCATCATTTCTTTAAATAAAAATTATTGAGAACTTTCATATCTTGTTAGGCATTGTGCTAAGTCCCATAGGAATGTTATTTTCCTTAATTCTATATGGTAGATACCATTATTAATCTATTTACATGGACATTGAGACCAAGATGATGTTACGGAACTTGTCCAGGGTCATTTTGGCCAATGAGTGTTCAATCTGGGATTTGTTTGTCTGAAAGCCCTGGCTTTAAGCCACTGCCCCACTTGCCTGAATATGTCTACATTGTCAGTGGGACTTCATAATCCTTTCCTGAAAGATTGAAACAGGAGTGACCAAATAACAGTGAGGTCACTACCTCTCTGTCACTGTCCCTTCAGAACCAGGCTTCTAAGAGATTTTTCAGTGAATTGGTAGTTAACTGGATGGAAGCTACCATTTATGTTGACTGATTTGTCATCTTTGGAATGTTGACTGATTTGTCATCTTTGGAATGGACCATGTTGGACTTTGATCCCCAACATGTATGCTCACGTGACTCTCTCTTCATGGAATGCCAATGACTGCATTCTTCAAGGCCAGATGGGGTACCCTATTTTTGTGACCTTCCATGAAAATGCCTGTGCTTTCCTTTTCTTTGAAGCCTGAACTCTAAACCATGCACTTAAGCACTTCTATCACATTTTTCTCTTTGTTCAATTTCATGGATATTAGGCTTCTCTGACCAACTATCTTTAAAGTGCTCTTAGAAATAGAAGCCATGTCTGCTTAGTATCCTACAATATTCATCACAAGCTAATGAATAAACCAGACATCCCCAAACTGGGAGTCATTTTTTATTTCTTTCTTTCTGTCAGCCCACATCCATCCATCAAAGTCCTGTCAGCTCTACTCCTAAAATATTTCCTGAGTCTCCACTACCACCACCCTGGATCAAGCCACCATCACATCTTGCTGGAAAAACCACAGTAGCTTCCTTTCTGCTCTGTCCCTTCCCTTCTTGCCTCCCTGCAATTCATTTGCCATATGGCAGCTAGAGCAAACTTTTAAAATGCGAGTTAGATCATGCCACTCTTCTATTCAATCCCTCCAAAAACCATTTGCCCTTGGTATAAAATCCAGAGTCCTTCCATGGCCTATGAGGCTTGGTGTGATCTGATCCTGTCAACCTTGCCCACCCTGTTTTGTGGGCCTTTTCCCATTCTGGACACACTAGCCCCCTGCTGACCTTGGACTGTCACTCAAGGACAGCAAACTTTTTTTTTTTTTGTCTTGGAATCCTTAACAAGTTATTAGTTTTGTGTAGAACATTAGAACATTCTTGGTTTCATGAGTTCCTTCTTATCATTCAGGTCTCAGCTCCAATGTCACCTCCTCACAGAGACTTTCTTTGATAAGTATAACTGAGATAGTCCTCACTCCTAACTGGAGCTTGCGTTCTATTCCCTTACTCTGTCTTGTTTTCGTCAGAGCACTATTACTATCTTTTTATTCATTTGTCTACATGTGTAATATCTATTTTCCCCCAGTAGAATATAAGCTCCATGAGAGAGGCCATCATCTACCTTGTTTGATCCTGGATTCTCTCCACCTCCCAGACTGCTTGGCCCATAATGCCAGCTAATAAATAATAAGTAGTTGATATTTAATAAGGGATTACTATTTGCCAGTCATTGTTCTAAGCACTTTAAGTGTATTCACCTAATCAGTTTTCACAGTGACCTCAGGGTGTGGATATTCATATAATTCGTATTTTACAGGTGAGGAGACTGAGACACAGAGAGTTTACACCACAGCACAAAGTCACACAATGAGTAAGTGGCAGAGGCTGGATTCAAAAGCAGGCAGCCGGGCTTCCGAGCCTTTGTTCTCAGTTACCACATCACAGTGGATCTCAGGTAGATCATAAATACTTGTGGAATGAATTGATAAATAGAAGATGCCCACTAGAGCCAATAATCCTGGATTATTGTAGAAATGTTCTGAGCCTGGACATCGTCAAATACATCAGAGCAGAGGCTGTGGCACCACCCATGTGGGTAATAAATACCTCACAATGCCAAGTGGGTTTTGCTTACCACGGAAGCTGCTATTTATACTTTATACTTGATAGAGCCGTCTGGCTCAATGGTCCTTTTTTTTTTTTTTTAAGACGAGAGAATTGTGGGAAATATTTTGTTTTCCCCGGGAGCCAGGCTATGTATTTACTTCAAGTTTTATTAAATGAGTTATAAATTTTCCCAGCAATTTACTCATAGCTCAAGAGGTTTAATTTGCATGTGTTGCCTTTTACAATATGCTTTTCGTAATGTTGCAGATGCTTCTTCCCCAGCTTCAGTAAACAACAGGCACTCGGCCAGGTTTTTGACTGAACATGTGCCAGGCCTTGAAAATACAAATTAACCCCATGATGGCCGTCGGGGAGGGGGGCTGGCGCATGCCCTACTCTGTCCAGGGCATCTAAGTAGCTGAATGGAATTCGTGAGGGGGATTGAGACAGAGATTTTCTGGGTATTCCTTTTGAATATGTTTTTGAATGTTGCTTTGACCTACAAAATAAGGCAGACATTTATGCTTAGGCATCAGATTTGTATTTGGTTTTACTTAAGATATGGTGTTAGTATGATGACAAGAAGGGCTATTGGGGCCTTCTGATGATTTCTGGAGAGGCCAAAGTCATTTTGGCCTTGAGGGCAGTTGGCTAAGGGTCTGTGATGGGGAAGCTGTTTGAGCCACTAAGAAGCCAGCTCCTCTGAGAGTCCAGTGTCTGATGTCCCTTTGGTCCCATGAGAGAGCAGCAGGGTTGAGAACTTATCCTTTGGAGTCACACTTTTGGGTCTGAGTTCTGGCTCTACAGCGTATTAATTGCGTGAGTTCAGGCATGGTACTTAGTCCTTTTCTGTGCCTCAGTGTCTTCATTTGTATAAGTGAGGTTATAATAGTCCCCATCATGTAGGTTTGTTGGGAGATTGAAAGAGAATATTGTATATAAAACATTTGGAGCAGTGGTTCATAAATGAACACATAAATGGCAGTACCTCTTGTTTCAGGCCCTGTTTGGTTCCTGAATACTTAGGGGACAGATGCTCTAGGTAGAGTTTTTCTGGTTGTACCTTGGTTGAGGTGGTAGGTGAACTGCTAGAGTAAGAGATTGATGCTGTATTCATTAGAATGAGAATGTAAGAGAAAGACTCACCTTATGTAGCTTAACATTATGGAGCTTTCTTTCTCACATGGAAGAAACGTGGGGGTAGGTAGTAAAGGGTTGATGTGCTAGTTTCATGATGTCATGAGGAGCCCTGGTGTCTTCCCCTTGAGCTCTATCATTCTTAGCCTATTTTCTTATGATTCCAGATATGGCTTGTACTCTTGCCATCATGTCTCATTCCAAGAAGCCGGAAGGCGGGGGGGACAAAGAATGAGATCGTTTTCTTTTAAGGAAACTTCCATGATGTCTGACCTGACACATCCTCTTACATCGCATTGGCCAGAACTTAATTGCAGAGTCACAGGTAGCTGAAAAGAAAATAGATTCTCTCATTTTGGCGGCCCTATGCCAGATAAAAAGTGGCTCTGTTATATAGAAGGGGGTATGGAAAGGGTGTTGAAATAGTAAGGGCAGATGAATTGTTATTATTGGTCCATGGTTGTTGTGGCTTAGAAGGAATTAAGGTTGTTGTGTTAGAAGGAATTCCCAGGTACATAGAGCAGTATTTTTAAGTTTACTTTTGAGAGAGAGACAGAGAGTGAGTGGGAGAGCGACAGAGAGAAGAGAATCCCAAGTAGGCTCCGCCTGGTGTGGGACTAGAACTCACAAACCCTGAGATCATAACCTGAGCTGAAACCAAGAGTCAGACGCTTAACTGACTGAGCCATTGAGGTGCCCCCAGCAATATTTGTCTAAAGTCTGTTTCATTGATGATTTTAGATAGTAAATGGGAATTATAAACTAATCTTGTAATTATTTTTATATCAGCTAAATTATAACTAGAATATAAAACCCAGGATTTCATAGGTATCATAGAGTAGTATAAGATATTTTAAAATTGAAGTGACTCAAGGTTTTACAAAATTAAGTAAATGCAGGCATAGCGAGAATGAGCGGGGAGAATGCATGGTGGTTAAGTGTGGACACGGGGGCCAGACTGTCTGAATTGCAATTTGTGCTCTGCCGCTTATTGGCCAAATGACCTTTACCTTTCCGTGCCACAGTTTACTTGTCTGTGAAATGGCATTAATACTCGTACCTACTTGCTAAAGTTGCCTTAAAAATCAAAGAAATTAGTACTTAAAAGCTTTTAGAATAGTGCCAGGCATGTGGTAAATTCTCTGTAAACATTTATCATTGTTATTGTTGCTGCTGCTGCTGTTGTTATGATTATTGTTGTTTTTACTAGTATTATTATTAATTACAAAAGACAGCCCTTGGATGGAGGAGCAGTTATGAGGGTGCCGCATACCTGCCTAAAAGTAGGGAAACACTGGCTTAGAAGAATGAATTTGGTGGTTGACCAGGACCAATCCTAGGCAGAGCTATAAATAATAGTTGTATTAACAGTTAAAACTAGTGTTTTATAGTTTAAAGTGGTTCCATATATGATAATAACATTGACTAGAGTTTATTGAGCATTTACTGTGTACTGGGTACCATGGGGTTTGCTTTAAAGATAGCACTTTGGATTCCCCCAACACTACAAGCTAAGTGTTCTTTCTGTTCTATAGATGGAGAAACTTAGTGTGGGACGTGTTCAGGAAATTGCTGAACATTCCGTGTCATCATGGGACCAGCTTCAAAGTCCCTGCTGATAAAAAAAAATCTTTGCTCCATCTCTCTTTGGGGCCTCTCTCTTGCCTTTCAGTTGTCTGGAACTCCTTTATTCCTACCTTGCCTCCAGGACCCTCTGATTCCTCTTCCTTCCCATTTCCCTTCCATGCTCTAGTTACCAGCTTGTGCACATGCTGTCTATTTCCTAAGCCTTTATGCACTGTCAAAACTGACCTGTCCAGGGTCCATGTTCCTGCAGGACACAGATGGCAGCATCTAGTTTAATGAACGGATTTGTGAAAATGGACATTAATGGACTAATATGCTACTTCTCTGAGTAATTCATTTTGGAATAGGCCTAGAAATCTTAAGCAGGAAGAAGTTTAGCAGCCTCATAGGCTTGTCCTGCCGTTGACCAAGGGGGGGCTTGGTCTAACAACTCCTAAGTCATTCTGTGTGACTTTTCTATTACTCTATCATAGAGTCCTGACAAAAATGGAACACCGAGATGGTGAACAAGGAAGACCAAATATGCTGTTGAGTTATCAGTCAAGAGCAAGGGCTCTATCACTACCCACCCCCAGAACCCAGACCTCCCAAGTCCTAGCCTGGTGCTTGGCACATGGTGAGCATTCAGTCAATATTGTTGAGTATCTGTATCACTTACTAGAGGCCTTTCAGATGTGAAGGGAACAGAAGGCCCCCTTAAGGAATGGGACAATGAGTTACAATGGGTAGAGTTTGGTTGAGGTTTTTGGATTTGATAGATTTGTTTGTTTGTGTGGGCTATAATGGTCTGTCACACAGGTCAGCTTGCTGTCACCCATGGACGCTGTGTGTTTCCGGTTAAGTGTGAACTGAACATGAATAGCACAGTGCTGGAATGGGGGACATTCATCTTCTACTCTCCTCTCTGTCTTTGAGCTAGAGGCTCAATGTGTTACTCTTGTGATGTCATAAAGCACCTGATGTCTTAGTACATCCGGTAAGAATTATTTGCTCTTTTACTCTTCCTACAAATTGCACCTTATGATCCATTGAATTTCACTTTCTATTTTTCCAACATTTCTCATTTTCTGCACTTTTTTTTTATCCTCTCTCTCAGACCATTGGGGGAAGGAAACAATGTTGCCTAGCAACCAGTAGGAAACCAGTCAATACTGTTTCTAATATTAACCCATTGGTAACAAGGATTCAAGGCGGTCCTTGTGTTCTCTAACCCTCCCTAGCGTGTTTGAAACTATGAGTTCCCAAAAGTTGGCAGCTGACCTTCATGTTCTCATCAGGAGCCTCAAGGACATTCATGGGTAGTCGTAAATGTTCCAGAGTTGTAAGTTATATAAATTGTCTCTTTATTAAAGCGATTCAATGTTTGGAATCTTAATTTAGGAATCTGTTGGGATTATTTTACTTTCACTTGTTGAACAAAATAGTTTCTGATCTCAGCAGGTCGTGTGTGTGTGTGGGGGGGGGGTGTTTGGTGTTTGATCACTGAAGTTCATTCATCTGGCAATATCTGTTTTTCTGGATTGTATCATTCATTCTTCTGTAGCATTTATTGAAATCTTTGTGCCAAGGACCGTGAAGACTCTGGGGAATAACCCTGAGTACACCTGGTTCTTGTATCAGTCTTCTTGTCAGCAAAGTCTTTTTCTCTTTTCAGCTTCCTTTATTCAGATAACAGATAATATTGCTATGTTTTCAGATACTGTAGTTACTCTTCTACTAGAATGGTTTCTTTGGCTTTGACTAGACAATATTATTCTTAGGTTCTTTAGACTTTTAGGAAGGAAGAAATAGGATGCAACAAAAAGATAAATCTTGCCCAGTGTTTCTCTCACACATACAAGGTTGTGCCTGGCACACATAGGTAAAGGTTTGGAGCATGAATTTGCCTTACACAAAATGATGTTAATGAAGTTAGCCTTCACTGCTTCTCTTCTTATGTATGTGCACTCTTCTTGCTACAGATAACTTATTAAATCTTCCAAACACTCAGCACCCTTAGGCCAGTCAAAATCAGCCCCCTGTGGGGATTAGTGAGTGGATCTCTCCTTCTCATTAGAGTGTCATTAACATTACTGAAGACTCTCTACAAACAGAATATCTTCGGCGAGGATCGCAATTTATTGGGACATTCCTGATAGGCTGAGTGAGTTTTGAGCAGATTGTCCTCTTCTTTCACTCTCCAGGGGGTGATTCACCTCTACTTTTATCTCCTGGAGCACCTTGCAGGTGATAGGGTTTACTATTCTAAGTCCCTGCATTGCCCTGCAGGGGCTCATTTCCTCTAGGTCCTTAGAGCCCTCATCAACTGGGTCACTGTTGAGTTGTGAGGGTTGTGTGTATTTGTTGCTTAGCATGAGTGACCACATTTCCACAGCTCTTGGGCTTGGGCCCTGAGTTAGTTGTTTCAGTTCATGGAGAAGAAGCATCTTCCACAACCAGGTGCTGTGAAGTAAGCTGTAGGTGATTCCATCCTCAGTGACTTTGGGTGCTCAGTTACAATCCATCTGGGAATAGTTACTTAGGACTCATCAAGGTGTGGCTTTGAACTGGATTTTGACAGATGTCTCCAAAAAGGAGTAGGCACTGGAAGCTCCTGAGATATCCTTATACAGAATTTGAGGTCTTGCCTTATATCAGTCATTCAGAACAGAAAAGGAGAGCGGCCATATAGATCTAGGCAGAGGCATAATTCTAGCAGCTTCCATTATTGAACACGTAACCTACTATGTGACAGGTATCTAGATAGGCCCCTTGCATACATTATCTTTCAGTCTTTCCAGGAGCCTTGCAAGGAAGGTATTTGTCTCTCTGATTTATAGATTCAGAAAGGGTAAATATCTGTCTCAAGGTTATACAGCCCACAGGGATTTAAATGCAGACAGGGCCTGAAGGCATCCTGTGCTCTTTTTGCTGGGCCACACTGCCTCCTTTGCAAGTTGGCTTTCACCTGAAAGCAGGGAAGAGTTTGCCGGGGGGGTGGTGGTGGTGGTGGTGAACAATCCTAGATGTGGGGAATGTGGAAATCAAGCCATCACTGCTCCCAGACCAGTTTTCACCATGTGAAAGCATTAAAAAAAAATTTTTTTTTTACATTTATTTATTTTTGGGAGACAGAGAGAGACAGAGAACAAGTGGGGGAGGGGCAGAGAGAGTATGAGAGAATCTGAAGCAGACTCCAGGTTCTGAGCTGTCAGCACAGAACCTGATGCGGGGCTTGAACTCACAAACTGTGAGATCATGACCTGAGCCAAAGTCGGACGCTTAACCGACTGAGCCACCCAGGCGCCCCCATGTGAAAGCATTTAGATCATCCAGTGTGTGCCATTGATAAGATGTAGCTGTAGTAGAATTGAACCAAATTAAAATATCAGACTTATGAACTCAGAACCTCTTTCTTGGTCTCTAATTCACTGCCTTGCTGTGTGGCTTTGTTTCTGTCCTTTCTGAACACGAAGTGATTCATGTTGAGGTGGCTGGGGTTCTCTGAGTTAGTGGGAGTTTTGATGATGATCGTCATACCACTTATCATGAGCACTTGACACACTCTAGACACCAGCCTAAATATTTTACTAATATTATTCAGTTGTCTTCTGACAATCATGTTGGGTAGGTGATATGATGCTCATTTTCAGTAGAGAAGACAGAGGCTCAGAGAGGTTAACAAACTTGCCCAAGATCACATAGCTAGTAGTTGGAACAGCTGGGATTTGAACCCTGGACGTTCCTTGATTCAAAGCCATCCTCAACATTTCACTCTGCTGATAAGCAGGGGGCTTCAGAAACAGGTAGAGTGTGTGCCACATGCTTGAGCATGATTTTCCCAGTATTGCATTTCATGTATGTTAATTTGTACTTGTGTATACAGCTAAACTGTAAACACCTGGAGGGCACGGGCCATTCCCTAAATTTGTGATATGTTAATATTGAATGCTTGGTGGTGTGCAGTATAAATTAGATTAGTTCATTGCTTTTCTTCCCCCTTGGCAGCCATTCTGCTTTCTCCATTGATTCATTTCTCTATTGACAGAGAACTCATATCCTAAAGTATTGGAGAAAGAATGCTATCAGCAGCTGGACTCCCGTGTATCAGATAAATTTTACAGAAAAGTATTTGGATTTTGTTTTGTCTTGAGCCCGCTCTGAATTGTTGGTATCCTGGGAAATAGTAGAACACATACACAAGGGTTCTACTACTTGCCTCTGGATGCCCTTGGGCATGTTACCTCACCTTTCCCACCCTGGATTCCTTGACTTTTTATAAAAGGGCTCTAAAATAGTACCTACTTCATAGGTTGGGATCATTTGGTGTAGGCACTGTCACATAGCCAGTGCTCAATAAAATGGAACTCTTTGTGTTTTATGTCTTGTGTTTTATTTACTGAGTAGAATTCTGACTTTTCCATGGACAATTACAGGAGTGGAGGATCAGGCTGAACTGTCCATAGGGCAGAGTTGGTGGAATCCATTATGATAGGATGAAAAGTGGGAGGTCTGGGAGACAGTAAAAAGATATTCTTGCCCTCTAAGGTATATGAATTCTCTTCTGATGCATTTTAGTTCCGTTGTTAGGATATGGACATGGGGTTAAGAAGTACTTGTCTAGTGCATGACCTTTCCCAAAGAGAACTTTGGCGGGCATTGCCTGTCACATTCATGTGTCCCATCTGGCAGAGAACAGGAATCTTGCTGCTAAATGCAGCACTCTTAACTTCTCCACGTGGCCTGCCATCCAATTTCGGGAGCAAGAAACTAAAAATATTTCCTGATGAGAAGTAATTTCTCTTGTGTTCATGCCTCACTCATGGCAGCCTTCCACTCACAACAGGGCTACCCAGTGCTGGTCATAGGTGGCACATGTGACAGCTGGGGTCTGGCCCCTAGTTTGGGGTGATGGAGGAGAGAGGGTCCCAGAAGAAGAATAGAGGGCCTACTACTCCCTACTCAGGCAGAAGGCTAATTCCTCTGCCTGCTTCAGATTGGATTGGAGAAAGGGATCTAGGCACGTACATTGCATTTTTCATGGCACTTCCACTGCCTTGCATGGCTGTGCCACTTTGTCACCAGTCCATTCAAGGCCCAACCTCCAAGTCTCTGCTGCTTCTCTTCCCCAGAACACAGGAATCTTCTCAAGGGATTCTACTCTTTGTCCTTGGTCTATAGCTGAACTTGAGGCTAAATCACCTGCCCCCTCCAAGTCCTATCCATTCTTCTTTGGTCAGAGGATGAGTTTTAGAAACACTTACTGCAGAGCATACTGCCAGGCTAGCTTTTGAAATTTTATAGCCCCATATTAGCGATCCTTTAAATGTAACAAAATTATAAAAGAATGCTTAAGTGCAGTTGGATTTAAAAAACATAATTTATATTCATTTGTTTAATCATTATGGAAACATAGTGTATGTGTGTATCCCCAAAGCATTAATTTTCCTGAAGTAGCTCTCATTTATGTTTAGAAATTACATATTTTAAATGTAGCATGTATATGTGTGTACCTGTGTGTTAGATGTGTAGTATTGTGTTTACACATGTGCATGTGCATGTATACACATGCATGCATACATATACCAAAAGCCTATCTATTTTCCCTGCATTTTCTCTGCCTCCCATGCTGCTGCTCATGCAGGGAGCAGGCAGGCAGGGCTGGGGCAGGGGGAGTGAGCTGTACCTTGTTGAGCTCTGACCATGCTCCATGAGGTCACACGAGAATGTCAATGTCTGGATGGATGAAGTGGCAGGCCTTTCCTTCAACAGCTTGATGACTTAGCTGGGTTCTTGCTGAGCTCATCCCTGTGTAGCAACAGGACAGTAAGTGCTGGCCGTGTGGCTGGAGAAGTGCTCACTACTAGAGAGAGTTGCTCTGGTCCTGTGAGGGTTGGCTGTCCGGATTTCCTTGGGGGGGGGGGGTCTGTGCTCTGCAGGAATGAGATCAAGCTGGCAGCTCGAGGAGGAGAAATAGGCAAGAGCACAGGCCTTGGTTGAGCTTCCCAGGTTGTGGCCTGGTCTGTGGAGCGGGAAGGAAGAGTCAAGGCCACACAGCTGTCAACTGCTCTGCCTCATGTCCTCCCAGCAGGGTTGGGGAAGGCCTGCCAGGCCTGCCAAGAGAAGTAGCCATGTGGCTGGTCACGGTCCAAGGGCACCTGTCCCACACACAGGGCCTGGAGTGGGAAGGACGCCTCCGTCACGCAGTCTGAGCACGAGTATAGTGTTTGTCCCTTTGTCTGTGTCCCTGTTTGGGGGATCAAGGGAATGCATCGACCCTATGAGGACATGTCTGCAGCCAGGCAAAGGGCTCACGTGGCATGCCAAAGGAAGGCTGAGAGTTTCAATTCCTGGGGGTGAGTTTTACATTTGGAAACAGAGTGTCAGCAGGAGTGGTCACATTTTGCTTTTCCAAGCCCTGAGTTTAAGAGGAATGGGCTCAAGAACAGAGAGGGTGGTATGTTCTTCCTCATCCTTTGCCCAAACATCATTCTTAATGAATCTCAAGTCATAATATTAAATGTTTAGGTCTTCAAGTCCAAAGCCTGAGAACCCTGATATAATAGTGAGAATGAAGATTTTTTCTAGTTATTTGTAAGAAAAACCTGAATATGTCGTGTGTGGAAGCAGTTACCTGTGGCTGAACTCCTTGTCCTCTGAGATGGGGAGAGGTTTGACAGTGGTCTTTGAAGAACAAATACCATGTTGGACGGTTAGCAGAAATTTCTTATATTTATTTTGTTTCTGATGGGAAAATCTGAGGAAAAATGGAAAATGGGAAAGGAAGTGAGTAGGAAAAGGAAGGAGTTGTTTTTAAGAGGGAGAGAAACAGGGGGCGCCTGGGTGGCTCAGTCGGTTGAGCGTCCGACTTCAGCTTAGGTCACGATCTCACGGTTTTTGAGTTCGAGCCCCGCGTCGGGCTCTGGGCTGATGGCTCAGAGCCTGGAGCCTGCTTCCGATTCTGTGTCTCCCTCTCTCTCTGCCTCTCCCCCATTCATGCTCTGTCTCTCTCTGTCTCAAAAATAAACAAACATTAAAAAAAATTAAAAAAAAAAGATGGAGAGAAACAGAACTGTTAAAAATACCAGTCATCCATGGCATCCAGCATATTGCATGTTTTACTAATCAGAATCTCAGTTGTTTTATTTTTTTGTTTGTTTGTTTATTTAAGTAATCTCTACACCCAACGTGAGGTTTGAACTCACAACCCTGAGATCAAGAGTCATATGCTCCACCAGTCAAGCCAGCCAGGCATACCAGAATCTCAGTTTAAATTACCATCAACAGAAATTTATTAGTCCACACATCTGAAAAGGCCAAGGGTAAATATGACTTTCAGCACAGCTGGATCCACAGCTCAAATCATACCAGTCACAGTTGATCTCTTTCCCCACCTCCCAGTGCTACTTTCCTCTTGGTGGCTCTCCGGCTTTCCCTTCAAGGAGGCAAGTTGGCTGCTAACCCCGTAGGGCTTCTGCATTATCTTCCCAGCAATCTCAATGGAAAAAGAGAGATTCCCTCTTACCAGACTCTTCAAAAAAAACCAAATTGGTTCTTACCGTCCCTGAATGGGGCACATACCCATCCTGAACCATTGTCAGCAGTGTGGGATGTGACTGGCCAGGCCAGTTTATGTGTCTTTCTGGAGCCTGGGGTGGAGTTAATTCCACAGAGCTCAGGGATTGAGCAGTGCGGAATTCCCTGGCTCTTATCAGAAGAAAGGTGAATGCACCCTGGGCAGGCAAAGACCTTCCAAAGCAAGATGTGACCAAGCTGGAAGGGGGATCTGAAAAGAGTTAATGACATAATGAAGAGTGAAGGTGGAAGCCAAGGAAAACCAAACCTGTCCATTGCCTGAGTGTCCAAAGGCTATATGTTGGCAGAAGGTCTCTTGCATCAGATAGGAGTTGAGCAAGTTGTTTTCTAGATAGCACTTGCAATTAAGAGTATCCTCCCCACCCACTAAGATGTGGAATTAAGGAATGTGATTGTTTGGACACGTTAATCATTTCTAGAACCAATCATTCCAGAGGTCTGAGAGTTCAGAGAAGAGAGACTCATAAGTTGGAGTGAATGTATTATGAGCACCTATTATTTAGCAGACACCAGTGTTTTAAAAATCAGTGTGGTTTTTTCTTTCTTTATGAAGTATGGATGATTTTACAACTTCAGTCTCTTGAAACTCTCAAAACATTTGACGAAAAGGAAATATTTTCTTCCACTACGACTAAGTTACTCAAACTGTGCTCCCTGGAATACCAGGGGGGACAGGTGGCTCAGTGTTCCACAAGAAAAAATAAATAAAAGTATGTGCTTGATGAGCTTTAGAATTCTTGCTCCCCTTTTCCCTGGGGGAGGGGGATTCTTATCTGCCGTGCTCATTATCACATTAAGGGCTCTGAGAAATTTGACAATAGGAAAACCTTCAGACTTTGTTCAACTAGGTATTATAGCTAGCTTATGTGACCATAGAATACTTTTCTCAAGGCACTAGCATAGTTTTGAGTATGGTTCATAAAACATTGCCTAAACAGTCGGCCATAGTTTCTTTGATTTGTACACACAGAGCCATCTGGAAAGGCTTTCATCACTCAGTCTTGTCTCAGATGTTGGAAGGGACTTCCCTCCACTATGAATCTCTTGAGTGGTGTTTCTCCACCTCGAAGCCAAACATCTCACCATAATCAGCTTTCTGAGAGATTTATAATGCAAATAATGCTGGCTTCTCACTGCTTTTGCCTCTTTGGGCTTCCTCATCGGTATACAGCTTCAATAATACCCGTGTTTCAGCCCTGAGAAGATGGACTGAGATTAGCTTTGCCAATATCACCTTCTGCTTGTGGTACCCAAGATGATTTGGGGATGTGCACAGATACATCATTAATCACACAGGGAAAAGCTACTCCCTTTTCAATTCTCTTTCTGTCCTTTTGATCATAATAAAGAGAATGTCTTTTTTTTTTTTTTTTAAAGCAGCATTCAGGCTCAAGGCCTTCAGCAGGCTGCTAACTAAAATTTAATATTGTTTTCATTTTGCATATTTCTCTGATTACTTTCTTCTTTTGACTCTGAACACTACTTATGATATGTGATCCTGGTTTTTACTTTATGATACTTACATAGAATTCCCTTTTAAAATAAATGTAAGGGAGAATTAGTCACTTAGAGTAATGGCACTAATGGATATTTTGAGCCAGATAATTCTTTTGTTTGGGGGTGGGGTGATTTCTGTGTATTGTAAGATATTTCAAGCAGCCTTGGCCTCTGTCCACCAGAAGCCAGTAGCACTGCCTCCTTCCAAGTTGTGACAGTCAAAAATGTCTCCATACATTGTCAGATATCCTTTGGGGAGTGTGATTGGCCCCAGGCAGTGAGAACCACTAATTTGAAGATTTAAAACAAAAAGAAGTGAATACAAATAGCAGTGGCATGTACTCATAGCAAAAGTCGTGAAGGTGTTATGGGTGACCGGGTTTGAGTCCTGGTTTAGTTTAGTGAGTACCATTACTGGTATACTTGGGGCACCTGGGTGGCTCAGTCACTTGAACATCCAACTTTGGCTCAGGTCATGTTCTCATGGTTCGTGAGTTTAAGCCCTGCATTGGGCTCTCTGCTGTCAGCACAGAGCCCCCTTTGGGTCCTCTGTTCCATGCCCCCTGCCCCCGCTTTCTTCCCCTCCCTTGCTCAGGCTCTCTCTCTCTCAAAAATGAATAAATATTAAAAAAAAAAATGGAACACCTTCACCCCACCCTGTCACGGCTCCACTTAAAAGCCTTTCCAGGTGGCTCTGTGTGTGCACATCAGTAACAATCCCTGCTCTCTCTAGGCACCTGGGAAGAAAATCAGTTTGGGCCACGTTGTTTGCAGACTTGTCCACGCTTTGCAGAAGTACCAAAAGTACAGGAAAGGAGAAGTACACACCCCAGCCCCACGGGAAAGGCCAAGTTGCCAGACATTTGAAAAGAAATGCTGAGTCATAATTTCCTTCATTCAGGAATTAGCTTGTGCTCTTGAGATTTTGAACTATGGTGAAACATGGAGCTGGTGAATGAGCAAGGTTTAAAGATTCATTCAGCATTAGCATTGGTGAGGATTGCCGGATCCTTTCATTAATTGGATTCAGGTTATACGTGTTTCATTTAGAAGCAGCTGTGATCACTAATGGAATGACCCCTGCGTCATTTTCTGCTCTGAAGCAGGGGGCGAGATGGCTCCTCTTATTATGTTGTGTTTCCCACTTCTGCTGACACCAAACGCTGATAAAATACGGTCCGTGGCCTTCAACCAAGCTCCCCTTTTTTAAAAGAGAATTTTGTTTTCATTTTCAGTAAAGAGACAGGCCCCAGGCTTAAAACGAATAGGGCTTCACGTTGCTTCACTGAATGCAGCAAAGGCATAGGACTTGAGAGCGGTGGGTTTTCTTTTCCACGCACTGCTCTTCCCTCCTACAGCTCTCCACAACCACACAGGAGACAGAAGCAGGCCCCGGATATAGGAGGCCGCTCCCCAATCTCCATTACACTTGCAGTTCACTTGTCCCCTACTCTTGCCTTTCTGTGCCATCTCACCAACACTCACCCAGTCCTTTCTGTACTGAGTTGTTCTGAGCATTTAAGAAAGAAAAACAACACTCTGCTTGGCCCCCATCCCATTTTCTCTCCTTCTCCAACCCAGATTCACATTGGATCAGAACAGAATCTTGCAACAATACTGTTAATAATAGTAGTGTAATGTATGTTTATGATTCCCAGCACAGCAGCCACAGGGTGCTCTGGTGAAAACATTGCTCCTCTACTAGAAACCTTCCAAAGGCTGAAGTTCTCCCCGCCAAGCCCATTCTGTGCCCTCAGGCCTCCTTCCTGCTCCCGGCTTCCTCTTCTCCAAGGACTCCATCCTGTCTTTGTGGCTCCTCAGATCCTCCTTGGAGTATTTTTCCCTGGATGTTCCTACTCTTTCTATCTTTAGTATCTGTGAGGCTTGCTCTCTTTCTTCCTTTAGTCTTGAAAGTTGTGTCCCTGGTGAGGTCTTCCTGGTTGAAAATAGAAACCCTGCTCCCTGCCCAGGCTGGCCCTGGCAGTCTCTCTGCTTTATTTCCCTGTACAGCCTTACCATCCTCTAACATGCTGTGCCCTCCACCTTTTCAGGGAAGTTGTACCCAGGTCATCCCCCCTTCCATGAGGTATGGGTCTTGTCTGTTCTAGCCACTAAATTATCCCTAACGCCTGACACGTAAGGGGTACTCAATGAATTTTGGCAAAGAAATGACTGACTGAATGGTATCACTTAGAGTAATAACAGAGTAGTGCTTGAGGGTTGCAAAGTAGTTCTGTTTGCACTTTCTGGTTGGACCCCAACATAGCCCCAGGAGGTAGGCTATGCAGGTGTTATTATCCCAACTTTACACGTGAGGAAAGTGAGGCCCCAAAGATTTCTGGATTTTTGTCCAAGTTCACACATCTAGGAATGGCAAAGCTTGGATTCACCACTTCCCCCTCATGGGCTATTTATCTTTGATACCTGGCATCTCTGATTCTGATCATCTTCTACAATTCTAGGGCAGTTGCAAGTGAAGCTAGTAGACATGGGTCATGGGACCAAGTAAATGAGTATCATGGTGAAATCCTCCTTGTCCACCAGCTCCTCTCAGATGGGCCACCTTCCCCAGGCCTTCAGTATAATTAGCCTGGAGGCCTTTGGCCCCCATGCAGTAACTGGTAAGAAGCTATCTGTTACTGCCGTTCATTAAGACAGGTGACACAAGATGAAATATTTTAGGTGAATCATCTGGCCTAATTTAGAAAGGCTCAGTAGGGCTGGCGCCTTTGATTTATCAGGGAGAGGTATCTGTTATCAGAGAGATCCACACGCAGACTTATTTATTATCCAGAATCTGTTTTTAATTTCAGAGATTGTTTACCTAAACTGCTGTGTGTCAGATTCCAGGACGGATTTCTGCTTAGCATTTAATTTTAGATACTTGCCATGGTGGACAGTAAAAAATGGGTCTCCAGAATTTGTAGTTTCATTATGAATCTTACCTCCTGGCAGCCCCTACCAGTAGTTTGTCTTTGAAATCTCCTTGGTACTTGTTAACCCTGCTGTGCTGTGGAGAAGATATAGTTTATTTATTGGACTTTTCCCATTTATGAAAAAGTGCAGAAATTATTAATGGTTTAGTATCTATTAATGCATTACTTGGGTGGAATTCAAATTCTAATATTTATGGTAAACCCCTTTATAATGAAACGGGCAGAGAATCAGCTCTCATGCTCCGTAAATTTGGAAGGCTCTAGATGCTGTTGGAATGGCTCCCCATGAAATATGAGCCCTGCTGGCTTTATATTTACGCCCATAAATAAGAAATAAGTACTTTAGGTTGGAGGAGAAATAATTAAGAATATTTGTGTAGATAATAAAGAAGAAATGGTCCAGTTTGGTGAACTGTGTGCTTGGGAAATGCCAGAGGCTGCCAGGACCTGGTGAGAGATGTGGGAAAAATTAGGGCTGGGAGATTGTAGGTGTGGGTAGGGTGTATGGAGACAGCAGGAATGGGGGCCTTGTGAAAGTTACTGTGGGCCATGGCAACTTGTGAGTGGCTGCATACATAGAATTTAGGTGTGGGATCCAGGAGACCTGGTTTGGATTCCAAGTCTTCCCTAAGGTAGCACGGTTCTTTGATGGCCATCACTGAACTTTTCTGAAACTCAGGTTCCTTGTCTGCAAAATGAAGCTGATATTTCACAAAATTGTCATGAGGATAAATAGCATAGGCTTAAAATTGCCAAAAGTAGTAAGCAGATCTGTGTACATGAGGCCTAAAGAGGGAAACTGTTGAGGGTAAAAGTAGAAGAGTAGGGTTGGAAAACTATGTGCATGTATATGTATGTATACACATAGATATGTACATTTTGTATATGTGTGTGTATGTACATATATACATAGATATGTACATTTTTGGGCATATATGTAATTGCTGTTGGGGAGCAGGAGGAAGAGAACATAAGGTGGATATACATAATGAGTTTAACACGAAAATAGAAAAATATTAGGGTCTCAAAGCACTGTCGATGAATGGGTACCTTTTACCTGCCAAGGCTTTTCTGCCCAAAGAGTCTCTTAATGGGGTCTCTTAGCTTTTTTCATTCCAACTGAAGCTTCTCCCTGACCACTTCCTGGTATGAGCTAAAGGATTTGGTTAAATCTCCAAGCATCTTCTAAAGGGTTAGAATCTCAGGGATCATTTAAGTTAGGGATGACAAATAAGTTTATTGCATGTAGAAACCCTATGGTAGTGATTTCCAGGAGTACTATTTTGAGAAAAATTGTGAGTTACCACTGTGTTCAGCAGTTCCATGACTGATTAGTGATGCCTACCCCGGGTGATGAGTGGAAATGGTGATGAAGTTCACATTCTCTTGGTTTTTGCTTTTGCCTTTTAAATAAGGAAACCAAAGCCTAGGATGATTGTGTGAACTGGCCAGGCTGACACAGTGAGTTAGGGGTGAGGCAGGACCAGATTTGGATGCCTGGCTTCCAGTTTAAGTGCCTCTTATGTCACACCTCACTGCCCTGTTACTCCGTGTAGTCTCACTGTCCCCGCAGACCTCACAGAGAACAATAGTCAGCTGTCCCTGACTTATGAGAGTATGGATTCAGGTGAATTAAGCATTTTATGTCTTCCTTACTATATGTGGTGGCATGAAGAGACTCAGACACTATTTGGATTGATGATGATGATGATGATAACGACTCATTTATTTAGCTCTTTCTGTGTCCCAGGCTCTGCAGGGGCCATGCATTTGGTGTATATTATGTCATTTAATTATAACAATCTTATCACTGGGTGACAGTCTCTGCATTATGCATATGAGGAAAATGGCGTACAGATAGGTTAAGAAACTCTCTAGAGTCATAAGCTATCATTTGCCAAAGCCTTTCAGACTTTGAAGCATGTGTTTTTGATTCCTGAGCATATGAATCCATCTTGTGTAGGCTTGTCAATGGTGCCATCCTTCGGGGTAACATTGATGTGATCTCTATCACATATAAAGACTTATATTTAAAGTAGCAAAGGAAGATTAGGAAAGTCAGTGGTCAGTGCTTCTGACAGGCAACTTAAAAAAATTTTACTGTTTATTATTTTTGAGAGAGAGACAGAGCATGAGTGGGGGAGGAGCAGAGAGAGAGAGGGAGACACAGAATCTGAAGCAGGCTCCAGGCTCCGAGCTGTCAGCACAGAGCCTGGCGCAGGGCTTGAACTCACGAACTGTGAAATCATGACCTGAGCTAAAATCAGGCACTTAACTGACTGAGTCACTCAGGTACCCCTGACAGGCAACTTTTAGTGAGTAGGGGAAAATATCGTTTCCATCCAATGCAGAACTTCCCTGCCTATCCCTATGTTTATTGCTATGACTCAAGCAAGAGTTGGATGGAATTGGATAGATCATGCCCCCGGTTCTTCATTTATGCATATTGTAGGCAAGAACTATTCCCATACTGATTCATAAAAATGAAATTTCTGGTGAGCACACCTGCCATGATAATTTGCTTAAAGGATATAGGTGTTTCCTGACTTCAGCAGAAAATGATCCCTGATACTGGAGAAAGGAACAATCTTTCCTCTAGCGGACTTTGACTGTCTTCCTTAAGTGTGTGGGGAGCTTGAGTAGTCCATCTCATACCTGGAGGTGTCAGTAGACCATCTCATACCCTGAGATCCTCATAATGACCCAGGGAATGGTGGGTGGAAAGTATTGAACCACTGTTGTGTGCGAAGACATTGGCCCCAGTCCTTGTATTCCTAATTTTTCCGGAGTAGCTATAGCCAAATAGCACAGCTTTTGGAATCAGCTTCGAATTCATTCATTTACCAGTCTTATCCTCTGGCTGCATATCAGTTTTTAAGTACCCAGGTTACAGGGTATTATCTTAACATTTAGGTTAACTGTCAAATAAAAATAAAAACAAGGTAGAAAAGAAAAAAAAGAGAGTGTCTTTACTTAAAACGCTTGGTGGAGCTTGTGGGGGGGGGCACCATCTAAATCCAGGTGATTTCCACTTAGACAGTGGACTTCCTTCTCTGCATGGCACAGTATGCTGGCCTTTTCTGGGGTGGGTGAGTGTTGGGTGTAGGATCCTGTCTAGGATCACATAGCAGGGAGCACAGGAAACTCTTGTGATTCAAAGTTGCTTTGCTGTCCTGGGAAAAGTATCCCGGGGGATTCTACTCCTGCAGCTGGCAGTGGGGATTTGGTATAAACTGTTAGCTGTGATGATAAGAGGAGGATGCTGTGATAATATTTGAGTAGACCCATCATCACCTGGCTGGCACTGCTCTAAGTAATTAGCCCATGAAATCTTTCAACATCAGTTTGTGGATGTTATTCTTGTTGTTCCCACTTTGCATTTAAGGAAACTGTGGTTAAATAATTTGCTAAAGGTCATGCTATTGGTACATGTGGTAGAGGTGGCCTCAGGATAGAGTCTGTGCCTGCTGACTGGAAATGCTTGTTAGGAGAGGAACACTCCCCTTGACCCACCAGTCTCCAGCCACTTTCTCTTCTCCTGGATGGGATGGTTTTCCTTTTGATCAAGAAGAAATGCAGAGAAGAGGGCAAATCCACAGAGTATGGTACTTTCTATCTGGAATTTTCTCTGGCTTATCTTTCTGCCTGTCCCATAGGCCCCTGTCCCTCATCTGGATCTTAAATCCTATACTCCTCCTCCCCCCACCCGGCAAAACCAATTCTCAGAACTTCCATATGCCCTAAGTTAGCGGTGACTCTTGGAAGTTCAATGTGTTAATGTTTGTATTTTAGTTGTAGTGAAAGTACTGAAGGTAGAATTTCAGGTACAGTCAACCATGACCTGCCTCCCACTCTCACTTTAGGGCAACCTGAGAGTCAAAGCTAGGAATTTCCTTAAAATGGCTACCACTCATTCTATTTGTTCTTGTCCACGAGCCAATCAAGAATACATGTGGAAGGAAACTAACTTGCAACAGCAGAGGTAGAATTATAGCCCCATTTCTCCCCCTGGTTTGCACAGTACCATGATCTCTGGTAGCATCCTCTGAATGTGATCTCCATATTGCTCATCCAGCTGAGAGATGATCCTGCAATTAGTGGGCTTCACCTGGCCCAGCCCAGCCTACAGCCAGACAGGTGAATCCAGGAGCATTTCTTCCGTGATGAGAGAGTAGGAAGTTGTAATGAGTGTGCTCCATGTTACTTGGGACCACCCCCCTGTGGACTAAGACTGGAAGGAAATGGTCCTCTCCCTTGGGAAGTCCACATTGTTGACATCCTTCCTGGTCTGCCTGGGGCTGTTCTACCTATGAGGCCATCTCCTGAAGGCACCATGTTTTTTATATAACATTTTGTCCCTTTAGAAATTATCGTGATGCATGTCAAGAGCTTTCACACCGAAAAAAAATATGTCACATTAGCTTCCAAGTTTCTGATTGTCTAAATAACGCAGCAACTCAACATACAGCTGTCTGGCATTTTGACAGTACAATAACCCATAATTCTTCCTGCCACTCAGCACTTCAAGGTTAGCATTTTGTAGTTTGCTCTCAAGGAGTATTCATTTAAATTTTCAAGTGCAGAGTTGAATGTGGCTGCCTCATACCTCCCTTTTGATCTGTTCTTTATTTACTTGGGTGCTCTTCCAGTTTATTACATACATTGTATGGAATGCTCACACATGTGTATAAACTTTTTTGGAGAAGTGGAGTGTTGTTCGACTTACTGCTATTCTCTCTATAGTTGGGGATAAGAGAGGGAGAGAGATGCTAAGCTTCACAGGGCAGCTCCCTGGTTTGTGGTGGTTCCCAAGCATCTGACATGGGGTGAAGTAAGAAGGTATAGGTAAGAGGATGTAGCACTTGGACTCTCTCTTGCCTCCTTTCAGAAGGCAGGTGAAATGCTTGTAGCTTTTTTTCTGAGGAAAGAAGGAGCTTTGGGTTCTGAACTTAACTCGTGGGAGAGACTTGTTTTCTTGGTCTTTCCTTGATCCTTGAGTCACAAGGAGGATTCTTGAACACCCAGTTAACATCTTTGATTTAGCTGCTGGTTTTGAATCTTCCTTACTGGCTTGGTTACCACTAGTCACTGTCATAGGCAAATTGACTTCCTTAGGTGGGAGACTGGGTTATGAATCTGGCTTTCATCGATTGCCTAAATAACCTTGGCCAAGTCAATAATTTACCTCTTTAAACTTTTTTCCTTTTTAAACTGCGGTTACTAGCCCTCCTTATACCTGCCTTTACAGGCTTCTGGCTAGGTTAAGGTAACACAATAGAAGCGCATGTGCTTTGAATTATTGAGAGCTGTGCTATCTCAATATTAGACATTATTGTGGGTTTTTTTTCCTTTTAATCCACTGCCAGTTTACATCCCTGATCTACATTCCTGCCTCCAGTAATCAAGTGGATTATTGTGATGTGTGGGTCTTTTTCTGAATGTAATGCCTCTTGCCATGAATCAGGTTTATTTATTGGCCCTTCTTGGATTGTGTTCAAGGGAGAATTTCTGTATCTCAGACACCCTTAAGACATCTCAGGGTCTAAAATTTCTAAGGTAAAACAATTGTTTTAGATCAGTGACTGACCAACTGGCTCAATAAATGTGCTTTTCCTGGGAAAACCCTAACTCTTGAAACTCACTAATCTACTTTTAAGCCTACCAACTTAAGCACAATTTAAAAGCCCGAGTGTGTGTATAAGAAGAATCACTGTGTTGATATGAAGTCTGTTTACACTTCAAAGCCATTAGAGTGATAAACATTTTACCACCATTGGGCCCTAAAATCTCTGGAACATAATTTGCTTGTTGAGGCCCTATTGGAGTTGGTACTCCTGACAGAAGATTAACGCTTCTTTAGGAGCCTTGGGACTCACTTTGACAAATCTGGCATAGACTGCCAGCTGGATATCACCGAATCTTTGGATCCAAGCTCATGGGGAGTTTCTAACATGTGGAATTTCTCTGGTTGGTTGGTTGGTTGGTTTTGGTGGGGAGAAATCTGGGTTGACATTTTTCAGTCTATTGGAGGCTTCAAATCTTATTTGCTCTACATTTGCCACGTGGAAATGGGGAGATGGAAATCTTGCATAGTCCACTTGGATAAGATGGTGGAGTGTCACACAGTTCCATGCTCACAATAGCCTTGGCCTGGGAGGAGGACATTTGGACGGGATTAACCACAAATGTTTAGTTACTGGCTTATCACAGTCACTTGAATTACATATCATTCTATACATTTCAAAGTGCTTCTGCATCTGTTACTATAACTGATCTCAGAATAGTGCTGTGAGGTAGACATGGTCAGGGTTTCTAAAATTATGTTTTTAAGAATGTTTTTTCAGATTATGAAAATAGTGCAAATTCATTGTAGAAATGTTGGACAATACTGAAAATCATAAGAAAGAAATTAAATTGCCTGTAGTTCCACAGTTGCCAGAAATAGACACTTAATCCATTCTAGTATACATCCAACCCCATATACGTTCCTTTTGTGTGTATACACCTATATCTGTGGATTATATTTTTCTTATAAGCATATATCCATGTTATAAGTATAGTCCTTGGAAGCCCAATGTTTAATGTCTTAACCTGTTCTGTTATAAAGGATGTATGTATCATAATGTTGTTGAGTAACTAGGTTATTTTCTGTTGTTCCCTATTATACTCAGCACCATGAAGAATGCCCCAGGAGATACATCTTTTTTTTTTTATTATTATTATTTTAAACATACCTCTGATTATGTCCTTAAGATAAACTGTTAAAAATATAATAGCTGGGAAATTTCTATCCACCTTTTGAGGGTTATTATACAAAAGGTCAAATTTCAAGACAGATATTTTATCCTCATTTTATAGGTGGGCCAACTTAAGAGCAGAGAATTTCACTGATTTGCCTGGGAATGCATAGCAAATCAGTGGAGGAATCTGGTGCCTCCATGGTGGCATCTGCCTTGCTGGCTTCTCTCACCACCTGGAGGTGAGAATACCACCCCCTGCAAGGGTGAGCCTTGTTTTCTGTGGTGTGATGATGGGCTCTCTTCACAAACTTTCGTTAGGTGTGGTTTGTGGTCCACATGCCACTCTGTAGCCTGTGAACTGGAGATTAAATAAATCTTTATCCTATTTCATGTCAGTGTGTCTTAGGGCTTCCTGGGCTCTCCCTCGCTGAGGCTCCCTCTCCCACCCAGCACAACCTCAAAATGGTGGCCACGCAGCCTGCCTGCTTGGCTCCCTTTTATTGTACACATTTTGGGGGGAATACCTGTCAAGTTCCAGGCCTCGTGTTGGAGGTGGAGGGTACAAAGATATGTTCAGTCCTGGTCCACAAAGAGCAGCTGGGACTTAAACCTAAAAAAGAAACAGATAACTATGATGAGGACATTGTTGTGGGCCTGTGGAAGAAACATTTTATTTGGTGAATTTCATAGCGATGTTCCTGATGCATGATAAACCTCACTCTGCAGCCACAGTGGGTCCTTTTGGTTTCCTATTTCAGCGTATCACTTTTGTTCAAACCTGTCCCTCACAGTCTCCTCACTTTCCCTCCTTTTTGTTCCTTGTCTACTTTGACGTGCTTCCCGTTGTTTTTGTATATAGCTAGCATCTAATGAGTAGCTGATGGAGTGGCCGGATTACTGGGCCTCTGCATACCTGCGTTTGGGTCCTATTCCTGCACTCCTATATTCCTGAGGAGTTGTACCAGTCCTTAAGTCTCATTCTCTTTTATTTGTATAATAAAATGAAACAAATAGGTATTAAAAATAATATGTAATGCTTTTGAGAACCTATTATGCACCAAACACTGTTGTCAGGGCTGTACACATATTGACTTATTTAACACTCTACCTTTGTGAGGTAAGGGTTATTAGTATCCTCATTCTTAGGGGTAGGATCTAGCCACACAGCTTGAGGTCCAAGACCGCACAGCTGGATGGACAGGAGAGGGGCTGATTCGAGAACTTGCTCTCTTAACACTGTACTCCACTGTTTTAGGATCCTTAACTCTTGCATTCATCCCCTTTCCTTACATTGTACCTGACACAGGAGTTTAATGTCATCAATTTGGGAGAGCAGAAACTTTCTTGAGGTGGTAAGTTACTGCCTCCCAAACACATGGATGTCTCAGACCTTGGCCACTCCCCCATAGGGCTATGAAATAACCCAGAGCCAGGGAAGTGTGAGGTTGAGAGAGACCAGAGAGGAAAAGCTTCTTTTCAAAAATGAAGCAACTTTTTGAGCATCAGCTATTTGAAGGTCAGTGTCAGTGATGGACTAAAACAGATGTGGCTTCTGCTCCTGGGAAACTTGTGACCCAGAAAGTGGGGAAATATGTCACAAAGCTGATGGGACCATTGGGAGAGAAAGTAGTAAGGGTAAAAAATGTTTCCAGGTTGAAATACCAGCTCTTTTCAGACTTGAAGGGGACTGTCCATTCTGATGCAAGAACTATCTTTTTCTCCATTGGACAGCTCATGCTCCTGGGTCTTGCAAGTCCAGATGGAGTCATAGAACTGTTGCTGTCCAGAGCATTCACTTGAGGGCTGGGTTTTATTGTTGTCATAGCATCTGGCTTACATAAATATGCTTTGTCATAATGCAGGGAGAGGGGGGGAAGAAAATCAAGCCGGATTTTTGGTTATTTGTAGATCTTTTTCTTCCTATTGAGATTTATAGTAAGCCAAAATGCCTGGAGCTGGGATTGATTTGAATGAAAAAGTATAGATACACATATATGCATGCTTGAACAGTGTCAGGCTTCCAGTGTGTGTCTAGTTTCTCTATAAGTCCCCAGTCTAGGGGGTTCTTCTGTAACTTCATTCCAGCAAGAACAGGCACTGCCTCAGTATTCATTTCAGTGGCATTGACAATACTGACAATATAATTGACCTAAAAAGTTCTGGATTTCCTGTTAATGCACTTTAGAAATGTACATCAACTACCAAAAAAAAAAAATCATTTCTATCTACATTTCACTTGATTTCCATTTTCAAGAGAGAGGCTTCATCATTATTATTCTATTTGAATAGCACTGATATCTTGAAGGATGGAAGGAGATTTCTATTGTATGCGGGAGTACTTTATTTCGATATTTTCTTTGTCTGATTATACATGATAAACACACATTAGTGACATTTCGTGCATGTTTGGAAGATAAATGGGGATATCTCTTTAAACCATTCCTGACACTTGCTAACCTGTGAGCTTAATGGCATTTTCTCTTTGATTCAATAATTTGTCTGTCAAAAAAAAGCTGGGCTGACATTCTCCTTGTTGTGGGATTGAAATGGAAAAGAAATCTCTTCGCTTGAAGATAATTTTTTTTTTAAATTGAGGGGAACATTTTAGGATAAAAATGTTTTTGAAATTATTTGGGTTTTTGGTGGTAGAGGTGGGGGGCAGATATGGGGAAGGGGGTGCTCATGAATGCTAGGGCCCTGATATTATATGTGTGGCAAGTAATAAAGGGGAAACGATTACCTCGGTCTGAAAGTCCTCTTGAAATAATTAGGGAATATGTGAGTCCTTGCAAACGAAGATGGCTTCTGCTGATGTGTGTCTTGTGGGAGGCTGTCAGCCTTCCTTGTGTGGAGGTTGTTGGGTTGGGGTGTGTATCTGTGCATGGAAGGGTGACTGTGACTCAGTATGCCTTCCTCGGTTCCCTCCAGACTCATTCTGGATGAAGGGGGAGGGAGAAAGGTGGCCAAGCATCATTCTGAAGAGGCTTTAAATCCAGGTGGTTTTTCTTTTGTTTAGAGATTTTGGAAGAGCCCTGTTCAGGAAGTGTGGTTAAAAAAAAAGTCCTGGAGGTAAACCTAGAGTAGGGAGGCAATGGTGGGCTGGGAGGGGCAGGTGTGGAGCTCTTGAAGGAGCCCTTTGCATTTGTGTAAAGGTGGCCTAACATGTTGGGGAAGAGGTGCCACTTCAGATCTGTATCATGTGACTCCACAGTGTATGGCTGACCCTGCCTCCTTAGACCCCTCCCAGTTTTGAGAACTTTTGGGAAGTCTGAGTTATGTAAAGATGATGACAGTGGTTGTGGCCGGCAGTGAGATTGGGAAGGATGCTTGGTGTCCAAAGTCTGCTTGTCTCCCTGCCCCCCTCCAGCCCAGGGTCTTCAAGTGTGCCATTAGAGAACACTGACTTATTAAGCTCTCTCAGCATATTTCATTGAATATCTGGTGTGTGCCAGGCATGGTTCTAGGAACTGGGGCTGCATTCCAAGTCCTACAACTTGTCAGTTATGAAGCTGGGAATAGAACTCTGCTCTCTTGACTCCTGATCTGGTGCTTAGCAAGCACAGCAAGCTGCTTCTCTGGAGATCCTGCCTTTTACAGGAGCCTAAGGGTATGAAATTCTTTCCCATTTATCTGGTTGTTCCTCCCCTGGCTTCCAGTCCCCCTCTGTGGGCCATGGTTTCCCTTGTCTTGGAACCTGGCTCAGTCATGCTGGGTTGCCCTAGCGAAACCCAGTAAACACATAAAAATGAAGATGTTAGCGGTCACACACATTTTGCCAGCCTTGACTTCTCGCCAGAAAGTAGGAACATTTTAAGACCTTTGAACATCCTGAGCACTTTTCATTTTGGAGACCTCATCATACAACATATCAAACATATTAAAATGACCCCTTCCCCATCTCACATTAAATATGATTGATGAGGTTTCACTGTGAAATTTTTGGAAGGATTCTAAGTCATTTTTACAGTTTGGAGGCTTAAGAATAAATTAATTTTCTCATGAAAACTTTGTTATATTTATATTTAACGGTAGAGCTTGACCTGATTAGTGCTTGACCTACCAGTGAACATAGGATTTCTTTCTGTTGAAGTTCATTTGAAATTTTATTAATCTTAGTTTTATAATTTTTATTTCACATTTTAGAGCCATTTTTTTTTCCAGATCTTGAACGTTTTGTTGACCATTCAAACATTTAAAAGAAGGCACTTGACACTATGCCTGTCACTCAGTCATGGAGGAAAGACACCAAGGACAGACCTCCTTGCACACACCAACCTAAAACCAAATCCTGGACTTCAGCATTTGGTGCTCCTCAGGGGACTCCAGTTGGGTCAGTCTTGTTTGTAGGCTTGCAACCCTCTTCCGACCCCACCCAGGGAAGGGCCTGGGTATTATAGAGGTGACACTGTGGTCGCAAGGAGAACTCCTGTTTTCCCCTGCTGCAGTGTCAGCCCAGGCTGTTACAACAAAATACCACTGACTGGGGTGGCTTAACCAACAGAGGTTTGTTTTCTCACATTTCTGGAGGCTGCAAGTCTAAGATCCAGGTGCTGGCTTCACTTTCTGTTGAGAGCTCTCTTCCTGATAGGGAGATAGGCACCTTCTTATTTTGTCCTCAGAACTCTGGTCTTTCTAATCCCATCATGAAGGCTCCACCCTCATGACCTCATCTGACCATAATTATCTCCCGAAGGCCCCATCTTCAAATACCATCATAATGGGGGTTGGGGCTTCAACATAGAAATTTTGGGAATACACCAACATTCAGTTTATAGCATGCACTGCGGTTGGAAAGTGTGGCCCTCAGGATCTATGGCTCTGGGCTTCGAATCCCATCCCATCACTTTTTAGGAGTGTGACTTAGGATGTAAGTTGGTTATATTCTCTGAGCTTCAGTTTCTGTTTCTGTAAAATGGGAATAATGATCCATTTGCAGAGGTATTGTATTTGCAATAGTGTTTGTCAAGGGCCTAGTTCCCAGGAGGTAGTTCTTCTCTTTATATTTGCCCCACTCACCTGGGGGCATCTTTAAATGAATATAGCAGCTCATTTTTGAAGAACTCTCAGCTATGTGTGTGAGATTGAGGTGGAGGCAGAGGGCAGGGAGACAGAGCCCAGGAGTATGGCAAAGGTAGGAGACAAGTAGTCTCTGGCACGAAGGCAAGACTGGGCTTCTATAAGAGGAGTTTGTTTCTACATTTTTGGAAAGTCTTAGGCTTGTGGGAACCCCTTAGGTTGTATGAGAGGATGAAGGGTGGACTGAGAAGGCTCCTCAGGGTTCACATTTTGAGTTTGAAAGGCCCCCAAAGTGGGAGTACTAAGCTTGAGTTTTTTTACCCTCTTCTGGTAAAAAGCTTACTAAACCCAAGCTTAGTCTTCTAAGTTCGGGGCCTCACTTTTGCCATTTCCAGAATAGGGAACAGAAACTGAAATGACTAGTTTTTATAAATGATGGGGTTTTGAGCCTGGGGTAGGAGTGGGGGTTGGTATTTATGTGCAAATGGCTGTGGACTTTGCAAAGTGCTGGTATCTGGGGAAGGAACCAGTGACCAGTGTTTAGAGAGCAATCAGAACAGGGGTGCCAGGCTTGGCTGAGAGGACGGATGGGCAATGATATGACAGTAGTCTGTTCCCAGGCTTCCCATATTGGAGGGGATTGGCAGGTGGAAAATCGGAGGAAGCTGATAATCCCCCAAACCCTTCCTCTTGATTCATGGCTGCCAGCAGCAGATTAACCTTCTTGACTGACTCAAGCCAAGCCTGGCCCATGGTGGGAAGTAAGTCCCACCCTCTCTCCCTCCCTTGAATGCCCAATGTGTGTTAGGCATTATCCTAAATATTTATATTACATCTGTGGGCAAAACTGGCAAGCATTCTCATGGACCTTATAATGTACATTAAACAGTCAACATGATACATAAATAAATTATATGGCAGAAGGCCATAAATGCTGTGGGGGGAAAAAGAAAAAGAGAGTAGGTAATAACATTAGTAGTCCTGGGTGGAGGTGACAGAGTTTTAATGAACATGGCAGTCAAGGAAGGCTTTATTAGGAAGGTGAACAAAGTTGAGGAAGTGAGTTGAAGGAGAAAAGTACTGTCAAAATGAGCTTGCCATCTCTGAGCTCACAATATCTGGTAGGGGGAGAAGAAGCCAGCCAACACTGGAATTCCTGGAATAGAATTTCTCCCTAACAAATGGAAGCAACATGGTTAATGGAGAGGAGGAATGGCCATGCTTGCCTGCCTGCCCTTAATCATCTGTATGGTTCATGGTACCACCAGGCAGGTCTTGGTATCAAATGGAGACTGGGAGGTGGGGTGTAAAGCCAGCGTCCTCTACTCAGGTGGGTTTGATGGGTCTCTATGGGCTTAAAACATTTGTTGGATGAGTGTCTGAGTGAGGGACCGAGTAAATTTATGAATGCATAAATCAATGAAAAATGAGTAAAGGCTTTTGTAAGGGTGGGTAATTTACAAGTTCACATCCTAAGTTACTAGTTGAATGTCTAGCCTCAGTGATAATTACTTTAATTACTTTAAGATGTTTTGCTTTGGATATAGGAGTTTCTACCCCTAGGTAAACTTTCACGTAATACAATGGAAAATGATCCAACTTTTCAAAAATGTGTTGGGATATCATGGTATAGTCCTAGGTTAGGTTTTCATATATACCTTTAGTCAAGATAGGGTATTCTCAGAATCAACTTGTAACTTCCCCTCGTATTTAAAGTAAGAGCAAGGGGCACTTGGCTGGGTCAGCCAGTGGGGCATGTGACTCTTGATCTCAGGGTTGTGAGTTCAAGCCAGATGTTGGTTATAGCGATTACTGAAAAACAAAATCTTTAAAAAAAAAAATAAAGGAAGAGCAGATTCTGATAAACTTGTTAATCACTGTTCCTGTCAACAGCTACTCTTAGTTTTTAATTATAACCTGGAGATGGAGGCAGAAGATTGGATATCTGGTGGATCTGCTGGTCTATTGGTTATCAAATTTTGCATGTTTCCAGAAAGTCCTGGGGAAACGGAGATATACAGACAGACAGACTGGGTCTACTCCAGGTCTATTGTATCAGAAGTTCCAGCTTTGGTCCCCATTATCTGTATTTTAAATTCCTTCTCAGTTGATTTTGTTGCAGATGGTAGAGGGATTTAAGAAATGCTGCACCATAGTCACCTTTGAGGGCAGAAATTATGATCTCTTGTTTTAAAGTATTTATTTTATCAGTGTCTACTTTCATACTAGAAAAGCAGTAAATCTTTATTGCTAGAAGCCAAACAAAACGATTCATCCGCCTCCATCAAGGTAGTATTCCAGTCTTCTATTTTTTTGTACAGTTTTTCCCCAAACATAGAACTATTGTATAAATATTACTATACTATTGGCTTTCTTTTTATAATACAGTATCCATATTTCTCAATACTTTTAAAGCTCTGTGATATTCCAGAGTATACAAGTGATGGATTATTTCCATCACTGAAACCCCTGGCCTTACGCAGCCCTTTCCACATGGAGAAATGTTGATAAACCTTTGTTGCCTGAATAACTAAGAGGAAACAGCTATCTTGTACCATTCACCCATGTCCTTGTTGCTGGTCTTAGGGCAGAGAAGTCCTTATTCAAACTCTCTCTTCCCCAAAATAAGCTTGGTGTTAAAATAAGGTGACTTAGTTCTCCTTAGGGAAGGTTCTGGGCTGTGACAATGACCCCTCTAATGCAGGGGTTCAGGTCAATGTGAAAAGGAGTTATTGTTGCACAAAGTGAAGGAGAATAAATCAGCCAGTCAGAGGTGGGGATAGTGCAGCACCCTCAGATGCTGCCTTCAAGGCGTTTATAAACCATATAGAGATAGAACTTTCTCCTCCTGGAGAGTTAACACAAGAATATAGGGAAGTAGCTGATGAGGATCATGAGAGACCAGAGAGCCCTCGTGCTCCCTTTGGACTGAAGTCATCAGTGAAAACTACTTAGGGGAGAGCATTTGGATTGAGTTCAGGAGAGTCTGATTAGCTCAGCTGAGAGAAGGCTCTTGGATTACTCCACCGTGCATAGGAGAGAGCTGTTGTGCCCCTGTCCTGCCATATTAAGACCAACGGACTTGTGTGTGGGGCTCTTGGGAACCAGGTGGTTAAGGAACCAAATAAAGTAATCATTCCCTGGGCCCTCCAAGAGGAGAAACAACAGCAACAAAAAGCTCAGCCCTCAGCCGAGCCAAGCTCCAAGAGCCCCTTTCACAGACACATAAATATTTAATAATCATCTGTCTACAACCAATCTAGGGGAAAAAAATCTTTAAATAGACTGCTCGAAAGGCCAAAACCTGAATTTTAATTGAGGTACTTTGAATTACTCCCATTAGTCAGTCGCTCTGACTTTTTCTTAGTGAGGGGTGGATTGTTGTTGAAAGGGGGGATCAGAATTATTAGCAGTCCTTAACACACACACACACACACACACACACACACACACACACACACAAAACTGCTGTTCCTACTAAATAATAAACCAGGCTTCTTTTTTTAAAGATGTGGCATTTTTGGAACATAAAGTGGGAGAGCAAAGTACGATAAGCCCCACACATCAGAGATGCAATTGAGGAGTTAAGGGCATTGGGATGCCTTACTAAGCATTTTGTTGTGAAATCACCTCTGTGATTCTCCCTGGTCCCGAGAAAGTTTGCAGGATGGAGGAGGCCTCTGTGTGTGTGTGTGTGTGTGTGTGTGTGTGTGTGTGTGTGTGTGTGTGTTTATGTATTTATTTTCCTTTTCTCTGCCCCCTGGGCCTGTGGTCTCCTGCAGCTGATGTAACAGTCCTCTTGGAGGTGCCCCCTGTATCTCACGCTAGCCAATTTCAACAGTCTAAAGTACTCAAATTGAGCCATTTTGTTCTCTGTAAAATAAACCCCAGGCCATTATGCGTGGTTTCTCATTCACCCGCCTCCTGGTCTCCCTTCCCTTGGCCCCTCTCTGCCCACCCTCCCCTCTTTCCCATTCTCTCCTTTCACTCCCCCGCCCGAGAATGGGAGGGGGGAGCAGACCTCCTTTAGGAGAACGCTGTTTCCAGTTGAGGCATGTCAACTCCACTCTGGCACAATTTGCTTTGAGATCTGTGTCATGGAGTGGGGCCGCAGGGTCACCCCCACCATAATTGATCTTGCTTATTCATCTGCTTCCCCTGTATCTCCCTTTCCCCACGCTGGCCTTTGTTTGGATAAATTGTTTGAAGATTGACTGTGGTGCTGAAAGCCCCCTGCCCCAGCGCCCCCACCACCTCGTCCAGGGTGAGACAGTGGAGTGGCACTGTGGGAAGAGAGTTCTTCTGCCTGCCCCCATCCCAAACACAGAGGACATCCCCCAGTGTCACACGTAAGGTGATTTCCAGACTAATTTCCTATGGACTCACTTTGCACGGCTCCTTGTGCACTGGTAGGAGAAATGTTAATTGGTGTGTGAGCCTGAGATGTACTTCGGAAGGATTTATTGTTGTAAGCAAAGGAGGAGAAGGGGGGCCGCGTCCATCTTTGTGATGGCTCTGAGTCCACACTCACTCGCTCCAGATTATTTTTAAAACCAGTGGTAATGATGGATCTGAATCCAGTAATTTATTCGATTTTGGGTCATTAACCCTTGTTCTGCTTATGGCAGCAAATGACTTCATCGTCAGAGATGATGAGTGTTCCAAACTGTGGGGATACTTGGCTCTCTCGAGTTCTCATCTGAAAATCAATTTTAAGCAAGTGGCAGGCATCAGAAATCCTCTCTGCTTATAGGTTTCTGCAGCATTGCCTCTAGGATTAGAAGATGTGGGGAGGGTGGCGGGGGGGAGAAGAGAGCCCCCGGAAAACTTCTATTGCCTCAGAGTTTGTGGTGGGGTGGCTAATGTCCTGAAAAGGCTGCACAATAGACTCTGTCAAAATGGGTCTTTAGGAGTAGGGAATGGATGGCAGTTGGGAAATGGGGTAAAGGGAAGGAAAGGAGCAAGCCTTCATCTAGCGATCCTGCCTGTAGACTGAATGACATGGCTTGAAATCATTGTTTTGATTCCCATTGACTGAAGGCTGGAGGGGCTTTACTGGTTAAGCTTTTAAAGCCGCAGCAGTTTAAACTCTTTCCCTTTTTGCCTGGTGCACCCTTTCTCCAGTTGACCTTGAAACACATTAACTCATCTTTGGAAAGAAACTGAACAAAACACCTTTTGCCTTCAAATCTGAGCTGCCTTCTGTCTCAGAGTGTTACGTAAATTGGTGGCGTCGCCGGTGTCCCTGACTTCGGGGCAACAGAGAACTGGTGTGGTAGTGCTGGCCAGCCTCCAGGCAGAGCGAGTGAGTAAACACTCCTGTGGCTCCCCTACCACATCCCTCTGCCACAGCGGACAAGCTGACCGGCAGTGTTCAGGGTCAGGGGCACTCCTGCCCTACCTTTGAGGGTGGATCCAATGGTTGAGCAGTACTGGAGAGTGCACCCAGAATGGACCCATCTTGACACATGATGTGTGTGAGCCCTGTCCTCTCCTTAAATGTAGTCATGTAAGGTTCATTGCTGAAATTTCCAGGTAAAATATTTGGGTGCAAAATAGGGATTTTTAGAAACTTTTAAATGGAAGATACTTAGTAATCATTTAACCAAATCCCTTATTTTTGTAGATGAAGAACCCATGGCTAAGACACGTCACTTGCTTTGTCCAAGAACACAGATAGACTGTGGGGAGCAGAAATGGTCTTAGAACCAAGGTTTCCTGAGCAGTGGTGTACCTGTAGTGGGGACAGGTTGCCCCAGGTGTGGGCAGTAAGGGACTCCATTGTCTGTAAAGAACATATAAATGATAACAAAGACCCTGGCTCTGACTTTATTACCACCATGATCTGACAGTTCCAAACAGTGTCCGTGATAAAATACCCCTTCTCGCTGTGCTGGACACTCCCACCAGCCCACTCCCTGCCTCTTTGGTACACCACTGTTCCTGACTCCCAGTTTTATGTTTCCCCCCTCAAAACCAAGAGGTGGCCCCATCAAACAAACCACAAGCAAACAAAGAACAAATCCTGCATTGAAGTACTCCCTGCTTCTTTCGGACTTAAGTCAGGAAAATAGCCTTTTGGTGAGCTCATTTGGAGGCAGGGCTGGCTGGTGCAGAAAAAATGCAATGTCTTAAAAATTCATGTGTGGGGGACCCAAAAGAACAGTGATGGGATTTGCAGGACTTGCCTGGCCCACATCTGTCTGCTGCGTGAGTGTGGGTGCTGAGCCCTGCTTGCACGCTCTGACTTTATGCAGGGCCAGGAGCTCCTAGCCCTGGGTCTGGGTCAGAGTCAACAGAGTTGAAAACTCTCTGGATTACTGTCTAAACCTAATTCTCTCCCGGATGATTAGAGCCTTTGGGAAAGTAGTCGGTGGTCTGAGGGCCTGACCTGCTTGTGTGTGCGTCTCTGTGTGGTCATTTTGGCCAGACTGGCTGCTGTCCGGGCTTTTTTTTTTTTTTTTTCCCTCTCCAGCCATCCCCCCTGCAATGGGTGGGTAAATATTCCAGTCTGACTTCAGCTGCCGAGTCATCAGTTCTGACAGACGGCTGCCTCTTTGCAGCGGCCCCCCCTCCCCACCCACCCCCAGCCCCTCATTTCATCTTCCCCCTGTCAGAACTCACCCTTTGGCAGAAATCTTTTCCGAGAGCTAAATGTGAGCCTCAAAGAGATGCCGTCAAGGTATTTTTCATAATTTTCAAAAGTAATTTCCTTCCCTCCACCCCCCCACCCGCCTTCTCTTCATTATAATTATGTCTTAGCAGCTACCCAAATCAGCATGGCAGGATCCAGTCCTCTCCCCTACGGGGAGGGCCAGCCTTTCCCAGCTCAGCTTGCTGGGGTGGGGGGAAGGTCCCCAGGAAAGGAAGGCTGGACAAGCAAAGGCTTCCTCACCATTGGCTTCAGAAACAAGGTGATAGAATCATTTCCTAGGAAGAAAAATAAAATGATTTCATGTCCCCTTGGCTCTAGAAAAGGACCCCGAAGGTATTTCCCTACGTGCCGGGTCCGTAACAGTATTTAGGGTACTTTTCATACAGTTCAGGTGCATGTTTTTGAGAGTAGATGACATCTGGTCCAAAACATTCTCTGGTCAACTTGCTCAACTCTTCTAGCCCTCTCTCCTCTCCCTCTCATGTTTCCTCACTCCCTCAGGAAGGAGTCAAGGAAAAATTTCATATTTTTTCTCTGAATCTTGTCTCTGCCTCCACCCACCTCCAAATCCCTCCTATGGCTGGTTCTCAACAGGCATCTATCTATCCCCAGGAAAAGGAAGAGGACTAGAATGTATCTCTGGCCCTCTGCAGAGACTGGGGTATGGCCAGCCCCAGCCCAACTGAGATCCTGGGGGTAAATTATCCTCTCCTAGGAATGCTGGGACTTGACATTCAAAAATCCTATTCATTGAAAACAGACACTAGCCCCGAAAACCTGGTTTAGTAGATAAAATCTGTAACCACAAGAGGATAAATCTAGTTTGGCTTGTTTGTACTGGTCTAATTTAATATGATCTCCCTTGGAGTTTCCAGCGTCTAGATTTTCTAGATCATTAAATCCATTACTTTTCAGTGTTTGCTTTTTTTTTCTTTTTTTCAGAGGATGGGGGATAGGGAGTGGGTATATTTTTTAGTGGCATCCTTCACTAATCAGGAAAGCTGCATCAAAGCCCATTTGGGGTCTGAAGTGACTAATTTCTGGGCCAACGGGCTCTGAAGGGAGATTTCTACCCAGTTAACATAAATGACCCTAACAGAAAAGTAAAAAAAAAAGGGGGGGGGTGTCTCCTTGCTGCAGCCACTGCTGTAGTAGGACTCACAAAGGGTGGAAAAGTCATTTCTCACCTACTGAAAATGCCGAATGCCAGCACGAAGGGAGATAGCTGGGAGCTAATGTGTGCCCTTGAACAAATGGGCCATCTCTCCGACTTTTGGACCTCATGGGACAGGTAGAGCAGGCCTCACACCTGCAGCTCCGGGTCAGCAGGCTGAGGTAGAACAGTGCTCATGAGAGCAGACATCATTGTTTCATTATGACATACCCCCCCCCCCCCCAGTGTCAGTTTTCACTAAGAAAGCGGTTCTGTGAGATTAGGCACCCTCTACCCTTCCTACATTCACCTTTGCTATGCGGAAGGTGAGTAGTGGAGAGAATCCCAGGTTGCTCTAGCCCTTAGTCTGTGCCGGGTCCCCTCCTCCTTGCTGGACCACCGTCTTGCCCACTGGCACCACAGTACCAGTGCCCTTGGCAGTGAGAAGTGGCTGTGGGCCATGGTTGTCTCTGAAGCTGCAGTCTGGGAGACACTTGCTCCAGGACAGGGCTCACAGCTCAGCTACACCCCCAGAGCTTCCATGCCCCCACTTTATGGCAGAGAGCCAAGAAAAGACTATAGAGATTGTTTGCTTATTGGGAATTTGAATCCATGACTCTGTGTGTGTGTGTGTGTGTGTGTGTGTGTGTTGTGTGTGTGTGTGTGTGTGTGTGTGTGTGTGCGCGCGCACATGCGCACATGAGAATGTGTTTCTCTCCAAGTCTTTTTTTTTTTTTTTAGCTTTGATAAGATGATCCTTTTTTTAAAAATTTTTTTAAATGTTTGTTTATTTTTGAGAGCGAGAGAGTGAGACAGAGCGTGAGCGGGGGAGGGCCAGAGAGAGGGAGACACAGAATCAGAAGCAGGCTCCAGGCTCTGAGCTGTCAGTACAGAGCCCCATGCAGGGGCTCGAACTCATGAGCTGTGAGATCATAACCTGGGCCAAAGTTGGATGCTTAACTGACTGAGCCACCCAGGCACCCCCTTTCCTTAATTTTTTGGCATTACCTTTTAAATAATCTGTATGGATTTTTCCTGCCCTGTAACTCCTAACAAAGAGAAAGCATGGCGACAAAGCAAGCTGGGAGGCAAGTTTTGCAACTTGTCAGTTTGAGCAGTGAAGCAGTACATATGCGCACATGTGTGTGTGCGTGTGTGAGTGTGTGTGAGTGAGATAGACACTGGAGTAAAACACTTTGTCACCAAATGGTGTCCTTCCTTGGGCAGAAGACTACACTGCGTGGTGACTGTCCCTGCATAATTGGACTGTCTCTTCATACAAGCCAAGATGCTTGTTTCTGAATATAAGCCCATGCACTCTCAACAGGTCAGGAGCGATAGTAAAAACCTGTTGTCTGGCTTTGTATTCAGAATAATGGAGTCACTAATCTACTTGATCTGGCCAAGTCAGATAAAGAAGAAAGTGAAGGATGCCCATGTTTCAGGGATAGAAGGTACTTGTAAAAGCGATTTCTTTGGGGGAGGGGGATCAGGGGGAGACATACAGGAGAAAAAAAAAAAGGAGCAAAGACTGTTGGAAACCTTTTAATTAGTACTAATTACCTCAGCAGAAAATGTTGGAAGCTTGAAAGGATTTGTGTCAGCAAGTGAAAGATCAAAGATTGCTAGGCTCGCATTTTAATCTGTTGGCTATAAAAAGGAATGAGGGGGGTGGTAATGGGACCCAGGAGAATGGCTGCCCAGGTGGCTCTACCCTTAATCCCTTCTTTACTGCTGCAGCCTGAGGCCTAGTCCCAATTACATAATAAGATGATTTAATTTAATTTTTTTCTTTTGCTTTGACTTCAACTGGGGCGTAGGGGAGAGGATGGGTGGTTTTCCTCCCCTTCTGTGAGGATGGAGTAGGCTGGGGACCATAGACTTGGACGCTGCACAATCCCTTCTATTGATTTTTTTCAATCTTTTTCTCATCCAGCAAAATGACACTGTAATTTCAATTAAAATAAGACTGCAAACAAAAAACTCCACACCAGAGAAAGACTTCTTCAAGACTGAGAGAGTCTCTCAGTGTACTAAGGAGGTGAGGCCTTGGCTGGTGTGGTCTGGCTATGGCTAGAATATAAATGGGGCAACAGGTAAACTATGTCACTGGAGAACGCTGCCAGTTGGTCCCACGCTGTGATAGTTCCTTCAAAGTCCAGTGGGGCAGAAAGAGGGAAAGGGAGGGAAGAAGGAGAGCAATATTGACTGTCTACACCGCTCACCGTGGAGGAACTGTGTGTTTGCTCCTCTCTCCCTTTCTGTCACCACCCTCTCTTCCTCCTCTTTAAGAATAGATTAGGCTGGGGCAGGGTCTATATAGCTCTGGGTGCTCTGCATGTATCCCTTTGGCCCTCACCATTTCTATGTCCACCCATTTCATGGATTCCACCTCCAGGCACCTGTACCTTTTCTCAGGCCACTGAAGCCTGCTCAGCCATCAACCACTGACTCCTGGAGGAGGTTAGTAAATACAAATACCTCTGCTCCCTTTCCCATCGTTTGATACAGCTCTGAGAAGTGATCTACCCTGCATCCCATACTAGTCTAGAGCAGAGATTGGCCTGAGAGCCCAATCTGGCCTGTTTTTATAAATAAAGTTTTATTGGAACATTTTTATGCCACTTATTTATATATTTATTTGCTATCCATGTTATATTATCTATCTACTTTCACACAGAATGGTGGTGACAGAGATCATACGGCCCTCAAATCCTATCATATTTATTATCTGGCCACTGACATAAAAAGTTTGCTGATCTTACCCTAAAAAGCCTTTGAACTCCATTTGGCCCCATCAGCAACCTGTCCTGTGATGCATCATTTATTAACTTCTTTCCCTTTCTGATCTCACTTTCTGGTGCTTTGTATATCGTCTCTCAAATAAATGACTTGCTGTCTTTATGTCAAAGTCTACTTCTGGGAACTCTAACCTAAGACCTTATGTGCATGTACATGTACAAAAGACAGAATCCCTGCAGGTAGTGCTGGTTAACCCCTGTCTCTTCCAGGGTCCCAAGTGTATACTTTCAGAGATGCAGTGAACCAGATAGCAGCTCAGCTTAGAAAACCTAAAAATGCTGTAGAGTGTTGCCCTTCGACTGAAGGACCTGCATTCATATCATTGAACCATTTCATTCATGAATATAGGGTCATTCCTAAGTTTTTAGGTGAAAGTCCTCAGGATGAAAGCCTACACGGTATAATCCAAACTATCTGCTGTGGATCTAGGAGTGTCGCTCAGTGCTCTGTGGCATGGCACTTTCAAAATTTTTAGTAATGGGACACCTGACCTTGACTGGTCCAGCTCCATTTCAGAAATTCAGACCACTGGACACTGTGTTTAAATATCCACATGCTGTAGAACAGGCTACCAAAGAAGGTTTGGGGCCCAGATCACCTGGTGTTTGGCTTGTGCCAGGCATCTAAAATCTTATGTACGGCCCCTTTTCATGTATAAGTATTTTTTGTCTTCCTTTGTTCTCCTTTATCTCCTTATCTCAGTTAATTCTGATATTCATTTATTATGAGGATGGAGAAGATCTAGTTGGCAGATGAGGGAAATAGGTACATCAGCATCTTGCCATTTGTGTTACTTTTCTATTGCCGCATAACAAGTCACCCCCAAATTTAGCAAACTTTATTTATCACAGTTTCTGTGGGTCGGGAGTCTTAGAGGTAGCTTAACCCAGGGTCTTTCACAAGGCTGTGATTAAGATGCCAGACAAGGCTGACATCCTTGCAAGCTCAACTGGGGACGATCTGTTTCTAAGCTCATTCACAGGGCTTTTGGTGGGATTCATTTTCTCACAGGATGTTCGAGTAAGGCCTCATTTTCATGGTGGGTATTGGCTGGAGGCCTCCCTTGGTTCCTTACTACATGAGACTCCCCACGGGCCATCTCGCAACATGGCAGTTAGGTTTTAAGGAAGTGGGCAAGTGAGAGAGGGAGATCCAACAAGATGGACGTCATAGTCTTTGTAACCTTATCTCAGAAGTGAGATCCCATCACTTTACCTTATTCTATTCATTGGAAGCAAGTCATTAAGGCATTAGGTCCATCCCACATTCAAGCAGAGGGGATTACAAAAGGACATGCATACCAGCAGGAAGGGATCACAGTCATCTTAGAAGTCACCTCATACCACTGACACTTAGTCCTAATGTCCCCTTGGCATTATTTAAGAATGAGGAATCCAATGCAAGTGCATTTTACCATTTGTCTTTAATCGTTAAATAATATTAACTGTTTTGGAATGAAAATTTTTTTAAACTTTGATCAACCCACTCCTCTGTGTTCTTAAAGAGATTAAACAGCATATATTCTTAGAATCTGAAGTCTCAGTTCAGAATCTATGTCTTTGAGGGGCGCCTGGGTGGCTCAGTTGGTTGAGCATCCGACTTCTGCTCTGGTCATGATCTCGCAGTCTGTGAGTTCGAGCCCCGCATCAGGCTCTGTGCTGACAGATCAGAGCCTGGAGCCTGCTTCAGATTCTGTATCTCCTTCTCTCTCTGCCCCTTCCCCACTCATGCTCTCTCTCTCTCTGTCAAAAATAAATGAACATTTAAAAAAATTTTAAAGATTCTATGTCTTTGAAAGTATCATTCCTAGACTTCCAGCCTAAAGTGGACCATTCCCTTCAAGTTCTTGTAGTGCTTACTTTCTATGTTGTTTATTTGGTATATAATCCCACAGCGTTTTGTGACAGTTCTGTTGTTATCTTGAGTTACTTCTTGACTCTTATATTGTGTAATTTCCACATGCTGACATCTTGTCTTCCCATAAGAATTATAAACAATTTGAATGTGGCAACTGTCTAATACTTCAAATAAAAAGCAACTGAATACATGTTGACTTTTTCCCTTGGATGTTGTTGATTTCTGACTCGTGACCATGATTTGTGATGGCTATTGAATGGTGTGGTGCTCACTGCCCCTATACTGCGTAGCCCCAACCCACTCTTATTTATTTTGGTAGGTGGTTTTGCTTTAGTCATCAATGTTGTCCTTTGATTTCAATTCAGTAGCCTTTGATCTCCTGCCTTTTCCCCAATTTTGGCCAAGATTAGGAAACTAGTCTTAAAGTGCTGTTTTGATTGAAAGTCACAGTTTTGTCAATGCTGAAGATTCCTTTCCATAAGATCTTGGTTTGTGACATCATTGGGGCTGAGAGGGGACCGAACCTTTTTTGAACACCGACTTCACGGCAGCATCATTCACTTACCTCTAGGTTCGTGGCTAATAGCTCAGAGAATGCAGATGGATGCACATGTGAACTTGAGATAAACAGTGTGCTCTATTTTTATATTCTGAATGATGATTGTATGAAGCCTGCACTAGGAAGCCTGGGGAAGGAGAGTGAAAATGATTATGGTTTGAGGAGGTTGGGGCTGACCACCCCATCAGTGCTTGTGATTGCGAGTTTCTCTTCAGGTTGGGGAAATACGTACATCGACATCTTGCCATTTGTGTTACTTTTCTATTGCCACATAGCAAATCACCCTCAAATTTAGCTCAATACCTGGCTCACATACCTACCTACACATATGGTGTCTCTCGCTCATACTATCACCTCCGTGGGCACCGCTGAGAATCTTGGCACTCTTTATGGAACTAGGCGTATCAGTTAGGCGTTATAGTTTGAATTCTGTCCCCCAACCCCCACAACCTCTTAAATTCTTGTTGAAGTTCTAACCCCCAGTGCCTCAGAGTATGAACTTATTTGGAAATAGTGTCATAGACGTAATTAGTTAAGTTAAAATGAGACCATACTGGAGTAGGGTGGGTCCCTAGTCCCATATGATCAGTGTCCTTATAAAAACAATGCCATGTGAAGAGGCAGACCCACACATAGGGCAAAGGCAAATGCTGGGGTAGAGGCCTGAAACAGATCCTTCTCTAGTGCCTGCTGACTGACACTTTGACTTCTAGCTTCCAGAACTGTGAGACAAATGTCTGTTCTTCAAAGCCACCTAGTTTGTGCTACTTTGTTATAGCAGCCCCTAGAAAACCAATACAGGAAGTATTCCTGGCCTGGTTTTGAGGCCCTAGCACCTCACGTCCTGTCCTTGGTCCTGAATCAGTGCCCTTGTTTTCTGTCTCCACACTCTGCCTTGGTCTGCCATTCCCTTCAGGATTTCCCATTCTCTGAGGGGTTGGTGGTGATATTTTTCTGTTGTATGTCCAGCCTGGCTGCTGCTTCCCCATGGAAAAAAAGGAGTCCACCAAGAGTAATGACGGGGACTTGTCTACCCACACTTGGACAGCTGCACTCAGGCAAATCTGAAATGTCTGACTGGGACATGTTTCAAGCCTGAGGCAAGCCCTTCTGTGTGTGGTGTTTTCTTCATGGGCTACTCTGGCTTCCCAAGAAGTGTATACATCTTCTAAGGGTGCGCCCATCTGTGGAAGTTCAGGACTTCTGAGCCCTAACAAGCTGCAGCTTCCAGCTCGCTTGATAAGGTTTGCTGTCACTTTCTTTTCTGGTGATGTTGGGGAAGGGAAGAGTCACGCAGCCTGTCAGTCTTGTCTGCTCCCACGAAAGGGGAAAGTTCTCTTACTTTCCTCGTGGAGACTGACAGCTATGCCAACTCTTCCATCACTGTGGAGGCTCCTTCCCAGATCATGAATTGGGTCAGCAGGACTTGAATGTAACCCTCAGCTGTGGAGGAGGGCTTGCAGGACAGTAGTAAGAGCAAGATGGAGGGAGGCTGCTCACCCCACACTGAGAGAGCAAAAAGCATTATCTTTCACCTAATCCAGAGTCTCTCAACCTCGGCACTAAGGACACTTTAGGTCAAATAGGTTTTTGTTGTGGGGGGTGTCCTGTATATTGCAGGATGGTTAAGGTATCCCTGGCCCCTACCCACTGGATGCCAGTGCCACCACCCAATTATGACAACCAGAGATGTCTTTAGACATTGACAAGTGCCTCCTAGGGGGGCAAAATCACCCATCATTGAGGACCACTGATGAAATCCCATCAAACACCTGTAGGGATCTCTGTGGTGAGCTGCAGTGTTCTCTCAGGAGAAAGCACAGGCATGTCTTATTAGGAAGGGATAGTTTTGGGTCAATGCTAGGTGGCTGTGGGGAGTTAAGAGAGATACAGGCTTATAAATGTCAGACTTCCAGGGATGTTTAAAGACATAGAGTGAAAAGCAGCTTCAATTGATGCATGATGTTACAGACCTAAATGTTAGAATTAATCAGGCTCTAGTGATCACATTGCTCAGGGGTTGCTGTTTGCTGGCTCACGGGTAGGGTAACTTCCATCCCTGTCTGCCCAGGACAATTCTAGTTAAAGCCTATTTTCAGGTCATAATGAGTAACAGTGCCCCTTTATTCCGGGAGGTACTCCTGTGTAGACAACAGATAACATAATCACCCTCCTGGGCCAAGTACAGCCCATCACTGTGTGTGTGGACAACACACATACTAATTCAGATACCTTTGGGTGGAGCATATGCTGGGATTCCCTCAGTCCTCACTGTCTTCTCTGCATTGTCTGTATTTCAGTACTTCTAAAATGACCATTTCCTCCCCACATTTCAGCGTCTCTGAATCCATCTCAAAACGGATGGCTTCTTAAAATTGTCACCAGCCAGGAGGCAGTTGTGATGGAGTTGTTGTCACTACACATCCTAACTTAAAGTTGTTACTATTTTCACCTCACTTGACTAGTACACATTTTTGATAACTCATGTGCCATTTAATAATTCACTGTAATTTGGCATTGAAAGACAAAATTATTGTGTATGTGGAAAGGGCATACACTTGATATCATGAAGCAAATATTGGTTGGAGTAATGACCTTGATTTATGAATGTGTTTCTTGCAAAGCCACAAGCAGGATATAAGAAAGGAAGAGAGTTCCTGAGGTATTTTAAGGTAGGAAACATTGGGTTATTTTTAATTGACATTGGTTTTTCTCACTTGTTAATACCTAAAATAATCTTGGATTCATTGAAATACAGCATGTTACCTGACTTGCCCCCTGAAGCTATTTGAATTGAGGACCCCCAATGGTTCTCACACTTTGATATGCATGGAAATGATGTGGGGAAATTAATTGGAGATATCCAGACCCCAGCCATACAAAGAGTGATTTGTAAGTTAGGATTGGTTTTTGGCATCTGAACTCTGAGACATGTGATCTACAAACCACCCTTCTAGACACACTGATACAGTCACCCCCTTTATTCCCCTCTGGAGGAATCTTAGGTACAGAGAGGGAAAGGAAGGCATCTGCTCATATATAGTAATTGGGTGAGCTGGGACTGACGTGGTATTTTCCAAGTTACCGATAAACAAGTATTTTAAGGAGTGTGTCTTATAAACATTTCTGAGGCTCTTCTTGGCCCTTTCTTCTGGAAAGGAGATAGGATTAGGATTTGGGCCTATATCCAGGGTAGGTAGGTTTTCCTCTCCTCCTACTTAGCCATCACTGTGGGAGATGCCAAGAGGGGTCTTTAATTAATTGTCAAGGAGACAAGAGTAAGACACCTAGGACATAGGTGAGCAGACCAAGTCTGTGGAACAGTTATGGAAAGAACATGCAGAGTAGAAGGCTTTGGGAGAGAAGTTCAGCCACATCTGGGGCAGGCTGAAAAGTCTTCTCCAAGAAGGTTGGGTTTGAGCTCCACCTTGAACCATAGGTGAGTTGTACAATAGCAGAGAGCAGGTAGAGGCACTTCAAGTGAAGATAGAATGACCAACCAGGTTACTCAGTCTTCCCACAAATCTTGACAGGTCCTTAGAAGGTGATAGAAATAAAATCTGGAGGTCTGGCTTGAAAGCCAGGTCAAGACAGATCAAAAAAGTTAGCTTTGTCAAAAGCTTCAGGTTCATTCTTACCTAGAGACAACCCCTTGTGATCCCAAGTCATTAATCCACCTGGAGGCCTATCCTGACCTGAGTTCCCTTGCTTTGAAGTGTGCTGTCCTCTGCAGCATGAGGAAATAATTTGCTGCCTGCTTCAATGAACCATCAGGAGAGCCAGCAGACCTAATGACATGTGAGAATATTAACCTCCTACCACGAAGAGCTGTGAATCTTGAGCGGCAGTCTATAATTCACCCTGGACTCCTGAGCCAGACCTCTCCAGCTTTCTCACTCACTCACTTTCTCACTTATATCCAGAGAGAGATAAGGAGAGACCTGCTCATAAAACTTTATATTCTCCAGTAGTGTGAGCTTCACTGAGCTGCTTAGTAATGAGTGGCTTTCCTTTTGCAGTCATGGAGAAATGTGTACCCTCAGAGGTGGGGTGGGGGCTACTTTTAATGTTGCATTTTGCATAAAATTCTTTCTCCTAACCCTGGAAATGCATGATATCATGGAAGGTGACCATTAAAGTGCTTGGATAACCAAACTTCTTTGTAATTCTATACTTGGTCTTAAAAAATCAAAGCAAAAAATGGTAGTTAGGGCTCTAATCTTAGGACATTTTAGATATTAGATGGGACCTTAAAGATCTTTTATGGTCGCTTGAAGGCAGAAGGAGCATTTAAACCTCATTGTGTTATAACTGTGTTTTTGCCCTTGTTTCATGAGATCGTGGGCCCCTTGAGGACAGGATAATATCTTCACTGTATTTGCACTCCCGGGCTTATCAGAGTGTCTGAGCCGTACAAGATCTCAAATAAATGTCAGTGCAAAGATGGAGCAGATTGTCTGCTCCAACTCCCAGTTTTGCACATGGAAGACACACACAGACACACACACACACACACACACACTAAAGTCCATAGGGCAATTCATTAGTGGGCATAGCTAGAGTTCTCCTAGGGATGAGTGAGCCTCTTTTCTCCTGTCTGCCTCTGGTTAGATGACTACCACTCTTGGCCCTGGATTGCCACTGTGGTGTTTTCATTAAGAGAAGTGTTGTTCTGATGGAGACTGTCTAGTAAACTCAGTTAAGCCAAGCACAAATGTAGGGCCAGGGGACCCAAATCATGGAATACATATGGAAATGGGAGATTAGTTGCCTGTGGGTTAGAAGGTACCTAAGACATTCAGGTAGGAGTTCTTGGACTGGGAGAGTATTTCTCACTTAGCTAGAAAATCTTAGCCCATCAGATTCCACACAGGTGGGAGCAGACTTGTTTCATTCACACTAGGGGGTGCTCAGTAAACATTCCCTGAGGGAGAATAATCCATTCTATAGTTTTTATGGTACTTTTATGTTTAGCCAGGCCATTTAATTTCCATATTTCAAGTGTCTGTGCACAATACTGGGCACATATAGGTTTTCTTATGATTTACAAATGTAACGAAATCAAACCTGTCTTCCTCTGCTGACTTGACTAGCACGATGAATGGAAAAACCAGTGGTTAGTATCCACTCTGGATATATGTAACTCTCAGTCTTCCTGGTCTTTCCAAATTGTTACCCTCTTCCTTCTGCCATTTTCTTCTTTTTAAAATTAATTTTATTAAAACCAATCAAATTAAAACTGCTTCTGTCCAGGGCATCTCAAGGTCCATTCATTATGGCTTCTTATCTTGGCAGACAATCGGCACAGAAAGGCAGCTTGGCCATTATGCACATACAAAGCCCATCACTTCCCTACCAGTGGCCAATTCATCAAACATTTATCTTTTGCCCTCTGAGCACTGTGTCACTTAGCCTGTCACTCCCTAGTCTAGGATGCTAGGAAAGATGAAAAAAACGCAGGGGGGAGAGCGGGAGTTTTCTTCTCCCCCAACTTTCCCATCTCAGATTATTTTGTTAATCAGCTTTCATACTTGAGACTTGAAACTCTCCCCTACCCTGCTACCCTCCAACCTCTATCTTTTTGGCCATATGAAGATTACTACATGTATGCTCAACTTTTTACTGAGTGATGGAATGTCTAAGACAAAGATTAAACTTTAGCTTGGTTTGGGAGTTTTCTATTGTAACCCACTTTAGAGCAGAGAATGTTAGAAAATGAACAGACATCTAAAATAATTGAGTCTGGCCTCCCCAGTTTACAAAAGAGTTAAGTGAGGCCCAGAACAGGACAAAGGTTTTGACTGAAGCACTGCAGGAAGGTAGTCACCAAGGCAGGATAAGAATCAGGGTCCCTGGTCATCTTCAGATAGAAGTTCCCACAAGCTGGCATTTCCTTATTTGTCCGACAATTCTGAATACATTTTAGTATGTCTTTTGGTGCGTTAGCTACTTGCTTCCTTACCTGAGGTAACTAATTAGTTCTTTTGAGAATAAAATACACACTTTTTTTTTCCAAAAATGATCTTTCAAATATCAACAATCCTTATGTCTACCTAGGCTTGTTTTTAGATACCTTACCTCATGTCCTGCCTCTTCCAATATCTGCAAAGTGTATAGGTCTGGGATTTTTCCTCCACCATAATGGATGAGAAAATGATAGCCAGAAACTGAAAACAGAGATCGTGCACCCAAATTTAGTGGTGTTATTTTGTGTGCCCAGTTGCCACATTTGTGTTTGGCTTCACTGAGTTGACAAGATAGTCTCCATTCAAATACCATCTTCCTTGTGAAAATACCACCATGACATTCTACCCCCAAGAGCAGCAGTCAAGTAACTAAAGAGACAGATGGGGATGAAAGAACCTGCATTTAGTCCTGGTAAAAATCTCTTGTTTCTCATGCTGCACATCTGCAAGCATTTGATCTGTCTTCTTTGTCCCTAACACTGTTAACTTCTGTGAGGTGTAGGTCCTCGGGTCCCAGAATGTGCCTTTATATGAAATGGAGTACAATCCTAACAAAGTCATTCTTTGTAAGATTTTTCAAAGCACGGAACTAGGGCTCTTTTAAAAGAAGGAAAATGGCTCTAATAGTAAGCCACTTTTGGAGGTCACCATATCACCCAAGGCCTTCTTTCCTTCAGGAGATATAAAGGTATCTTGTAGTCTGGGACAGAAAACATGTTTTCACCTTTTTCAGCCAACTGGGACCTCACAGAATCAGTAGTTGACATATTTTTGCTGGTGTTCCTGGCCTGATTCCATTCCAGGGGGCCCTACCCATGGGGAAGCTAGTCTTTGGGCAGGTATTTGATTAGGGCCCCTTTGGGTCCCCAGGGCCTTGAGGCACAGCCATGTAAATGTCTCCTTTTCTGGTTGGTTTGCAATGAGTAGACACCATCTGTTGAATTAAATTCCCTTTATGGAGGGTGGTGAAAGGCTTGTGTAGAAGAGACACTGTTATCTTTCAAGCAAACAGTTCATGAGGTTGAAGAGCTGTGTTCTTGGCCCAACATATGTTTGCCCAATGGCTGTGGGAGCCTCCCCCACCAGGCGCTGAATTCCGCCCCGTGGCGACACACACACATACCGCGGCTGCAACACACCATGTCCACTCCCTTACATCTCCCTAGTAAAGAAAACCTCCATTTATAGAACCCGCCAAACAAACTCACTCTTTAGACTCTTAAAAACAAACAAGATCCTGAGGCCACAGGCTCCATGCGTGCATGTGTGGTTTTATAAAAGCTCAAGCCGTGAACCAAAATAATTTCAGAGACATAGTCAAAGCCCAGACCAAGCCCTATCACCAGGGTGGGAGAAATGCAGGAAAGATTCACTGAGAGGCATGGAGGACGGCCAGATGGGCAAAGGGATGGGAATAAAACATGGAGGCATCTAGCTCGTTCATAGGGAGTACCTGGTTCTCACCTTTGTCCTCAGGGAACCACTTGCTATAATAACTTCAGGACAAACACAGGAGGAGTGGGTGGAAAACAGTGACTGCTGCAGCCCTCATTTCTTTCCTCTCAATGTCTAGAGCCCATTTTGCCCACACTGCTTAATAATGTGCTGTCCGTTATGGTCTCTCCATTTCAAGTCCAACTTCTTTCTCTGTTCCCATAGATGGTAGGCCCAGGGGGAGCAGGTGCCATGACTTGTACATCTTTTATATCCCTAGATGTATGTGCATCTTGAGAGCCTGCCATGCTGGAAGAGGGTAACACATGTATGATTTCTTGTGCCAAGTAAGCTTTTTGGAATGGCAGTTACTTGCATGCCGGGATTAGTTACCTCTTCTTCTTATGTTCCTTTGCCACCAAATTTGGCATAAAGGGTAAGAGGGTGCTCACAGAATTAGAATTCATTCCGATTGAAATTTAGCTCAAGCCCACTTCCTCTTTGAAAACTTCCCTAACCCTACCCCTCCTCAGAGTATTGTTTATCATCCCAGTCTAACCCATTACCCTGCATTATCTGGTAACTCCTACCCTGCTTACATCTACTGCTTAAAGTAGGGGAGCATGCCACAGTCCTTTTTATTGCCCCAGAGACTAGCAAAATCCTAGGCACAGAATTGGCACTCAGTACCTTTTTGTAAGTGAATGAAATGAATGAATGAATGAGTGAGCTATAGAGGTACATGCCAAGGTGACTAGCTCCACCTAAAGTATACTTTACCTCATGAAGGCCACATTAAACAAATATAAGAATTAGTTCTTCAGGGGATTGTCCTAGGAGGGTCAGGAGGGGATGTAGATCAAAAGGCAAAAGAATTTGAAGACCTCAATCTGATTGTGAGGACATATAATGAATGGATTAGAAAGCTATACACAGTGTTTGGATAAAGGTTGTGGCAATAGTGAATTTCCATTTCTAGATCTCAACTAGAAATTATTTACAGGTTATTTAGCATAGTTCAGTTGAAGGACCATTGCAGTCTATGTCCAAAGGTTCTAAGCAGGGCTTTGTTACTATGTGTGGTTTTAGGTAAGCCACTTGGCTCTCTGATTATCAGTCACCTTCTGTGAAGTTGAGGATCGAACAGCTTACAATTCTTCTGGGACTCAAAGTCTATGAGTCTATGAAGAAGACCACAACAGGTCAAATAGAACTGTGGCTTGGAAATCTAGTTCACAGGGCATAAGAGGCCAGTGTGTTAACATGTGCCTTTTTTTAAAAAATTGTTTTAAATGTTTGTTTATTTTTGAGAGAGACAGAGACAGAATGCAAGTGGATTAGAGGCAGAGAGAGAGAGAGGGAGACACAGAATCCGAAGCAGGCTCCAGGCTCCGAGCTGTCAGCACAGAACCCAATATGGGGCTCAAACTCATCAGTTGTGAGATCATGACCTGAGCTGAAGTCGGACGCTCAACCAACTGAGCCATCCAGGCGTCCCAACATGTGCCTTTTTAGTTATGGGGATATCCCCATAGTTAGGGAAGCATTGAAGAAGCTTTGCACAGTCCCAGCTAGAGGATCAGAAGAAGGCACACAGTTTAGTGTGATGGAGAATGACAGAGCTAGAACTCTCTGCTGTCCTCTTTCCACCAGGCTGTCTGTCAGGGAAGAAACAGCTCTTGGGAGCCCTTATAAACTGTAGTTACAAAGGAAGGAGCTGCAGTTAGATAGGCACAGTATCTGGGTAGAATATTAGAGTCATCAAATCTAATATTCTATGAAGAAATTTCCTCTAAACATTCTCTGTGATTCTAACCTCTGATCATGTACAGATAGTGACTCAGAATGTAGCTCATTCCTTTGGTGAACAGCCCTCTTTTTAAGCTTTAAAAAATTGACTTGAGAACTTTCCTTCCACTTCTATTATTTTGTCCTATTTGCTTTTGGTTCTGCCTTCTGGAATGCCAGAGACTTAGTACTTTGAAACAACTAAGCCTCCTGTGTTCCTGGTTAAATAATTTTGTCCGTCTCCATCACTGTTTCTTACACCCTTCACCAGCTTGTTGGTCTCATTGTATGATATTTCTAAATGCTGATGCTGCTTTGAGCCTGGCACTCAGACCTGAAACAAAGCTCCAGGTAGAGCTACTTAGGGGCCAGTAGAGTAGGATCAGATTCCCTTCTGGGGAGGCAGCCCCACTCTGCTGATTCATACTAAACCTTTATACACACTGCTCTTTATGCAAGGTTCCTGCATCTTATGTTTGGAGAATCGTTTTATTTAAAAGTAATAGTTACTCAAGTCTTTTCTGATTATATGATACTTACTCATGATAGAAAACCTAGTAACTAGTGAAAACTATAAAAGAAAAAAAAAACACCCTACAAATAACCACTACTCACAGATTAGTAGTATATATCTGGATCCCGTACATAAACACCTGTATGCTTTGAAGTGTCAGTATATACATACAGAATTGTCATAATGTCCCTATGTACATTAACAGTAGTTTATAAACTAGGAACAACTAACAGACTATGGCTCTTAACCATCTACATGGAAAACATGGTACACATTAAAATTTGTGTAGAGAATGGAGGGGAGAAATAGATGATTTAATTTCCATGCATGAGATTGTAATGTGTGTGCTGTATGTATTATAACTTCATTTTAGGTACTTAAAAGGATAGCATGACATTTTATTGAATCAGTAGATATATGTATACAATATCATTTTTAATTACCTCATGGCATTTCATTATACAGATACATCGAGCTTTCTGTAATCATTTATCATTGGGCATTTAGGTATGTTTACATTGTTACTATAAATAATACTGCAGGGAACATACTTAAATCATGCACATTTCTTTGATATTTATTTAATGCAGTGTTAGAATTATTGGATAAGAGGTGATCATTTTTAAGACTTTTAATATAAATTGCCATCCAGAAAGGTTATAGCAGCTTCACTCTCCCATCAGTGTTGTGTTGGTCTGTTACTTTGAACTTTTGACAAGACTGTGTTAAGATTTAGGGAAACAATGGATTTGTTAGTTAAGTGAAAATATCTTGTTTAATGTGAATATTTTAGATTCCCAGTGAAGTTGAAATTTCACTCTACCTTTCTAGTATTGACCATATATATTCCTTGTGTATTTTCTTTCCATGTATTTTGTTTTTCTCTTAGGGCTTTCAGATGTCCCTTAATGATTTTCAAAAGCTCTTTTAATATTAAGGATTTTAAACCTTAGATTGTTAGATTGGAAATATTTTCCCCAATTTACATTTCCCTTTTATTTTTTTTTTCCAAATAGGTATTTTTGGATAGTTGGACTTTAAATTTTTTTAATTTTTATTTTTGAGAGAGCATGCACAACTGGAGGAGAGGGGCAGAGGGGGAGAGAGAGAATCTCAAGCAGGCTCCATGTGGAGCCTGACCCTGGGCTTGGTCCCACGACCCTGCGATAGTGACCTGAGCCAAAATCAAGAGTTGGACGCTCAACTGACTGAGACACCCAGACGCCCCTTGGGTAGTTGGACTTGAAATCTATATTCAGGTCTTCACATTAGATAATATGAAGTTTCATCTTGTTGGGCTGAAACAATGTGTTGATTCCAACACGATCATTTTGGATCCTACTGTATGCTCCTGAATATCTTTCTTGGGTCTTGCACTCCATGAATGTGATAAACATATGCTGAACCAAGTCATTGACAAAAAACAGGACCAAAGTCCCTGGACCCTTCCTTCGTTGCAAGCTGGGCCATTAATTAGTGTTCTTCAGTTATATTTTTAACCAGTTATGACTCTGTCAAAAGTCGTCATTTTCTAGCCTAGTTTTTGCTCTCCTGACATAGGGATATGTCAAAGCCTTTTTGAAATCTGGTGCAATATACCTTTATTCCTAGTTAACTGTCCACATTAATAGCTGGTCTCACAGAACTTGTCCTTAATGTACAGAAACTGCCTGTTTGAGATTCAATGCCATATATGTATCTTGTTTCATACTACAGAGGATCTGAACTAGCTTATTAGAATTAATTAAAAAATGTATAGATAAAATATGAAGGCTGTATAAATTACAATTCTCAACTACAAAGTTAGAAAGCGGATATAGAGACCCCACGGGATTATCTTTTTACATCTGAGTCACCATTTCACTCTCAGCTTCCTAGTAGTAAAAGTAAAAAGGGTATCATGACCAGAAACCTGGTTTATTTTGTCCTAGGGCAAACAAATACCAGTTTCTCAGAGGTATAATCTGACTAGAATTTCATAAGTATATGAATTTATTAATCCAAAGTGTGAAGAATCTTCCCTTTTCAAATAACTGTGGTTGTATTACCCATTTCTGTGTTTCCAGCTCTTTACACATTTCCAATAATTCTTTAGGGATCCTATATAACCGTTTTATTAGTATTTTAGGTATGGTACATGATGGCTTCACACGTAATCCCACTTAGAGTTAATAAACACTTTGTCAGCCGCCTTAGATTTTTGACTGGTCTTGGATTCAGGTCTGTTACACCAGTGTTGAATTTTATTCCATGCAACTCAAGGATCATCTATCCTGACAGGGGACTTAAGGGCTTTGGGGTGACTTTGACAAATTGCATATGATATACTGTCACATGGTTTCAGTATACACTATTGTACATAGCCATGAGCCTGTTCCACCTTTGTCTGTTTTTTTTAGAGACTTTCATCCCCTATTGGTTTACTTATATTACTCGTATATATATATCCCTGGCTATGTGACCTGACTGACAGAAAAATATATGGAAAATATTTAGACCCAGCTGTACATATAACACAGTACTATCTCTTCTAACATACTGTAGTATATGCTGAATAGTGTGCTATGCCATCTCCAGTACTGTTCTGTAGTATATATTGTATAGTGTATATACTATGCTATCTCTAGTGGTATTCCGTGGTATACACCGTATAGTGTACGTACCGCGCCATCTCTTGTAGTGTTCCGTGGCATATGCTGTATAGTGTATATACCACACTATCTCTTGTAATATACTGTGGATACATTTAACCATTTACATGGGCTATAAAAAGAATTTTGTGACAGAGAAAAAGAGTATCTCTTATGTGGTTGGATTAATGGCCTTTCAGAAGTGCTGCCACTGGGCCATTTTCTGGGCTGTGAGCTGCCATATCACTGTGGTCCCATTCTTTTCTTTCTTCCTTCATCCCCTCTATATAGCTCTGTGTTGCCTGTCCTTTTCTTCTAGCTGTGGTCCTGGCCTCTCTTGTCAGTTTGCAGACCTTTCCCAAGGACCTGCTGTGTGCCAGGCCCTGTGCTTGGCCTGGTGGGGCAAATAAAAAAGGTGCATGCAAGTTGCTATTCCTGCTCTCAAGGGTGATATTTAAATTATTAAACAACTACACTGATCAATCAGAAACATCCTATCTAGAGCAGGGTCCCTAGAGGCTCCGTGCTGTGGGGGCATTAACTACTTAGTTGCTGGACTGTGAAAGGTCTGGGGGGCTCCGAAGAGTGGCCAGGGTAGCAGGAGGGGGTACTCAGTGTATTCAGAGCTGCATTTATTCCCAAGTGGTAAGGAAGGATTTAAATAGCCTAATAACTGGTTCTGGTGTATGGGTGCAAACTCATTGTATGTCACTTCTGCCTGTTCGTAGACACTGGCCTCAGGGTAAGTAGGAGGAGGCACCTGGCCTCTGAAGGAATGGGTGTAGGCATTGCCCTCCCAGCCTCTGGCCGGTTGCCCTGAGGCCTGCTCTTTGCCCTGCCCTTGGGATTTTACTGTCAGCTTTTCTCGGAGTGGCTCACAGGCTCAGGGTCAAGCTGTAGTCAGTTGACAAAGGGGTATTGAATCCTTACTGTGCATTTGACAACTCTCCAGGTATTATGGAGGTTACGTTGAGATCCCTTTTTTGTTGGGGGCTGGGCAGACGAAAGTCATCCAGAAAGACCATTACAGAGCAGGCAGCAGCGGAACCTCCACAGCAGGTCTACAGGAATAGCCGCTGTGGTGAACATAAGACAAATGGGGTAGCTTCTCTAGAATTTCCATAAACTCCCATTTTCTCAGTTATAACTATCTATCTATCTAGATATATCTACCTCTATATATAGATATATAGAGAGATATAGATATCTGGATAGATATATTGGAGTAGGTAAAGATTTTAGTTCAGATCTTATTTTCTTAGTTTGAGAACATTCCAACCTTTGGTTCTGGGTTTGAGGCCAGCTGTGGTTCCACAGAGAGAGATATTTCTTCTTAGGGTCTGTGGTTAATTGTGTCCCCCATCCCTGCCTGAGTCATACTGGGGAGGAGCATCACCCCTGTTATAGGCTCAGAATGGAGGAAAGAGGGATCTAATGATTACCACTGCTTACACCCCAGGAATAAGGTTGGCATTTCTTGAATGGAGGGTTCTGGAGGTGTCCTCTGGTGATTTTTCTGGCTGGATTTTTGCTGGGTAAGAGGCAGGAGGGATTAGTAGGTCATCTGCCCCAAGCCTACCAGCTCTGCTGTGGTCCTGGCCCTTTTCCTTCCCCATTCTGACGAGTGGCTAACTTTTGGGAATAGAATGAAGGCCACTGAGTGGAAGCCCACCCAGAAGCAGAAGGTATTGGGGTTCAAGTGACCACCCCTTTGTGGGGCCTGCTGCCCTGCCTGAGGCCCCTCCTTAGCGGCTCACAACCACTGGCTTAGCTTGGAAAGGGCTGGGGCCGCCTGGTTAGTGCCGCTGTTTTTATAAGCTAATGAGGGCAGAGTGTGAGCCACGGGCAATGATGCTGGGATATTAACTGTGACAGGAAGCTTGATCATAATTATCTTAACGAGGATAGGGTTAATTACAGTGGAAACTTAAAAGTTCTCTCTGTTTGAATCCGCTAGAGCTGAATGCGTTGTGATGTTTTGTCATTTTGATATGACTTTGGAAAAGGCACAGGGACTCTCCCAGCAGCTGCAGTGGCTCCTGGGGGAGCCCAGCCAGAGCCCTGTGAATGAGGTAACAGAGATGGTACCTGTGGGTGAGATAATGGGCAGCTTTCCTGCTGGTGAAGTGCTTCGGAGTTGCTGATTAGGTTTTCAGAGCAAACCACCTGCCATAGGTCAGACCGCACACCCTGTCTCCCTGTCTTGCCCTTGGCGTCTCTTCCCTGGGCTGGGAAGACCTCTCTCCAGCTGCCTGTGCCCAGGTAGTGGGTGAAGCCTTGCTCTCCCACCCCAGCCCCTGACCTTGGCACACATGTCTGCGTTGCCTTCACAGCCCACTCCTCAAACATCTGCAGATTGCAGACCAAACCGGCGAGTAACTGTGGAGTGACAGGCGCCCCCTCCACCAGGGCCCTTGGGTCTGGGGTGCATTTTGCTGTGCACACACAAGATTATGGCAGAGAAATTGCAATCTCATCATCTTTTCCTTGTAGCTACTGTAGCTGTCCCATTAAACAGCACAAATCTGAGTGGATCCTTAAAGCCTTTTTTGCCTTGTCATTTTACTTAACAGCACACACCTCTTTGCAGGCATCTTGTATCTAGGGGTATGAACTCAAAGATGGATGAAAATAATAATAAAAAAAAGATGGATGCAAATAATTTGTCCCCTCCTCCTTCCATGAAAACAGCAGCAACAATAACAACAAAAGTCCAATTTGTAAAAGCAAAAAATAAAGCCATCTTCCAGGTGTGTGTTTATTGGCTTCCGCATGCCAACCAAGCCCCAGAAATCCTGTCTTCTCCAGTTTTACCCTTCACTACTCTGTCTCCTCAGCTCTGAATTTAGCTGATTAAATCACCAAGTGCACACTACACTGATGACATGAAGACACAGATTTATTAATTAGCAACCTCCCCTCCCCCGCCATGTAACACGGTTCCCTTTTAGCTGAGCAGCTAGTAACATTAATGGCAAAAATAATCTTACAACCAGACAGGTAACAGGATTTGAACCTGAACGTCCCCTACTCTTCTGTGAAGTTTGACTCAGAACTGAGCTCTGCCCCAGAGCCCGCCCCAGAGAAAGGCAGCTCTGTGGGCACTCCCTCTGGTGTTCTTAGCTTTGTCCCTCTGCGTGCTCTGTCATTTTGTTGTATGCCTCCCTGGAAACACTCTTGGAAGGGAGCTTTCTTTTGCTTGCCAGTTGCCAACCATTTGCTGATTCTCATGATAAGAGTATTATATTTGCATAACATAACTCAGGAACAATGTGTATTTGGATGCTGCCTTTGACCATAGCCCAACTGAGGTTTGTGCACAAAGGACTTATTAGCCATCCATAAGGCACCCTGAAGGGAGGTGGCCTCAATGCCCCTCACCCCTGTGGTAAACAGGGCTTCCTCCTGAAAAGCACTTTTCCATCATCACTCATTAACCCCCATGGAGGGAAGGGACTTCAGGAAAGGTGGAAGTTTCCCTGCAGAAGCCAGACTTGCTGCACACCTTTGCACATTTGCTCATCTGCCCACTCCCTGCATCCAGAACACACTCCCCCTCCAAAACACCCCCTAAGGTCACAGCTACCAGAAAAATCAGTGAATAAAAAGAAGAAAGAAAAGAAAGGAGCCAGCATTTGCGAGTGACATGTTTGTTCATCTTCTTTGGCTTATATTCATAAGTTCCTCTGGGCTGGAAACAGCACAGAACAAGGGAGTGCAGATGGGTTATTGATAATGCCCAAACTCACACTTCAAGTAAATGGTGGAGCTGAGTCACAACTTTTGTGTGTGTGTGTGTGTGTGTGTGTTGGTTTGTCTCCCCCGCCCCGAAACATGAGGAAGAAGAGAAAGGAGGAGGAAGAAATGAAGCACAATGACCCCATTGACCCTTAGCCCAAAATGTAAGTGGTATTGGCTTCCTGCTGTGGAGCAGGTAGTGCTGGCTGTAGGAGTGGGTGCTGGGCCCTGAGGAATGAGACACACCAAGGTAGCTGTGCGCCCAGTGGAGTCTGGGGCTTTAATGACTGACACTGCACATCACACCTCCTGCATATTGACTCCCTGTTTTGGAGCCTTGTTGGCACAGATCCCACAAAGGAGATACAGATGTCTGGAGACAGCTTTGGTGCTAAAGTTCACACTCACGTCAGATGTGCGGGCACTGCACACACAAGCAGGCGTGTCTGTAACGCAAGTGCTATCAGTAAATGAATAAACAGTGTAGACAACATCTCCCTGATTCGTCACATTTTATACAATAGCCAGGAGATCCCAGGCGAGTCCGCTCTCTGGTCGACGTCGTAGCTCAGCTGTCAGCCTGTGCAAGCTCAGCACAGCTCTTGGGTCTGGCAGGTGAATGAGCTGGGAGTATGTGTGTCTGTGCAAGTCCCTCCACCGGGCGGCTTTCTTTAATTAACGACTGCGCGCGTGGAGAGTAGCACATGCGCACAACTGCCCCTAACCACCTCCACCCCCAACACTCCTGAGACCATAACATCAAGAGTTAACTTTCAGCTAACTGTGTAAACAAGGCTATTTTTCCCTTTCTGATACTTTTTTTTTTCCCCCCTGAGCCGGGTACTTAATTCTTTCAGATCCTTGATTATTTACTGCCTTGACATCTACATTGCTGCATTCCACACTTCTTTCAAAAATAAAGTGAGAAATCCACTTTCCATAAATTAAAACTGTAACTTCAAGCCGGGAGCACTGAAACAGAAATTCCCCCAACTCCTTCCTTAAACCACTGCCCCTCTCCCTGCCCAACAAAAACAAAAACAAAAAGGAAAAGAAATCATGAAAGAAAAAGAAACAACCCTCTCCGACTGGAGTGATTATGTGCTTCTGAAGATGCCTTGCCTTGGGGGGCAGCCACAGGGACACTGGGCAGACGCAAATTAAGTGATTAGTGTAAAAAAAAAAAAAAAACAACGGGGGATAAAAGTCAAAGGCTGAGAAGGGAGAGCAAGGAAGCCTTCCTTGCCATTTCCTGGACTGTGCAGAGGAGAACCGCTAAGAAATGATACTTGAAGTTATATTTATTATTGTAAGAGGGGTATGATATTTCTGGGCAGGAATGATGGATGACAACTTAAATTTGTGTCCAGGGAATGAAGGTGAACTGTGACAGAGTTATTTATCTTGGGAATGGAGGTTAGGGTCAGCCGAGGCTGGGTGCCTGAAGGCACAAGACATTGACAAATTTATCCTGCAGGCCGTATCTGAAGCCCTTTGTTTTGGATCCTGGCTACTCACTAAGTGACCCTCATCCTTCATGTTGGCAATGCGTGAAGGATGCGGTGAGTGCCAGCGGCCCCTTCTCCCCCGCCGCCCCCACCCCGGCTCCCGCTACTAATTCTTGTCATTCACTTTGCTGACAGGCACCAAGCCCAAACTATTCCCAGTCCTGAAAGGGAAGGTTAAAATATTTATTTCGGCTCATAATGGCCTCCCTGATTTAGTGCAGGATCATTTTTCCTGTTGCCTTTGTCATTGCAGGTCACTGGAAGGACTGAGCGCGTTCGGGAGCCTGGAGGAACTCATCCTGGACAACAATCTGCTCGGGAACGACCTCGTGTTGCCAGGGTTACCCAGGCTCCATACCTTAACCCTCAACAAGAACCAGATATCCTTGGCTCTGCCCGCTGCCTCCACTCTCTGCCCTGCCCCGCAGTGGTCCCCGCCCGCACACCCCCTCCCCTGTGCTCCCCTCCCCCGCCCCACACAAATACCTGCGAAATGTCAAATGAGTTTTATGTGTCAGCTAAATTAAAGTATGTGAAATACAGTCCATGGGCAGACAAAGCGTTCTGTCTTCTGGCACTCGGGACACTTCAGAGTAATTTATTATAGGTCATTCATAAATGAAATGCACCATTATATCTTCCTGTTGCTCCATTTTAGTGTAGAGATCTAAGTTATGGCTGTGAAGAAATCTTTTTAATAGATAAAAATAGAGAAAGAAAATAATGTCACTGCTGCTGAGAAGGCAAAGCCCGGTTCTAGTTGCTTGGGCTTGTGTGGGAGGGCGACCTCTGGTGGGAAGTACGGGGTATTGCCTCTAAGCGAACTTGGCCTTCACGGAGGTTTCTGGAAGGCTCTGGTGCAGGCCTGGGGAACAGTTCTGGCAAAGAAGAGGGGGAAGGGGCAAAGGTGGGAGATATGTGTGAAGCCCAGGGGTAACTCTGCCCTCCGTGGTGTTTGATGTACTAGGGTGATGAGAGAGGTCTAGCAGAGTCATTCTATTGCATGCTGTCCCCTTAAGTGCTGTCCCTAGCCAGCCTGGGATGAGGCACAGGGGGATTAATGGCTCTGGATTCTATAGGGAGGCTGAGAGTGGAATCGGAAGCTTTCTGCAGTATAAGGCACTTAGCTCCTCTGTACAGTTATGGGTCTCCATGCTGCCACAGCACCAGCTGGAAGGCAGGGAGGGTTATCAGTTTTGTTAATTCCTGTATCCATCACACCTAGAAAAATGCTTGGCATGGAACTGAGGTTCAGTGAATGTTTGTGGGATGAATGAATGAATGAATGAATGATTATCATCAGCTGTTCTTTATTGAGTACTTCTGTGGGTCAGGCACTGTGCTGGGTGCCTTTAAGTATATTATTTTTTATTCTTACCAAACCCTGGGAGATGGATGCAGTTTCTCCATTTACCTGACTGAGGAAGGAGGTCAAGCATGGACCCAAAGCCAGACATTTACCAAAATGCTAGATCCCAGATTCAGTCTTAACTGTGGCTATATCCATAATTCTTTCCATTCTCTTGTGTTGCTTCAGACTTGAAGTCTAATCACCTTGTTTTATTAGTGAAACATTTGAGATCTAGAGTAATTCAGTCACTTGTTCGTGTTCTCATGGCGAGTTAGAACTAGAAAAGGGATCAGAGCCTTTTCTGTAGAGTATGAAATAAAACCATGTATGCATATGTCCACTTTAAGAATGAGAGGCAAAATCATTTATTAACTGCTGTTTATACTTTAAGTCATAAGACAGTATTTTCTTTTTAGGTAAAATATACTACGATGGTCATTATAAATTGGCACTTTAATAGAAGTGGAAGGAGAGGGCTTACAAATAAATATCAGTCTTTATCATAAGGCAATATTGATGGGTTTTTTTCCTCTCCTATCCTTTGGTCAACCAAGTTTCTTAGTCATTGTTTGAAAAATTATTATAGTCCCTGTATCACTGTCTTAGGTGATCACTTGGATGATATTCTTAAATCATTCAAGAACAGAAGGGTTATTAGAATAGAACTGGATGGTAAATTTCCTCCTTTGGGCCCTAGTGCTTATATCCTGTGTCCCATGCCACTGTAGAGTCCTAGCCTTTGGACTTGGGTTCATGAGTCAGCTTAATCATGTTTAGTTGTGTGGCTATGGACAGGTCAGCCTCTGAAAACCTCTGTTTCTCATTTTGTGTGTATGTGTGACATCACAGCTTTCACTTGCCTATTAGGAGAACTGGTTAAAAATAAAAAAATATATGAAAGCCTTTTTTGCATGTTGGAATCAAAGTGCCGTGATAATGTAAGCAAAACAGGTTTCTGCATGGGTGAAAAACCAGCTACTTCTGCCCTGGGATATTTATTGTGACGTTGCAATATAAGAAATGGTGCTGTGAGAAGGACTTCCAGAACAGCCCACAGATCAACCCACAAGGACTTTGTCTGGCAAATGCTGTACAAATGCTAATCCCAAACTCAATTCCTCTTCTCCCTCAGCATAACTTCCTGGCCAGTTCTCTGTCGCATTTATTGGTGCATGCTAAGAAATGCAAGCTCATTTCAGCACCAGCCTGAGAAAAACAAGTAAAAGAAGAGCACACCAACTGTGAAAGAACATCATTTTGCATAATCCCAGTCTACAGATGAACTAGTGGGTGATTTTTTTATTGACCTCTGATTTATTTAATAATCAATGAAAAGTATTTGTTGGATACTTAAGTGTTCAAAATAGGTAGGTTATCGTATTGCTTTCCACTGTACCACTGGCATTTGAGGAGCATTGAGTAAATATTGATGTTAATATTGATGATAGACAGATTACCTGATTAGTGTGATTAGGTTACACTAAGAAGTAAGATTCATGTTTCATATGAATTTACTAAGAATTATTATTTCCCATTTTAGAGGGTTCATTTTCATAACCTGGCACAGAATATGATGAAAATGCACAGGAATCCACTCTGGATTTTTTTGTTTTTGTTTGTTTTTTAGATTCTATGTGTAAGAGAGATCATAAGGTATTTGTCTTACTCTGACTTATTTCACTTAGCATAATGCCCTCAGGGTTCATCCATGTTGTGGCAAATGGTAAGATTTTATTCTTTTTAATGGCTAAAATACATAGTTACATATATTATTATATACTGTGATATAATTATAATATATAACATATATATATATCACAACTTCTTTTATATTCAACTACTGATGGACACTTAGACTGTTTTCATATCTTGGCTATTATAGATAATGCTGCACTAAACATGAGTGTGTAGATGTCTCTTTGGGTTAGTGTTCATTTTCTTCAGATAAATATCCAGAAATGGAATTGCTGAATCATACAGTGTTTTTATTTTTAATATTTTTTGGGAAGCTACATACTGTTTTCCTTAGTGGCTACCTCAGTTTACCTTCCCAACCACAGTGCAAAAGGGTTCCTATTTCTCCATATCCTCCCAACACTTATTATTTCTGGTCTTTTTGATAAAAGCTATTTTAACAGGTGTGAGGTGATATCTCATTTTAATTTGGTTTTGATTTACCTTTCCCTGATGATGAGTGATGTTGAGCATCTTTTCATGTGTCTACTGGCCATCTGTACTTCTTCTTTAGAAAAATGTCTATTCAGTTCCTCTGCCCATTTTTTAATCAAATCATTTTTTTGCTATTGAGTTATATGAGTTCCTCATATATTTTAGATATTCCTTATCAGATATATGATTTGCAGTCATTTCTTCCCATTCACTAGGTTGCATTTTCATTTTTAAATAGTTTCCTCTGCTGTATAGAATGTTTCCCCATTTTTTTCTTTTTCATTCTCCAAATTTTTATTTAAATTCCAGCTAGCTAACATACAGCGCAATATTAGTTTCAGGTATAGAATTCAGTGATTCATCAATTGCATATAACACCTGGTGTTCGTTGCTACAAATGCCCTTCTTAATCCCCATTACCTGTTTAACCCATCCCCCCTCTATCCCCCATCCACCTCCCTTCTAGTAACCATTAGTTTGTTCTCCATAGTGAAGATTCTGTTTCTTGGTTTGCCTCTCTCTTTTTTTGCCCATATGTTCATTTGTTTTGTTTCTGAAATTCCACGTATGAGTGAAATCATATGGTATTTGTCTTCCTCTGACTGATCTTGCTTAGCATAATACATTCTAGTTCCATTCATGTCATTACAAAAGGCAAGATTTCTTTCTTTTTATGGCTGAGCAATATTCCACTGTATATGTTTCTCATTTTTAAAGTAGTAAATCGGGCTGGAGGATGGTTGTATTCTCAGTGTTGCTGTCACCAGAGATTAGCAGGCCTCTTGGCCCTACAGTACTGAGGGATTTTCTTTGTCTTTGGTTGAGTCCTTTTCCTTTTTAATTCCTCAGCTTCTCCAATCTGTAGCAGTAATGCTGAGGGAGAAATGATAGTGGTATGGGGGGAATTGTTGCAGAAGGGGATGTGTAGCTGTAAAGCTGGCCAGTTATATTGCTGTGCTGATGGAGAATACTGTATTAGCACTAGATACAAAAGGTGCTAGTTGGCTGTTTTAGGATGCAGCATGACTTCTTTCTCCTCTGGTCTACTGGTATGATCATGAAGATTGGCTTCATTTCCCCACATACTTGAGCCAGAAGTCACAGAATGAAAGCCAGGTAAAAGCAAGAGTAACACCGTATGGCACCCTTGTAACCTAATACTTCTGACCTACCTTTTCAGCCAACTGACTCTGCTACTTTCTTGTTGAATATACCCCTGACTCTTTAAGAGTTGCTCTGTTCCACATTGCTATTCCTTACTCCATGAAATGCCTTGGATTTGGGCTCTGTCAGTTAGCTTTGCTGCATAATAACCTACCTTGAATGTTAGTGACTAAAACAACAAATACGTTATTTAACATTCTGTGTGTCAGTTGTTTGGGCAGGGCTCAACTGCATGGTTCTCCTGTGGATTTTGGTTTGGTCCATATGCAGCCACCATTATCTGGAGGCCTGATTGGGACTGGATGGTCTGAAATTGCCTCACTTATATGTCTGGAAATCGGTGCTGGTTGTTGACTGAACGACGTACTTCCAATAGGCTAACACAGGCCGCTCTGCATGGGGCAGCTCTTTCAAGAGCAAAGCCCTAATGTACAAGTACTTTTCAAGCCCTATTTTCATCTCAGATGTTGCTGCTCCATGGCCAAAGCAAGTCACGTACCAAATGTAGAGCCAGTGTGATAGGGGACTGTACCAGGTGTGTATACACAGAGGCATGCCTCACTCCTGTAGTGATCCTGCACATGGACCGTGGTGTCTCATCTCCTTAAGAACTGACTTCATATTTGTAATAAAGAGAGACCTAGAATCAAGTAATTATTCACCTGCTACAAAGGTAAGTATTAGTTCTTTCTTACAAATTGAATCTTATTTTAAGTATATTAGAAAGCTTGCTATTAAATGGGATTCTACCTGAAGTTCTTTTGAGAAGTTTGTTTTGGTTTTAATTTCTGGTGTGCTTGTTTGTCTGTTTGCATACATAGAGTTTTCCATTTTGGTTTTACTCTCAATGAGGTATGTTTGAACAATGCTTTGTTACTGGATCCTGCAAACATGGGTTATGGGCTGCTTTATCCTTTGGCAAGAGGTACTGTCAGATAGTGGTTAAGAACAGGCTCTGAAGCCAGACTTCCTGGGCTTGTACCCTGGCCCTGCCACTTGCTGCATGTTCTTGGACTGGCTATTTAACATATCAGTGCTTTGCTTTCCTCTCCAAAATTGGGACAATAATGGTACCCACCCCATAGGTTGTTGTGAGGGTTATTCTAAGTTCTGTGTAATGGTCAGTATTATTGCCATTTTTATTAGAGAATTATGTAAACTTATTTGATCTTACTTCAGCTACATTATAACCAAGGTCAGAGCATAGATTTTGAGTGTGTCTTTGATTTTTATAACTTAATTTTACATCCATATCATTCTGTGAGGTGAGTACCATTGGTGAATACTCTCATTTTTTTTTAAGTTTATTTTTGAGAGATAGAGAGCACAAACAGGGGAAGGACAGAGAGAGAGGGAGAGAGAATCCATAGCAGGCTCCACACTGTCAGTGCAGAACTCACAAACCATGCACAAAATTATGACCTGAACTGTAATAGAGTCTGACACTTAACTGACTGAGCCATCTAGGTGTCCTAGTACTCTCGTTTCTTATGAAAAAACTGAGAGAGTTGAACATTTTTTTTTTTGTATGAACTTTCTGAAGTCACCTAGATTGTCATTGGTAGTGCTCAGTCTAGAACCCAGGTATGGTGATTTATAACCCCAGACTCTGAAACCCAAAGGAGGTAAAATCAATGCATGAGGAAAGGAACTAAAATACAGGAGGAGTCGGTTGCCTGTGCTTGCCCTGTCCCTCCCGCACCAGACCCTGCACCCAGCTGCAGAGGGAGCTCATGAAAGGGATTTCAGAGCACAAACCCAGCATCTGGCACATTTTTTCTCAGTCGACCAATGTCTCACGTCTCATCTGCACACTACCTACTTGACCTCCCATCTTTGTTCTGCTGGCCCTTTGTGACACTTCTGTTAAGCTCTCAGCATTGCTGTCTTGTCCTGGTATACTTTAAAGCCTGGACTTCCCAGGTTACCTTTTTATCTCCTGATTCATAGCTTATCTTACTCCTCTTCCCTTGGTTCATTTAGACTGGGCTGGTAGTCACTGGCCATGGAGTTGACCTTATCTCCCCAACACTCACGTTGTGTATATGTGTGTGTGTGTATCTCTCTCTCTCTCTCTCTCTCTCACACACACACACACACACACCCATGCACATACACACACTGTCCTTGGCTCTTCTCCAGTAGGGTTGGATACTTGGTCATGGTCTCAGCCATATCATGTCTGAATACCCAACCCCAAAAGGGAACAATTGAGATGTCTGGAAAATATAGATACTTTGCACAATCAAATGATTCTCCCCCATTCTCCCTTTCGGGGTGGGTAGGGGAAGAGTAATAAGCTGACTTCATTTTACATCACACTTTGTTTCTTCATTTAATGTCTCCCTGTTTGCTTCAGCACACGTGTGAAGAGATGGTATGAATTAAAGTACCAACAGGAAGGACAAATAGTATGACATGTTGTACAGCTGGGCTGTGGTGAGGAGACGAGTGAACTGAACCAGAAGGCCAGACTAGATTTCCCACAGCAATTTACTGTTTTACTCAGGGAAGTCTCTGCACCTTGTCTGAATCTTCAGTTTCTTTAGCTGTAAAATGGGTGATAGATAATTCAGAGTATTGTTGAAAGATCGAAATGGCATAATGTATATATGGGAAATCACTTTATCGCCCAAAGACTTTACAGCTTCTTGATACATTTTAATGATAGAGGAAGTCTCATTGCTTTAAATGAATAAGCCCAAATTGGAAGAAAACTCAGGTACAGAACACAGCTGGATGACTGTACCTGTGGTCTCCCACAAAAGCTTGTAGGACTCCTCATTTTTCAGTATTTTACATTCCTTTCTGTGTTAGGAAATTGTGAGTCACTTGATCACCTAGAAATGTTAATTTCTTTGGAACAGGTTTGAATCTAGACTCTGCCATTTACTATGTGACCTTTGACCCCCATTTCCTCAATTATTGTTTGGATATGATATTGCTGACGTGTGTGTGAATCAAAATGAAAATATGTTGTGCAAAACGTGGAGTTAGCATTCAGAAATCCTGTATTAGGGTAAGCACTGGTTGAAATCCTCCCAGGTCTTATGGGTGTTGCCCTTTGACATGGGCTTGATCACAGAGGGAGGGTTCTTTCCCATTTTTACCAGGGAAACAGCTTCAGACCTGTGTAACTGGACATGACACCAGAAGACTCCCCTCCTCCTTCATTCTCCAGACTTTCAAGGCAACATGTTGCTTTGATCTTGGGCCTTCTGCAAAAAGTCTCCCTTGGCAAGCATACCTATGACAGCTGGACTCTGCAATAGCAACTTTGTGTAGACAACCTGAAAAAAACCTAAATGACAAGTATTCTAGAAAAGACTTGAGGAGGGAAGCCAGGTGTGTGCTAGAAGTCAGTTGAAGAGAATTGAAACTGTGCCCTGTAGCTTCACATTTAAAAAGGGGAGGGGAATGTCACCCTTAGGAGAATCCCTGAAAGTATCTACTGCCCTTGGTCTTAGTAAGTCAGAGACACCAGGTTCCCTCTGCTGGTTGCCTTTGGTTAATTTTCTGTGCAACTGGACAAAGAAGGAATGTGACAGGTTCTATCTCAGAGCTCCCAGCCAGGTAAGACAGGGCTGTGTTTGTCCTTGCTGACCCAGGAGACCAAGAAGCCAATTAAAACTCCTTCTCATCTTCTATCCTCCAGAGGTGTGTCAACAGAATGAAGTTCTAGTCCAGACCATCCACAGAATAGGTGCTAGTATGGATTTGGGGGAGACCCCCTGACTTAGCCCAGATGATCATTTAGCAGGTACTTGAAAGGCTTAAAAAGACAGGGGGTATCTTCTGCCACACAAAATACCCTAAATGAAGCAGGCTCCATTCTTTGGATTCATTGGTGCACGATGGCTGAAGCTTCTTGAAGCCTGTAGACCTTTTGCCCAAGAAATTCCCATTACCAAGACATTTTAATGAATCCACATCTCCACAACCTCCTGCTCAGGGGGAAGACAGAGATTTTGTTGAGTGTGAAACTTATGCTAATTCCCTCTTAAAGGAAAAGGCTACATAATTATGAATTCAAAATTAGGCTTGAAGATGAATGTCTATTTTGAATAAAAATATATAAAAGCAAATTAAATTTTTTTCATTTGACAAATGCCACAAACATAAAAATATTCAGAAAAGTAACAATTTTTTATGTGGGACATACCTACGTAAAACATTTTTCCTATTTTTTCTGCAACTTATTTTATAACTTTATTATATAATTATATAAGTTTTACCTTACGTGTACTTTAGTGGAGAGAGACAGTGATCTTAACTGATTGCAGTTTAAATAACCTACTTTTGCAATTTTTACAACATATGACCATGTGATTCTATTATCCTTGCAAGGGACCTGCGTAAGCAAGAACCCTCACGTACAAGCTTTATTAGCTCTGTGGTAACTTTACACATGAAGCCTGTTTCCCTGGACTGTGCATGAGAAGCTTCCTGTCACTGCTCACTTAATGTTGGGAAATGACTGGGATTTCAGTCCAGCTCAGTTGCCCAATATTTCCTCAACTTAAAAACCTTTCCCAGTTTGAGTTCCATTCCTTCACATTCCTACCTTCATACAGTAGATGAAAAATATCCAAGGTTTAAGAAGTTGGTCCCTATAAGAGAAATAGGTTTTGGTTGGACTTCTTCACCCATAGTGGAAAGGGCTTCCCCTAGGTTCTCTAGGGCCATTGTCTACACAAATAATTTGAAACACCCCAAGTCAGTACATCAGCGCCATTTTGGCCGTCCACTCTCTTACAGTCCCACAAAAGAAAGTGTGCTGACTAGTGGAAGTGAGTGATCAGCTTGTCTGGCTGTCTCCTTGGCACCAGGGCCTGGCCTTGAGGCTTCAGGACAGCCTGATAGGCATGAGTCCTACTGCTCCTTAGAACATCTGATGGATCCCTTGTGAAAGGTAGAAGGTTGGAACTAACCCTGAAGGGCAGAAACCAGGACTGGGACTGAATGACATTTTGGCCCTGGTGATTCCTGAAAACCAGACACAGACTTAAAACATTTTGAGAAAGTTACTCCAAAGCATAGGGCCTCATGAGGTGCCTTTGCTAGGGTCTAGGGGCAGCACTAATAGCTTCCCTTTTTCTCCTGTAGCAATGATTGAGAAGCATAGCTTTCCCCGAAAAGCCAGTTTTCCCTGAAATTGTTCATTGTCATTTCAATTAGTTTTATTTAAATAATTTTCTTAAAGAGTTTGATGATTGAACTGTAATTTAAAAAGTAGTGAGTATGTTTTGTCTTCAGTGATGAAATACTTTAATGTTTTGACTCCTGGCCATTTACCCATGTGTCCTTCTAATCTTACCTCCCTGGCAGAACCTTCTTTCTTGTCTTCTCCACATGCTTCTGTGTCTTTCATCCTCACTCCAGTGGTCCATTGTGGTTATTCCTGGACATTATTTGTTAAAGATCTGAAGGACTGATAACTTGAAAGTCCATTGTCCTGCCTTGTTTAGGAAATGGGGATGATGTTGGCGAATGGAAACCCGTGGTGGAGAGCTGCTCTGACCCTCTTGCACTAGGGTTTCCCTCTTTTGCTTGTGCTGTCCCTCTCCTTGTCTCTGTCTCACTCTCAGGGTATAGCGTTTGTTTTTGTACATGATGTTCACAGAGCCTGTGTATAAAAAATGCTTGAAAGAACTTAGTTTGGAGAAAATAAGATTTAGGGAAGACATGAGAGCTTCAACTGTCTGGAAGGTCATCATGTGGAAGAGGAGAATGCCTTATTCTTTGAGACCCCAAGCCATTAAATTGGGTCAGTGGGAAGGAATTTGAGGAAGGTTCAGTCCCAGGGGAAAGAAAAACTCTTTTTTATGGTTGTTATGATAGAATGAGCTACCTCTTGGTGACCCCTCGGCAGATATGTTAGGGAATGGATTCTGACATTGTTTGGATTTGGTGTTCAACTGACAAGTTGAAATGAAATATGAGGAAATTGGGGCAACATCTCATAGCTAGAGAACACCCTTGTAAAGTAAAGGCATCCATTCTCTTTGGTTTTAACTTTTCTCTCTTAGGCCAAGTGAACCTCACTCCTGGACACTGAATCCTGAGTCTTTGACTCTTGTATGGCGCATTCACCCTTATATATTAGCCCCTGTTTGCTCTGTTGTCACTCCCTGGCAAAGACCCCATTCCATCTGCTGATATTGGCTGATAAGAGCTCCACCTCTCTTCCATAAGTTTCTGGTAGTCATGGCCTCTGTTCATGGCTTGTCTAGTCATCACCTTGCCTAGGAGAAGGTTCATCTGCATGTATCAAACCAGGAGTCCATGTATATCAATGTGACAACTTGGTTGTCATTAGGTCCTTACCAGTACCTGTGATTGCCTGAATCTATGACTCTTGACTTACTTGGTTTAGAGGTCTCAGTGTTTGCCTTGAGTGGATCCCATTGAGCAAATGGATCATGGCATGATCTCCCCACCATGCCCTTTATTGGCATTTTCTCTATATTCTTTCCTTCTTGAATATTACTATCACAAGAGATTCTCCTCAAATACATTTGACCTGCTTGGCTTGACTAAATGTATCCTAACTGATTCCATTTGTCTTCTAGTTTTGTTCTCCTTTCTCCACAATTCATTGTTTATTGCCACCTGGGAGTCTACTGAGCAATGCTTAGCTCCACACCAGGTTCTCAGATCATAGGAGGATGGCAGTCCCTGTTTGTATCCATGCCATTGCTGTATGTTTTAATGATAAATTACTCCCTAAAGGAGAAAATGGGAATATATTTTTAATGAGGCATTTGGAAACAAGTCTTGCTTTCATTACTAGAAAAAAAAGTTTTATAGATTGGCAAATAGCAAAATACTTTACCACATGGTATATACCCTTCATCATTTTCCAAACAAATATAAAGGAAAGAAAAGTGTGATAAAACACTTGAGTTCATTCATTCCCTCTCAAGTGATCTGGACTTAGTCTGACATGCCCAGAGAAAAGTTGGGCTCTGTCCCCAGCAGGAGTGAAAAACTAGGCATGCCAGATACCTCACAGCTAAGTTGATTTCAACCCTCACCCATGTCACCTCTTGGGAGCAGACTGGACTTGTCAGGTGTTGTGCTGTGCCTTCAGTTATAGTCTATGTTCCTTATGGGGGCTTTTGTCTTCCTGGATCCAAATCCTTAACCTTTGTCACATCACTGACTTGGAGAGTCTGCTTGATCACCTGGCAGAAGTGACACCAGCTTTGGAGTACCTCAGCCTGCTGGGTAATGTGGCATGTCCCAATGAGCTGATTAGCTTGGAAAAAGATGAGGAGGACTACAAAAGATACAGGTGAGTATCTAGGAGTTTGAGCCTGGTGGAAAGGGAAAAATGGCATCTTTGGGGGGGGATGATATTATGGGGTGCATAGTAGATATTACTGGACTTCCATTGATAATACTAAACTTTAACCTTTTGGCGATCTGTAGCCATTGTCTCCCTTTGTCAGGGACATAGAAGCCAAAAACAACAACAACAACAACAAAAAAAAAAACCCAAAAACAAAACCCAAAAAACAAACAAACAGAAAAAAAAAAAAAACATGAAAAGCTTCCAGGTGGTCTAGGTCAGGGGTTGACAACTCTTTTTTGTAAACAGCTGGGTAATAAATGTTTTTAGGCTTTGAAGGTCATGTGGTCTAAGGTCTATGTCACAACAATTCAACTCTGCTGTTATAGTGAAGAAATAGCCATAAAACAACTTGTAAATGAATAGGCACAGCTATGTTTCAATAAAACTTTACTTACAAAGACCAGGGGCAGGCAAGATTTGACCCATGGGCTGTATTTTGCTTACTTGTGCTCTGTGTTGTAAGGTTTTCCTTTGGTCAGCCTCAGAGTAACTTTTTAGAGAGCACTTCCCACTAAAGGTAGGGAGCTTACGTGGGATCCCAGAGGAAGTCTCAGAAGTCCCATAACTTGGTTCCATAAAGCTCTGCCTCACTGTCCACCAGCTGTGGGCTCTGATGGGGTCTAAGTAGAAATGCTTCTCTTCCTCCTCTCTGCTACTAAACCATCTGCTTTGAAATACCTGATCTAAACCCCCCTTTCTTAGGGAGTCTTCTTGATCATACCTATTTTATTCTCTTTCTTCATTTTGAACTCTGTGTGCTCTCATTCTTGATTGGTTTTGTTTTGTTTTGGTTATTGTTGTTAATGTTTTTAGATGATCTTTTCATATGTAGGCTCTCTCTTCATTATGATTGCTCTCATGAACACCCTACCTGAATCAATGTGGAAAGGGGAGGGGGAATAAGGAAGCAAATTCAGGGCAGGTAAGGCTACTGAATAATAAATTTAGAAGGATTGGGGAAAGAGGATAATGGTTTGAAAGAAACTTGTTCTTTTGGGACTCTTATAAAAATCTGTGGTGACCCATGAAGGAATGCAGTCAGGGGAGTTGATGCTGTATAAAGGCAAAGCTGTAAGAAATACTGAAGGCTGTTGAACACTGTGTATTTTTGACATATATGCACATGGACGCATAAAGTTACAGCAGGAGTCCAGTATTATTTATCAGGAAGCATTTTGTATGTTTAATCTCATTTTCTAGGTTTCTTGATTAATTTTGTAGGGGTTTTATTAGACTGTTTTTAAGCCATCTTAGAATAAAACTCTAACCCTACTCCGAAAAGAGGTATTAAATCTTTTTCTATCATGAAGATATTCATTTGGATATGATTCTGTAGATTTCAATGTGAATGAATTTGTTAGGAGAAATATGATTAATACCCAGCAGGTGAAGAGTTATACATTTCTAAATCAACCCTGTAAGTTGCTTAATCACTTAGAACTTAATTTGCCTATTTAAAACTCTTATCAACTCTGAAGCATTTAACAGCCTGATTTGAGATATAAAGGGGGTCTCTTAAAACATATTTTATCTTTGTGCAGCAATTTATAAGATATGTCTTGGAAGTTTCAAGTAAGTCCAAGAAAGTTCTTTCAGTCAACATTTTTAGTAAACCAACCATGGTATAGGAGATTTTAATTTGGTTTCTGACTTTTTTCTTGAAATTTCTATGTTTAACTCTTTAAAATAAGCCAATAAATTGTACAAATGTATGTATATGCATGTGCATGCACGTATGTGTGTCTTTGTATGCGTGTGCACATGCATTGACACACGTGTTCATTCACTCATTCATGGAGCTGTATGTAAACCAAACTGTAGGCACATTTTTGTTGTCTTTTTTTCCTAGAATGAGAGAAGTAGTGTGAAAAGCTTCACTTCCCTCATCTTCTAATAGAAGGCTTGTAAGTTTGCAAAAGGAAAAGAAAAGCTAGTACTATTTTTTTATTATAACTGTTCACTATGGTAAAAATACTAAGACCCATATAAATAAGGGCCAGATAAGAAGATCTGATGTGGGGGTCCAGCTTTAAAATGGGGAGGATAGTCTAGATCAGTGACCCTTCACCAAGGCTGTACTTCTGAATCATCCAAAGCATTTTGATTAACTGAGTGCCAAATGCAACAAAATAGTCAATAGGTGCTTCGGATGTTCACTTAACTATTGGACTAAGTAGTGTTTAAAATTCCTGTTGGCTTTAGCATTCTGAGATACTCTGTTCCCAAGCCATTACAGTTCTTCCATTGCTGTCTAATGCGATTTTATATATTCCATCTTGTATATTTCTCTCACTACTTTGTATGTGTCCACATCCAGAGGATGGCTTCTAGTAGGTAAGGGTATATCTTCTTGCCCTTTGAAGACTCTTCAATACCTAAAGTAATGCTGGCTGGCCATGGAATAGGGGCCAGACAAATGTTCTCTGGAGGCAGCTTGAAAATTATTCTTTCCTCTGAGAAGCTAAGTGCTTACGGAGAAATGTATGGCCCTCTGGGCACCTCTGATGCCTACTGCCTATTTGGAATCAGATCCATTTGATGTCAACAATCACAGTTAATAAACAAGGAACTGTCCTTGAGACTCAATCTGAGCACTGGTCATTGGGTTGCTGATCCTTCAGGGAGGGTTTGGTTCTAGAGGAGTGATTCATTGCATGGGCTGGCTGTTGTACCCACTAAGCCTGACCTTACTACCTCAGGTCCGTCAGGGTTGAGGGATGGGGCTGGGAAGGTTGTTTGTTCATGCACACGTGGCAAAGTTGCTGGGAGGAGGAGTTGGATTCTAAAGACACATACAGCTAAAATCACATCTAGTCAAAATTACTCTAGAAAATCCATAAGCCACCCACAACAATGGCAAGATGCTCACGCTCTGAGAGAAATAGGAACTAAGGAAGGAACATTAAATGTGTGTCCATCCAGTTACACATTCACTGCACAGCATATGATGATCGAGTGGAATGGTGGGCCTATTCTCCAGCAATCCTAAATTTTTTATTCATTTTATTTTTTATTATTTCTGGTTGACAAGTACTCTCACACTTGGATTTGGAGAGATAAATGTGTATGTGATGGCATTCTGTTCTCTGGTTTGTAAGCAGCCCTGCTTTGTTCATCCTGGAATTTGAGTTTCATTTGCCCCTGAGAAATTTTAGGATTTTACAATAAGACTTTTGAATCCAGAATTCCTGCAGTGTTTTACTTTCTACAAAGCAATGCAGCCACCTTTCCCCCCCACCATTGGTAAAATATTTTCTTGGCCCTTCCTCCACAAAGTATGAGGTCTGCCTTCCTTCTAGCTGTTACCCAGAGCCTAATAGTAGGGCCTCTATGTAAATTGATGTGACATTTTCACTAGAAAATTGCTTAAAAATGAATGATATTTCTACAGTTTACTGTTTTTCACTTTAACTACATTTTCTGACAATATGTCTTCTATTAATCATTTAAGCAATAGTAGGAGCCTTAAAGGGAGTGTATTCAGAAGCAAGAACCCATGGCTCATTTAGTGCTGTCTAAAAAAATTTCTTATTGATTGGCATCCTCTGTGGTTATGTGATGTAATATTTATAATATGTCACCCAGCCATACATCAAAACAAGTACGTCTGTTTCATTTCTACGGGAGGTGTTGATTTCAGAGAGGTCAGCCCACTTTTAGGTCACCTTGTGGCCAACCACCAGAGCAGAAATGGGAAGTGACTAGATTTATGTAGTTATTGGGAATGGCTTCACAGATGCTTCACTTTCTGCTGATACCTTCTTCCCTTCCCCCAAGTCACCCCTTCTCTTTCCTTCCTTACCCCCTGTGCACACAGTTGGATTTTCTTGGCACACATCCCCACCATAAAATGGGCTCATTAAATCTGTATGTGAGCATGAACATACTACCAAGTTGTTGAGCTGTGCCCTGGTCCTGCTGGGGCAGGAGCGAACCATGCCTTGATTTTTTTCTTTGCCATTCATCATAGTTCATGGCTAAGAAATGTCCATCGCCATGTTATTATAGGAGCTTAAACCCGCCCGTGCTTTGCTGTGTGTACACATTGTGCTGCTATTTTGGGATGAATGTTGAATGAGGGTGAATGTGATAACAAGCAGCCTTCAGCATTTGGGCGGGAAGAGAGCGGTGAGGTGGTTTGCCTTGGGAGGCCACCGTCATGCTAAAAAACCACTCAAGGCCTCCCGTGGACTTCAACACTAGCCAAAAAGTGAGTCAGGTATGGGAAACTTAGGTGCCCAGAGTGGTCTGTTTCTTGTCTTCCTTTGTAATTCTTCTCCTTCTTGTTCCTGCAGGCAAGACAGCGGAATGAAGGTCAACAGTACATAAGAGCTAGACCTGACTTGTCAAATAAGAGATTTGGTCTCATGGCCTCTAAGCTCTACTTCTGTCATTAAACCCTTTGCCATTCATTCTCTCCTGCCACTCCAGTCTCTGCTTGGCCTCTCCTTCCTCCCGCCTCCTCAGTAGGCCCCTCTATATTTCTTACAACTTTAAATTATTTAAAACGTGACACCCTTTCTTTGTTCCCTCCCAGAAAGCAGCCTGAGGCCTGCCCAGTGTCTGTAGCACTCAGCCAAAGGGAAAGAGGGAGGGACCCTCCGCAGTCTGTTGGCTGTCCTGGGCTGCCACCATTTCCCAGCTGAGGAGGAGCTGTAAAACTTGTGGCTTACATAACCCAGCTAGCATTCTCCAGCTAATCTACAATCTGGGCTTTGAAGATCACAAGAAAGCAAAGGTCATGACCCAGAGATCAAAGTGACAGAAGCCCACAGAGTAATTGCTGGTTACCCTCTGTAGAGGGCCTCGCTCTGTCCTGTGGGTGTATTGTTTGCACGGAGACTTCAAACATGCTGCCGGTGAGCTGTGAGGAAAATCAGCTGGCCTTTGCCAGTTGTCAGGCCTTCATTAATGCTGTAGGTGAGCTCACCTCGGCTCATTAGAGTGAGATCATTGTCATCTCTCTGAGCATCTGGAGTTATTCCACTCACAGTGTTTATTCATTACTCTGGTCTTTATTGACTTTTTCTCACTGCCCTCCTTTACCTGGAGGTGTGAGGGGGTGGTTATATAAGGAAATTGGAGTAATAAGAAAGGAGGCTATGGATGTGTTTATTGTAAATTAACTTTGCAGCATATAGAAATCAAGCAGGCTAAAAGCGTGAGAGAGGCTTAGGCATCATCTAACCCGTTCTCTTCATTGTATAGATGGAGAAACCAAAGCTCCAGAAAGTGGCGGAGACTGAACCAAGATCACATAGCAAAATGAGCCCAGGGTCTTCGTTCTGTCCTCTGCCCTGTTAGTCTCCAAGCTCTTTGTTATGAGGACCCCTCCTCTTGTTAATTTTCTCCCCCTTAGATCTCTTTAATAAGCTTTAGGTTTTTTAATTAGCTACATTTAAGCCATTGCTAACTTTTTAACATTAGACACATTTAGCTGTTGATGAGTGCTTTTGATTAGCATGAGGTAACCAGTGTTACCAAACGGGGTTGATGTAATCTGGTCAAAAGCAGAGAAGCTTGATGTTTTGTTGGCCTGCTCACTCTTCTGTTAAGCTTTGTGGAAGACTGAGAACGATTCCTGGGTCACCCATTGCTGACTTCAGGGGCCCCTGGTAGGGTATCAGTCGCTTGCACTGTGTCTCCCCCACCCCACCCCCATGCATCGGAGTGCCTGCAAGAAATAAGGGGAAGAATGGCCATTCCATATTGCCATAAATGGAAAGAAGTAGGGAAAAACTCCAGGTGACCTTGTATTCTGATTTCCTTAGGATTTGGAAACTTGGTATTTCTTTAGTAGAATCTCTTCAGAGAAAGAAACAATCCTGGGAGCAGACAATGGAGATCCGTCTTGGTGTTTCTGTGATTGTGCTGTTACTGGAACAGCTAGCTTCCCCTGGGGTAGCAGTTTGAGCAGGAGGACAGAGCACCCTTCTCTCCCTTTGAAGTCTAGATGAAAAATGCCAGAGCTTTGGGATTTGGGCAGAGAAAATTGATTTGGGAGCAAAAAACAAACACAGACCAAAGCCTTTCTGCTCTTCCTTTTCTCCCCCTGCCAGTTTCAGGTGTCTCCTTTGAGGAGTCCTTTAAGAAAATGGAGCATTTAATATGAAAAGAGAGAGAGCCTGAAAAGCTTTCTGTGTGGGTCTCACTTTTAGAGAATCTGTCTTTAGATGGAGACAGATGGGTCTTTACACACCTTCCCAGGATCCCTGATCTCTTCTCGATAACCTCACCTTCCATATCACGGTCCAGAGTGCCCCTGACTTCCAGCCCCCCGCCCCATGGCTTTCGCCTAGCCACCTTGGGAAGGTCAGGAAAATTGGAGTTGTCCTCTGGAGCTAGGGATGTGAAACTCAGAACTTAGACCGATCTCTTTTCATTAAGCAGTGCCCTGGCTTAACAAGCAGTTTTATAAATCTGAAGCTGTCTCCGGGTGTCGCAGGATTTATAGACGGGGGTTTCTGCCATAAAGTGGTTTATGATGGCTGCCTTCTGTGTTATTAGTAGCTGTCTCTTCCTTCAACCATTGCTGTTTGATAATAGCCTTAAAACACCCAGAATTACTTACCTGCAAGCCCCATTCCCGATAGCCCCTGTTGACAGTCTGAATAAGTTTACTGCCCTTTTGTTGTACTTTACCTTCAAAACAAACTGATTGAACCATCAATAGCTCGTGGAAGCTGACAGAGGCATGTCATCTGGACTAGCCCTTGTGATTGCAGGTTATCTGGGGGAGTTAACCTTCCTGCATTGTTAACTGAAATGTTTTATGTACTATGCAACTTTAGGATACGGCTGTGATAACCCCAGTAACTAAGTAATACATCACGGTAAAGAGATTTTGGTGCAACAAATAACCCTGGATTAAATTTACAAGGGTTGAATTGATATTGTAAAAGCCTTCATTCTGTGGCTTCGGGAATCCTCTGTTGTATTTTTATGGCAAACTTGTATTATACTCGGGATTGAAGCTGCAGCTTTTGACACCCTGACATGACCTAGAACAAAGGGAAATAGATCTCCCAAGACTGGGATGGGACAGGCAGGCAGAATGCCCACTGACTTATCACTTGGCAGTAATGTTTGGAGTCAGTTCCAAACCACCAAAGGGCAGGAAGACCTCTGGTAGATGTGGCCGCCTCTGGACACTGTGTACCACAGACATTGGGGGCAGGGTAGATCATTAGCGAAATTGGGAGGGAGATTATTCACCACATTACCAACCTCATAATCCTGGAACTGTTATTCTTCATGGTGTTTTTTTCACTTGGACAGTGGTACACAGCAGGACCAGCAGCATCAGCTCCCCCACCCCCTCCAGGAACTTATTAGAAATGTACATTCTGGGCCCTACTCCAGACGTAGGGAATTAGAAATTTTGGGGGTGGGATCCTGTGATCTGTGTTTCAACAAGCCATCCAGGGGATGCTGATACCCTTTTAAGTTTGAGAATGGCTGTTCTGGAATAGAAGCTCTTTGAGAGCAGGGACCTTGTCTGTTTTGTGCATCACTTTTATTCATGCAGTATGTGGTAGGTGCTAGCAGCTCAATAATTATTTGTTGTGTGAGTGAATGTATGAAGACATCTCTAAGGCAGTAAGTTCAGACCCTGGGCTGAGTCTCAGGCCGAATTACTTGGGGTGACACTTGCTCATGTCCCTCAAACCTCTCCAGGCATCAACCACCTAGAAACCCCAGGCTGGCGGTCAGGATGGGAGTCAAATCACCCCTAGTTTCAGAGATGACTGGCAGCCTATTTCATGGGCTGTTTCTTCGATTGTATAAGAAGAGTGCTCTGAAAACAGCAGCTCTTTGTCATCTAAAATTTTTAACTAGCTTAAAAGCCAGCACCTCGCTCGCTCTCTCTCTCCTTTGATTTCAGGGCTGTGATCCAAAGTGGGGCAAAATGACAACGTGCTGTCTGTTGTCATCATGGTTCCTGCCAGCCCTGTGAAGACATCTTTCATTCCATCATTAAACATTGGCTGATTTTCTAATACTGATGTTTTCTTCACCTGAATATTCATCTTTTCCCACCCTACACTTAGTGGGTGTCTTTACTCCTCTGAGCGTCACTCCTGACATATTGTTTCCGTCTGTACATGTCTTTATTTGAAAGAATCTGTTGTCATCAAGCTTTGCTGCTACAAGCAGAAGATGGAAGTTTTCTCTGACACTGACTGAGGCCAGTCGGAGTTCTACTGGAGGATAGAAGGGTCATTGGGACTTTGTGGAAACTTTCTGATTTTGGATAAGGTTAGGGGGCCTTTGGAGAGGGAAGGGTGAGGCTCAGGGAGAAGTTGGAAAAAAGATAGTAGATTGAGACCAGGGAAGAAGCAGGAAGTATATAGTCAAATATCCTGGACCTCAGATGTTTGGGGTGGACATTTCTGGGGAAGAAAAGTATACCTCAAAAGAACTCAGAGTATTTTCGCTTTAAGGAGTATTTGGGCTGGAAGCCTCGAAGCTATTTTCTCTAGCATTTCAGTAACCAGCCAAGTCTTATACCTGGGCAAGTATATGGAGGCCACTTGGTGATGTGAGAGTGTCTTATGAATGTGGGACCTGAGGGGTGGGGGGCAAGCTTTATACCCCAGGTAACATTTGCCCTGAGAAAAAGCTCCATGTGTAGGGTTGCTTTAGGATTTGGTTCTTTGAAGATCCCTTGAGATTTCTTGTTGCTCCTCTTCTTCCTCAAGACATTTGTTTTCAGTCATTCAGTAAGTAATGGTAGGTCCCTTTCTCTGTGCTCCCAGAACTACTTTGCACATAACCCTGATCTTGGCACTTAGCTATGTTGATTTCTCTTTTCTCTATGTGAGTCTTTCTTCCCCATTACACTGAAAGCCCCTGTAAGGGCAGGAATCATGTTATAATTACCTCTGTATACCTAGGGTCTGGCACATGGCAGATGCTCAAGAAATATTTGTACAAATGAAATAAATTGGTATTTTATTGAGTGCATTCTAATGCTACTTTTTAAGATAAGAGGATTAGCAAAAAAAAAAGTCCCTCCTTTAACAAGACATCACATAAACACCAATAAAATGATTAAAATGATTACAAAACAACAAAATGTTAGATGGTATGGTGCTAACAGTGTATCCTGGGAGTGCTGAGAAGAGAGAAAACAGTACAGGCTAGAGATGCCCCAAAAAAGTTTGTATGGGTCAGGATTTGAAAGATGAGTGAATACTGAGGAGGCTGGGTATGGGAAGGAAATGAGAGATTCCTATGGAGGTAATGTATTGCTCTTGAAATTGGGTACTTACCTCTTCTTCTTATGCAGGACAAGGTCTAAACAATAGCTCGTTTTTTGTTTGTTTGTTTGAGAGAGAGAGAGAGAGAGAGAGAGAGTGTTAAGCCAGAGCAGGGGAAGGGCAGAGGGAGAGGGAAAAAGAAAATCCATGCTGGGCATGGAGCCTGACTTGGGGCTCAATCTCATGACCATGAGATCGTGACCTTAGCTGAAATCATTAGTCAGATGCTTAACCAACTAAGCCACTCAGGGACCACAACAATAGCTCCTTTGAGTGATCAGGTACAGGAGCTCGATGGAAAGCATGTGGGTTGGTAACTTTCCTTGAGGAAGGAGAGGTATAAGCAGGTGTCTATATTTTTTATGTATTTATTTATATGTTTATATGCCTATCCCATGGCCACATGGATCTTCTCCTCAATTCCAAATATACCTGCTTGAGGACAGTTCATCACACAAATAGTCATTAGCTTATCCTTGGAGGCCATGATGGACACCAAAGACTCCTTCCTTGGGAATTTGTATTAGTATTTGTTGGGCTATTAAATAAATATCCCCTATAAACAAGTTCTTCTTGTTTCAGCTTGATAATCTTCATAGTGCTAGTGTGGAAGTAACTCAGGGATGGTGAAAAAATCCTCAAGACCCCTTTTTGATTCTTTAAGGAAGCATTTCTCAGCTATATGTGCTTCTTACTTCTATCCCAAAGTCAACCATGTTATTACAACCTGCATTCTAGTTTATTGTCCTGGATGGCCAGTCAGTGTCTCTTGCTTCCATTTCAAATTGAAGATTTGTTTTTATCTCAGAGATAAGAGTTACACAGATGGCCCACAGGAATGGCAGTGACATAAATGGTACAATTAGGTTGTAAGGTTAGTTTCACTGAGAATTTTGTGTGTAGCAAAGAAGCCGGGCCCATTTCCAGAATGGAGGAAGGGAAATACATCAATAGGATCTTCCTGGCTGATCTAGGTGTGTGTGTGTGTGTGTGTGTGTGTGTGTGTGTGTGTGTGTGTGTCTGTGTGTGTCTGTGTCTGTGTGTCTGTGTCTACCTTTGAATCAAGAGCAAACATTACTGTGCATTTTTAAGGCTTAGTTGTGTATCTATGTAAAATATAATTATTTGGATTTCTGCAAAGGGTGATCATTCATTATGAAAGAAAGAAGCAGCAGCAGCCAAGATCTAACCTTCTGAAGACTTAATGATGTGGATTCCTGGGCATGAGACAAATTGCATGGATCTTTGAGGGCATCACCTCCCCCCTGAGTTATCTCTGACTCTTTTCTTTCAGATGCTTTGTTCTGCACAAACTGCCCAATTTGAAGTTTCTGGATGCCCGGAAAGTAACCAGAAAAGAACGAGAGGAAGCTTTGGTCAGAGGGTCATTCATGAAGGTGGTGAAGCCCAAGGTAAGCTGCCTACTTTCTCGTCTTCACAAGGAATTTATGTCTTGCCTCACTGGTTATTCTTTGAGTGCGGAGGATGTCCTGTGTTTAGATTTCAGGAGAGATCTCCTATTAGGGTTTATCCATGGATATATTGTTGGCCAAACAAGAAGTAGGACTGGGAATAAATTTGATTTTCCTGTAATCTAAAGGGACCTTACTTGTAGGGTGATTTCACCCAGATGGCTCTTTTACCAATAACGCAGCCTGATGGTGATGTTCTGGGGGGCATATTTGAGGTCTTCTTCTTGAAGATGTTTCATTTATAAGGTAGGGCCTCTAGAGGTCTGTTGCTGAGAAAAGAAAGAGAGGAAAGCTTGGGGAATTTAATCTTTCTTGGGTGGGTACGATTGTTCTAGTGAGTAAGAACTCTTTTTTTCTTGGGGCCATAGCAGGAGGGAAGGGTGATTTTCTTCTGTCCTCAGGTATGAGGGCTCAATAGCTCTCAGAGATCTTGTTAGAAGGAAAGGCCATTTTTCCTGACAGTGTGACCTGGACTAGTGTATGCTTCCTGCATGTAGCTCTCCAGAGCTCATGGGATTAGTTTTACTGACCTTTCCTTTATAAGCTGAGTCTGCATGGAGGCCATGGAAGTGACTATGGTGTCATCTTAATGACAGCATTGATGAGGCAGGGGAGATGTGGCTGGGTGACTTGGCTTCAGATTCAAGGAAGTCTTTAAGGGTGTGGAAAATTATCTCTTTGGGAGGAGTTGGGGTCCTGTGAAGCCCAAGGCTGGGGAATGGACCTGACGATCCTTGATGACCCCTTTGGAGGTCCATCAGTGCCCTGGGGCCCCATGGAGCTACCTAGCTACTTCCTTTTTTGGACCCTCTCTTGTGTGTTGAAAACGCTGGCCCAGAAATCCTGGAGGTCTAGTTTGTCCTCGCTTATTGACTTGGAGTACTTTGCACGTGCTTTGGAAATGATTAAGAGGGAAAGAGGAAAAAACAAACAGAACCAAAACAGAAAACGAAACCTCTTCCATCAAGTTGCTCAGCCGGCGGCAGACCTCAGGCCACTTTCTTTCCCTGAACCCATGAGGTGCAACTTATTTCCTGTTATGCTGAATGAAATTGCTAACAGTTGTGGAAATATATGATAGGGAGGGTATAATACTGGCAGATAAATGTATTGTTACCTGTTTCAGCATGTGGGAAATTAATTGAGTGATTTGTTTCGTAGCTATTAAAGTGTTAACAGTTTTCCTTATCGAGGCACAGATTTGATGTATTGCTCATGACTGCCTTTAGTTATTCCAGCTTTTGTAATTTTGTCCAAATGAAATAATTTATTTCTTGGCCTCCTTTTTTTTCTTCTTCTTTTTTTTTTTTTTTTTTTTTTTTTTTTTGCGGGGAGAGGGAGGTTTAAAAGATTCCAGAGGCAGCTGACATCACCAAACAAAGGACAACATGTGGACTGCTTATGATACCTTGGGTTCCCACCCATTCTACATTTTCCACCTTCACATATACATGCGCTTTATAGGATAGATCAGTATTTCTCCTTCTCTCCTTGCTTTTGACAGGGGAAGCTCTGTATTATCACAGAAAATCTGAAGGGATACTAAAAATAATGGCCACCATATTTGTGTGCGATGCTCATTGTGTGCTCACCACTGTCCTAAGGTTCTTTGTACACAGATCTGTGAGTCCTTCCAGAACACTGCAATGTAGGAGGAATGGAGCATTGGCTTATTCTACAGGTGACATAACTAAGGCCGAGAGGTGTCACTTAGGCAGCCCGATCAGTAAGCATGGGAACTGTAGTTTTACTGGTGTGTCTGACCACCAAGCCACGTTCTTCTACTCGGATCTTAGCTCTGGAGCAGTGAGCCAGACATTTTCCCCGTGTGTTTCTTTGTTCAAAATGAAAAGCTCATAAGAAGGCCTAAAGGTAGAAAACAGGTGAAAGCCGAACTGTTCTCTTGGAGTAGAGAGGGCAGCAGGGACTGAAGTCTTCCCCTGCCTTTGAAACCAAGTGGGAATGGTTACTTAAAATCTGGTAGTAGCTGGCTCTTTGAGTCATTAGCAGCATCAGTAGAAATGCTTTTCAAAGTCCCAAATTAGTTTCTAATCAATTATAGAATTAGCTTATGTTTGTGTGATTGACTCCAATATCTTTACTAATGGTATTAAGCATAAAAATACCCATTAGTTATTTGAGAAGAGACAAAAATACTCTGACAAAACACGGGGATCTTCAGTTGTTACCTTTTTGTAGAGTTACGTGATTTCCAAACTGGAGGGACTTCAGAAATCACCTGGTGTGTGTTCTCATTTTATTGGTGAAGGAACTGGGTGAGGATGTAGTTTCCTAAGGCCCCCATAGTCCAACACAGGCAGACCTGGGATTAGAACCCAGGGTCTAGGCTTCTAGGTAAGTGCTGTATATACACCATGATGCTTGAGGTGCACTAGAGGATTTCCCTGTGTTCCTGGTTTCATATCAAACTGTATGCTTCTTGAATGCCAGGCAATTCCCTTTTGCCTGTTTTCAGAGAAACACACTGGTACTTTTCTTGCAGATAGAGGCCAAATGAGCTTCTTGCTGAATTAATAAATTGGTGTTAAAAAGGCTGGTTCTCGCCTGCTCACAGTGTGAACAGACATATGTTTGTTCCTGTGCAGGTGTGTATATACACTTTCTATCTCTGTGTGTATATACATATGTATGTTCTGGGAGGTATGTGTACACCCGGAGTCGGCTTCTAAGTGGAGAGCAATTTCCTCCCCGTGATTTGCCAACGCTGTGCTGAGCACACTTGGTGAAGACCTATTTTTCATAAGAGAGTCGGAATCTCAAGTTGGCTCCTGTCCTTTCTCAGGCGGCAGCGGCCTGTTGTGCTTATTCAGCAGAATGCTCTGATGGATGATCAAGGAGGCCGTGATTTGGGGAGCTGTTTTCATTTTATTCCTGACATAAAGTATTTGGGAGAATGGAAAATGCCTCTCCAATCACAGCCCTTGCCTTAGAGGTAGGGAACAGGCAGTCTGGGTGTTCTCAGCTGACGCAAATGCAAAATCGTCCAGGAACTAATAAACCCCCTATGTCACAGAGGTTTGATTTGGTACCTGGCAGGCCCTGGCGCCTGAGTGCGAGTTCTCGCTCGCCTTCTCTCACGATGACACATTTCCCCTTTGTTTGCTGCCTTTTGGCTTTTGTTGTTTAAAAGCTGCTTCCTGTCTGAGCGCTGATTGTCCTACAGAAGGATGCCATCCTTCATTAGGGAAATGATAGCTAATGTTACAATGGACTGTTCTAGACTGGTGTGTGTATGCGTGCGTACATGCATGTTTGTGTGTGTGTTATTAGTTAAGGGACCTACAGCAGCTAGGTTGTGTTCATTTCCTGGAATTTTAAAGAAAATATGTGTCTTTTGCAAATATTGACCACAGAATCATGCCATTGTCGACGCCAAAAGGACCAAGGTAGGTGCAGAGAAGGTTGAGGCTCCCAAAGAAAGGCTTCTGTGATGACCAGACTGCGATCCCCCTTGCCGCATCAGGAAACATAAATCAAAGGGATGTGAGGCCTGTCCAGAAGGGTGTGCATGGTGGACATGCCAGCCCTACATATCAGACAGTTCAAGATCCGACAGTCAGAATTGCTTAATTATGTCCTGGCTTTGTAATTATTCATCCCTGTTCTGGCAAAGAGCACAGTTGTCATTTCTCTGACATAATTATTTAAAGCTGAGCCCTCTTGTTTACAGGCATGTATATGAAGTTGGCTACCAACTGTTTAATCTTCAGAACCTTATAGAAGCAGTGCATAGAGGGACAGAAGCAGTGCAGAGAGGGACAGGGACAGCTGGACTGAGAATCACAGCCTGTGTTAGAAAGTGTTTTGACATGTGTGTACTTTTGCTCGTAATTATGGCCATTCTGTTATAGGTAAGAGAAGGTAATCGGTATGTTTGTGAGTGTCAGTGTGTCCTTGAAAATATATGATGCTTGCCTTTATGTGGGCATGCCTGGGTTTCCTATCATGTGTATTTTGTGTCTTTGTGTAGTTTGGTATGGTTTATATATTTGTGTGTGTGTATATCTTTGGGTTTTTTTTTTTTTTTTTGGTGGGATGGAAGCTGTGTGTGTGTGTGTGGGAGAGAGAGACAGAGAGAGCGAGCGAGCGAGCGCAAGACAGGAAAAGGAAAGGAGGGAGAGGGAGATGTGATGTATTAAAGGAATAAACTTCCGAGTACATGTACTTTCTGGAAATCTTTTTGATTCCTGACCTTACACTGAATGTTGGAAGCTATTTGGATCTGAGCATCACCTTCTTCCATGGCCACGCTGCACAGTCCTGCTCCTGACATTTGGCATTAGGACATAACTCCCTGGTTTCCTTTAGTTCCTTTCATCTGTGTGTACCTTTTTGGATTCACACACACACACACACACACACACACACACACACACACACACACATGAAAGGCAACCGGGGAAAAAGATAGGGAATGGCAGCATCGGGAAGCCAGCTTTTTGTCAGAATGAAGCACCTCCTGGTCCCCTGGGATGTCAGCTTCTCGAGGGCAGGAACTTTGCTTGTTTTTATTGCCCCCATACCCCCAGGGCCTGGTCTCAGGCAGGGGCTTGGCCAACACTCGTCAAAAAAATGAACTGGGAACAATAGAGCATTTTGGGAGATCCATCATGAAAGGTGGCCCATTGTTTTTATTGCTTCAATATGGTCCTCTGGAAAAGCAGGAGAGGGACCTCTACCTTAAAAAAATGTAATAACTTGAATCTGTGTGTTGGCAGGAAGGAGACATTCTGGGTTGCATATTTGTTTTCCAAAGGATTTACCCTGGGATTACTTAGGATGGCAAAACCTATGGCCTCCATGAACGCTGGGCCTGGGCTTCTCCACAGGCAGTGTTGCTGGGAGGGCAGGGTGTGTTCTGGGCTCACAGTGTGCGGTGTTCTGAGAGTTCCCGGAAACCACCTGCTCATATGAGGGCTTGTGGGAAGTAAAAAGTAGCTTTCCTCAGCAAACATATTGAGGTGCTCCACAAATCTGTGTGTAGTTTAAATGAGATTTTCCTGGTCTTAGCTGCCATTCTATTTTTTGTGTGTACCATAAAGGAGCACTGCCTGGTGGCTTGCTTGGTTTATTTGTTTTGATGCCTAGTCTAGTTCTTCCCTAGGTGTTACCTTGTTCGGAAACATAGCATGTATGTCTTTTGTATCTTCCAATTATGCCATTCTAGCTCAGTCGCAAAAATGTGGCGGGTTATCAGAAACTACCTCTAAACTGATTGTAATTACTAACATTTACTCTAGACTCCCTGTTTTCAGGAATACATATTGTATATAAAGCCAGGGTATGCCTATGAATAAGTATTGTAAACCACTTATACAGGCAGTTAAAGAGGTGATGAGCTAATAATATATGTTGAAAGTTCTCTACCATGCCAAATATTCAGAAGAAAACTAAAAACGTCAGTTTATTTTCTGGGTATTTCTAATGACCTGAGTATGTTAGTGTTTTATGATTCTTTTCTGTTTTCACACAGGTGTTTCTTGTCTACAGACATACTTAGATTCTATTTTCAGGTACTTTATAGTATATTTTGAAAGGAGGAAAAATTTTAAATTAACTTATTTTTTGGAAGATGCTTGGGTGATGTGTTTAGAAACAACACCAGAGGCCAAAAATTTGCAGTCTGTCTGTTTTTCCTTTTCCTGATTTCAAAGTTTGCCACATTCACTTGGGCGTGGGGGAAGGACTTTATGTTGCTCCGTTTTCAGCACCATGGCATCTTGGATTTCAAGTAAATGCTTTCAGAGTACTGTTCTTTGGAGGCAATTTTGGTATGTCTTCATTGCCTTGCTTTTGGATAGCAACGCTCTGCAATCGGAGGTAGACAGGAAAGCTGTATTTCCTGTGCCCTGGCAAAGCCCTGAGGATGGAGAATTGAAATCCAAAGAGGGAAGAAGGAAAGTGAAACTGAACTGTTGGTGCTGAAGGCAGTCTCTCAGAGCCTCTCCTGCAAGTCCATGGGGCCTGGCCAGGTGCTGAGCACAGTGCAGGTGTCACTCTCCATCAGGCTCAATGCCTCATGAGAGATTGTTGTACCTCTGTTGGAGTCACTGGCTTTCACCGCATCCCAGTGGCTCAGCTGCACACTCTGCCTCCTTTGGGCCTCCCTCTACCGTGCTCACTTTTGTCCACAGGTCTTTAGACAGAGCCATGCCTAGGGAGTCATGGAAGTAAGTGGCATTCTGTAGGGGATTAGATCCCTAGGATATGTTGTACAGCCTCGGGACTTCACAATTGCGACAAGTGTGGTAGATTTCACTATTTGTCTAAAATTGTGTGTTTCTTTTTACCTCCCTATCCCACTGACTTTGGTGCTGGCCATGTGATGCTTTGGCCAATGGGATGTGAGTGGAAGTGACAGCATGCCCATTCTGGGCCAAGGCCTTAGGAGGTACCATGTGTTTCCACTCAGTCCTCTTGCATGTCTGCCACTTGCTATGAAAACAACACGAAACACACATTGAGCAGACCTGAACCTAAGCTGAAGCCTGATGCACATCTACCCTAGCCAACCACAGACCTCTGCACAAGAAATAACTTCTTGTAAGCCACTAGGATTTTGAGTACTATTGCTGCAGGAACCTAATAGGTAGGCCATCCATCCAAGCATCCTGCCCTCTGGTCCTTCCCTGGCCACTTGAACCAGAGCTTGTAACTAGGACACATTTTTTTTAGTTTTTGGTGTCACAGCACCAACTTATACAGGCTTTCTGGATGCTTCACTAATTAGGATTGCAAGGCCAGCCTAAGGGTTGACTGATTGCCCAGTAGTACATTATTAGATGTGTTGAAACTTCCCTGATAGATGAGTAATATATAATGCCTGGCATGTATTGTGTCCAGTGTGTACTAGATATTGTGTCAGTGACTAACAATAGTATCTCTGTATGTCTCCTTGAACTTGAACATACAAATGAGGAAACTGATGATCAGAGAAGTTACATCACCCCAAATTACAGAGCAATGTAGAATCGGGTTCTTCCTTGGGTCTGTGTAAGGCTCCAAAGCTCACATTCTTTTGCCTCTGTATCTTAAATTTCATTAACAGGCATGAAAATATGGGAGGTAGCAGTAAAAGATTAGGAAGGCCAGGATATGGAAGGGAGCCAAAGGTAACTTTGTAATTACCATTTTGACCTTCTGACCACTCCCTCTGCCAGCCCATCATGGTGAAATGCATGGTCTAGGCAGAGAATTGCGGGGGATGAGCTGTGTTTCTGTTTCTTAGGCCAAATTTGCAATTTAATTTGAGGATGAGGAAGAACCTTGGCAAGGTTTGAAGTGGGAGGAAGGTATGGGAATGTCCGTGCTAGGAAAGGGAATAATAGTGCTGTGTGCAGAGCAGGTGTTGTAGAAATCTGTGAGAGATAGCCACTGGCCCAAAGCTTTCCAGCGTTCAAAGTGCCCTGGCCACTGTTGGTGCTCAGATGGCCAGAGAGGTCAAAGCTGAAGTTGAGAGTCCTCTCCCTTGGACTTTGGGGGCAGGTCTGGGTGGTAGTAAGCAGCTCAGTTTATGGGATAAGGAAGAAGCTGCTGGCTGTCAGAGATCCAGTAATAACTCCCTTGGAAATGGATCCATGGCTTTCTAAAAAGTTATTTGAAATTTTCTTTCCCAAAAGACCCTGTCCACTATGGTATTAGTTGCTTCAGTTTTAAGGAGTGAATTTAAGGCTCCTTAAGTGGGCTATGAAAAGTCCTTACTCACGGGGTCTCTGGTAATGATTGATATGGAGCCCTTATAACTGATTATATCTGTAAACTGTGCCTTTACAGCTTGACATTTTCATGATCCACTTAAGAAGATAGTATCTGGTATTTTGCTTTTGCAATTTAGGTTTCTTGTTATTTTTAAAAATTAGCTTGAGAGGAAAGAAAAGAGGAGAGAAAAATAAAGATGCTTCCTTAAGAAAGTGGATTCTCATAGAATACACTTGGGGTGCTGCATTCAAGTTATGCATGTTTCAAGCTAACATTACACTGCCTTCTGTGTTCAGTGTCAGGGCTTGTCAGGGAGCTGCTCCCCAGTGATACATGCATTGGTCAGCCTGAACAACACCTTGGCCTTAACATGCTTTATTCCACTTGCCACTTGCCACTCACCACGCCACTAACTCTTTGCTTTGAGCCTGGTGATTGAGCCCAGGAATGAGAAGAAGTGGGCTGTTTAGGAACAGAGAAAAAAGGCTAGCAACTGAGGTCTGAATGAAGGGACATCAGGAAAGCATCAGCGTCCCTACCCCTAAGTGAGTCCAGGGCCTTGCTTTCTCTCCTTGTGAACTCTGTGGCTTCATGAAGTTATGCCTTCCTTAGAAAGTCCATTCTGGGACTGTGGAAACATCAGATGGTAGAGCCTGAACCCCCCAGGCAGATTGACATCCTAGAAGGCAGGGAATCCTGCTGGATGGATGGCCCACTGGGGGAAAATCATGAACATTGTTCTGAAGTTAACTTTGATTCATGTTAATAGTATTTATAATTCTATGGCTAGGGAAAAAGGGTAAAATGAAGATGGCATGGTCCTAATTTCTGCTCGTGAGTTCTGGTTATTTCCAAACTGCCTACAACTAATAGCAGATGTGCTAGTTTGCTGGAGCTGCTGTTAACAAAATACCACAGCCTGGGTGGCTTCAACAACAGAAATTCATTTCTCATTCTGGAGGCTATACGTCCAAGATCGAGGTGTTGGTGGGAATTGGCTTCTGCTGAGGCCTCTCTCTTTGGCATTCAGATGGCTGCCTTCCCGCTGTATCCTCATATCGGTATTCTTTATATGTGTGCGCATCCCCGCTATCTCTTTGTGTGTCCAGATTTCCGCCTCTTATTAAAACACTAGTTATATTGGATTAGGACCCATCCTGATGGCTTCATTTTAGCTTATTCACCTCTTTAAAGGCTCTGTCTCTAAACATAATCACATTCTGAGCTACTGGGAGCTATGGCTTAAACCTGTCAATTTGGGGAGGGGATACAATGCAGCTCTTAACAGCAGAAAAGAAGAATGAACTTTAAGAAGATATAAAACTCACGTAAGCTTAGTGATGGAAGGGATGTCTCTATTATTTAACATTTACTTGTTGTTTTCATTGTCCCCAAAAGCCTAAGAAGCACAATAATAAATAGATAGGATAAAGTAGTGGGATACTCTTAGGTTATCCAACTTGAATAGAGGCATGAGTCTTCACAGAGTTTGACTGAAATAAAAATGTGATCTGTCTGTCTGAGTGTGGCTAACACATACTTTTTGGAGATCATCCAGGTGAGAGCCAAGAAGGCATACATAGGTATTAGCATGAGCTACAGTAATGGCGCTTTCATCCTCAACACACTTGGGTTCAGCGAGGAGCCAGATGCTCAAAGGAGAGCTTCTTCTTGTTGAATAAATTACCTTTTCCCCCAAAGGTGCCTTTTGCCCTAAATGGATCCTTGATGAGTAAAAAGAAGGAGTTTCTTATTATAAGGAAGAAGAGTTAGGAGGCCTTTCAACTGCCTGTTTCTCCAGAGAGCTCGTTTCTCCCCGCCCAGATCTCCAGGGCCATCTACATTCTCAGGTAGCTGCTGAGTCCAGCTTGTGAGTTGGGAATAACTCTGGGGTAAATGTGTTTTTGCCTCCTCATGGTTCTGTTGACTCTGGTCGCCATGGCTTCTTTCTGGGGCCCATGTACACGATCTGGCTCCAGACGCCTCCTCACCGACCCTCTGACCAGGCAAAGTTGTGTTTCACCAGCATGATAGGGCAGGTCTGCCCTTAGGGTCTCTGAAGGCTGGTGGTACAATTAGCTCTTTTATTTGCTTTTCTGCTCCTTACAGTAGAGTGTCTTAGATTAACAGACAGGGCACCATCAATAATGCACAGATGCTCTGTAATTGGGGCTTCCTTTGATGTTAATTTAGCTAAGTTCAATGCTATTGTCAGTGATAGCAATTACACTCAGCCTTTTCACCAAGGACATTTTAGGATAATTTTATTTTTCATGTGCATTTTAAAATATGGCAGTAAATTTTGAGCTACATTACCTGAATTAGAACTCATTATTTCTTTTTCAGCAGTGAACTAATGCTCTCTGTCTAGGCTCCAAAGCAGTAATTTTTTTTCCTTTCTTTCTTTCTTTTTTTTTTTTTTTTTTTTTGAAGTGGGGAATTTTAAGTGGGACTTCCACTCCATAAAGCTTTTAATTCGTGAGTGAAATTTAGAAGTAAATCACTTAGTTTTTGTTGGCATTTTGAAGTGTCACAGAGGCTATATGGCTTAGTGACCTCTCCTGTGCTTTATTTGGCCCATTTTTATTCATTCCTTCCCACCACCCAACCTTCATTTTTGTTCTTGACATGATTCAAGGAGTTGCCTCCAGCTGCTCTTTTGGGAAGGTTTAAAATCTGAATTTATTGGCTATTGTATTCCATAGGAAACGTATGATTCTTATTTTGTTCATGGGCTCTTGTCAGATTGGCTGTTCCATTTAGAGGGCAGTCCCATTCAGCGTTTCATGTCAACTTTGGAGTAAAGGCTGAACTTCTCCCTTCTGCTGTCTATTTCTCCATTGTTAATACAGAGCAGGCCATGCCTCTTTCCCATGTTTGTTGTGAAAATTAAATGAGATAATATATTCAAGGAGCTAACACTGTCTCTGGTATGTGGAACCAGGGGCAGCTAGTGTTCTTAGCTGTGTAATTTCAAAGCAGTTATTTTTTTGTGGCATTGTTGTATCATTGGTTTGTGTGGGTGAACACAGGGAAGGTAAATTTGGCTTGAGGTGCCCCCAGCTCAGGCTGCCATATCAAAACACCATAGATGGAGTGGCTTAAAGAGGAGAAATGAACTTTTTCATGGTTCTGGGAGCTGGAAGTCCAGATCATGGTACCAACATGGTCTGGTTCTGATGAGAGCCCTTTTCCTGGATTGCAGATGGCTCATCTTTCGCTGAGCCCTCACATTGTGAGGGGCGGGGGGAGAGAGAGAGAGAGAGTGAGTGAGCAGATTGACCAATCTTCCTCTTTTTATAAGGCCACAGTCCTGTCAGACCAGAGCCCCACACTTTTGACCTCATTTGACCTTATTTGCTTCCTAAAGATTTTATCTCTAGATACAGTTACATTGGGGGTTAGGGTTTCAACATATGAATTCTGGGAGACATAATTCAGTCCACAGAGGGGGTATTGCCCTATATATCTGGTGGCTAAACTGAATTTTAAATAAGATGTTTCTAAGGCTTTTGTTAAGCATCTACCTTCTGATGAGGATAAAACACCTATCAAAAGGGAATATGGCAAGGGAAGGAAGACCTCAGGATCATCCAGGAGAGGCCCTGGCCCCTCCTTTTGAGGATCTCCCCAGGCACTACGTAAGTCTTGTTTGTTTTTATGGGGATGGTGGAAGGAGAGAGCCAGGGGGAAAAGGAGGCACAAGAAAAGTGAGTATAGTATGGAGGATGAGACCGCTCCATTGTCATTGCTGGAAACAGGAGGACGGCAGTGCTGTAGCCCCAAGTGGATGTCACTTAGAGCAAAGGGGTCTCTGCTTTGCAGAGATAAACCCCTAAGCCCTTTGGTTTGCGTGACCTTGGACTCAACTCTCTTCATCCCCCTTCACCTCCCTGGGTGAATCTAGAAATCAAGGCTGATGGTGAGATCCTGGAATTTGTCTTTGGAGTCCACCCCTTCTACCCCATAGTAAAATGGAGAAATCCAGGCAGTGAAATCAGAGGGGTCCTTACACACGTCCAGAGAATATTATCTCATCATGAGAAGGGCTTTGAAAACCCCAGGTTGAGATCCTGCATCTCTGGATAATTAGAAAATGACCAAGAGCTGTATTACCCAAAGACACACACTTAAAAAAATCTGTTTCAATTAAGTATAATATTTTTTTAAATGTCTCATTTCTGTACCCATTGTAATTTCTAGTCACAGGATGTTTTGGAAAAGATTCAGTTACAAATTCTTTTTGTTTTCCTTGTGTTCCAAAAACCCTCAGTACTAACTGGTGATTTCTGCATATTGAGCTTACAGAGGCCCAATCCAAATGCTATGAATTGCATTTGGTTAGGTAAAAATGGAAGGAGTAAGTAAAACAGACTGAAGAATGAAAAGCTCTTCCTTCTTCGCTTCCCCTCCCCACTTCTCTTGCACATTATATGACTAAATGTGCAACTTTGTTCACATAACTGCTACAAACAGTTCACTGTGTAGGCCAAACGCTCTCTAATGCAGTAAAATTAAGAAATAATATGCTTTGAAAGTGATTTATGAGTGTGGTTAAACTGCCAGATTTACAAAGAAATAGTTCAGATCTTGGGAAGCCTCAGGAGTCACGTCAAAAATGAATTTGACCATGATTTAAACTGCTACTTTTCTTACATGACATTTAATATGTGTACTTTGGAGGCCCATATGTCTTTAATAAAATAGCATTAAGTTTTAAATATGATATGAATGCAGCCAGTTTCTAAATTCATAACCTTTTCCACAACTCCAAAATGCTAACCAATAAGGGAGTCATACACGCAATAAAACATAAACCTTAGAAAATAGCTTTTTATTAAAATGGTTAGACAGTTGGCAGCTGGGTTGCAATGTAATAAATACTTACAGCGTTGTGGGTTTATCAGACATTGTTTACCCTGCAAGCAACTGGGACCAGACAACTAATTATAACCCCTGCAGAAAAGCCGCTCATGCTGAGTCCCCCCCGAGTGTGCCAAAGAGGCACGGATGGTTTTTCTGAGAGCTCGGGACAAGGGGTCCCAAGATTTGGATTCCGATCTCTCTCTACCACTTCAAGGAGTGTGACCCTGGGCAAGTCACCCCATAGCTATAATTTTTCCCATCTGTGTCAGGGGATGACACTTGCCATGCCAGTTTGTTATGGCAATAAGAAACAGATGCATGCTAGGCATCTGAGATGGTGCCTGGCACATAGTAGGTGCTCAGTAAAGAGAAACAATTCTTTTGAAAAAAAAGATTTAATAAAAAAGTAATTTAGGTGAGATCTTCAGGTCCCTCTTTCAGTGACATTCTATTATTTCTCTAGGACAGCTGTTAGAAAAGGTAGGCCACTTAGCCAGAAATCAGTGTGAGCTTCATGGAGAATGAAGAGGAAGTTCCCTGCCTCACTCACCTCTCTAAGGTATGAATAAGCATGTAAGGAATGACAGAAAGACATATTTGGTGCAGGGGGAGCAGGAGCCGTGCTGATGGCCAACGTCACTTAGCTGTTCCTAGGGATGAATGTGAGGTGTGCAATACAGCCTTTTCCTTTGGGTTTCCGGTTTGTAGAAAATGTGAGTTATTCTTGTAAGTTGTACTATATGACAACAAAAGTTCTTTTAGTGCTGCTGCTGCTGCACCTGTGTGTGTGTGTGTGTGTGTGTGTGTGTGTGTGTGTGTGTAAACAGATCTCTCTGTGGAGCAGTTTTGTAATGGGGCTTCCCAAATTCCATGTTTCTAGATGCTTATGTGCAACTTTCTTTTTCTGTATCTCAGATGAAACAGTCTGGCAATGGTCTGATTATATTTGTCCGTGCAACCAAATATTACCACCCTTCACAAACTTCCTTAGGAAGCAATTCATGAATTTCCTAAAAGGGGAATTATAAATTATATTTGAGCTTGGATTTTGAATCTCAGGGCTCTGACGTACACATGGTAATCAAAGATTAAAAGGCCCAGGGACCATTTCATTTTGTTTTATTTTGTTTTTATATGTTTTTAAAAACAATGTTATGATCCCATTAAGGGAAATTAACAAAGAAAATCTTTCAACTGTATTCCCTACATGCTAACTCTTGTGACTTTTCATTTTGTTCTGTTCCCTTCTAAGCTGTATCCCTTTCTATAGGTATTATATGTGTGCTTAATGCTCTCTGCCTTTACCTAATTTTTTTCGTATTGTGCTATTTCATAGTCCTTAAATTTATTCTTTTGATGGACTGTGCAGTTCTTCATCAAATTGATGAAAGTACCATCCATTAGTAAACCATTTCCCCACCATTTCTATACTTTAATCTTGTGTATAAAATACTGTTACTTGTGTGTGGAGGGAGGTGAGTGGGTAGGTGGGTGTGGATGTATGTCACTCTGTCTCAGAGTGTGTTTCTTTTAAATTATTGCCTTAGGATAATTTTCCAGGAATGAATTTATTGCATCTCAGGGTGTGGACATATAAGCAGCTTTAGGTTGTGCATAAAAATGCCTAGCTGCCATTTTAAGTTGCCAGTCCAGCCTGGATGAGTCATCATGCCTACCCTGGCCAGAGGAAGAATGTAGGGCAAAAGGGATACTTCACATTTCCAAAGCTTTCTTTGGGAATGGGTTTCCCCAGGTCTGATTGGTTGGAATGGTTCTGGGAAGGAGGCTTAGAATCTGTGGGAGCTCCCACAAAGCCTGCATTGACCTGCTAGGTTGTAGTCCCAGGGAATTACGGGTTCCCTAGAGCATCCCAAAAATTATTAGCAGCATGCACTCCTGATCAGTGTGAATGTGCCTTTAGACTGTTAGCCAAATCTTTGCATAATACCAATCATCTACCTATAAAAGCACAAATATGTTATTGTTCTCAATAGGCAATTTAATGCAGCTTTGGGGAGGAAAAAAGAGAAAAGAAGATTACAAGCTGGCTGATCGTGCTTTTATTTCTCTTAAATCTATCCACACTTCTCAGGGGTTGTACTTGTTTAAAGATTGTATGCAACTGTGCAGTCTGTGTGATTTGGAAAGCAAATCAAACTAAATATGAAGTTTTCAGCATGTGCTGTTTTTAAAGGATTTCATGCATTTATTTCAAATATACATTTATTCCCAAGTAGTGCTAAACCTATAATCTTTTTCTTGTTACATTTCTTTTTTGGGGAGGGAGGCCGAGAGGGTGACTTAGTTTTGGAGTGGAAGGTTCCTATTAACATCTACCTCCTTCTTGTGCACATTATTCACAGCAGAGCTATTAAGGCTAATTATTTTCAGGTTTCTATCAAAGGGGACTATTTGAGCTGACAAAAAAAAGCATTTATTGGGGAGAAAAATGGTCTGTTTAAATAAGAAAGGGATCATTGTCATGTGCACCCTACCTCCCCCTCTCATTTATTAGCCTTGTAGGGAGGAGGGGCCAGGAGACCCCATGAGAGTCTGTGAGAGGAGGTTCTAGAGATCTGTGCTCATGGAGAGGCCTGGTACCCCAAAAAAGGCCAGTGCTTTTTTTCTCTCATTTTTCTGCAGCCCACCTGGGTTGCTCATTGACCTTGGAACTGGTGCCAGTCTGTTATTTTACTTCTCATTTTTGGTAATATTCACTGACCCTTGGTATGTAATGGAATGAATACTGGTTGAGGGGTGGGTGTATTAGTCAGGAGAGGCTAACTGCTATAACAAACAGCCCCTGAACCTTAGGGGCTTAGTCACTCTCAGTGCACAGAAGATATATGGATGGAGAGTGAGGAGTGCCCAGTCAGGGACCTAGACTCCTTTTATCCAATGGCTCTCCATTTTCCTTAGGTCTTGGCAATCTTAACTTCATGGAAGCCAAGGGAAGGAGCAAGAGCAAGAGTGTGGGGGATTGTCTGAATGATTTATGGGCCTGCTTTTGAGGTAAAATGCCTCAGTAATGTCCCTGTTCCACTGGCCATAACCCAGTCATATGAACAGTCATAACTGCAAGAGAGTCTGGGAAATGTAGCTGTTAGGGGCTGAATTACCCCGCCCCCCGCCCCCACTGCCTTCATATGTTAAAGCCCCAGGTCCCAGTACCTCAGAATTTAACCGTATTTGGAGATAGGACCTTTAAAGAGGTGATTGAATGAAAACAAGGCTCTTAGGGCTGGTTACCTAATCCAGTATGACTGTGGTTCTTTCAAGAGGAGGAAATTAGGACACACAGGGAGGTTCCAGGGGTATACATTCACAGAGGGACAACCATATGCAGAGGGCAGCTGTTAACCAGCCAAGCACAGAGGCCATGTCACCTTGATCTTGAACTTCCAGCCTCAAGAACTGAGAAAAAGTTTCTGTTGTTTAAACCACCCAGTGTGCGGGGCGCCTGGGTGGCGCAGTCGGTTAAGCGTCCGACTTCAGCCAGGTCACGATCTCGCAGTCCGTGAGTTCGAGCCCCGCGTCAGGCTCTGGGCTGATGGCTCAGAGCCTGGAGCCTGTTTCCCATTCTGTGTCTCCCTCTCTCTCTGGCCCTCCCCCGTTCATGCTCTGTCTCTCTCTCTGTCCCAAAAATAAATAAACGTTGAAAAAAAAAAAATTTTAAAAAAAAAAAAAAAAAAAAAATAAACCACCCAGTGTGGTGTTTGTTATGGCAGCACAAGTGAACTAATACAGCTGCTTAGCTGAGTACCCATAAAGAACAGAAGATGTCTTTCGTAAACAGCGACTAATGTCCACCACACTGAGAGCTTGTGTGTCAGTTGTACTGTAACAGCCAGCACATGGGTGTTCTTGGGCAAGTTTCTCCCTCCCTCCCAAGTTTCTCCAGGGCTCAGATTCCTCATCTATCAAATGGATGAAGAAACTTAGAGCATCTATCTTTGAGGGTCTCTCTCTGACTTTGTGCTGCAGTCACATGAACAGAACCTCAGGCTCACGAGGTGGTACCTGAAGCTTCCGGTCTTTGTGATTTCAGGGGAATATTGTGGTGACATGCTGTACAACCCAGGTTGTAGGGTTCAACGACCTGGATTTGAGTCTCAGCTCTTGCACTTGCTTTGTGACTTTGTGTAAAGGAGTGCCTCAGTTACCTCACCTTTGAAATGGAGCTAATGAAATATGGGTTGTTGGATTAAAGAAAATGATGCCTATAAAGCACTTATCCCAGGGCATGCACAAAGTGAAGGCTCAGTACAATTTTGTCTCATTCTCCCTCTTTTTCTCTTTCTTCCTTTTTTGTTTTTCTGTTCTTTTTAATTATTTTCATTTCAAAATCCTGAATGTGAGGATGGAGAGACATTAATTTTGAAACCTTTGCACACTTATGGTTCCACTTGATCCTTACAATACTGATAAAAGGCAGAACAGGTAGCGTCTTATCTCACAAATGTGGAATACTGAGGTAGAGAGGTTGTGGGATTCACTGCATATTCCAGAAAGAAATGAAAATGGGATCAGAACTCAGGTCTCCTCTTGGCCCCATGCTTTGCTGTTATATAACTTGGCTGTTCTGGAGATTTCTGGACTGGGGATGTGAAGACATGGTTCAGGAAAGGAGAGCCTGAGAAATCTGGGCACTGTCTGTAGGGTTCCTTCCATGGACACAAAATAGTGATAGAAGCTCTTCTAGAGGGGCCACCTTGGAACTCAGGCCAGTGCATGCCTCCCAGAGTGGGCTATGACTTTTTCAAGGGCCATTAATTGCAGATTTGTGGTCTGTTGTGCAAAAAGAGTATGATCTGTCTACACACAAGAGTAGAAAGAAAAGCAGGTTCTGTGTTTAGCTTCCAGATGGTCCCAAATCTGCCTGATGGGGACTAGGTTGACTTGACCTAGTTTAGGACCACAGTTCACTTGCCTTTGTGCTCCACATCACTGAGACTTCCTCTACGCCTCCTGGAGGCAGGGATTTGGCCTTGGAATCACATTTGTTCTGGTGTATCTGGCAGGCAGCAGCTGACATATTCACACCACCGGTGTTTGCTTTTGTAAACTGTGGAAGAGCTTCCGGAGCAGGCCGCTATCCTCAAACTCAGAATTCATGATGACCAAAGTATTTTAAGAGGCAAATTATATTTCACCTCGCTTTGATTTAAAACAAGCTTTTCTAGCAGGGTGAAATTTTGAGATGTACTACAAACAGCTGGACATCTTCAAGTTATAGGAAAATGACAAGGCATTCAGCCTTTTTGCTGTCTCTCTCCTGTAGGGCAGGTTATCTGTCTTTGTCACAGCTAATGGCAATTTATGCTGTCTATGACCAATGGAAAGGAAAAATATTCATATTTTTAAAAAGCATTGAGACATATTTGTCCTCCATCAGGGACATGATCATGCTAGAAGGAAGTCGACTTTCCAAGGTCATGGTTTCTCAGTCTTTACTGGGAGGTTGCCATTTATTTATGATCTTATATGAGTTTCAAGATTAGGAGAAATTCTTTTGGAGTCTTCTCAAAAGAGAATTTGGAGTGTCAAGGGAAAAAGATGCTGCTCAGGATCCTCTGTTCTTCAGAAGATAGAGTAAGTACGTTTTAGCTTTGCCAACCAAGGATAACGTTGCCACTGGAGGTTCAGATGGAAGGAGACGTGGGTGAAGCTTCAAGATGGGAAGTATTTTCAGGCCAGATTGAAAATTAAATCTCCCAAACCCAAGATAGGTTAATCAAGCTGCAAAATAAGATATTTCAGGTTATTTCTCAGGACATACACCCTGGTGTACTTGGTCCAGGTGTATACAACTTGTTATCTCACCTTTACCTCCCACTCTCAGAGTGGGAGTGGAGCACCAGAAATTCTTGTCTCTTGAGAATCTTATTGGGTTGTTCATTCACTGCAAGGAGGAAAACCAGCACTAGGTCAGTTAGGATATTTGCCAAAGATGTGAGAGAGTTAATGCATAGAGGTGACAACTTTTCTTCTCATTCCATCAAACAGCCAAAAAGGGACCTAAGGCGCATCCTTTTGGGAAGACCTTCTTCTTCATTCTTTTTCCAAAGTTTCTACCTACTTAAAGCCAGGCCTCTGGTTGTCAGGTCTTTCTCCTGCCCACTCACCATGTATATTTACTAAGTGCATATGGCTCCTTGGAAGGCTTTGGGGTATAAAAGTAACTGAAACACAGCCTCAACCTTCATAGGGGGCACTTTCTAGGGAAGATTGACTTAGGTCTTATTCTACATTGATCTCTTCTACAGTGCTGAGGTTCCTTCAAATGTTTCCTCCTCTGGGTGTCTGATAAGGCATATGGATGCTGTAGATTGACTATTATAAATAACTTAATCTGTACACCTTATAATAGCATCACATTTAAAAAATTTTTTGTAATGTTTTTATTTATTTTTGAGACAGAGACAGAGCATGAGCAGGAGAGGGGCAGAGAGAGAGGGAGACACAGAATCCGAAGCAGGCTCCAGGCTCTGAGCTGTCAGCACAGAGCCCGACGCAGGGCTCAAACCCACAGACTGTGAGATCATGACCTGAGCCGAAGTCGGACGCTCAACCGACCGAGACACGCAGGCGCCCCAATAGCATTACTTTTGTAATCACATTCTGACTATTAGAGTCAGATGGATAGAATTTTTCAGAGATTTTTAAACTGATTTTTCAAATTTCAGATTGACTCTGGAATAAAGAATCCTAGGGAGTTAGGGTTGTAGCTATGTGCACCACTAGATAGAAAGGGCAAGGTGCAGGTGTCCTGCCTCTCCTTGGGCTGCCCAGGTAGCCTCCATTGGGAAAGAATACTGCTCAGCCCAGAGGAGTTGGTCTCTTCACGTGTACATTGTGTGAGTAGTCCTAAGTGGCTTTCCACAATGAAGTCTTCCTTGAGTTGGGGTGGTTTGGTAAAAAGCTTGCAACTTCAATTAGCTGGACATTAAAAAAGAACAATATTCCATTAGAAAAACAAAGTCTTGACATTATTAAATGTAAACCAAGGGGAACGAACTGAGAATTGTTGGAAGGAAGGAAGAAAGAAAATAAACAAAGTGGATAAAATTTTCTCCCAAGACATCAGAGTACACAGAGACCAGGCTGTGACTCAAATCTAGAATCATCTGGTAATGATGGAGATGGGTTTCCTCTAAGAAATAATGCTATGGATAAGTCATCCTGTGTCAGTTTTTATAATAGTAGGGAAAAAGGGAAAGGACTGACTTCATCCTGCTGATCTCCTTTAATTAGGTTGGTCTTTACCTGGCAGAAATTTTGTGAACTTCATTGCACAGAGCCTTCTGTCTAGGACACCTGCGGCTATTTGATGCCAGCTCTGATTTTGCATTGTCGTTTCTGACCTCATTTCCCGTTGTTCTTCAGTGTATTTTTCAGTTCACCTAGGTCAGTATGTCTCAAGTTTTTCTTTTTCTTTCTCCTCCTTGTTTTTTCTCTCAAAATGGATATGCTATTATTATTGCTGACTCACTCTTTCTCCTTCTAGAGACTATCTCTCCTGTCCTGTCCCCCTTATAAACTCTTCCCATCCTGCATGGCCCAACCAGATCCTGTCCTCTATGAAGCCCTCTTGTGAAATCAGGGCCTTAGTTAATTCCCATGACCCAGAGCTTCCCTTTAACTAGTCCCTCATAAACCATATTATATTTTCTACTATTTGCGTGTCTGTATTGCTTTCTCAACTGTCAGGGAAAGGAATGTACTTAGTATATCTTCTGTTATACCCCATGGGGCAAACATATAGGTGGTCCTGAAGCCCTATCCTTGGTATTTATCATCTTTTACTACATGGGGCTGCATTGAGATAATCACCTTCTTCTTCGTGGCCTATTATCAGGGAAGATCCAGCATGTGCCTGGCAGTTCAGTTTCCTACCAAGTGGTATCCTGAAAATATGTGTATGAGACAGTGGCCTGCTTTGCACCAGGGGGAAATCCTGCGATTTATTTGGATGCTTGCTAGAGGTCACACCACAAGGCCACTGTCCACATATCAGCTTTGTCTCAGGAGCTGACGCATGTTTTTCATATAAATCATAGTGAGTTGCCCATTATAAACACCTTGTAAAACTCAAAAGGCTTTATGGCTGTTATTAGCTACTGCATTATGATTTATTAGCTAATTCAGACCAATGTGTGGATGAGTGTGCCCAGGGCACCATTTGTTTCATCTACATAAGTCAGAGACTGGAATGCACTATGCACTCAGAAGCAGATGCCTCTTCCAAAGGCCCCCGGTGAGTCAGAGTTTGCTTATGCTTTAAATGGGCAGATTTGCAATAACTCCTTTCAAAGTGGGCTATGTCTCCATGCCATGATGCTTCCACCCAAGAACTCTGGGTGGGAAACATGGCTACAGTGACCAGTTTTGCTTTCAGCCTTCCCATTAAAGACTTCCTTTTTGAGGACAGAGAAGAAAATTGAGGGAGAAGTATCTGGAATGGCCCTGGTGGCACTTTTATGTTTCCCAATATGTTCAGCATCAGATTTTGTGTTGCCTTCCAGTTTGTAGTATTCACACTTAATATTGGTTCATTTTAAAAATCAAAATATCACTATTTGATTGCCTATGAAGTGTTTGTTTATATAAAATCAGCTATAGCCATGGAGTGTATATAGGATAGTATATGATTCATTCTCCCTAACCAACCCCAAGGCTTCTCTTTCATTTATTCATTTCTTTTCCTCCTCTCTATCCCATCTTAATTCCCTTTCCCACCCTGCACTCCCACTCCGATGTCCAATGAGTCCTTGTAAAACATGTCTGTGGTTTTGTTTACAGTGTTTTAAGGCATTTAATTAGTTAAATGGTACTATGTATATTTTTTATTTTGTTTCTTAGTTTTTAAATCAAGCACTATTCTGGGGGTGCCTGGGTTGATCAGTCAGTTAAGCATCTGACTTTTGATTTTGGCTCAGGTCATGATCTCATGGTTCGTGAAATCAAGCCCCATGTCAGGCTCTGCACTGACAGTGTGAAGCCTGCTTGGGATTCTCTCTCTCCATCTCTCTCTCTCTGCCTCTTTCTCTCTTTCAAAATATATAAACATAAAAAAATAAAATATAGATTTTATTATCAGGTACAGTGAAGTCAACAGATCAGGAGATGATTGCCATCGAGAAGATAGCTTGTTACTTATGGTTCCCAAGAGGAGGGTGATTACCACACCAGCCAGGGTTAAATGGGGGAAGCACCAGGGTGGGTCTCGGGAGGCATAGGGAGGGAGGGGAAAGTATGGGCAAGAGGCTTTACTGTGTTTTTTTCAGGAAGGAACAGGGAAAGCAAGGTAAGCCGGCTTTGGGCTCCTAGTTTGAATGATTTCATCAGGCTCTGAGACACAGGGTGTGTCCTGAGTTGCCTGGTACCTGGCTCTGGGATGAGTAGGGGAGAGGAGTGCTGCCTCTTGGAGCCTGAAAGCCTGACAGAGAAGGTGGTTCAGAGAATGGGCCCTGGGTTGTTGAGTTTCCATATGAAAGGCTACCTGGTGATTTATTTATGATCTCTAATTGGTTAGCACTGGAGGAGGAGTCTTTCCAGAGTCAGCTGGGCCCCAGATGCCAGAGCGTCAAGCATACAGAGAATAAGAAAGTATAACTGATACAGTCTAGTTCACATTGCCATGCATCCACTGAATCCTTGCTTCTAACTGTACAGTTCTCCAAGCCAGGCCTCCACCACCATCTCCCAGGGGTACTTTCAACTCAGTTACCTTCAAGTCTCCACCACCACAAATGATACTCTAATGAAAATCCTTGTTGACATTACCTAATGGTCCTGTGTAAGAACTGCATGGGATACATATCTTAAAATGGAACTGCTGGGTTGCACTCCTACCAGTAGCACATGGGGGTTCCTGTAAACCCACAGCCCACCAACATTTGCCATCATCTGGCTTCTTAATTGTTCTAGTCTAATAGGTGCAAAATTGTACATTATTCTTGTATTAATTTGCATTCCTCTGATTTCTAATAAGTTTGATCTCATTTAGCTCTCTTCCCTGTAACTAATTAATACATGTTTGTTTTATATATGTATGTATGCTTACTAATGTGTTAGGTTTTCATATTCTTTTTTAACCCTAACCCTAACCAAAACCTTCTCTGACTTCTATGAGCTTTCAGTTCAGACTGTAAAGATGCTGTTAGAACATTGGACAACATGGTCCATGGGCCCAAGGCCATCTCTGGACAGCCCATGCTCCAGAAATCCAGGCAAGAGCTTGCTTGGAGGCTGCGTGGTTTAGAAGACACCAGTCCCCTTCGGGTTCATTACTGTAGCGTTTCCCCAAGTCTGTTCCAAGGTGGACTGATTTTTTGAGATGCTGCACCTAAGAGGTTCCTACAATTAAATGCATCTTCTCTTTCCTTTAGGGAATGGCCTTAGAGATACTCTAGGGACCATTGTGGAAAATTGGTTGAACCTTGCTTAACTCAGTGTCTCCCAAATTTGTTTGACCACAGAATCTTTCTCGGTAACCCCTCTTTACTTGGATATTATAAGAAAGACAACGTTCAGGAATCAACTTTTGAGGACCTTGAATCAATCATGGCTGAAGCCTTTTGTCTAGCAGAGGGCTTGGCACATAGTATGCTCCAAAGCACTGTGTAGAACCTGAAGAAGACGTGTTTGTGACCTGGACAAACAGCTAGGAGAAGGGAAAACTTGGTAGAAGAGGAGCCCTGGACTTCAATACCATCTCTTTAAGCAGCCAGTGGGCTTAGCAAGAATATTTCACTTTTTTTTTTTCAAAGCAGAAAGCTGTCAGTTCAAGTCACAGCTTGTAACCATTGTGAGCTTTGGCAAGTCCTTTATATTCTTTCAATTCAATTTTCTCATCTGCAAAATGCAGCTTACAAAACTTCATAGGTATATGGTGAAGGGTACAAATAATATATGTAATGTATCTGGAACATAGTAGTAGCTTAATAAAAATTAGGTCTTGTTAGAATTATCATAACTATTAATATCTTCAATCTTTTATGAATATTAATTACGAACATATTCACTGCTAGCTGAATGAACATAGAAGTGGCTAACTCAAGGTCACATAGCTCATAATTATTAATAGAACTGAGACTGGAATCTCCTTCTCTTAGGTCCCAGTTCAATGTAATTTTCATTACACTGGACCGAGGATCCTTTTGCCTACTTCATGGTCAAAGGAACTTGGCAAAAGCTCTTTTGGTGTGTTGAATAGGCCACTCATCATGACACTGGAGACAGACACATAATGGGACTCAGAGGCCACAGGATGCCATTGGGATTGTGGTGTCAGTTGTGTTCTGCATCCTTGTTAATAACCTAGAAAAGGTTATAAAGAATATGCTAATTAAATCTGTATATTGCCCTAAATGGAGAGGTATTACAAACCCCACCAATGACAAAGATGTGACATAAAGGGACCTGGAGCTGTCAGGCATATGGACAGGAAATCACTAGATGAGATTCAGCTGCAGTAAATGCATCCTAATACATCTGGGGACAAATAATCTGAAACACAGATATTCAATGGGAGGAAGATATTTGGAAAGCAGTAAATGCTGAAGGGGACCTGGGGGATAGTGGACAGCAAATTAGATATGGGTTTTCATTGTGTTAGTCCAACAGAAATTGGTAATGCAATCTTGCACTGTATTTTCCACAGTCCCCTGGAGCAGCGGAGAGGAGAAAGCCTTGTTCGCTAGCCAAGATCAAGTGTGTTCACCCCACATATGCATTCCTGAAGAATGGCCTTGCTGGGGCTGGGGCTGGACTGGAGGCTAGGGCTGCTTTACTAGTGAATGGCCCCTACCTTACCTTCCTTTCTTTTAGCTCCAGCACTGTCCAATATTCTGGGAAACCAGCTCTCTGTCCTGTCACCCACCATCTTGTTTATCTGGGGATCACTAAGGGAGGACAGTCTTCTAGAGGACAGTCTTCAGATTGGAGGGAAGACTTGACTCCAGGCATTTGTTTTCATGTCACCTAAACACACCTTTCTTAGTGATCCTGGCTTTTTCTCCCAACCCCACCAAATTCCGCTTCTCTGGAAGGATATCACCAGAAGATAGCCTGTCTGCTTCTGTCCTCAGCACCTGTTTCTACTGTAAGGATCAATGACTGCCTGCTTCTACCCCTGTGCCACCTTCTCCTCTTTTTCATGCTTCATACTGCCTGTCCCCATTGTTTATACTCTACTCAAGTTTAAAGACTGCCCTTGGCATGTATTAAAACAAACTTTTCTACTAGGGGCCAGTGAAGATGTATTCTGATTTTCTTCTGGCCCCTGCCCACACCCCATTTTCTCAAGAAAGCCCAGCACTACCTGAGTTCAGAGCATTTCATTGCGCGTAGGGCCTGTCCAGTGGCGATAACCAGAGTGCCCTTCTAAACCTTTATAAAAGAATCCTACTCTTGCCAAAGCACACTCTCTACCTTTCCCTCTCTGGGAGATCCTCACCTTTCAGGAAATCCTTCAACGACTGCTTGGCAGTGGGTAATGTCCATGGCGCTGGTAGAAAGCAGCTATAGGTTAGTAAACATTTGAAGCCGTTTGCAAGGTGGGAGAAACTTCACTGGTTGTTTCTTCAATGAGCCCTAGCTTCTCCCACTCAGAATGTGCTTCATCATGCTCCTCATCTGGGTTTGCACTCAGTGTAATTTAGCTTCAGCCTGCCATTGTCACTCAACACTCCTAAGTAAGTGGCCAAGTTTAAAGTTATGTCTTGAATATTTTTTAACCATTGTGTTTGGTAAGTGTTCACTGAGTGCCTTCTCTGTGCCTACCACTCTGCTAAGTACTTGTGTGGGGGAGGTTGGGGTAAAGAAGGTTCTAGTCTCATGGAGGGTCCTGAATAAAAAAGGCCTTACTGTGGAAGAACTTGAACTTTCATTCCTGGTGGGTCATAGATATAAATGGATGGCAGCTGCCAGCGCAGTGATTTATGAGTGATATGCCCAGCCAAAGGAAGTCAGGCACACTTTGGAACTATAGACCACTGTGTACAGGGCATCTCAGTATATTTAGCAAATGAGATTGCAAACCACAGAAAAAAAGGCTGAGTGGGCGGAGAGGAAGAACATTCCCTGGCCAAAAACTTGCTGAACTTGGAGGGCCAGGGACCGGAGGCTTTGCAGAGGTGGGGAGAGATGTTCTTTGGCTTGTCCTAGACAAATAAATCACCACTGAAGAGATATACCAAAGCCAATTATATGGAGTGTTTTCTTGGAAAATCAACTCCCAGGCCTTGTAAATCATCCTTAGTGCTGGCGGGCATTTGGATCCGCCTGGGGGGGTGGGTGGTGTGCCAGTGCACCCCAGTGTCAGGTGGAGGGATTACATAGGGATGATCCTGTGATAGCAGAACATATCAGGTGCTGCCTTCCTCCAGGAAAGCCTTCTAGAGCAGAACTATTTGTACTTGTCTACAAATTGTAGTGCTGGGACTCTCAACCAGGTTTTTGCCTATGACCTTCAATCCCTCTACAAAGTAGAGTGGGGACTGGATTATTTATAAGGTTTCTAGAAACTCTGACACTTATTGTATGCCTTTATATTTTTTATAACTTCCACATAGGATGAGCATTTACATCTCATAGGCTTTCCTGATTATTATCCCATGGAAGACCAAAAATCCCCATCTACCATGAAAAATCAGTCACAGAGGCATTTTGGGGGGGGATAGGGGTTCTCTAAGCTAGGCTGTCAGAGAAACTATGGAAGGAGCTTTTAGCCTGGAAAAGAAAGAACTTAGGGGGATTCCAGAAGGCCTGTGCTGAGTATCTGAAGCCTCTTGAAGGGCTTCAAGAGGAGGAGGGTATCAGTATCTGCCATTCCATTCCAGAGGCCAGAAACAGGACCAGTGAGCCAAAGATACAGGGGCTTAGGCTGAAGCCCAAAAGGAGTTAAAAGATAAATTAGCGACCATTATGCTGCTCAATGACACAGACTTTGATTTGTCCAGTATTTGAGAGTGTAAACTCTTCAACCATGAGAACTGTCATGGAGGAAAGAGTCAGTGCTGTAATCTAGAAGAGAGGACCTTCTGTTCTGCCCCTTCCATAGCCATCTTCAGTCCCTGGAGGAGGATGTGGCTGCATGACCACAGTGGGGAGAAGCTCCCTCCCCCAAAGTATCTTCCTCTTCCCCACAAAACTTTGTTCCTCTGATTCAGGATGTGGTCACTTTTCTCTGGGAGAGTTCCATTAAAATGTATGTTCTTTTCAGAGTATCTTGTGAGTTTGAGGGTGGGGATTTAATTGGTTGCCAACAAGCAAGAAGGCCCCAAGGGAAATGGAATGTGAATTAGGAAACAACACACAGTTTCTGAATGGAAGCCAGGCAGGAGGGAAGCACAGTCCCTCAAAAGGGAAGTCTGATGGGCACCCAACTTACTTCCTAATTATTTATTTTTTAACTAGCCAATCAGTTCCTTTTGGGTCTATCAGTGAGTTTACGTAAACCTTTTTGTGATACATTGGTCTTGTCAGCCTGTACCAACTCTTGGGGCAGTAAGTTTACAAGATCAATAAAATAATTCTTCCATCATCTTGAAATTAACTCCTTTGCCTGATCTTTAAGATTCTCTTCTTCCTTACCATATTCTAGGATAAAATGAACAAGTGTTTTTATTTATCCTTGTTATGATTCTATGGATTCTGATGGGACCTTTCTTAGTCTTTGACTCTCTTCCTAGACAAAAGTCTTCCTAATTGTTCTCATTAATTTGATATGACAATTCTTTTTTTTAAATTTTTTTTTCAACGTTTTTATTTATTTTTGGGACAGAGAGAGACAGAGCATGAACAGGGGAGGGGCAGAGAGAGAGGGAGACACAGAATCGGAAACAGGCTCCAGGCTCTGAGCCAACAGCCCAGAGCCTGACGCGGGGCTCGAACTCACGGACCGCGAGATCGTGACCTGGCTGAAGTCGGACGCTTAACCGATTGCGCCACCCAGGCGCCCCTGATATGACAATTCTTTATGTCCCTGTGATTAATTATACACACACCAAACATTTTTTAAATTAAGTTCCTCCTTTATGGGTATCATTGAGGGAGGAGACACTGAGGCTAGTGATGAAAAAGACACTTTGCTTGCCATTCTTTGTACAGAATTGTAGCAGAACCGAATGAGATGTAATGGGTAGAGTGCTATGCCCTGGCACTGAGGAGGTGTGCCACAAATACCAGCCATTATTCACAAGGTAGCTTTCATGTCTCTGTTATTATGGATAAAGTCACTGAGACTCTCAGGATTCCAGTGACTCCCCCAAGTTCCTACAGCTAGCAGGTGGCAGAGCTGGCATCTGAACCTAGTAACCCAAAGCCTGCATCCTCTCTATGGGGCAACACTTCTTCCCTTAGTTTGTCAGTGCAAAATCAGGGGAATACTTGTGATTTAAGAATAATTTGAAGATGTTAAAAGTGCTGGTAAAAAAGTGAAGATATTTTTGTGCACCTGGAAGACTCAGTTGGTTGAGCGTCTGACTTTGGCTACATCATGATCTCTCAGTTTGTGGGTCCGAGTCCCGCGTCCGGCTCTGTGCTGACAGCTTGGAGCCTGAAGCCTGCTTTGGATTGTGTGTGTGTCTCTCCCTGCCCCTCCCCTGCTCATGCTCTGTCTCGCTCTGTCTCAAAAATAAATACAAACATTAAAAAAAATTTTTTAAGTGAAGATATTTTATAATAAAATAGGAAGATGAAATAGGCAGTTTACCAATGTCCTGGGATCCTCAACAGCCACTCTGGGTGGGAATCTGAGCTTTTGGTATGCACAGTCAGAATCGTGGCTCTGTCTGGCCCCAAACATAAAATGGTAGAGTTGACACAAGGCTCCAGCTCAGTCATCCTTGTCTGTTATGTTTGGAGGTAACAACTCCGCGTGAACCCATTAACTCAGAGATTTCGGCCAAAGCCTTTTCCTTCCCCAACCACTGGGTGAGAGCGCACCACTCTGCGTTGAGATGATCGGCTTTCCATATGCATGAAACCACTACAGCCTGCCTCCCCATCTTTCATCACCTAAATGAGGGCAGTTCATGTTTAAGAGTAGAGAATAGGGAACATAATGATGGATAAATTATAAGTTTGGGGATATGAAAAGTCAAACTGTGTAAATATGTATTTTAAACCACAAACAGAATGTTAATGCATCTTTCCCATTAACTCACTAACTGAAATTACAGAGTGTAATGTGAGCCAACACCCACGGGTTGGTTATGATGTTTTCAGATTTAGAACAGCAAATGATAAATGTCCTTCCCTCAGACAAAGAAGCGATTGACACAGCTTTTCAGTGCAGTCACTGACGATGCTGGTGATGGAAAATAAACTGAATGCTGGGGGAGGAGAGGGGTCATGAAATACCTAGAGAAGCTTAGCACAGGCTTCTGCTAAGCACTTTGTAGCTACTGAGGAACATCTCTGAGCTCAGGGCAACCCCTCCAAGTGGTGGAGACCTGAGTGTGGTTGCCTAGCAATCCTTCCTGCATTAGAGGATATTCTTGTTTTCTTAAGCATTAGCTTTATCTTGCAATGGGTTGGTGGCTGACAGCTGAAGGGAAGCCAGTCTCACTTTGGCTAGGTTTGGTTTGAGGATGTATGGTTTATTTAGCAGTCAGTTCATCGTGAGGTTGCTTATGGGTAGAAGTATGAAAGAGAGGTTAAGAGGATGTGGGGAAATTGGAGCCTTTATGCACACTATTGGTTGGGATACAGAATACTATGGAAAGCAGCATTATGGTGCCTCCAAAAGTTAAAAATAGAACTGGAATATCATCCAGCAATTACGCAAAGAATTGAAGGCAGCATCTCAAAAAAAGATTTGTACACCCATAGTCATAGCAGCATTATTTAGAATAGTTAAGAGGTGGATCGAGCCAGTTGTCCATTGACAGATGAATGAAGAAAAAAAATGTGGTCTATACACGCAGTGGAATATTATTCAGCCTTAAAAAGGAAGGAAATTCTGACGCATGCTCACACATGGATGAACCTTAAAGGCGTTATGCCAAGTGAAATAAGCCAGTCACAAAAGGGCAAATACTGTGTGATTGTACTTCTGTGAGTTAACTAGAGGAGCCTGGTTCATAGAGACAGAAAGTGGAATGGTGGGCGCCAGGGGCAGTGGGGAGGGAGGAATGAGGAGTACTCGGTTCAGAGTTTCAGTTTTGGAACATGAAGAAAGTTCTGGAGATTGGTTGCACAGCACTGTGAATATACGAAATACTATTGACCTATGTACTTAAAAGTGGCTAAAATGATAAATTGTATGTTAGGTGTATTTTACTATAATTAACAATAAAGAGCATGTTAAAGAACATGGCCTCGGGAGGGAGAGAGATCTGTGCTCAAATCCTGGAGCCGTTCCCTACAAGCATCGGCTCATGGACAGTCCACTGCAAGTACCCTCTGGGCCTCCAAAAGGTGATGCTAATAATATTCCTTCTCCTTAGGAAGTCATGTTTGTTGTATAGGCATTCTACATCTGGTGTGCAGCAGTATTAACCTGTATTAAATACTAGCTGTTGTTACAGCTGCTGCCTCTCCTCTCTGCCTGGGAGAGGGGACCTTGTTGGCATATTCTCCAGATGATGATGTTCCATCTCAGACATCTTCTGAAGCTCTGCTCCTCTTACTCTGATTACCCTGATTCTCTACATCCTGATCCTGCTCCTTCAACAGTGCCCAGCCTCATACCCCATCTCTTATATGAAACCTGTTGTAACTGCTCCAGGCCGTGTGCATTTAACAGTTCAGCCATGTGCCTTGTCATGTGTCCATTTACTCAGGGCCTACTATGAACCCAGATGTTGCCAAAACAGTGGGGAGAGAACCCAGTCCTCACTCTCAAGCAGATCATAGTCTAGTTTTTGTCTACACTGTCTCTTTGATGCATATCCTCATATGTGTTGTGTGTGCGAAGGCCCCCTTTTCACCACCATATTGTAAGTTCTTTGTCTCACTGAAGTGCGTAGCCTAACTTAGATTTGAAGGAACACAGTCACAATGACTTCTTTGAATTAGGCAGCCCTACCTAAGAAACCAGTTCATGTACTGGCTTGGAAGAATTCTACTGCCAGGAAAGATATGGATAGAAAACCTGGGCTCATTACCCTTCCCAAACTTCTTGCCATCATCAAGTGGTGGTAATGAGTTCTTTCCCTGAAGAAATACAGAATAATTGGGGAAAGACAAAATAAAGCAATAGTGAAATGTCACTTCAGACCCATAAATCTGGGGAAAAACTAATTAATAACAGCATCAGGTTTTGGCAAGGATGTGCAGAGAGAAGAACATAGAAGAACACTTCTGTATTACTTGTACCTGCTCTAATTTGATATCACCTGATAAAAGTAAAACCTGTGCTCCAGAAATTTTACTTCTGGGTACCAGTGCTAGAAAAGCACTCATTCTGCACCCATAAAGACACAAGGTATGTAAAAGGCTATTCACTGCGGGATATGGATAATATAAAAAAGTAAAGTTTATAATGAGTTGAATGGCATCTCCCCCAAGTATTCGTGTCCACCAGGAGCCTCAAAATATGACTTTATTTGGAATATAAGTCTTTGCAGATGTAACTGAAGTAGGAACAGAGGTGAGGTCATTCTGGATTGGGAGGAGCCCTAAATCCAATCACTGTGTCTTTATAAAAGAGAGGAGGACAGGGAGATTTGGATACAGAGACATGGAAAGAAGAAGGTCATGTGAATATGGAGGCAGATGCTACGGTGAAGTAGCTACAAGGCAAGGAATGTCTGGGGCCACCAGGAGCCAGAAGAGGCAAGGGAGGACTCTCTGGGGCCATTAGAGCCTTCAGAGGGAGTATGGCCCTGCCGACACTTTGATTTTAGACTTCTAGACTACAGAACTGTGAGAAAATAAATTTCTGTTGTTTAAGCCACCTAGTTTGTGATGCTTTGTTATGGCATCCCTAGATAAACAATACCTGGGTCAACTGTCCCACAGTAGGGGAGCAGGAAAATAAAATGTAATTTATTCATACAACAGCATACTATATAACTGTTAAACAAGTTTTTACTCTCAAAACATGATATTGGGTTAAAACAAGTTACAGAAATATACTTCCACTGTATTGTTTATGGAAATCTGTTTAATAGTATATATTACTTATGGATACATACTAATGAAGTAAAATTACTCAGACAAACATGGAATGTTGTACACTAACCTCAGGATAGTATATAACTCTGTGAAGAGAGAGAGGTAGATGGAATGAAGCCCAGGACTTTACCTTTATTGGAAGCATTTTATAGAAAGTGGGCAAATTTTAAGCAAGTCAGGTAAAATATTAATCTTTGTTCAATAGCAGAGGGTACAAAGGCATCTGTATGTTTTTTGTATCTTAAAATTGTTTTGTATTTTAAATTGTTTAAAGAATAATAAAGTTAGGAAATAATGTGACAAATACAATGTTGAGTATATGTGAGATACCAAGAAATACCAGTTCCCTTACTTTTAGGAACCCTAGATTTTGAGACTTCAGGAGTCTATTGTGAATTTCAGTTTGGTGATGGGGAGGTTAGGTAGGTGGTGGGAACAAGTTAGACAGGAAAGGAGAAGGACTTTGGATTCATTGCCATTTACCTGTTGTATGACTTGGAACAAATTAGTAAACTCCATGGGTTCATTTTCCTCCAATGTGAAATAATCTCTATACTAAGAATTATAAAATAGTAAGTGCTCACTAAATGTTAGTATCCTTCACTTTAATGTTATGCCCATTCCAAATTGTCCCTGCTTTTGGTCTCGTGTATCCCCTGAATGAAGTGTTTTTATGTATGTGTGTGTATAAAATCTTAGGATATATGGTAAGATACCCATGGCCACCTTTCTGGCCATAGTTTTGACTTTATTAATCTCCCTTAATAAATACTAAGTTCCTTCCCTTTCACCTCTTTCTGAACTCTGTCCAGTTTCCCTACATGCCTTTAACTGAAGGAACAGAACGTCGTTGGTGTCCTGGAGAAGGTGACATCTGAGCCAAGTGGAAGGTTGACATATGGGCATTTGTATCCCTCACTCCTTGTTAGCCTAATGGTCTTGGGCACCTGACTCACAGTCTTTGAGGGGAACTCTCCCTGTTCATCCCACCCAAGGTGCTCCTTCCTTGCCATACACCTTCCACCCTAACTCTCCCCTCCACCTGCCCAGTCCTGCCACCTCCTCCCCTTGTACTGGCTCCTGACACTTTCTTGGCCTCTCTAGGCCCTCAGCCAAGCAACCTAGCAACACCAAGAACATATTTCAGGATTAGGCTGTTGGCATTTCCAGGGCCTCTGGCACAATTCGGCCATATGCAGATGGGCAAGGGTTATTTTCCCCTGAAGGTTAAATGGTGACCTTAGTCAATGTTTACCTATTGTTCACTTAAATGATTTCCCCTGGTTAATGAGTCATGTGTAAATTAGTTGAGGACTTTCACACCCTGCAGGTAAACTGGGGTGGTACGAACTGGCAGTCCTGAAATTATTGAGTTATATAGGCTATACAGTGAGGGACTTGCTTAGCAAGACTTTCTGGTTCCTAGATCCTAATTATGAAAGTAAATTGGTAGGATAAAGGCTGCTACGCTGGAAACCACTGGAGATGGCCTGGATGCCTGCTTTTCTGAGCCACCTCAACATTCCTCCTCTCTACATTAGGAGGCTTTGTATCCATCCTCTCCCTCTCCTCCCCAACCCCATAGGTGTATCTTTCCCACACTATATTCTGAGACTACCTGGAATGCCATGGTAGATTCATAGGATGCTACAGAATGTTTAAAATGTTTGAAGACAATGCAGCAGTGTGCGACATCTTGCAGACACCCCATGAACTACCGATTCAGGTAGTTCACACTTTCAGCATTACATCATGCTGCATTTCTGTCCATTATACCATACCTCTGCAAAGCAGTGTTTTTGTGGCTGTTGCTGTGATAAAATATGAGAACAGTATGAAAATCATACGGAGCAGGAAATTCAAATGGCAGTACCCACTATCAATGATTTCAGGGCTTGGAGCTTGGAGAGTTGTGCAGGGCCCAACAGACACACGTACCCTTAGTAAACAAGTGTGAGCTTTGAAGCATGAAATAAAAATGGCTATTAAGTTGTTAGGGCAACTAAGTTGTTCCATAAAATGGAACTGTAGATATTTCTTTTGGCCTTTGAGCTCTCCATGAAGAACATTACTGAGACACTAAAGGCACCATGAACTGAAAAAGTTCAAAAATTTTTGTTTCAGCTAGAGACGAAATATCTTCTCCCTTGCTTCTGTCAGACCTGTTGCCAGCAGTAGTCTTCTTCCTGGACACAACAGCCTAGGCCTTGTATCTCTCTTTCCTTACCACTAGCTCCTTCTCCTACCTGAATGATAAAGTTGCATTGATTCTTTAAAGAAAACAAAGCCTTGCCTGACTTTACCACCACCTCTGCTCCATGCTCCTTTCTTCCTCTTCCTCCTCCGTCTCCCTCTGTCCTTCACAGCTTCACTTAAAAACAGCCCCACCCAAATTCTTTACCTTGTACATCATGTCCATGTTCTTGAAATTCATCCGGCTTCTTCCCCTGGTACTCTATTCGTGCAACTCTCCCCAGGGTCACTGCCAAGTTCCAAAGAGCCACATATGGCTTCTCCTCAGCCTTGATTGATTTGCCCAACATCTTTGAAAGCTTTCTTCTGCATCACTTGCCTTTGCGTTATTCTCACGTCCTCATCACCTCTCTGAACATCTCTTAGCCTCTTTATTGGGTCCCATTTGCCTTTTACGTGTTCAAACAGATATCTGTGAGCCTCCATGGATTCCTTGCTGCCCTTCTTCTCTTTGCCCTGGGCTTACTTCTTTCTCTTTTAGTGAGGTCATTTTCTCTTTCAACACACATTGCACAAATGACCTCCTATTCCAGCTGACAAGCCCTTCACAGCCCATATCCATCCAAATCTTGCTACAAGCTAAAATGTCCATGTTGTACTCCTTTTAAGACTCCCCTCAGATAGTCTTTGTTTGAAGAATCCTCTCCTGGTGTCCCTAAATGTTGTTCTATATTTTCTGTCCATACACGGAACTCTGTGTCTCTGACACTGTTCTCACCACTTCACTGCTCACTTACTAGTTTCCATGAACATTGTTCTCCATCTACTACCTTGGATGTTTCACTTGTGCCCCAAATTTCAGGTCAGCTTTTCCTTCTCCTTCATTCGTCATCCTTTATATACATTCAGTTACAATGTTTGATTGGTTAATGTATTCCAGGTTCTCTCCTTTTGTTCTCCTCTTTTCATTTATCCTGCCCTAGTTAAAATTCTAATAATCTTCCTCTCAAATAATTGACACCCCCCAAGATTCTCCCAGGACCAGCCCCACTTAGACTACACAGTGCTACTTATATAGGCAACCTGAAGTGCAATTTCACATGGCCCTGGTGGGCCTTTCTTTCCTATGAAAATCTTCAGTAGCTCCCCAGTACCAACAAGCTCAAACTCCTCATCGTGGCCTTTGCTACTCCTTTTGATTTGGCCTTGACCCACCTTTCCAACTCAGTTCCACTTGCACAGCTGTATTGTAGTTGCAGTGGACTGAGGTCTCACATTTCCCCTTATGTTGCTTTGACTATTGCTGGTCCCTTTCTAGAAGGTCTTTAGCTCTCCCAGGCTCTCCTTAATTTTAACAGTGTTGATGGCTCACCTTGAGCTCTCCTCTCCCATAGAGCTCTTGCAGAGCTCAAGCCTCTTGCCCATGCAACCCCTAAAATGCCCAGGATGTCTTTGAAGACATAGGCTATCTCACACATTTGTGTGTTCTCTGTACCATTTGGTAGTTTACTTCACACATAGTAGGAAAGTAGTAAACATGAGTTTGAAAAGAGCAGTACTTTTCAGAAGAGGTAGTCTAGAATTTGGCATGCCAGTATCCCCTACAGATACACTGTGGAAGATCTATAGGTCTTTTCTGAGCTTGGCCTATGAAATGGAAAGGTATACTACAAATACCTTGGTTCCTTTGACTTACTAAGTAGAGGTCTTTTATTTTTCCATTATGTAATTAATACATGTATATTTTAATAAATCAGAAAATAAATGTCACAGAAAGAAATAAAACTTAAATATAATAAGCCATCTAGAAATAATAACTGGTCATATTTTGATATATTAATTGCCAGAACATTTTCTATAAACATATATGAAAGATATATATTTATGAAACAAAATGGGATTATATTTTACATGTTCATTTACAATCTCCTTTTTTATTGCTTAGGAAAACCATGTATTATGAAAGTAAATGGATTAATAAAAAGTACATAGTGTTATATATTATAATATTACTCATTCTTAACTGTTTAATTTTTAAAATATATGTTACATCTTTATTCCTGGAAACTATCTATACAAGTTGTCCATGGACTGGTGCCAGTCTGCAGATTATTAAAGATCCATGAGATAAGTACAGAAATTATAAGTAAGCATTCAGAAAATTTTAAAGGAAAGTAACATTTCCATATCCAGTAATTTCATTTTAGAAGCTATTTTTAATACAAAAAATACATATTAAATGCTCATCTTAACAGCAGTAACTATTAAAATCATTTCAAGTTTTATACATACATGCAAATCCACCATCCCCTCAGTTTTTCACATAAATGCGAAGACTCCATCCATATTTTTTTTCCAGTGCCTTTTTGCACATGGTGGTTGTCTTTCCAAGACATATATTGAGAAAAGTAGGGATTTATTTGGGAGTCAGATATATTGAGAAATAACTTGCATGCAGTGAAGTCACCCTGTTTAGTGTAGAGTTCCATGAGTCCAGAGAAGCATGTACAGTATAACTGCCACAGTATAAAGAACAGTTACATTTTCCTGACACATCACCTTCTGCCCCTTTGGTAGTTAACTTGTCCCACCATCCCCACATCCCGGCAGTACTGTTTGGATTTCTGTTCCTCGACTTTTGCTTTTTTGAGGAATAAATGCAGTCATGTAAATGGAATGTATAGTTTGGAGTTTGGCTTCTCTCATTTTTTATAATGCATATGATATCTCTATGGTTATCTCTATATAGATATCTCTAGGATATCTATCTATAGGTCATTCTTTTTTTACTGCTGAGTAGTAGTCCATTGTATGGATGTGCCACAATTTGCTCATCCATTCATAAGCTGGCAGACATTCGGGTTATTTCCAGAATTTGGTAATGATGAATGATGCTGCTGTTAACATTTATGTGCAGGTTTTGCATGAACATGAACCTTGCGTGTGGTTAGATGTTTTCATTTCTTTTGGGCAAATACCTGAGAGTGAATTGCTGCGTCTCGGTGTATGTTTAACACTGCAAGAAATTGCCAAACTATTTTTCAAAGTGGCTAGCTGCACTGTTTTGCATGGTATGTAGCTACCTATGTATGAAAGTTGCAATTGTTCTCTCTTCTGCCAGGATTTGATGTTGTCAGAATTTTGTTGTTTTTGTTTTAACTGTTGCCATTCTAATAGGTGTGTGTTGATATCTTATTGTGGTCTTGCTTTACATTTTCCTAATGACTAATGATGGTGACCACCTCTTTATGTGCTTATTGTAATTCATACATATTCTTTGGTGAAGTGTCTGTCCAAGTCTTCTGCCCATTTGAAAAAAAATTTTTTTTTTAATCTTTATTTGTGAGAGAGAGACAGAGTGTGAGTAGGGGAGGAACAGAGAGAGAGGCAAACAGAATCCGAAGCAGGCTTTAGGCTCTGAGCTGTCAGCACAGAGCCTGATGCAGGGCTCGAACTCACAAACTGTGAGATCATGACCTGAGCTGAAGTCGGACGCTTAACCGACTGAGCCACCCAGGCGCCCCTGCCCATTTTTAATTGGATTGATTCCTTTTTATTGAGTTTTGAAAGTTCTTTATGTGATCTGAATACAAGTTGTTGTAAGTATTTTATCTCTGTAGCTTGCCCTTTAGTTTTATTAACTGTCTTTTGATGAAGTCCAATTTATCAAGTTTTCTTTTTATAGATAATACTTGTGGTATCATAGCTAAGAAATCTTTTCTTAATACAAAATCACAGGGGCATCTGAGCGGCTCAGTTGGTTAAGCATCCTACTCTTGGTATGGACTCAGGTCACGATCTCCAGTTCAGGAGTTCCAGCCCTGTACTGGGCTCTGTGCTGATGGTGTGGAGCCTGCTTGGGATTCTCTCTCCCTCCCTCTCTGCCCCTCCCCCACTCACAGTGTCTCTGTCTTTCTCTTTCTCTCTCCCCAAAAATAAATAAATAAACATTAAAAAAATTAAAAATCACGAAGATTTCCTCTTATGTTTTCTTCTAGAGTTATTATAGCTGTAGGATTTACATTTAAGTCTATGTTTCATTCTTAGTTACTGTGTGTATATTGTATAAAGCATAGGTCAAGGTTTGTACAGAGGTATCCAGATGCTTCATCCTCATTTATTGAAAGGTTATTCTTTCTCCATGCAATTAGCTTTGCAGTTAGGTTAAAATGAATTGTGGAATCTATTTGTAGAATGTATATGTGAGATCTTTCTCTTTTATCTCACTGATTTATGCGTCTGTCCATTCACAAATACCACACTGCCATGTACCACATGTTATTGTAGCTTTATAGTATGTCTTAAAGTCAGAGAGTGTAAGTCCTATAACACCGTTCTTTTTAAAAAATGTTTTTGACTATTTTAGTTCCTTTGCCTCTCCCTATAAATTTTAGTATCGGCTTGCTGATTGCTAGAAAACATTTTACTGAACTTTGACTGGAATCGCATTGAAGGCGTACAGGGCATTTTGAAGATAATGAACATCTTAACCAAATGAACTTCTAGTCTATGAACATTTTTGTTCATCCATTTAGATCTCTGATTTCTTTCATTAGTGTTTTTGTAGTTTCCAGAATGTAAATCTTGCTCATATTTTGTTAGATGTGTACATCAGTATTTTATGTGTTTTGTGTTATTTCAAATAATACTGTTTCTTAAATTTTAAATTTCTAGTTGCTCATTGCTGGATTACAGAAATATAACTTTTCCTATGACTTTGCTAAGCTCACTTATTATTTCTAGGAGCATTTTTGCGAATTCTTTGAGATTTTTCTGTGTAGACAATTATGTCATCTGTGAGTAGAGACAGTTTAACTTCCTCCTTTCAATCCATGTCTTCTTTATTTCTATTTATTACCTTAGAGCACAGCTTAGAACCAACAGTATGTAGGATCACACTACCTTAGTACCATGATTCCACAGTATTAAGTGGATTAGAAATAATGACAGTAGAGATGTTTGCCTTGTTCTCAATCTTAAAGGGAAAGTTTGTCATAACTAAGTATGAAGTTAGCTGTAGATTTCTTGTAGATCCCTTTATCAGGTTGAGGAATGTCCCTATGTCTCTAGTTTGCTAAGTGTTTTTATCATAAATGATGCTATGGTTCATCCAATGTTTATCTCTTGAGGTTAGTATGCACTTTATCTTCCTTTCTCTGTGTGTAGAGAGACTGACATGGTTTTTCTCATGTTAAGCCAGCCTTGCATTCCCAAGATAGATACCACTTGGTCATGATGTGTTTATTATATTTTTAATATATTGCTTAATTTGATTTGTTCATGTTTGTTGAATATTTTTAAATCTGTGTTTATGATGGATATTGGTCTGTAGATTTCTTGTAATGTTTTCATCTGGTTTTGATGTCAGGATAATGCCTTATAAAGTAAGTTGAGAAGTGTTCTCTCCTTTTCTATTTTATGGATGAGTTTCTGTAGAATTGGTATTAGTCTCTAGCTGTATGTTTCATAAACTCACTAGTAAAGTTACTTGGGCCTGTAGTTTTTTGTTGGTTTTGTTGTCCCAGTTGTGAGATTTCTAACTACGTGTTTAATTTCTTTGATACATACAGGCCTACTTAGGTCATCTATTTCTTTTTTAGATAAGCTTTGATGATTTTTTGTCTTCAAAGGGATTTCTATTTCATCTAAGTTATTGAATATTGTTGCCTGAAGTTCATAGTATTATTATTCTTTCAATATCTGCAATATCTGTGTTATTAATGTCTCCTTTTCATTCCTGATATTGGTAATTTGTATCTTTTCTCTCTCTCTCTCTCTCTCTCTCTCTCTGTCTCTGTCTCTGTCTCTGTCTCTTTTTTTATCTTGTTCAGCCTGGCTAGAGGTTTAGCAATTGTGTTGATGTTCTCAAGGAATAAGATTTTGGTTCTATTGATTTTTCTTTTTATTTTATTGACTTTTGCTTTAATCTTTATTAGTTTCCTTTGCTGGCTTTACATTTAATTTGCTCTTATTTTCCTTGTTTCTTAGATTATGGATTTGATCCTTTTCTTCTATATAATATAGGCATTTAGTCCTATCAGTTTCCCTCTGACTATTGCTTTAGCTGAATCCCACAAATTTTATGCTTTTTTATTCAGTTAAAACATATTTCCTATATTTCCTTATGAGTTCCTTATTGACCTATGTGTTCTAGAGATACCTGTTGCATAATTTTCCTATACTTAGTGATATTCTAGACCTCTTTTTGTATTCATTGCTAATTTAATTTTGTACAGTCACATAACACAGTTTGTATATTTTAAATTCTTTTAAATGTGCAGAGGTTTGTTTATGACTCAGCAGATGGTTATTTTAGTGAATGTTCCATGTGCATTTGGAAAGGCCGTGTATTTCTGTTCTTCTTTCTTTTTTTATTTTTTATTTTTTTTTTATATGAAGTTTATTGACAAATTGGTTTCCATACAACACCCAGTGCTCATCCCAAAAGGTGCCCTCCTCAATACCCATCACCCACCCGCCCCTCCCTCCCACCCCCCATCAACCCTCAGTTTGTTCTCAGTTTTTAACAGTCTCTTATGCTTTGGCTCTCTCCCACTCTAACGTCCTTTTTTTTTTTTTTTTTTTTTTTCCTTCCCCTCCCCCATGGGTTCCTGTTAAGTTTCTCAGGATCCACATAAGAGTGAAACCATATGGTATCTGTCTTTCTCTGTATGGCTTATTTCACTTAGCATCACACTCTCCAGTTCCATCCACGTTGCTACAAAAGGCCATATTTCATTTTTTCTCATTGCCACGTAGTATTCCATTGTGTATATAAACCACAATTTCTTTATCCATTCATCAGTTGATGGACATTTAGGCTCTTTCCATAATTTGGCTATTGTTGAGAGTGCTGCTATGAACATTGGGGTACAAGTGCCCCTATGCATCAGTACTCCTGTATCCCTTGGGTAGATTCCTAGCAGTGCTATTGCTGGGTCATATGGTAGGTCTATTTTTAATTTTCTGAGGAACCTCCACACTGTTTTCCAGAGCGGCTGCACCAATTTGCATTCCCACCAACAGTGCAAGAGGGTTCCCGTTTCTCCACATCCTCTCCAGCATCTATAGTCTCCTGATTTGTTCATTTTGGCCACTCTGACTGGCGTGAGGTGATACCTGAGTGTGGTTTTGATTTGTATTTCCCTGATAAGGAGCGACGCTGAACATCTTTTCATGTGCCTGTTGGCCATCTGGATGTCTTCTTTAGAGAAGTGTCTATTCATGTTTTCTGCCCATTTCTTCACTGGGTTATTTGTTTTTCGGGTGTGGAGTTTGGTGAGCTCTTTATAGATTTTAGATACTAGCCCTTTGTCTGATATGTCATTTGCAAATATCTTTTCCCATTCCGTTGGTTGCCTTTTCGTTTTGTTGGTTGTTTCCTTTGCTGTGCAGAAGCTTTTTATCTTCATAAGGTCCCAGTAATTCACTTTTGCTTTTAATTCCCTTGCCTTTGGGGATGTGTCAAGTAAGAGATTGCTACGGCTGAGGTCAGAGAGGTCTTTTCCTGCTTTCTCCTCTAAGGTTCTGATGGTTTCCTGTCTCACATTTAGGTCCTTTATCCATTTTGAGTTTATTTTTGTAAATGGTGTGAGAAAGTGGTCTAGTTGCAACCTTCTGCATGTTGCTGTCCAGTTCTCCCAGCACCATTTGTTAAAGAGGCTGTCTTTTTTCCATTGGATGTTCTTTCCTGCTTTGTCAAAGATGAGTTGGCCATATGTTTGTGGGTCTAGTTCTGGGGTTTCTATTCTATTCCATTGGTCTGTGTGTCTGTTTTTGTGCCAATACCATGCTGTCTTGATGATGACAGCTTTGTAGTAGAGGCTGAAGTCTGGGATTGTGATGCCTCCTGCTTTGGTCTTCTTCTTCAAAATTCCTTTGGCTATTCGGGGCCTTTTGTGGTTCCATATGAATTTTAGGATTGCTTGTTCTAGTTTCGAGAAGCATGCTGGTGCAATTTTGATTGGGATTGCATTGAATGTGTAGATAGCTTTGGGTAGTATTGACATTTTGACAATATTTATTTTTCCAATCCATGAGCAGGGAATGTCTTTCCATTTCTTTAAATCTTCTTCAATTACCTTCATAAGCTTTCTATAGTTTTCAGCATACAGATCCTTTACATCTTTGGTTAGATTTATTCCTAGGTATTTTATGCTTCTTGGTGCAATTGTGAATGGGATCAGTTTCTTTATTTGTCTTTCTGTTGCTTCATTGTTAGTGTATAAGAATGCAACTGATTTCTGTACATTGATTTTGTATCCTGCAACTTTGCTGAATTCATGTATCAGTTCTAGCAGACTTTTGGTGGAGTCTATCGGATTTTCCATGTATAATATCATGTCGTCTGCAAAAAGCGAAAGCTTGACTTCATCTTTGCCAATTTTGATGCCTTTGATTTCCTTTTGTTGTCTGATTGCTGATGCTAGAACTTCCAGCACTATGTTAAACAACAGCGGTGAGAGTGGGCATCCCTGTCGTGTTCCTGATCTCAGGGAAAAAGCTCTCAGTTTTTCCCCATTGAGGATGATGTTAGCTGTGGGCTTTTCATAAATGGCTTTTATGATCTTTAAGTATGTTCCTTCTATCCCGACTTTCTCAAGGGTTTTTATTAAGAAAGGGTGCTGGATTTTGTCAAAGGCCTTTTCTGCATCGATTGACAGGATCATATGGTTCTTCTCTTTTTTTTTGTTAATGTGATGTATCACGTTGATTGATTTGCGAATGTTGAACCAGCCCTGCATCCCAGGAATGAATCCCACTTGATCATGGTGAATAATTCTTTTTATATGCTGTTGAATTCGATTTGCTAGTATCTTATTGAGAATTTTGGCATCCATATTCATCAGGGATATTGGCCTGTAGTTCTCTTTTTTTACTGGGTCTCTGTCTGGTTTAGGAATCAAAGTAATACTGGCTTCATAGAATGAGTCTGGAAGTTTTCCTTCCCTTTCTATTTCTTGGAATAGCTTGAGAAGGATAGGTATTATCTCTGCTTTAAACGTCTGGTAGAACTCCCCTGGGAAGCCATCTGGTCCTGGACTCTTATTTGTTGGGAGATTTTTGATAACCGATTCGATTTCTTCGCTGGTTATGGGTCTGTTCAAGCTTTCTATTTCCTCCTGATTGAGTTTTGGAAGAGTGTGGGTGTTCAGGAATTTGTCCATTTCTTCCAGGTTGTCCAATTTGTTGGCATATAATTTTTCATAGTATTCCCTGATAATTGTTTGTATCTCTGAGGGATTGGTTGTAATAATTCCATTTTCATTCATGATTTTATCTATTTGGGTCATCTCCCTTTTCTTTTTGAGAAGCCTGGCTAGAGGTTTGTCAATTTTGTTTATTTTTTCAAAAAACCAACTCTTGGTTTCGTTGATCTGCTCTACAGTTTTTTTAGATTCTATATTGTTTATTTCTGCTCTGATCTTTATTATTTCTCTTCTTCTGCTGGGTTTAGGCTGCCTTTGCTGTTCTGCTTCTATTTCCTTTAGGTGTGCTGTTAGATTTTGTATTTGGGATTTTTCTTGTTTCTTGAGATAGGCCTGGATTGCAATGTATTTTCCTCTCAGGACTGCCTTCGCTGCATCCCAAAGCGTTTGGATTGTTGTATTTTCATTTTCGTTTGTTTCCATATATTTTTTGATTTCTTCTCTAATTGCCTGGTTGACCCACTCATTCGTTAGTAGGGTGTTCTTTAACCTCCATGCTTTTGGAGGTTTTCCAGACTTTTTCCTGTGGTTGATTTCAAGCTTCATAGCATTGTGGTCTGAAAGTATGCATGGTATAATTTCAATTCTTGTAAACTTATGAAGGGCTGTTTTGTGACCCAGTATATGATCTATCTTGGAGAATGTTCCATGTGCACTCGAGAAGAAAGTATATTCTGTTGCTTTGGGTTGCAGAGTTCTAAATATATCTGTCAAGTCCATCTGATCCAATGTCTCATTCAGGGCCCTTGTTTCTTTATTGACCATGTGTCTAGATGATCTATCCATTTCTGTAAGTGGGGTGTTAAAGTCCCCAGCAATTACCACATTCTTATCAATAAGGTTGCTTCTGTTTATGAGTAATTGTTTTATATATTTGGGGGCTCCGGTATTCGGCGCATAGACATTTATAATTGTTAGCTCTTCCTGATGGATAGACCCTGTAACTATTATATAATGTCCTTCTTCATCTCTTGTTACAGCCTTTAATTTAAAGTCTAGTTTGTCTGATATAAGTATGGCTACTCCAGCTTTCTTCTGGCTTCCAGTAGCATGATAAATAGTTCTCCATCCCCTCACTCTGAATCTAAAGGTGTCCTCAGGTCTAAAATGAGTCTCTTGTAGACAGCAAATAGATGGGTCTTGTTTTTTTATCCATTCTGATACCCTATGTCTTTTGGTTGGCGCATTTAATCCATTTACATTCAGTGTTATTATAGAAAGATACGGGTTTAGAGTCATTGTGATGTCTGTATGTTTTATGCTTGTAGTGATGTCTCTGGTACTTTGTCTCACAGGGTCCCCCTTAGGATCTCTTGTAGGGCTGGTTTAGTGGTGACAAATTCCTTCAGTTTTTGTTTGTTTGGGAAGACCTTTATCTCTCCTTCTATTCTAAATGACAGACTTGCTGGATAAAGGATTCTTGGCTGCATATTTTTGCTGTCTAGCACCCTGAAAATCTCGTGCCAATTCTTTCTGGCCTGCCAGGTTTCAAAAGAGAGATCAGTCACGAGTCTTATAGGTCTCCCTTTATATGTGAGGGCACGTTTACCCCTTGCTGCTTTCAGAATTTTCTCTTTATCCTTGTATTTTGCCAGTTTCACTATGATATGTCGTGCAGAAGATCGATTCAAGTTACGTCTGAAGGGAGTTCTCTGTGCCTCTTGGATTTCAGTGCCTTTTTCCTTCCCCAGTTCAGGGAAGTTCTCAGCTATTATTTCTTCAAGTACCCCTTCAGCACCTTTCCCTCTCTCTTCCTCCTCTGGGATACCAATTATGCGTATATTATTTCTTTTTAGTGTATCACTTAGTTCTCTAATTTTCCCCTCATACTCCTGGATTTTTTTATCTCTCTTTTTCTCAGCTTCCTCTTTTTCCATAACTTTATCTTCTAGTTCACCTATTCTCTCCTCTGCTTCTTCCATCCGAGCCGTGGTGGTTTGCATTTTGTTTTCCATTTCCTTTAAAGCGTTTTTCAGTTCCTCGTGACTGTTCCTTAGTCCCCTGATGTCTGTAGCAAGAGATTCTCTGCTGTCCTGTATGCTGTTTTCCAGCCCAGCGATTAATTTTATGACTATTATTCTAAATTCACTTTCTGTTATATTATTTAAATCCTTTTTGATCAGCTCATTAGCTGTTGTTATTTCCTGGAGATTCTTCTGAGGGGAATTCTTCCGCTTGGTCATTTTGGATAGTCCCTGGTGTGGTGAGGACCTGCAGGGCACTTCCCCTGTGCTGTGGTGTATAACTGGAGTTGGTGGGCGGGGCCGCAGTCCGACCTGATGTCTGCCCCCAGCCCACCGCTGGGGCCACAGTCAGACTGGTGTGTGCCTTCTCTTCCCCTCTCCTAGGGGCGGGATTCACTGTGGGGTGGCGTGGCCCGTCTGGGCTACTTGCACACTGCCAGGCTTGTGATGCTGGGGATCTGGCGTATTAGCTGGGGTGGGAAGGCAAGGTGCACGGCGGCAGGGGGGGCAGGCTTAGCTCGCTTCTCCTTAGGTGATCCACTTCAGGAGGGGCCCTGTGGCAGCCGGAGGGAGTCAGATCGCTGCCGGAGGTTTGGCTCCGCAGAAGCACAGAGTTGGGTGTTCGCGCGGAGCGAGCAATTTCCCTGGCCGGAGCCGGTTCCCTTTGGGATTTTGGCTGGGGGATGGGCGGGGGAGATGGCGCTGGCTAGCGCCTTTGTTCCCCGCCAAACTGAGCTCTGTCGTCCGGGGGCTCCGCAGCTCACCCTCCCTTTGTCCTCCAGCCTTCCCGCTTTCCGAGCAGAGCTGTTAACTTATGACCTCCCAGACGCTAAGTCGCGCTTGCTGTCGGAACACAGTCCGTCAGGCCCCTCCGCTTTTGCAAGCCGGACTCGGGGGCTCTGCTTGGCCGGCGAGCCGCCCCTCCGCCCCGGCTCCCTCCCGCCAGTCCGTGGAGCGCGCACCGCCTCGCCGCCCTTCCTACCCTCTTCCGTGGGCCTCTCGTCTGCACTTGGGTCCGGTGACTCTGTTCTGCTAATCCTCTGGCGGTTTTCTGGGTTATTTAGGCAGGTGTAGGTGGAATCTAAGTGATCAGCAGGACGCGCGGTGAGCCCAGCGTCCTCCTACGCCGCCATCTTCCCCCTGTTCTTCTTTCATATAGAGCTTTATAACGTCAGGCCAGGTTGGTTGATAGTGTTGTTCAGGCCTTTGCTATTTGTACTGATTTTGTCTACTTATTTCATCAATTACTGAAAGAAGAATGATCAAATCTCCAACTGAAGTTATGGATTTGTCTATCTTTCCATCATGCATTTTAAAGCTCTGTTGAAATTCTCAGGTTGTAGGATTGTTATGCCATCTTGGTGACTAGAGCTCTTTGTCATGAAGGTGTATTTCCATTTATTTTTGGTGATACTCTTTGCTCTACAAGGTGGAGACTTGCTCCTTGATGACCTTTCCCCAACTAGGGCAGACCTCTACTAGCCTGGGCCGATGCTTGATTCCCATCCCTGCCCAGGGGTAGAGGGTCTTTAGTCTTTCACCCTCTCCCCAGATGCAATGGGTCTTTATTTCTGCCCCCTGCATGACAAAATTTGCCATGGTAATTTAAGGCTTTTGTTCTTAGGGGAAAAGTCATTGTGAGGATAATGGCAGCATTCATTCCCCATCTCCAGTATCATGGAGGACAGCTGCCCTGGATCTCCAGTGTTTGTCTGTGATCCTGTGGTGAGGTCCTTGGAGAAGAGTTAGGTGTGCATTCCCCTTGGGTTTGTAGCTTTGAAGGGTTTATTCTCACTGCTAGCCCACACTTGGCTGTTAGCAATCCAGTAAAAATTTTAACTTCTTCTTGCTAACTTGTCTGAAGGTTTCATGGTCCTTAGTTCTCTGATAGGGGAAAGATCATGATTTTGCAAATTAGTAAGCTTTCTCTTGTTGGTGGTTCATAAGTGATACTCTTTCCAGTTTTTTATATTCTAAATAGAAGCTGGAAGTCCTTGTAATTTATTTTTATTTTATAGAAGTGTTGGTCCATGACAGATTGGAAATTTAATTCAAAACAACAGCAACAAAATTTTCTCCATTGCTGCAGATTGTTGGAGAAGCACTGATCTGTATCTTTCTGAACAATTTATATTTTTCATCCTGTGCTACCTTTTGGTGTAATTAGGTTTTTGGATTTGTTATCTGATAGTAAACCTGGCTTTACCAAAAGTTCTGGTATGGTAGAGTTTGGTGATTATGTCTTTACCCATCCTACTATCCTCCCCCTTTAAAAAAGTATTGAGGTGAAATTCATATAGTATTAAATAACTACTTTAAAGTGAATAATTCAGTGGCCTTTAGTACATTCACAGTGTCGTGTGGCCACCACTTCTATCTAGTTCCAAATATTTTTACTGTCATTCCAGTAAAATCCCTTACTCGTTAAGCAACGTATCCCCTTTCCCCTCTCCCCCCAGCCCCCAACAATGACCAATCTGCTTTCAATATCTATGGATTTATCGCTTCTGGATATTTCTTATAAATGGAGTCTTACAATATGTGATCTTTCATGACTGCCTTCTTTCACTTAGTGTAATATTTTCAAGTTCATCTATATTATAGCATGTATCAGTGCCTCATTTCTTTCTGTGGCCAAATAATATTTTGCTATGTGTATTTACCACAATGTATTGTGCATTCATCTCATTCATTATGCACATTTGAGCTCTTCCACTTTTGGCTTCTGTGAATGGTACTGCAATGAACATGTGTATATATGTAGTTGTTAGTACACCATTTCCTCGTTTTATTGAAATGAGAAAGGCATAGAGGTCATCTTTTAACTCTTCTCACATGATAGTTCCTTGCTGCTCCTAGGGTGATTTTCAGGTCTCCTTTAGACCTTCTCTAGCAATTTCACAGCCTTCCTAGATAGAAGATTCAGTATGGCACAATGCAGTTCAGCGTAAAGAAGTGGCTTCTAGCAACCAGAGCTCTCTTGAAAGGTAATGAGTTTCATATTTTGAGGAATGCTTCGAGTTGCTAATGGAAGAGGTTCTCTATCATGCACGTGTTGTACTACAGTGACCTTTAATGTTCTTCTGATCCCGAGGGCCTTTGTGTTCTGACTGTAGATGTGACATATGCAACCGCTGAGGCATTCCTGGTGGTGTGGGGTTGTGGGCAAAGGTTTTGAACAAGGGCAGCTAATGGAATTGGTCTCATCCTCACACTTTTTGAGGCTAATGAACATGCTTCCAACCCTTAGGGTTGTGGTAGCACATTGCAGTGATGGGAGAATAGGTTCAGGCCCTTTTCCCAAATCGTAGAAATAGTCGTATCCATCTCTTGATTATTCAAGCCAAAACGGTTGTGTGTTTTCTGTTAAAGTTTTTGCTGACTCAGCAGGGTATAAACTGGTATCTGCCCTTAGGCTAAAAACCCCTTTCTTCCAAGTATGGGTGGAATTTCTTCTAAGATCTTATGGAGGGTTTTGTTTTTTTGTTTTAGTGTATTTGTTTAATGTCTGTCCACCAGCAGAACATAAGCACCATGAGGCCAAGAACCACAGCTCTTTTACCCTCCACAGAGTCTGCAGGGATGAGACTAGACTTGATGGTGCCATCTCTTCCCTGTTTGTCACACAAGGTCTAGGTGAGCCCTTCTTTACCTAGACCGTGTCTTGGGGGATGGGCACTGCCCTGACCTCCCAGGCTCTATTGCCCTCTGGCTTCTGTTTGGGTTTGGACAATGAGACATACTAACAGATCAGAAGGTTGGAGGAGAGAGAAGTAGGGTTCTTTCTACTCCTCTTCCCACCGTGAAGATTTGTGGTTCTGGCTGTGTTCACCCGGGACTGTATTTCGTTCACATTTGTCAGCCCCATCCACCTCTTTCCACAGTTTCAGACTTCACCCACATTTTAGCCATCGTGTCTGTAATTGCTTGCCCCGGGGCTTCAGCCTCCCTATTGGTTTCCTTTGTGTTGCCTTTACTCCTTTAAATAATTCCTTCTTTTAAACATCCCAGGTGACTGTGTCTTCTGTTTGTTTGTTTGTTTGTTTGTTTGTTTTTCCAGTTCCCAGCTAGGGTCACAAACATGAGCCACATCTTTGAATAGATGAGTAGACAGATGAAAAGATGAACAACTGTGTTTTTGGGTCACTGACTTCCCATTTCACTGGAAGGCCTTACATGATCTGGCTTCTCACTTCCCATCACACTCCCCCTTCTCAATCTGTTCTAGCCACACTGACTTCCATTCTGCTTCTAGAATACACCAAGCAAGCTCCTTTGCTCTAGCTATTTCTCCAGCCTGGAAGTCTCTTCTCGCCAACATTCCTTTGGCTAAATTCCCTTGCTTTTATGGGGTCTTTGCTAAACCTTACTTTTTTAGTGAGGCTTACTGGACCCACTTCATACTGAAAACTGCCCCCCATTGATATCACCCCAGCAGTCAAGGACCCCTTTTTCCCGTGCTGAACAACTTCTTTTTCCAGAACACTTATAATTTGTTAAGAAATTACACTTACTTAATATTATGCATAGCATTTATCATCTGCCTCCCCCTGCTAGAATTTCAGCTGCATTAAGACAAGATTTTTGTTACTTTTTCTCCATTGAGGTATCCCAAACTTCTAGAACAATACCAGGTTCATAGTATGTACTTATAATAAATTGAGTAGTGCCCCCTCCCCCTAAAAAGATGTGTCCACCTGGAACCTGTGAATGTGACTTTATTTGGAAAAAGTGTCCTTGAAAATGTAATTAAGTTAAAGATTTCCAAGATAGTATCAGCCTACATGAGGATGGGCCCTAAATTCAGCGATAAAACAAGAGAAAGAGAAGTATACATGGAAACACAGGGGAGAACGCCATGGGAAGATAGAAGCAGAGATTGGGGTGATGTGGCCCCAATCCAAGGAACATCTGGAGCCATCTGAAGCTGGAAGAGGCAAGAAAGGATTCTCTGCTAGAGCTATTGGAGTTTGGTTCTTCTTATACCTTGATTTCAGACTTCTGGACTCCAGAACCATGAGAGAATAAATTTCTGTTGTTTTAAGCCACCGGATCTGTAGTGATATTTTACAGCAGCTCTAGGAAGCTAATACAGTGCCCACTAAGCATTTATGGGCTTGCTGTTGAAATGAGACAATGAATGAGCGAATGAAAGCCTTGTTGACACTGCTGTGACCCCCATTTGAAATAATTCCTCTGCTTTCAATAGTTATCAGTGCCTGTGAATAAATGTGTACAGTCTGACATTTAGGAGGTATTCCAATTTTGTGTATGGTACGCTTTTGCAGTACAAACCTAAGTTTCTTGAATATTTTCACCCACTGCATTTAAAAGGTTAAGGTCTTACTTAAACCCCAAATAATTGCTTTCCCTCCAAGCCTGTCAATTGCGTACCGAGAACAGATTCACAAACTATTTGTTCTTCAGGCAGTGGATGGGAACCCCTATTGGTGTCTAGCCATAAAATATCCTTGTGTGATTTCCCCATTTCCATCCTGAGTCCCTCCTGCTGTACTTAAGCTAATTCTCTGTTATTGTGTCTTTGGAGGAGTCAGTCACAAGCATCCTTGTGATCACCCTTCGTACACTTGACAAGGGTTATTTAATCTCCCCCAGGCCCACTCTTGGTGCGTGCTGGGCTTGTGATGCAGTGTGGTACTAACTATCGGTTCCTTGTAGGAGATGGAAGGTAAATCAAATTGAAAACACCCTTCCTGTGTACTGCATCTTCCAAATGTCCTCAGGTCTCTATTACATCTTCTGGAGGCTGCCAGATTCTCTGCGGGACAAGAGGAAGCTGGAGCAGCTTCTCTGTAGCGACAGAAGGTGCCATTAGCAGAAATACATCATCTCCCGGTGGTGTTAGCAATAGCAGAGTCCTGATCATGTCCATTCTTTTGCCAGAGTGAGAAGAGAGTCCTCAGAGGCAGAAGCTGCTGGTAACAGAGTCTCCATCATTCTAAAATATGCCCCCCTGGAGTCCCAGAACAGCTATTTCTGTCCAGACGCAGTGAGAGCTTCAGAGAGCTTATTTCAAGCATTGATCTTTCACAAGAGCTGCACTGCTTCCCAGATTCTGGGCCTTGTCTAATGGGGTTTGTGGGGGAAGCCAGGGGGGATGGGTGCAGGGGTGGGGTGGTATAGAGGACTGCACGTGGCTAATCAGTTGCCTTGGCTGGGCTGGATCAGTGCTTCCAGGTGTTGCTTATTAGACCTCTTTCAAAAGGAAACCTATTAACTTAGAGCGGTGGTTCTCAAACTGCAGCTTGCAGGGCTTGTTAAGACAGTTTTCTGGGCCCCACTCCCAGAATTGCTAATTTAGTAGATCCGGGCCGGCCTGAGAATTTGCATTTCTCACAGGTTTCCAGGTGATGCTGAGCTTGCTGACCCAGGGACCACCAGTGAGAGCCATTGGCTTGGATGCAGAGAAATGATGTTCTAGTGTTCCGTGCCACCTAGTCATGGCCCCAGTCATCCTGGTAAAGGCAGTTTGGGCCTTTTGGAGTTGCACCAGGACCTCACTCTCACACTGTTTCACACTATTTCTGGAATACAGCGAGAGATCTCTTGATTCTCTATAGCCTGTCTGTGCTAGGCACTTCCATCTCCCTGGCGAAGGGAGCTCTTTCTCCATGACTCTGGTCCTCACTGGTGTCTGTCAACACTCTTCCCTTCTCTTGGCTCCACAGCCCTGGGTGGTGACAGACTACCCTTCTTGCTAGTCTCTGGATACTTTCACTTGTCTGTGTTGTTCCTCTGACCTTGCCCTTTAAAGAGACCTTCCTTGAAAGGTTCTTCATCTGAACAATTTGTGTTGCGTTCTGGTTCCTTCTGGGACCCTGTCCTGAGATAGTTCTTCCTTCATGGGAAAATAATCTTTTCTACATGGAGACTTAGCGAGAACATTAAGTCTTTATCCTAGGAGCAGTCTTGTCCCCCAGTCTTTTAGACTGCCGAGTCTAAAAGAAATTAGAGAAGAAATTGATACCATATGAACCAGCAACCTCACTTTTTGGTATTTATCCAAAGGAAACATAAACACAAATTTGAAAACATAGCTACACCCCAGTTTTCACTGCAGCATTATTTACAGCAGTTGGGATATGGAAACAACCTAAGTATCTATGAATCAATGAATGGATAAAGAAAATGGTATAATACATACACACACATGCACACATACCTACATAATGGAATATTACTTGGCCATAAACAAAGAATGAGATCTTGCCATTTGTGACAACATGCATGGATTTTGTGGGCATTATGCTGTGTAAAATAGGTAAGAGAAAGCCAAATACCATATGATATTTCTTACTGGTGAATCTAAGAAACACACAAAATAAAACTCATAGATACATAGAGAACACAATGGTGGTTGCCAGTGGGGAGGGGGATGAGGGAGTAGACAAAATGGGTGAAGGGGATCAAAAGGCTCTCTGGTTCTCAGCTCACATTATCACCTCCCCAGGGAAACCTTCCTCCAAAGTAAGACCAGATCCTGCTTTTTGATGGATCCTCAAATAGTACGTACCCCTCCTTCCTTGGAGAGGTTGCCTTTTTGCCTTGCAATTTGACATGCCTTTGTGTGTTATTTTGCTTTTCCGTTTCCTTTAATAATCTTCAAGCTCCTCTAAACAGGGACCATATCCTTTTTTGTTTGTTATATCCTCAGCAGCCAGCATAGTGCTTGGACCACAGCAGATACTCCATATATATTTGCTGAACAATTACAAGGCTGAGGCAGAGGACAGTGAAGTTGATGAAACTGGCCATGAAAACTTGGCCGAGCAGGCCATAACACCTAAATGTTTGAACCCCGATCCCCTAAGTTAGGACTGAGAAAGTTCATTTGAAAGTCATGTCTCAGGCTTCCAGTGTAAATTATGTGCAGTTGTGCAAACATGTCAAAGTTTGGTAAATTGAATTTGTTTAATGTAAACAACTTTTGACCAAAATAATAACACAGCTTTAGAAAAAGACATTAGGCACCCACTTTCAAAGAGTTTGTATACTTTAATACACAAGAAAACTTTGCTGTAATTACATGCAGACGTATACAAAGGATAAATGTTATTTACTTGCTCCAACCTCCATAAAATAAACCTCTAACCATGCTTCAGCTTGCGGCATTAATCCTAATTTAGAATCACCCACCCCCCGAAGTGGTGGGGGCTCGGTGGGCTCTCGTCTTTTCTTCGTGTCAAAATTAGCCATTTAAATTAGAACCATGTTGGGAGTGTAGGTGACGCCAACGTTGTGGCACCAGTATGGGCAGCACTTAAAAGTGGCCACCTGAAGTTGATTAAAACCTTACCTGTCAAACCCAGTATGCTTGCATTTGAAAATCTTTAATGTAATTAAGAGAAGCACATTATGGGAGGTCAAGTGACTTTCTTTTTGAATTCCGCTTCTAATCTGTCCTCAAATGGATGGAAATTGCCAGCTGAGGGAGTTAATGAAAGCTGCATGAGCGAGCGCAGGGAACGGGGTGGGGGGGGGGGCGGTGGAGGGGGTGGGGAGCTGGCAGGCCCAGAGGAGCTGGGGTGGGAGGGCCAGATGGGGGCTCTGTCTGTACGTAGCTGTGAGCACTGAGTCTGGGGCAGACTGACAGAACACCCCTGCCTTTGGCCAGGAGGCCCTGGGTGGGAGGCTCACTCAGCACCTCTCTCCCAGCACATTGGGCGTGCAGGATAAGGGCAGAGGGGTGTCTGCACAGCTCCTTGCTTATCGCTAAGTGAGATCTGTGGCCAGGACGGCTGCTTGGGCAGAGTGGAGCCGGCGCCGGCCCTCTTCACCCTTCACTCACAGCTGTCTGATTAGCATCAGGGTTGAGCTCGCCTCTTGTGCAGATCCCCCAAAGAGCCTGCACTCCTTTCCACCCAGGGCCCCCAGCTGTCCAACCTCTGACCCCAGGCCTGTCACAGGCCCACAGCCTTCAGCACCTTCGATTTGGGGATGACCTAAGGGGCTTTGGGCATTGCCCTGGGGTTCTTCTTAGGCATGTGGGTTCCTGGTCCACTCGGCCCATCTCTCAGTGCACTAGGGGAGTTTCCCTGCTCTTGGAGACCCCCATGCATCTTAATGCTTGGATACTGACTCTTGGAGAATACTTAATGCTTTGCTGTGTGTTCTAGCCTGAGGGTGCTGTTGACAGAAGGCAGAGTTTTCCTCCTCTGGTTGCTGTGTCCCTCTTTGTTTCTTTGCATCGCATTTGTGTACATTAGCAGAGGTATCTGTGTTTGAGAAAGGATTACATCTGTCAGAATGTTGCCACTTAAGATTTGCCCCCTTCCTTGGAGACGGTCGTGAGAACAAGGAACACATTGCCTCTTCACAGGGTGCTGGTACAAGAAGTTTACAAACCAGACAGGCCTTCCCCCCAATTCCTTCTTCCTCGCTGTAGTATGGGTAGACGACATCAGTGCTGTGAGAAAAGTTTCAGTCTTCAAGTTTGGAAATATCTGCAGTGTCCCACAGAAAAGATTAGGTGTCTTCTATGGGAGGTGGTGCTTATGAGTTATTTGGAACACAGTGAACAATCTGGGCCAAGTTGAAACACATAGCCGAGATTCATTCAGAAGCACCCCACAGTGTCTGAGAAGAAACAAGATTTGCCCCAAAGGATCTGAACAGGAGTCCAGGCTCTTCTGCTATGAGAATTGTATGGAGAGGTGGAAGGTGCAGTTGAGGGGATAGAATGTAGAGGGACAAGGTGTTTATTGAAAGGGCCTCTAGAGAATCCCCCTTCTTTATTGGGCTTGATTTTTTTTGGGCTTAGAGAAGTTTTAGGCATTGCCCCATATGAGGAATGGGAGATTTGGGTGGGAGGGAAGGTGAGTGCAAAAAGTTCGGCTGAAATTTCAAGTCATAGCAGGGCACTAGTGAAAGTCATTTTCCAAGAGGCCTGTTTTCCTGCTGCGTCACTTTCTTACTAGTGAAGAGCCCTGTCTCTTATCTTACCCCCTGCCCCCCATTTCTCATCCATCACAGAAAGGGCAGTGATTCTAGAGAACACAATGAGTGTCCAGGTAAAAGCTGCCTCAAGGCAGTGGCAAGGGAAGCCACTGTCCCCAAGCCTCCAATGGATGCCATGTTTTTCTGCCAGTCATAAGTTCACAGGTAAAAGTGAAAAGTTACTTTGGGCTTCTCTTCCAAAACAAGCTGTCTGCTTGCCATGGCAACCTTTTCCTGGGGTCTCCAGCTGTCAAGAATGGGGTGCAAAGTTCACAGAATTCAGCTTTGTGCTCTCCTCTCTTCGTGTCCTTTTTTTTTTTTTTTTCTCTTTTTGAAGGGATGGAGGCTGGTTTGCAGCACTATTTAAAGTGAAGATGCCAAATGAAAAGTTCCTCGTTTTAAGTTGGTGCTTATACAAAGCTGCTTTGTGGTTTTTTTCGGCCTGTCAGACTTGTCAGGCCTAGTAAGAAAAAGTATATTGTTTCCAGCACTTGGATTCCTTTCTCCCTGACATCTGCCACTCTGTAAAGATGATAAATTCCTGCCTCATTAGCCAAGGGTGTGGGATTACAGGCTGACAACACATTAATCACCAGCCTCTGTGGCAGGCTGACTAGCAATAGGCATTGTTAACAAAACTTTTCTAATATGTCACTCTTCTCTATGACAGCCTGTAATCAATCATTGTGATTGACGGCGCTGATAGATTACACTATTTATACTTTGTGTAATGAAAGATAGTGTTTCCACCTACTGTCATTTCTAGGCTAGTGGTGGAGGATCAGTGAATAGAAACAAACATAACAACAGGGCAAGTCCTCATCCCCCCAAAATATCCACAGAAGTCCCCCACCTGCCTGAGTCCTAGGCCTGGCCTCCACATTTGGATGTGAGAAAGACAGCATGGTGGCACGTTGGCCATCACTCTGGGGTGAGGGGTATTGGCAGGAGAACCCGGAAAGATGGAAGTGTTTGAGATTGTCACGGAGAGATCTCTTTGCAACGGATACGATGCTCAGTATTGAAAGGTCAAGTTTGCACAGGTAGATGATTCCCCCAGAAGCCCCTCTCTTGCCCTCATCAGCTTACGTGTGTGCAACTGAGCATTCTGCGCCTCCTCCCCTGCCAGATGAGAGATGATTTAGATGTTGATAAAATATTTGTTCTTTCCTGGCGCTGAGGGCAAATATTATCCTTGTTTCCCATAATCATACAGCGCTGCAAAAGTCAACAGCACCCCGAGCACGTACAAAACCAATACTCAGAGAGAACCCTTTACTGGGACTTGATTTTCCCCCTTTGAAGCTCAGAAAATTGCAAGCAGGCTAAGAATGAATTCGCTGAGCTAAAATATATTCTGACTCTCACGTATGGGGTATTTTTGGAGGGTCCTTTTGGTAACTTTTATTTCAGTTTGGAAAGAATTCATAAAGGATACAGGCTATTTTTTGACTTGAGTGAAGCTGTAGTTTCAGTAGCGTGGCAAGGGACAAGGATCCTCGGGCTGGCATCCCCCGAGGGGAGTGCCGTCCTTGGGGGTGGAGCCACCCTTCAGCCACTTGAGTATACATGCCTATTTTAATGAGTCATTTTTCAATGATTTTTTTTAAATTTTCCTTGCTATTGATTAAGCACAAGAAAATTCTCCTGTATTAGTTCTTTAAGGTTCATAGATATAAGTGGCAGCTGCCTCTGTAGCCCAGGCATAGGTCTGTGATTCCCAGCCTTCTCATTACGTGAATTTTTGGTCTCCATGTCGCTGAATGTCTTGAGGATTGTGAGGTGGGGAGGGGAGGAAAGAAAGGAAGCCAGGAATTGTCCTCCTTGTCCTGAATGTTGTGGTGTTGGTAGGCATTCGACACTCCATGTCGCCCTGCCAGTTGGCAAAGCAAAGGGAACCTGAGACCTACCCCCCAGTGAAACTGCTTTAGACGAGGGTGAGGTGGGAGGAGGTGCAGGGAGCCAGCGGAGCTAAACTTTAATCTCTCTGTGAAGTTTGAGTGAGCCCAGGATGATTAATGAGAGAGCAGACCATCTGATTAAGCCCCTCCGTGTCATAGGACATGATTAGTAGGTGACAGAGACGGTAACAGTATCCAGCCAAACCCTTGTTTCTTTCACAGCTCCGGCTGTTATATGATTAATGTCCCCAAGGGCTATCTTGGGGTCAGGCAGGGGAACCTGTCAGAACAGGTGGAAGTGACAAAATGGGCAGAAACTCCTTAGGGGGGACCGGAGTGGTGAGGGAGAGAATGGAGGGGGGCAGGGCAGCCAGATGGAGCCTGCGACCTTTCTCTGATCCGAGCAGGCTCAGAGAGCATCACGGGAATGGAAACGAGGAAGAATCACAAAACTGCAGATGTTTCCCAGGTCCTGGATGTAGCAAGTACTGCCAGCTTGGACGTGCAGAAAGCACTGTGTGACATGGCGAGTTATCACTCGTAGTTTATGTGCTGGGATGAGATGGGCTGGGGCCCCTGTGGGCCCTGAGGGCATTAATGAGGGATGCCCACTTGTGTGCCTGTGTGAGCATGTGTGTTCCTTCAGATGCACTAGAACAAGTCCTCACTGTGCTAGGGGGGGATTACGTGCAATTCAAACAGGTAGATCTGTTATATTTCAAGTTATTGCTTTCTGGGGCCAGTACTTATAAAGTATCTTGAATGTTTTACTTAGAAAAGATTACACGGAGGGTTAAAATGGATTCATAGAATTTTAGCTTTTTAGAGCTGGAGTGAACTTTAGAAATCTTTAATTCAGGTCACCTAGATTACAGGTGAAGAAACTGAGGCTCAGAGAAGGTAAATAAGTTGCCCTGTCCAGGTAGAAGTCAGGACTAGGACCCTAGTCTTCCCATTCCCAGTTCATGTAACAAACCCTTAGTGAATCTGTTGATAATTTTATTATTATTATTATTATTATTATTATTATTATTATTAAATGTGAGTTTCCCAGTAAGACTTTGGTTTTTACTTCCCTTATATCCCCACCTTCCTGTCCCAGGAGCATGGTGACCTCAAGGTCAAAGGTTCAAACCCCAGTTGAAGTAGAGTCTCACCAAGTCCCCTTGGGTCGGGCAGTCTTCTCAGAGGTCTTCTTTGAGAGAAAGGTGGGTCTCTTAAGGCAGCCATTTTGATTGATGAGATGCATGATCATGGCCATTTTGACTAAAGGAAAAGCTGGATTTTGTTGAGGTTCTTGTGGCAAGTCTGGCTTCTGTCCTTAACACGTTTGATCTTCTCTCTGTTCATGACCCACCCTGGAGAATCATTCTAGGACTGTAATGGGGTTTGCTAGAATTTTTCTTCAACCATTTTCTAGGGCTACCAGATTCCCTGTCTGCTATATAAAATTATCTGATAACTCTTGCTCTTGTGTTCACACGAGAATAGTAGCAACTGGGTTAGAACTTGGATTGGGCAGTAACCAACTCCCTGCATCTGCTTGATCTCTAGTGTATGACTTTACAAATTGGGAATCTTTGCTATGCATGAAATAGATCACCTTTCACTATGGTTTTGTCCATGCAAACTTAACAGTCAGAGATGAGTCTCATGACTTAATAGCAAAACCACGCTCAGTGTAATGATCACAAAGAAGGGAGAAGGAAGGGTGGAGATTGTATTGGTTTTTACTTGATTGTGTCAGCAAGAGAGTGATGGGATAAGAGACTCAACCAAAAGGCATGTTAATGCTTCAGTCTCCCCAAAGTGATTCATTATGTGGCATTTTAATATGGGCTATCCTTAAATAGCAGTTCTATACCTGATGGGGCAGGGATAGGTAAATGCTGTCAGTAGTTTTAGAATTCTGATATTTAATTTATGCCACATATTTCACCCCAGCATCGGAAAGTTTTACCAGGGAAATAAGAGAATGACCTGGAGGTCCAAGAGCAGTCATTTGAATATTGGCTCTTGTGATCTTTCAGGGAACCATACAGAAGATTGAGTTACTTCCACAGTCAAAGGGGATCATCCAAGACCAAAGCCTTCTGTGAGCTGATAAAAGGTTTGGGAAAACTGGCAGACATAGCATGAAGTGATGCCCAGACCTTAGTGTAGCATCCAGTATGTTGACAGAAGTTTTACTGTGTTGTAGTGTTGGTGGAGTGGTGATGTCTTTTAGTATAGCATGAGTCACTGTTCTTGGTGAATCATGAAATCCTCATGCCTTTCTCCTGTCGCTATATACATGTAGAAGTCAAAAGTTGAGTCTCTCATCATCTACAAAAAGAACCCATTTTTTTTTTCAAGATATTGACCCATTCCATGTGTGTGCATTGCTTTATGGTAGAAACTGAGGGGACTCATGGTACTGTGGAGGTGTCTTCAGGCTTTGCTTTTGGTTGACCTCAAATATATTTTGGGGTCTTAATATGACTCAGCAGTAAAGTTTGGTAATCATTTTGTGAGAGAGACCACAAATACCTACTGATGATAAAGTACTGAAGTTTGTTTTGATGTACCTTCGTGTAAATTAGAGCAGATTCATTCATGTTACTTGCCTTGTTCTATAATTTCTTGAGCAGAGAGAAAGAGGTACAGTTAATGACTTCAGAGAAAATGGCATCTCACCTTATGTGACCCCCTGAGAGTGAGTTGGGCTTGGTAACATCATCTACCATGTGTTTCAGCAGAGAAATGTTTGAGGACCACTATACTAGGATGTAGTGTGCTCATTTTATTACCCAACCAGAATGTGTGACAAATAATTTAATGAAGAACAGCAACTATTCTAGATGGCAGAAATTTCCTTACTTAAAAGCAAAGCTGAGCTATATTTAAAATTCAAGCAATGCCAACCTATGTTCATTTGAGGCTAATTCATCCATAAGATTCAACCCATTCAGGAAGGGTGAAAATGTATGAGAAATTTAGAATATAGGAGATCTTCACTTACTTTGCAGCGAATGACCATTCTATGGCTCCATAATCTGGACTTCCAAGCCCAGGATGCCAAACCTTATCCTCTTTTATATATAAAAACATAATATTTTGGAAGCTTTCTGAAAATGGGCTCTTTCTGTGTGTGATTATTTAAAGAAACCAGACCAGAAAAATAAGCGTACGTAACACTCCTTCTTCTTCTTCTTCTTTTTTTTTTTTTTTTTAAGTGATTTTCTTTTTGCAGTTTGGAGCTGGAGGCCAATGAAGGCCTCCCTGGTGCCCTGGTACCTGCAGCCCCTCTTTTACCATTTTTTCAAAGGGCACAGGCCAATCTGCCCATAATGAGCTTGGAAAGTGAGGATGAAGTTCCTGATAATATGACACAAATTTCTTTACTTTTGCTCCTTATTTCATCTTAATTAGTCCCTGTAGAAAGGATTGATTTTTGAGAGGCTTGTAGTGAACATCTGTTGGTATTCCTGGGGTCATTCTTAGCCTGTCCTGTGTTTGACATTTCTTGTAAAAGAGGAGGCATTTGTTCATATTGACATTAGCTGCCTCTGTATCTCTCGGTGGTACAGATGGTCTGTGAATAAAGACATCAAGCTAATAGGCACGATGACAAGCTTCAGTAGAGCTGGGCTCCTCACACTTAAATGGCAGGGCAGCATAGATTGCTTTTGCTGCTGAGGCTGGGGTCTGCGGGTAGCAAAGCATATGGAATAAGTTAAAAATGAAGAGGGATCCTGGAAAATGACTAGAAATCTCTCCCTGAGACTATAAGGGCTTGTATTATTATTATTATTATTATTATTATTATTAATTATTATTATTATTTTTGGTCCATACAGTATGTCAAGCTTCCAAGGCAAGCAGAGTCAGGGGGAAAAGGTGGAAACAGATTTTCTGCCCATTCTGCTACCATACATTTCTCTCCTCTGAATAGGCCCTGCAGATACTCACAGAGCCTTGCAAATCTCAGAAAGGAGCTGTTGTTTTCACTTTCTGGGTGAGGTATGTTCCTGCTCCTCCTTCCATCATTGCCATTCTCAAGTCCAGAGGCTGGATATCCACCCCCTTCCCCACCCATGAATCTGTATTTTCCCGAAGGACCTCCAGGAAAGCAGCATTCTGGAACCTTGTAATTCTGTTCATTCCAGAGGTTCTGGGCTTTCTCCCAAATGCACATCCTTGTTTATTATAATAATACATCTTGCCTTTGGCAATTTATTTAAGTCAATTTATATTTTAATCATGAACTCTTAGGTCAAAGAGGTTTTTTAGTTGACTCTTTTGAGTGTGAAATGCTGCAAGTCTGAAGGGCAGCTTCCAGGTTCTGGTGTTGGGTGAATAAGACCGTCATTTGTGCACATTTCTATTATCACTGTCAGTTGTATCCTTGCTGCTTCTATCTTCCTAGATGCTTGGATCCCAATCTTTTCTATCCATCCTTGTTATACCAGCCCCCATGGACTCAATTACATTAGTTGCTTTTCTTGCTTTCCCCTGGACTGTCTTTCCTTCTAAACCTCATTTCCCCCCTCCATTTGTAGGTGGGTGACATGTCTGCATGTGTATGTTGATTTTTAATTTTTCTACCCTACCTTTGTTTCATAGATCATTTGAGATGGCTAGTAAGAATAAAAACTATTAAAAAAAAACACAACAAGACCTTGCCAGTACAATGGAAAATATTTAAAAGGGGATGATAACAGAGGAAATGCTTATCTACAGTACAAAGAGCAAACAGTGCATGCTGTTCCCAGTAGGTCAGTGTAGATCAGGATTATTTGGAACTCGGACATACCAAGGACCTGAATCAAGACCAATACCTTTAAGTGAAGAGGGAAAATTTAATACCTGATTAGATAAATAAAAATATAATTCATTGCTTGTGTGATTGTTCTTACTTTATCTTTGCTATTAGTTGGTATTGAGATTCTAGTATATGATCTTCACCCTGCCCAAACATAGGATCTCAATTTGTCAGCTCAAGTAAATGAATCATGGTCTTGGGAGAGTCTTATTTGCAGGGGGGTGGGGGAAATATGAAGAAGAGACCAAGGAGAGAACAGAGATGAGTGGAAAGAAAGAGGACTGAGAGAAGGAGAGTGTCCTCTAATTAGTCTGGATAATGGTAAGATTAATGAGGTGCTCTAATTAATGAGGCAATAATCTGGCAGAGGTAGTTGTTTAGTCCTCCCAGAACACCTAAGTGGGCTTGAGGTGCCATTATGAGAAGCTGAATCAGATATTTAAGGAGGAGGGAGAATTGGGCTTCCAAAAGTCTGAGGCCAGAAACCAGTCAGAACATACTTGCCTGGAATCTGTTTGATGCCTGTCAGATGGGGATGTGGCCCTGCTGTGTTTCTCTGTGGGTACTGTGTCCTGGCCCATATTTCAACTCTTCCAACTACTGACTGGGTTGTCATGAAATGAACAGAATCTTCTTCCCTTACTTCATCCTCTCTTGCCCTCCCTCCCTCCCTTCCTTCTGCCTCTCAGTCACTGTGAGGAATCATTGTTGCTGCCTCTCCATTATGATAAATTCCTCTAAGATCGGGAACATGTCTCTACCATTAGATTCAGCTCTCCTCTGGAAGGAGTCTACATCTTTCTTTCAGAGTGGAATCTTCATGATGATGGGAATCAGTGTCCTTCACATTATTTTAGGCATTTCTGAAAGGGAGTAAATGATTCCTCTCCTTTCTTTTCTGAATCCCGCCATGATTCCCATTGAGGATTCTGTATCTCTTTATTCCACAAATATTTATTGAGATATGTTATGTGTCAGGCACTGTTCTAGGCACTATTCACAGAGACTGATTTCCTGCTCAAGAAACTTGTCTTCTGAGGTGAGGGTGGCAAGAGATAGAGATAATAAGTAAGTAGATAAATAAATATATTTCAAGCAGAGTAATGTGAATGGAAGATACAGGGAAATGATGTTGTTTCATGTAGGATAATCAAAGGTGGTCTTTCGGAGAAGGCAACATTTGATGGCAGGAACGTATAATTATTTGGGCAGGGGAATGAGAATTCTAAACGGAGGGAATAGCAAATGCATTTTCTATTCTGGTATCCTCAAGAGAGTGTGAGCAGCCAGGAGCAGTGTCTCAGGGGTGGGGTGGGGTGAGACACCTTATCGTCTCACATCTCAGAATCTGATGCTCTAACATCTGCTGTGGCAGATTGTCTCCTTCTTGGACTGGGTCCAAGCTCAGTTGGCATCAGCAGCCATTGGCACCTCCAGGTATCTTCCTCTTTCTGCCTACCTATGGAGTCTTCTAGGACTCTAGAACCAGATAGTCTGGGTAAAAATTGTGTCCCTGCCACTTAATATTTTGTAATGTTAGGCAAATTATTTAACTTTTTGGGGGTCTCCTCATCTGTAAAATACTTGTCCCTAGCTCAGAGATTAAGTGAGTTAATACATGGAAATGCTTGGAATATAGCCTGCCCAGAGTGAGTTATATACAAACACTAGCTGCCATTGTTATTGTTGTCCTTGACTTACTTTATCAAATAAAAAAATATGTTCCCTATATTGTAAAGACAGCCTCCTCTTCCCGAGGCCACTCATCCTCTTGCTCACCTATAAAATGAAGGATGGAGGTGAAAATAAACTAGAACTCTAAGGGTTTTTTTTGCCAGGCCTGCCTTTCTGGGTTCTACTCTGAGCCACATTGAGCACATCCTTACCCCGAGGCTACAGAGCTGACTATGTGCTTACAGACCTTTGTTCTCCTCATGGGTCATGGAGGCTAGTCTTTTCTCCTCAACTGGAACTTCTTCCGGGTCATAGATGAAAGCTCTACCAGTTTTATGTCTCCTGAATAACGTAGGACAAATGTGAAGAATGGCTAGATCTGGGCGCTTTACTCTGCATCTATTGAGGGTTCCAGAAACATGCTTTCTCCTCATGTCATTTGGCATGCAGTCCTTCATGCAATCTAGTTCTCTTCATTGCAGCTCGCCATGCTTCATGCTGTCTCCTGGTGGAGGCACATAGTATGGCAACAGACAGATCTCAAACACAGATTCACACTGTGTGGCCTTAAATTCTACTGTGTTTTTTGTTTTGACTTTGGAGAGTGTAATGATCCTTACATTAATAAGAGGGTTAATGAGTCAATACATGTAAAGCACTTAGAAAAAAAAATGATGAGTGGTCTATAGGTGTTAATCATTGATACTGTTGTTTGCTGCTATTATTATTATGTTCTTTCAGTGTGTTTTATATGTATGAGTTTTATTTTATTTTATTTTATTTTATTTATTTTACATATGAGAGTTTTAGAATCAGGAAGGTTCGGGTAGTCCTGGCTTCTCTGAAGATCTAACCCAGAAGACATTTTTCCCTAAACGATGGGTATGAGGCAGCTTTTTGTTGCTTCTAAGAAGCTGGTATGAGGTACAGGATTCTGGCTGGTGGGCAGCAGTGCCTCATGGTCTTGACACATGGTCTTAATTAGTTGTGTCAGTTTTCTGTCACCTCCATGGTTGTATGTTTCTTGAGTATGCGTGGCATCTTCCTGTGCACCTCAAACTCTGTGTCATGTAAGGGAGTCCAGCAAATATTTGCAGAATTAATAAATGGTTGAATGGGTAGATGGGTAGATGAGTGGATGAGGTGAATGAAAAATGAGTCTTCTCCATATCATCATCATCATCATTATCATCATCATCATTATTGACTACCAAAGAGGTGACAGTCTTTTAGCTTGTTTCTCCTCACCATCACATTTTCTTAACCTTCCTTTAATTCTTGCTTTCCTCTTTTATTTGATCCTTGCTTTCCTCTTCCTATGCTAACCTTCACATTGTCACCGGACACACTCCTTGTGTACTATTTTCTCTTGTTATCCTCACTACCAAGTACCAAGTATTCTGAAAATCCCTTAAAGGCCCAAATCTAGAGCATTCACAGTGTGGTGGCCCAGGTAAAAGGAGTTGAGATTTTGCTCTCTTCCCCTGATATCTGTTCCCCAGGATGACCCAGAATCATTTGCTGAGGTAGCAGGACTATGAGCCCCACCTCCTACTCTTTGACACCCTCTGCATCAATGTTTTGCTAACAGCCTTTGCCAAGTGTATCATGGCTGAAATTGATGCTGCCAGCACACATGAAACTCACACCTTTTCTCAGGCTGCCTCTCTGCTCTACACTTACTGCCGTTTAAATGTCACCGCTATTGAACAAACAGTGGAGTAATGTGTAGGGAAGACAGCTAATGCTATATTTTGGTAAGTTCTTATCAAAATGCCTCTGGCAAGCTATTTGCCCTTGATAAAAGGAATTCTGGTTTTGGTGGTGAAACTCAATAGTAATTATACCAGGCCAAACCCCCAGGACTTAGACCCCTGTGGGAGTCCTGAATCCAGCCCTTTTGGCCACAGAATAAATGGAGGTTGGGCCAATGTCCTCAACACTAACAACGCTAGGCAGTTTCTTTTCAGAAATTGATCGCTCCCCATAACTCTGAGAAACACTCACTTTGGGGCCTCACTTTCACCATCTGGAAAGTGAACTTCCATGCTCTGTTGGCCCACTCCTTAAATAATCTCCAGATATCAGTGGATAATCACTCTGTGGGTAGGTCATAAATAGCAACTGGGAACTACCTAACCCCCATCATTTTCATCATAAAAACAGGAATCTGGGGCCATGTTTTCAGTAGAAAAATTGGTGGCATAATCATTATTACTTGTGACATTTCTAGTTAGCTAAGTAGGTATTTTTAGGAAGTATCTTTTAAATCAGGATGTTAAGAGACTGGAACTCAAAGGGATTAGAGTCTAGCTTGTTTTTTTCTGATTCAAATTATCTTTTTTTTTTTATTAGACCTTTGAAGAAGGCAAGTAAGATAGTATTTATTTCTTTTATTTCCCTCCTCTGTAAAAGCTTAACTAATGTTATTCATTTCAGCTGACTTAAAATGGAAATAGCGAACAGCTTCCACTTAACTTCTTTCTGTTAACGCTTTTGCAGAGGGTAGAGGTAGGCAGAGGGAAGCTTAGGTGAATATCTTCCTGCTTTTGGCTGTGGGGTACGTGGAAACAGTTTGGAGAATTTTCATCTGCAGGAGTCCCTTTCTTTACAAATCACAACACTTTGTAATGAAGTTATCTCCTGTTCATCTAAATGTTGATTAAATATTGTTTCTGAGGACAGCTTTCTCTGTTTAAAGTGTGCACATTTGGAAGTTATATTTACTAAATAGATTTTGAGTATCTATCTTTACTCATTGGATCACACCTGAAATGATGGAAGATTCTTTAAGAAAAAAACATTAAGCAAACATTGATGACTGGGTACCCAGAGTAAAACCACCTACCATCTGTCAAGGCAGAAAATCAAAGTAAAGTGAAGGTGAGGGGTGGAGTTGGTAAGGTTCCCCACGGGTACAGGCATCCGCCTAGGGAAGAGGATGTGGTGACTCTGGGTTTCTTCTGATCATGTCCATATCCAGTTGAGGGTCAGAGCTTCAAGCAAGCCGTCCCAAGTTGGAATAGCATTTCTGTAAAGAAGACATCTTTGTCCAATCACAGAATGCCCCTGAGCATGTTTCATGTGTCTTACTTATGTGGATAATTCCTTCCCTGCCCATTGCTGAGTGAACAAACTCAAAGTCTTGTCTATGTGTCCTAAATGCTTCCTTGAGGGCTTAAGGAAAGAGGGGAGAGTAATAAAGGCCCTACATTGAGAAGTCATCTGCCTTTCCCATTTGTCCTCAGACAACCATGGAATGCAATGATGTGCAACAGAGGAAAGTTAAGAAATCCCACTGGGCTTTGACATTCAAACTCTACTAGTGCAAATTGACAGAGAAAAGGGCTATCCTAAGAAATTTACAAATAACCCCTGGGATGGGCCACCATGAAAGAAGCTGGCTGCATGGCTTGTTTGACCTCAGGAACTTTGAAGATGTTCATGATGGAGCTGGCTTTTTCATTAACCATTGATCCAGGAGAGTCTGCCTTCTCCCTTTCTCCCATACTTTAGATTGACTATCATTCTCATGCAGTAATTTTGGCTTTTTTGTTTTTAATCACCATTGCTAATAATCTATAAGCATTCTGCATGCATCAACCTCTTTTTTTATTTTGTGAAAAAATGTCTTTGTTTGATGCTCTGTGGCTGTGAGAATTATGGAACTGCTAGTAGGGCTCTTTTAGATAGCAAGAGAAATACTGCACAGAAATGGAAAAGCAGAGAGTGTGCTCATGTAGTGGGTCCATTCTACCTCCCTCCACTTGCCAGGTGTTTCTCCCCGTTCATTACCTTGCTCCCTCCTGTCTATACCCTGTCTTCTGTTTCTTGTCTCCTTGGTTTCTCTCCACTTCTGCCCCCACCCTCTTGTCTTTCCATCTTGTGCTGCATTTTATTCTTCCTGGTGTTCTCATGCAAGGGATCTCATATACTACTGACCAGCCTGCTGGAGAGGTTGCCTTTAGTTCAGGCTTTTATCTGAGCCATTTAACTTTGGGCAGAGATAAGTAGTATGTGAAAAACCATAAGAGAGCTATGGTTATGACAGGTTCTCTGCATGAAATAAGAAAAGAATGATCTTGGGCAAAAGGCTCTCCACATTCTTCCCCATTCCACTGCCAACCTAAAACCACCCTAAACAGATTGTACAGAAAGTAGGGTACTCCTCAGACCAGATATCTGGCTAAATGTTTCCCTGAAGTTGAACCTGGAAAGCAGATTCTGACTTTTCAGGCTACTTGCTCATAAAGCCAACCACGTAGATACAAAGTTATTTGCTCACAGAGGAAATGCCAAATGGATGCTCGCTGTGCAGCCATTCTGAGCACTGACATTTGTTGAGGAGAACATAAGGATTCCATGTACCTGCTTAACTATTGCAGTTTGTGCTGGTAGGAATAAGGCCATTTTTTCATATTGGTATTGCTAAGCAGTCTTAATAAGTGTGTGATCTTGTTCTCTAGAACTAAATACCATCTGAAAAAAAATGTGTGAATGTGTATACACACATATACATGTACATATACATACATACTTACATGCATGCATACACACACACATGGTAAAAGCACTCTACTTAACTCTTTTGCACTTCACCAACTTGTATACTCACCAACACCTGCTATTCTTCCATGGAACATACTGGGTGATGCACAGTCATCCTACATATGCACAGCTGGCAGGCTCTCTGATTCAACCAGGCACTTCTGGTCTCACCAGGTGAACTGTATATTTACCAAGAGTCAGTTGAATCTGTTCCCAAACCTAGTTATGTTTATATTACAATAATGCAGTTTAATTAAATGTTATAAAACCAATGAAATGTGAGAGTACAGAGGATTTGTTTTTTCGTGAAAACTAAGATGTAAGACTCGATGAGGTTTGATTTAAAAAAAAATACAGGGGCGCCTGGGTGGCGCAGTCGGTTAAGCGTCTGACTTCAGCCAGGTCACGATCTCGCGGTCCGGGAGTTCGAGCCCCGCGTCAGGCTCTGGGCTGATGGCTCAGAGCCTGGAGCCTGTTTCCGATTCTGTGTCTCCCTCTCTCTCTGCCCCTCCCCCGTTCATGCTCTGTCTCTCTCTGACCCAAAAATAAATAAATGTTGAAAAAAAAAATTAAAAAAAAAATAAATAAAAAAAATACAGTCAGTTAAGTATGGACAAGGCAGCTGTAAAACTCAAAAGAAAAAAAAAACCCATAAAATTCTAGGAGTCTGTACTCATATTGCCTTGCAAGAGTTTTAAAGTTAGATTTCTCCTTTAAAGAAAACACAACAGGAAATTTTAGAAGCTCGATAATGAGATTGGCTTATGTCAAAGAGTCCATGCTAATGTGGGGGAGGAGAAATAATTTTCCCTCTAACCTTTTAGGTTCTTGGCTGAGATATTTCTGTTATTAAAAAAAAAAAAGATTAAGATAAAAAAACAAAAGGAAGTTTAATAACATTTGTATCTCCTTTTTACATGGAGAAACCCAGGGAAACTGAGTAACACCCTCTTCCTCTGCCCTCTGAGGGCCCAAGCCACTACCTTAAATACCATCTCTAGCTAAAGAGAAGAAATGTTGGAGGTGGGTGGGGGAAGGAGGCCAAGTATGGGGGGTTACCAGGAAAAGCACAGTAAACAATGATAAGGCAAGGTTGTTGTGTGGGTTTAAGTCCTTGCCTTCTGTATTAACAAGAGATTCTAGAGATTTAGTCATTGTCTTCTAGTACAGAGAGGGAGACACCCTCACAAATGAAGATTTTCCTTATAAATGTAAATGTTTCTTACAAAAGGGTCACTTCTTAGATTTTAGAGCTTTTCTCTTGTGTGTGTTGTTTTTTTTTTTTTAAAGAATCAGTGTATTTTGTTTTGTTCATTTGTTTTTTAGATTCCACATATTAGTGAAGTCATACTGTATTTGTCTTTCTCTGACTTATTTACTTGACGTATACCTGAAACTAATATAACATTGTATGTCAACTGTACTTCAGTAATAAATAAAAAATAATAATGATCATTGTAAAATAATCCTTATGCCAAAGAGGCATATTTTAGGATGACAAATTCTGCTCCCCTCCATTAAACTATGCAAAAGAAAAGTTTCATTCCCATGATTTAAATTAAAATGAATGTCTAAGTACAGGTATAGCATTTCAATGAATTCTTTTGTTTGATTTTTGTTTGTTTATTTGTTTTTTTACTATTTAACCAACTACAAGCTCAGATCACAGTGTTTGAAGTCCCCCTGCTCTAATACTTGCCTGTGAAATTGAAGTCAGGGAATTGTGTTGGGAGGAGAAAGGAGAAAAGGAGAGAACTGGCAAAGAAAATCAATTATCTAACAACTTGTCAGCTTGTTGTTGTTGTTGTTGTTGTTGGGTTTGTTTGTTTTGTTGGTTTTGGTTTTCTTTGCCATGGAGCTCTGGGTCTAGATAGTAATGGGAGAAATAGACATTTTCTTGGAGATTATGTAAAGAGGAGAATGAGAGTTTCCAGAATCCTGGGACAGCTCCAAATTCTGCCACTGGGTTCCTGGTTAAGTGCAAACTGATGGCATCCGGAGTCTCCAGGGTAATACAAATGGAAGACACACACACAGTTGTTGGTGTGGATGGGGACAAGGAAGAGCAAGAAGTTGAAGTTTTGTCAGCACTTCCCAGGTCAAGAGAGTTGGAGATGGCTGTGAGCTGGCTCAGGAATCTGGACCCTTACATCATTCCAGATAGTTCTCTTGTCAACAAAGAGCACTCCCTGTTGCAGCAATTTAAGAAAGGCCAAGTGCCAAATGAGCTCAAAGTCAAGCCATTCCTTTGGCTTTCCTCATGGATGCAATTGACATTCATGTTCCCCAATGTGAAAAAAGTGCTGTGAGACTCATCCATGAAGTTCACCCCTCTATGAAGAAGCTCAAAGATTCTAGAGTGGCCATGGAGCAGTCTCTGCCCAATAGTGTACCACTGAGTACAAGGCCACAGACTTTGTGTTGTGGATATGATTTCCCTTGGTACCCCCTGGGTCCCATATTAAAGAGGTATCCATTAAAGACCTGTAACTCTTGGGTAGGACATACTGTGTACAATGTGAATTAGCTAGCTAGAAGACTTCCTGTCTGTATTCCAAGAAGCATCTTCTGTATCCTCACATCTGTGAAGGATGTCCAATGGAGTCCAACTGGAGTCCAATGGAGTCCAACTGGAGTCCAGTCTGTTGCAAGTAAGAGAGTGAAAAATAATTTAAATACAATTTTTAAACTATGGATTGTTTTCTCTGTTATTAACACAATCACGTGTCTACTATGGAGGATCAGTCTGTTCTCAGAAATCATTCCAGTCTGCTTATTTTTTTTTAATGTTTATTTATTTTTGAGAGAGAGTGTGAGTGGGGGAGGAGCAAAGAGAGAGGGAGACACAGAATCCAAAGCAGGGTCCAGGCTCTGAGCTGTCAGCACAGAGTCCAACATGGGCTCGAACTCACGAACCATGAGATCATGACCTGAGCTGAAGTCAGACTCTCAACCGACTGAGCCACCCAGGTGCCCCTCCAGTCTGCTTCTTAACCACCATAAATGGTGCCAGCGGTACCCAGTTCACAAGTGGACCCTCGTCTGGGCTGGTGTGCTTTTCATTCTTGTTACTCATCTCTGAGCTGGCTTCCCTTTATTTTGCTCAAGCTCCCAGCTTGCCCACTGATGGTTCTCCATCATGGAAGACCCACCCCTCAGGACTCTTATCTGTTCAGGCCTACCACCAGACTTGACTCTCCTACTTCCTTGCAAGCTATTGCCATTTCCAGTGGCAGAGTACTATTTGTAGAATACAGAATACTATTTGTAGCTCCCACTGCAAAATGGCTTAGGGACTTGACCCTTGGGTTAGAGGGATCTTGCAGCTGGGCTGCTTGGGCATATGGTTTTCAGCTGTGTCCTTCTCTCCCTAGGGGGTATACACACCAGTATGCTTGGGTGGGTGAGAGTGGGTTCTAAGAATTGTCCAGAACCACTATTCTTTCTTCCCCTCTGGTCCTATTGTTAAAACCAGGTTTGTTTATTGATCTTCGGTCTTTGAGTTTGAGCATCCTCCCAGTGCAGTGCACCACAGTCCTGCTCCTCACCATGTGGTGTCTGTTTTTTCTCCTTCCCATCACTCACAACTGCATACACACACACACACACACACACACACACACACACACACACACACGCACACACAGACGTACATGCACAGACATACACAACCATCCACTGCTGTGCCTGCAAATGATGTGAGAAGTGTTTTAGTGGGAAATAATCTAAAGTAGAAGTTAACAGTACAGACTCTTGACCAGACTACCTGGGTTCAGTTCCTGGCTTTGCCACTCACTAACTTCATTATCCCGGGTGAATTATGTAACCTCTCTGCTCTTAGTTTCACCATGTTTAAATGGGATAATAGTCCCTACCTTATAAGATTATTTTTAGGAATAGGCAAGTTAGTATCTGTACTTTGAACAGTGCTTAGCATATGATGAGAATTTGATAAACATTAAATGCTGTCATCAGTATATTTGAATACCAGCATTGAGGAAGCTGAAATTATTATTTTTTCAGGAAAATTTCAGAACTGTTGTTAATCAGTAGATACAAAAAACCCACAGGGTTCAGGAGGACTAACCAGCTTCACACCCAACACTTAGATTCATCCAGGATACTTTGAAAAAAAAACACTTATTAATCATAAATATTTGTAAATGATGACATTTCTAGCCCATCAAGCTCTTGTTGATCAAGCCCATTTCAGCAGGCTGTTAGTGCAGGACCTCACCTCTGTTACTGAGTAATTCTGTGTTTTTAAAATGTCTTAGAATCCCTCGTATCTTGAAATTTTAATTGGGGGTTGATAGCAGGTTCTGATAACTTGTAAATCGAGACTGATCATTTGTTAGCCTGTGTTTTGATAAGTAGACTTTGTTTAAAGAAAAAAAAAGAAGAAAGAAAGAAAAAGAAGGAAGGAAGGAAAGAAAGAAGGAAGGAAGGAAGGAAGGAAAGAAAGAAAGCAAGCAAGAAAGAAAGAAAGAAAAAAGAAAAGAAAAGAAAAGAAAAGAAAAGAAAAGAAAAGAAAAGAAAAGAAAAGAAAGAAAAAAAGAAAGAAAAATCAATCTCTGGTCAGAAGCTGCTGTTCAGTGAAACTAAGCCAGACTAGGTTTTCCGTTGTGTGTTACTAGAGGGTGTACTGTTTCTTGGTAGACCGTTTGCATGACTATTGTGATAACCTTGCCTGTCTCCCTGCTTCCTATCTCTACCCAGCCTTGCCTACCTTGTCCAATACAAATGGAGTAAACTTCTCATGGCACTGCTTTGATCATGTCTTTTTTTGGTTTGTTTGCAGAAAGGCAGATAGGGCCACCCCTTTGCCCATTGAAGAACCTGTTCACCAGCCAGCAAAACCTAGTGCAGCTTAATGGGGTGGGGAGCCTCATTTTCCACTTCTACTGGCCCCTCCCAATCTCGTGCTCCCACGAGGTTGGACAACTCCCACTTGTCACAGATGCTCTGCACTCCTTTCTCTCTCTGCCTTTCTCATCCCCACCCACCCACCTTCCCAAGGTGTCCTTCTAATTGGCATGCCACAATCCCATTCATTTGTCAGGACTAAGAATAAAGCCACTTACTCCCATGAATCTTTCCCTAATTCCTCTCATCCAAATGTAACCCCCCTGAAGTGCCCTCTATCTCCCATCATGTGCATATCATGTATCCTTTGCAGTGTTTGGTGTAAGATCTTTTCAATGGATATTTTTATGCTTAAATCTTGTACATATGTCTAATTGTTACTTTAAGAAAAATTCTTAAAAATATTTAAATTCTTGATGCATATTGCCAAATTGTCCTTTAGGCTATATCAATCCACTAGTTTTCTATTGTCTGTGTATCAGTGCCCATTTCCTCCATACTCTTTATTACCCTGGGTGTTATTTTTCCCCCCACTTATTGCTATTTTGATGTTAAAAAAAAAGAAAAAAACTCTTTCATTTTAATTCATGTTGCATTGATCTAATTTCTAGTGAGGCTGTACATTTCAAAAATGTGTATATTAGCCAAGCACATTCTCTTTGAATTGTCTGTTGACAGGGCACTTGACACTTTATATCATAGTATTTTTGTGAACTTGTCAGCTACCAAGGATTCATAGGATAAATAGCTATACTTTCAGCCTCAGCCACTGTGCCTAGCACATGATGGGTACATAGTAAACATTTGTTGAAAGATTAAGTGAATGACTATATGTATACTGCTGATGATTGCTAGTGTCCCACATTTTTAAAAAATGTAGAATCTAGTTAAATCTCTAGTCCAATTCAAGACACAAATCTGGAAGGCATCATTCATTGTGATCCCAACAGTTACTCCTGCTCTGTAAGCCTTCCGTCTGTGAGGTTGGGGGGGGGGGGGGAAGGCAAGGTTAGATTTGCAAACATGAAAAAGAGTTGGAGTAGGGAGTAGAGGCCCGTCCATGAATCTGGCTCATAATGTGTTCCATTGTTCACACTTCTGGACCTCACCAAAATAGAGATTGCCATCTCTGAGCCCATGAAACAGGAAAGCAAGGCAGAGCAGACCTCTGCTTTGGGACATGACTGATTTCAGCTGAGAAGGTAGAGTGGCAAATTCAGGGACCCATACCTAGCCATTAGGACTGAGTCTTCTTAGATGTCAACTCATTTCCTTATAGAAAAGGAAATCCAGTAAAAGCTGGTTTATCTAGCATTCTATCAAGCAGAACATTTTTTTTTGTAACATCATATTGGTTCAAATGACCCTAAGCATGGCAAGATTACGTTCAGGGTCACTTTGGAGTTAAGGTCTTATAGATTATATTATTATTCTTTTGAAAAGTGGTGAATGTGGCACATGTGGTAGTTTTCTGTGAGTCCCCAAAAGCAAAGATTTCTGCAGAGTGGAAAAATTTTGTGAGCACGTGTGTGTATGTAGGTGAGCATTGGGGGGTTGGAGGTAGAACAATGAGTTGGAGTCAAGCAGGGGTGTGAAACTTACGGTGTCTTGACCATTCATCAAGAGTCTCAGATTTTTCCAGCTGACCAGTAAGTTCTACAGTTGACTTAACTTTGGAATGGTTTGGTTGAAGCAAGGGAAGTAAGAAAACCAAACCTCTTCAGCTCTATGCTGGAAGTGTTACTCAATTTCATAAAGGAAAGATGGGGTCAGGTTATTTTGATTGTTTTTTTGTTGTTGTTGTTAAGTAAAGAAAGCAGTAAATGGTTCCTTCCTTGTGTGTGGGTAGCATGCCCTGCCAACCTGGATCCTGTTGACAGATAATCGCCTGACAGCCGGCCCTTTGATGTTAAGCTTCACTTAGGCAGGAAGTTTCCCTGTGCCTCCCTAGCAGTCCTGGGTGGTCCTGTCTGTTCTCCTTCCCAGGAGCCTTGCCCAAGACACCAATGCATTCAGGCCTGAAGGGAGATGGGGTTAAGAGACCCCAGGCCACTCTCCTAAGTGTGGAGAGCAAGGAGGAGCCCACAAACTTAGCTTAAAACAAACATGTGCTAAATTAAAAAGAATGTTAAATACAGATCAGCTGCTTGGCTTCTGACAGCAGATTTAATTCTTCCCTCCTCTCACCTGATGGAGCTTCGCCTGCAGGGTTTACATCAATTACCTGTCGACATGTGGAAAATGATTGATGAGCTGCCTGCGGCACTGGAGTACACTTTGTCAACCACTCATCATTTATACATCTTATCTCTGCCAGAACAAAAGATAGGACAGCCCCACACTGCAGAAGGGGGGAGATGAGAATAGGAGGTGAGGGAGGCAAGTCGGACAAAGCTGTTGGGAGCCTATTGGGAAGAGCTGGGGTGACAAGGCCCACAGCTCTTGAGTCCCAGCTGTCTGGTCAGCCTGCTCTACCCTTGCCACAGGCTCTGGTGTTGCCAAAACGCTTTTCCTGCCCCTTCTAGAAGGGCCTGGGGGTCAGGGCACCGTGTACTTTTCTAATTACAGCACCATCTCAGGAGGTTGAGGAGCGCTGTCGTCATGGCAGCAGCTGACCCTTTGCTTTAATCAACCACTTGGAAGGCAAGGTTTGTAACCATCCCTGACAGAGATGAGTCATGGCCTGGTGTGTCCAGCCTCTGAGAGAATGTCAGGGGGAGTTGTCTAGGGACCAGCTGGTTTTAGGGAAATTGGCCCATCTGATGATGGCAGGACTGAACAGTAAAGTTCATGGGTTTAAAGAAAAACCTTGTTCCCAAGGCTGAAGTGAGGCCCAAATATTTTGTACTCATACTGAGACAAAAGTTGGATGATGATGCAGGCTCCTTATCTGTGAGTCACCTAGGGCCTTGCTTTTAGGATTCAGACCCGTGCTAAGAGTTGGACAGAATATCAGCATACAAAGGTCTCTCACTCTCTGCCCATCCTCTCTCTTTCCTAGTGACACCATTATAGCCACAAACCCAGGTGATGACCTAACAATCATTTCTAGGCAATAACTACTGAAAATAGCAATTCTATTATGGACTGATCTCTATTAATTCACTCTATATTAAAGGCATCCCATTTATTGATTTTCTTTTCTTTGAAAGAGAGGGTACTGACAAATATAAAGTCAAGTGGCCTGGTTATATAATTTGAGTGAAAGGCCCCGCAGATTCATTGGTAGCTGGTTAGGGGTAGAAAGGAATTAAGGTAGAAAACTTCAACTGTATAATATAACATGATTTTCCTCCAATAAAGTTTAATATACTACTTACAAGTCATTAAATGATACAGAAGCATGAAAAATGAACATACCTATTGTATGGATTCTAAAAGCAAGAAATAGCACTATGAGGCAAAATCATGTCAGAAAGGAGGTGACTAAACATAATGATGAAATGAAAAAAAAAAAAAAAGAAGACCAAAGATACCATTCCTGAGAGAAAAATTCAATGACCTTTAAAAATTATAAAGCATTATTTTGAACCCTTGCATAGATTTTTGTTGACACCATTGGGTAAATGGTTGTCTCTGGCTATACCTCAAGAGTTGGAGGTTAAGATGCCAGTGACAGGTAAAAAATCATCATGACATCAGGCATTTACATGGAAACTTGGTGAGTATGAATTACCTATACACAGTGACCTTCTTGTACCAGTAGACAGAGGTGACTCCTGAAGAGCCCATGTTGCCCACAGATGTCCCAGTTAATGGTGCGCCATCCATGCTGAGGGCTTTAGGATGATGGGGCCTTTGCTTTAGGGCCTCACAGCCTTTCTCTAACCCTGAAATTATAAACTAAAAAGCAATTGTTATAAAATCCTAGAATCAAGGACAGGGACACTGTATTTGATATTTGATATAGATACATAAAAGGTAGAGTGACAAAACCAGGTGGGTGCATGTCTATGATCCCTTTGAGGTGGATTAAATTTTAGATTTAAATGGTAGCCTCATATATCACAATGATTGAGGTTTTACATGTTTTGTGTGTTTTTGATAACCTTCAAGGCTTCTACCTTGGTAGATGGTCACCTACTTGGTATTAATCTTAACAGTTTTGGAAGTTATTTGTATGAGTTTCCTGAGGCCGCTGTTACAAAGTGCCACCAACTTAGTGACTTAAACAGCAGGCATTCATTGACTCACCATTTTGGAAGCTAAAAGTCCAACATCAGGGTGTCAGCAAGGTCAGTTTCTTCTGAGGGCTTTGGAGGGAAACCTGTTCCTAGCTTCTTGTAGCCTCTGGTGTTTCTTGACTTGAAGATGGCAGGCTCCCTGTGTCTTCACATTGAATTCCTTCAATGGGTATCTTGTCTGTATCCAAATTTCCCCCTTTTTATTTATGGAATTAATACTCACCTTAATGACTTCATCTTGATTATCTGCAAAGACCCTCTTTCCGAATAAGGCCATATTCACAGGTACTGGGGATTAGGACTTCTGCATCTTGGCGGGGGGGATGCAATTCACCCCATGACAGTATTATCCAGGAACTTTAATGTGAAAAATCTCACCCTCCTTGCTTCACCTTTTCAGTTTAAGGCTTAGATTTTTATTTTTTATTATTTATTATTATTATTTATTTATTTATTTTTATCTTTATTTTTTAATTTTATTTTTTATTTTTTAAAATTTACATCCAAATTAGCATATAGTGCAATACTGATTTCAGGAGTAGATTCCTTAGTGCCCCTTACCCATTTAGCCCATCCCCCCTCCCACAACCCCTCCAGTAACCCTCAGTTTGTTCTCCGTATTTATGAGTCTCTTCTGTTTTTTCCCCCTCCCTGTATTTATATTATTTTTGTTTCCTTTCCCTTATGTTCATCTGTTTTGTCTCTTAAAGTCCTCATATGAGTGAAGTCATATGATTTTTGTCTTTCTCTGACTAATTTCACTTAGCATAATACCCTCCAGTTCTATCCACATAGTTGCAAATGGCAAGATTTCATTCTTTTTGATTGCTGAATAATACTCCATTGTATATATATACCACATCTTTATTTTTTATTTTGTTTTATTTTAATATGAAATTTATTGTCAAATTGGTTTCCATACAATACCCAGTGCTCATCCCAACAGGTGTCCTCCTCAATACCCTCACCCACCCTCCCCTCCCTCTCACCCACATCAGCCCTCAGTTTGTTCTCAGTTTTTAAGAGTCTCTTATGTTCTGGCTCCCTTCCTCTCTAACCCTTTTTTTTTTTCCTTCCCCTCCCCCATGGTCTTCTGTTAAGTTTCTCAGGATCCACATAAGAGTGAAAACATATGATATCTGTCTTTCTCTGTATGACTTATTTCACTTAACATAACACTCTCCAGTTCCACCCACGTTGCTACAAAAGGCCATATTTCATTCTTTCTCATTGCCACGTAGTATTCTATTGTGTATATAAACCACAATTTTTTTTTTAATTTTTTTTTTCTTTCAACGTTTATTTATTTTTGGGACAGAGAGAGACAGAGCATGAATGGGGGAGGGGCAGAGAGAGAGGGAGACACAGAATCGGAAACAGGCTCCAGGCTCTGAGCCATCAGCCCAGAGCCTGACGCGGGGCTCGAACTCACGGACCGTGAGATCGTGACCTGGCTGAAGTCGGACGTTTAACCGACTGCGCCACCCAGGCGCCCCTAAACCACAATTTCTTTATCCATTCATCAGTTGATGGACACTTAGGCTCTTTCCATAATTTGGCTATTGTTGAGAGTGCTGCTATAAACATTCAGTTTGCATTCCCACCAACAGTGCAAGAGGGTTCCCATGTCTCCACATCCTCTCCAGCATCTACAGTTTCCTGATTTGTTCATTTTAGCCACTCTGACTGGCGTGAGGTGGTATCTGAGTGTGGTTTTGATTTGTATTTCCCTGATGAGGAGCGACATTGAGCATCTTTTCATGTGCCTGTTGGCCATCTGGATGCCTTCTTTAGAGAAGTGTCTATTCATGTTTTCTGCCCATTTCTTCACTGGATTATTTGTTTTTTGGATTATACCACATATTCTTTATCCATTCATCCATCAATGGAGACAATTGGGCTCTTTCCATACTTTGGCTGTTGTTGATAGTGCTGCTCTAAATATGGGGGTGCATGGGTCCGTTTGAAACAGCACAGCTGTATCCTGTGGATAAACGTCTAGAAGTGCAATTGCTGGGTTGTAGGGTAGTTCTATTTTTAGTTTTTTGAGAAACCTCCATACTGTTTTCCCGAGTGGCTGCACCAGCTTGCATTCCCAAAGGCTTAGATTTATACCTTGAAGGGGGAACCATGTCATGTCTCATCTAGAGTGAGTACACATTAGCTACTTGATAAATATTTCTTACATTAATGAACAAATAAGACATTTCATTCTGAACTGTGAAAAAAGGAGGCATTTTTAATTTTTTTTTTTCAACGTTTATTTATTTTTGGGACAGAGAGAGACAGAGCATGAACGGGGGAGGGGCAGAGAGAGAGGGAGACACAGAATCGGAAACAGGCTCCAGGCTCTGAGCCATCAGCCCAGAGCCTGATGCGGGGCTCGAACTCACGGACCGCGAGATCGTGACCTGGCTGAAGTCGGACGCTTAACCGACTGCGCCACCCAGGCGCCCCAAAAGGAGGCATTTTTAAATATGAAATTTACATTTTTACCAGGACAAGACTAATTTCTAGTTCATGAAGTGAATGAATTAATTCCAGAGGCATCAGGAATTTAGAAAGATGGTTTCTTTAAAAAAAATTATCATGTAAGCTCTGAGTTTAGCCATTTATAAGGAATCTTCTGTTTATGAATGACACCTTGGGGAGAAGAATTCTTGTGCTAATTCTGTTTTTGAGGAAATCCGGCCTCGTGCTGGATATTTATTTCCTTGTGTCAAGTTGCCACTTGGGGGGAAAAAATCTCTCATGGAAACCTTATATTGGAAAACTTAAAAGTTGGCTCAATGTTGTTTGAATTTCTAGTTCAAATACTGGTATGGAAGGGGTATTCAGTATTGTCTAGTACACATAAATGATTGAGTGTTGAGTTATTAAGAAGGGAGTTTTGTGTTTTCCTTTCCAGAAATTTCTTTTATTTACAAACAACTGATGTTTTACATATTTTTAAAATAACCAAAGCAGCAAAAAATGGTTATATTTCATAAAAAAATTTGTTCAATACAGGTATAGAAAGTTTAAGGGTAGCGGCGCCTGGGTGGCACAGTCGGTTAAGCGTCCAACTTCAGCCAGGTCACGATCTCGTGGTCCGTGAGTTCGAGCCCCGCATCAGGCTCTGGGCTGATGGCTCAGAGCCTGGAGCCTGTTTCCGATTCTGTGTCTCCCTCTCTCTCTGCCCCTCCCCCGTTCATGCTCTGTCTCTCTCTGTCCCAAAAATAAATAAACGTTGAAAAAAAAAATTAAAAAAAAAGAAAGTTTAAGGGTAAAAATATGTATTTATGTAAAATGGAAGATGCAATGAATGTTTTTATCCTTGAACTTTCTGTATCTGTATATATTTTGGAATGTTTTAATCAAATATAGTCAGTTTTTATTTTATGAAGCCATATGGCAGATTATATGGCAGATTATAACAGACCAGGCTGAGGTAAGCCAGGCGTATCAAAAGCTCAGGGCAGTGGTCCCATGAGGTTAATGCCAAGGACCCCTGCATATCAGGGCCCCACCCAGAGGCAGTGTTTGTGATCTGTCTCTCAAGGGAAGGTTGTGAAATTTGAAAAAGATCCAGGAAGCAAAACCAAAGAGCTGCACTCAGCAATGCCTGGCTTGTGTCCTACACAGTCAAATCCCTTTTCACTTTGTTCTCTGAGGCGGCTTACACCAAACTACTCCTATCTCATGCCTTTGTTTATGCTGTTGCCTCCCTTTGGAAGGTCCATTCTCTGCTTCTCTGAGTTAATTACTACTGATCCCTTGAGTTCCTGTTGAGATCCTAAGCCTGTGGAAAGCCTTCTTGGACATTTCCATCCTACACCCACCATTTCTTAAGCTAAAACCCTTAGAGTTGCTATAATACACTTGAATGTTTGTTTCATATCAGGCATTCCTATCTCAGCTCAGCAATGGAAGATATCTTTATGTTGGGTGTCTAATTTGCAGTTCCTTGGCTGTAAATAATGTTGAATAATCTCACTTGATGTAGAGTTACTTGAAGATAGTCCCCATTCATTCACCAAGATGAGGGAAAACCATGCTTTCCTGTTGTTCATGCAGGTTAGAATAGAAGGAAAGCGCCTAGGGGAAGAACTTAAGGCAGATGGAATTTGCAGATGGAATGCTATTTACTTGGTCAGATTTTCCAGCATTGTTGGTATTACTTCCCTGAAGAGGATTAAAAACAAGAAAGGTCCTCTTGGGAGTTGGCTGAAGTGATGAGATGTGCTCAAGCTGGGCCCTTGTTCTGTGAAATAGAGTTTATGCCATGGGCAAGTAACACAATGATATGCTCAACAACAACAACAACAAAACAACAAAATGCATTTATTTTAAAATTACTCTTTTGAAAAACAGATTCAGCCCCTGTATCAATAAGAGCTAAACTTTGACTTAGGGAAGAGGAGAGGGATATACTGGGCTCCTGATGAGGCTGTATGTCCCTTTAAGAGATTTGATCAGAGAAATCCGAGAGCATCCCTGGGGATGGTGATTCTAAAGTTAGGAGAAGGAGGAAGAACTGGGGAGTTGAGAGAGCTAAATTAGGAGGATGTTTTGGGAAGATTGTAATTTCAAGAAGAATAGCCCACGGGACTTGTGTAGTATTGCCCTCCTGCAACTGAAGACATTTTTCACTTTATAATTCCCTCTTTAAACCTGGACAACTTTAATTTGGGATTAAAAAAATGATGGCTGAAATGCAGAACAGTGTTCTAATGATGAAGGGCTGCAATTTACAGACCAATTAGAATGGCATTTGTTTTCATTCTGCAGCAACTTTTCTCCCCCTAGTGCACCCTTCAGTAACAGGAAAATAGATTTCTGGGTCCATGGGTGGTTTTCTGGAGCTGACAGCTGCCATATGCCCTGGGTTGGGAGGTTGGGGCAGGTTCCAGGCAGCTTCCACAAGCCACCTCTTGCCCATTCTGTAGAGCCACTCTCCCTGGGAAACAATGCCATTTAACTTCAAGCTCTGACACCTTGCCTATTTCTCTTTCATTATAAATAAACCTACCCTCCAGCCCCCCTTCGCTTGCCTCCCCCAGGTCAGGCATTCCTCAATTACAGTCTTAAACCTGACCAAGCAAGAACAGATTGTGACCTTAAGTTATATCTTAAAGTCCTGCCTCATATTGGGACGCAGAAAGAGTTTTTTTGGCATTCTCTTTGACAGGCTGCTTGTAGATAGAACAGTTTTCCATAAGGAATTGAAATCATACATCAAATGTATTGTTTTATATGTAAGCCACTGGAGACCAATGAAAGCAGTTGGTAGAGCCCAAATACCATTACAAATAGATTTATTGTAGTGTGTTTTCTCCCACCTTTTTCTAGAAGTTATTGCTTTAATCTTAAGAATTTATGTATGTATGCTTGTGGCTTTTATATGGTTTATGCATTCACTTTGGAGACTTTTAGCTATTTAGTGGCGAGGTGTTTAAAACAAGTGTTATCAAGGAAATAATTTTGGCTTTACATCATTTTTTTTATATTTGCCTCTGAATGCTACATATAGAATAGCCAGTCGGCAATATAAAAGAGTTATTGTGGATGTCATGGAAACTTATCTTTTCAGTGCCCTTTAGTTTGCTATGTTCATCTGCACCTCCAAAAAAAACGAGCAGATATAAACATGCAGTATCCTTTTGCTGCCAAATTAGAAAAAAAGCTCTGGTGCCTTCCTTCTTGAACCATTTCAAATGAAACGACTTCAGAGCAATTAAACTCATTCTAGTGTACATGTGCTAAAAGGACTGGAAAATTTTTTTCTTGTTCTATTTTTTTTTTTTTTTTTGGCCAGTCACACAGTTACGGACCTTTTGGAAAATTTAAGAAGAAAAATCCGGGAAGATGTTCTTAGATGATGACTCAAATGGTCTTGCAGGGCCCATCTCATTTATCATATTAATATTTCAACTATAATTTAGTAAAAAAAAATTGTTTTAGCATATTGTTCTACTAGTATTTGATTTATTTTTTCATAACCCCCTATTTAATTTACCGCCTTCTCCTTTACACACACATTCACGCATGCGGATTCAAATATTCTGTGTAAACTGATGTCTTGATTTGGTAGCCGTATTTTTTTTACGTCTGTTGATAGAAACTTGTTGATCATTTGCTGTGTAATATGTCCCTACCTAATTGTGTCTGTATGTGTAAAGCTGTAGTTCATCTAGTTCTTATAAAAATGTTTATCCCCTCTGACCCTCCCTCTCCTACTTTGAAATTTTTTTACCTCTTACCTGGTTCAATGTCTGCATCTTCACTTCTAAAACTTGATACTTACAGGGAACTTGACTCTTTTGTTTCTTCTGAACTTGTTTTAGAGTTGTAACAGTTTTTCTTAGTACAGGAGTAGACACACCTAAGAAACCCAGTGAGACCTGACTGCTACGTCAGACTAAGAGTGCAGATAATCATCCTGATCATAGTCACTGAGATGAAAAAGAAGATTGGCAATTTTCTTAGACCATGTCTGGTCCTGGAAACCAGAGGTTATGTGTGTTGAGAAAAGGCAATACCTCTTTGGAGAGAGAGGTCCTCTCTAGTTCAAATATCGTTTAGAAAGTGGGATGACTCAGATCAATTCTCTGATTCTGTTCAGATCATCTTCCAGGAAACAGAGGACTTTTTTTCATAGATTGTGGGTTTAGGTATAAGATCTGTTTTGATCTAAGCAAGCCAATCCATCCATTTGGCAGCAAAGAATTATTAAAAAGATTATTTTCAAAGCACAGTTTTACTACTTAAAATATACCTGGTAATGCCAACTAGTGGCTAATGTTGTGCCCCTCAGTGGAGGACCTCTTTTAATGACTAAAGATCATCTGTAATTAACATACTAATTGTTATAGAACAAATAAATGTACATATGTATGTCAAGTTTGTACTTGTAAATAGGTTAAGTATTCCCCACCTGATGTGTCTCATGCTATTAATTTGCTAAGTAAACACTATTTTCATAGTTGAAAGATCAGTTTCATTCCAGCCTGATTATTTCAGCTATTCCAAATTAGTTTTGTTCCAATTAATGAGACCTTATTAAATTAGAAAGGTGACCTGGATTGGAGATTATAGCCTTGTCACAAATTTCTTTGTGGTTGGACCTGTATCTGGCTTGTGAGCTCCTTTGTCCATCAGGCCCAGTGTATGATTTCTTGGAAAGCTTGCAAATCAGAGTTATACCTGTCTTTTTGGATTTTACTTTTGGCCACCTACTTGACCATAGTGCATCTTTCCCCTGTCTCCCTGGTTTGTTTCAGTCTTATTTTAACCTATTGCTTTGCCCAAAACTTTAGTGCCTTTGTCCTAACTTCCACTGGGTCTCCTGTTTGAATCAGTAATGCATTTGTATGTTGTGTTCTTACCTAGATTCTACTCTTTAGCCACAGCACTTATCCCATTGGGCAAGTTTTGGGAGAAACTGTTACGTCAGCTTTTCACCTTTCTCTCTATCCATGCCTTCTCCATCATCTTAGGCTTGTAGAAATTTTCAACTTAAAGGTCAATACTGGTAGACATCTTTTTCTGTTTTAGGAGTTGGCTTTCTCCCAATGTAGATTTTAAAAAATGAATCTCAGGTGCAGGGAATTGATTCAATCATAATTCTTGGTTTATGATACACTATCATCAATTGGTCTGTGGATGCATTTTTATTACATTTGTGCATTTATATATTTTTAATAATGCAGTGAATGAACCAAGCCAAGAGCTAACATACAGATAATAACCTCTGTTTTTATATGTGGTCCTCTTCAAGGTAATCACTATCTTGAATTTGGTGTTTAATATGCCCTTACAGTTTTAAAATATTTTAGCGTACGTACATTTATGTACCTAAATAATATGTTGATTTGTTTTGGCTACTTTAAATTTTTAATTGAAAAGATGTCATGCTGGATGTTTTTGCCTGGGATTTGTTTTTTTAACTCAACGTTTTTGTTACAAAGTTTCACTTATACTGATGCTTACAGTTACCGTTTATTTTCAATACTATATAATATTCCATCATAATATTCCATCTATAAGTTATCCTCCAAAAAAAGGGCATTGTGTTATTTCCAGAATTACTGCATTATTTGAATAGTGCTACATGATTCTTCTCGTGCCCATGAACTAGAGTTTCTCTTGGGATAGCATTGCTGGGTCTTTGGATATGCATACCCTCAACGTTGCTAGAAAATTCCAATCTGTTTTCTGGACATTTGTTCCAGTTTTATACTCTTATCAGCAAAGATGGGAGAGATTCTGTGGATTCTCATTTTCTGTAATACTTTGTATGGTCAGACTTCTTATCTTCTAACAATCAAGTGGTTGTAAAGTAGTACCCCCTAGACTCTTGATTTGAATTTCCCTAAATCCTTAGATATCTTTTCCAGAATTGGTATTCCACAGTTCCTTTGTATAGTAACTCACATTAAAGCTGTATGTGTAAGAGTGTGTGTGTGTGTGTGTGTGTGTGTGTGTGTGTGTGTGTGTGTATAAAGGGGCCACTATTTGTGATTTAGCAATCAGGGTGTGATTGGATGTGATTTGAGGACAGAAGAAAAGTCATTCTTGTAATGGAATAGAAAAGCCTTGAAGCGAGTGACTCACCTGGTTCTGACTTTGTCAGTGATTCATTGAATGCCTCAGATGAAGACATTTTCTAGTGTTTCCACTTTTCTCATCTGTTAATTGAGGGTATTGATCACTAAGGGTGTGTTCTGGTCTGAGTTTTCATCATTCAGTAAATTATAGCTATCACATTGATACAGATGTTTATCTTTGAAGCATCTGATATCCATTTTCTCATGTGGTCTTTCCAACATCCAAGTGACATAGGCAGAGAAAAAGTGCAATAAAAGCCGGCATATTTTGACAGAGGTCATGTCAGAATGTATGGTGTGTAGATATGGTGTGATGAGGGGGAGACCAGGAAGTTCATCAAGCCCATAAATATCTCCCTTTCTGGCCTGCCCCAGAACCTGAAACTCCACAATTACTGTTTCATTGCTATGGTTCTTTGAGGACTTTAGGTCTGTCAGAATCCACCATTAAAAGGCAGATGTGCCTAGAGGGGTTGGGGAGACCCTTTAAGCTCATTATCACCTAAATCATTCACAGGGATTAATTTATCAGATCCTTGCCCATCAGACACCTGGTTGGAAACAGAGCCTCTGAGAAGGAGCACCTGGGTGATGTGGGGGAGCCCTAGGAGGGAGAAGAATGCTTGAGGAGAGAGGTGGGGATGTGCCTGGAAACCCAACCAGAGCTCCCTAGGGTTTGGCCAGTTGTTACTGCCCCCAGCTCATCTCTACCCAGGCCCTCAAAATCATACTGGCCAAATACATGAGACTACTACTGCATCCTTGGAGGACAGTGTCCTCTTAGAACTAACTGGAAGAGAGTTTATAAAGGCTGCCAACAAGCAGCAATCCTTCCTGAGCCTGCAAATCACCACTGAAAGCCTCTCAGCTCTCTCTAACAGACGCCTTTGAGCAGAGTTCTTTCTCATCCAGTCCTGAGTCTCGGCCCAGTCTATAATGTGGCCGTTTCGAGGCGTGGACAGGCCTTGTCAAAAGACTTCAGCTGGGCATTTGTGTTGGTGCCTCATCTGCTTTGTTTGACATCCAAACAACTCTTTAAAGATGTCGGCTCTGGCTCTCCTCACAAAGGGGGGCCTGAAGGGTGATGTTTAACGTGTTTGGGCCTTCTCTGTCTTCCCTCTGTCACCCACACAAAAATCTGTCCCACCCTCCCCTCTCTGGAGACTCCCCCCACAACATGTTTCAGCCCCAGCTGACCCCGGCCCCTTAACATGTCAGAATGTTAATAAAACACTATGGCTGTCATAACGCAAGGTTAAATGAAGTCTTCAAAACCTGTCCATTAAGTGGATTTTTGTGTGTGTCGTCTTCTGCAGCCGCTCTCTGGATACGGCTTGTCTTGGTTCATGGACAGCCGAGCCGTGGGCCTTTGTCTTTGTTCACTGTTGTGTTTAATTCCCCCCCTCATTCATTAATCATCCCTTTGCCTATTTATACCAGTGGCAAGTATAGCGAACACACTTCACGCCTGCTTTTGTTTTGGTGGCACCCTTTGTGAGGGCCAAGGCAGAGCTAATTATTAACTGCAAAATGACGTTAAAACTCTTAGATAAGCGCCAAATGCTGCATCCACTGAGACACAGTTTTGTTTTAACCTTTAAGAGCTTGTGGCCAAGCAACTGGGGTGGCTTTATTTAGCCAAGAGCAGAGGAGCGGTGCCGGCACTCAGATAATTAATAGAGGCACTCAATTAAAAACAGCTGGGCAGCTGGATTCAGGTGCTCCCTGTGCACCTCTGGACAGTCCAGATGGGGCCTCCAGACCTTAGCAGGTGCAAGCAGGGAGGGCAGCTTAAGATGGGGGTCCACAAGCCTTTAAGCAACACCAGCCTTTAAGTTTACACTTGCCGTGGTCAGAAGATTTTTGTTGTTAGCTCAGGATGCCTGCCACACGGTCTGATTCTTATTTTCCTTTGCTGTTGATGTTTTGTGGGGCCAACTTTTTAGCTATAGTTATTTCAGCTTGTTAGAATGCCATAAGGATGATTATTCTCACCTTCTCAGAGAGGCTTTTCCTGACCACCTCTTTTATAATAATTCTTCTATAGTACTCCCTGGGGCCACAAACATCCTCAGTCACCCGCTATCCCAGTACCCCATTTTATTTTCTCTGTGGCGTTTGTTAATACGCGAAATAATTTTGTTAGGTGTTTCTTGTCTGTTTGACTACTAGAAGAATGTAAGCCCTTGTACCCTTAGCTCTTAGCACTTAGAATTGTGCTTGGCGCATGTCAGGTTACTATGTGACTCATTGAATGAAAAATTAGTAGATGGGTGAAGGGAGTTTTTTCAGGAAGGTAATCAGCCAGCCTCTCTTTAGTCACAGGCACCTCCAACATTCAACTTCTGTCTAATCAGCCATGCCTTCCTTACGTTGGCCTCTCCCACCACCCTGGGCTATTGCTGTCACCGGTTCACAGGATCCACGAGTCCTTACTTGACTTTTGGATAAAATAACTCAAATTCTGTGGCTTTGTTTCTGGAATGCCCACTTCCATAACCTGCCCCTTACCTATACATTGTTTCCATGTGCACAATTACTCGTCCCTAAAACAAATATTACATGGTTCTTTTCATCATCACTGAGCTGTGCTGCCTTCTTTGTGGTATCTGTGGTTTCCATCCATAAGTGGGTCTGTTTCTGACTTCTTTATTGGTTTCATTGGTCTGTTTTCTATTGCTGAACCAAAGCCAGACACTGTTAATTACAATAGCTTCATGTATCTTTGTATGGATTTAGGGCTTATTCTTTCTATTTTTTTTTCTTCTTTAGTAGTAAGTTGGCTTTTCCTGGCCCTTTGATCTTTCATGTAAAATTCAGAATCAACTGTATTTCACCAACAAACCTATTGGGATTTTCTTTGGAACTACACTTAATGTATGGATGAAACTGGGAAGAATTGAATCTTCTTATTTATAAATATAGTAAATACCTCTAATTAGGTTCTTTAGTGATTTTTAGTATATTCACAGATTTGTCCAGTCATTATCACTATCTAATTTTAGGACATTTTCATCACTCCAGTAAGAAACTTTGTACCATTAGCAGTCACTCCCCATTTCTCCTCCCTGCCAGCACCTAATCTATGTTCTATCTTGACAGATTTCTGGACATTTCATACAAAACATATGGTCTTTGGGGACTAGCCTTTTCCACTTAGCATGATGTTTTCAAAGTTCATCTTTGTTGTATCAGGTATCAGGACTTTGTCCCTTTTTATACCTAAATAATATTCTATTGTATGGGTGTGCCATATTTTACTTATTCACCAGTTGATAGACATTTGGGCTGTTTCTTTTTGGGGGTTAGTATGAATAATGCTACTATAAACATTATTGTATTTAGTTTTTCTTTAATGTCTTATTATTACCTACACAAGAATCTTTCATTTTCTCACCAATTATTTTTGTTGATGTTGTAAATTGTGTATTTTTTTTATTTTTGAGAGACAGAGAGACAGAGCATGTCCTGTGGAGGGGCAGAAAGAGAGAGGGAGACACAGAATCTGAAGCAGACTCCAGGCTCTGAGCTGTCAGCACAGAGACTGACATGGGGCTCGAACCCATGAGCCATGAGATCATGACCTGAGTTGAAGTCAGACATTTAATTGACTGAACAACCCAGGTGCCCCAATTGTGTATTTTTTTTTTAATTTTTTTTTCAACGTTTATTTATTTTTGGGACAGAGAGAGACAGAGCATGAATGGGGGAGGGGCAAAGAGAGAGGGAGACACAGAATTGGAAGCAGGCTCCAGGCTCTGGGCCATCATCAGCCCAGAGCCCGACGCGGGGCTCGAACTCACGGACCGCGAGATCGTGACCTGGCTGAAGTCGGACGCTTAACCGACTGCGCCACCCAGGCGCCCCCCCAATTGTGTATTTTTAATGGCATTTTTTTTGTTTCTTACTGATGTATAAAGAAATGGACATTATATTTTGATCCTTTATACAAGGTTCTAACCGAAATTTTATTTATTGAGTGGTATGGGTTTCCTCAGTAGATAGTCATATTATTGAAAAATTAGAGGTTTCTTTCTGTCAGTGTCATAGTTTTCGTGTGTGTGTGTGTGTGTGTGTGTGTGTGTGTGTGTGTGTGCACGTGCGTGTATCATACAATAATGTATAAGGCCTCTAGGACAAGGTAGAAACAGTGAGAATCCTTTAATTTTTATATATTTATTTATTTTGAGATATAATTCACACAAAATCTCATAAAATTCACTATTTTAAAGTATCTAATTCACTGGATTTTAGTATATTCACAAGATTATGCAACCATCACCATTATCCAATTTCAGAATATTTCCATCATCCCAGAAGGCAATCCCATAACCCAATTTTCCCCTTCCTTCAGACCTCTAACCTACTTTATATCTGTATGGATTTTCCTTTTCTAGAAATTTTATAAAAGTGGAAGCATACAGTATGTAACCATTTGTGTCTGTCTTCTTTCACTTAACATAATGATTTTAGGGCTCATCCATGTTGTACCAGGTATCAGAACTTTATTCCTTTTTATGGCTAAATAATATTCCATTGTATAGATTTACCATATTTATCCATTCATCAATTATGGGCATTTTGGTTGTTTTAATTTTTTTGCCTATTATAAATAATGCTGTTATGAATATTTTTGTATAAGTTTTTGTGTGAATATGTTTTCAGTTATCTTGAGTATAAACTTAAGAGGAGGATCTGTGGCATATGTTAACTGTATGTTTAACTTTTTGAGGAACCACCAAACTATTTTCCACAGATGTGGCACCATTTTATATTCCCACTAGCAATTTCTCCATATCCTTGCCAATACTTGTTATTTTTCCTATTTTTTAATAGATATCCTATGGGTGTGAAAGTTTAGATTTTCATTTCTCTAATTACTAATGATATTGAATATCTTTTCATATGCTAATTGGCTCTTTGTATATATTCTTTAGAGAATTGCGTATTCAAACACTTAGACCATTTTTTAATTGAGTTGTCTTTTTATTGTTGAGTTATAAAGGTTCTTTATATAATCTGGATATTAAACCCTTATGATATGCAAATATTATCTCCCGTTCTATAGATTATATTTTCACTTTCCGGATAGTATCCTGTGCACAAAAGTTTTTAATTTTGATGAAGTCCAATTTGTCAGTTTTTCCCTTGATTGTTTTCACTCTTAGTGTCATGTCTAAGAAAACAGTGCCGAATTCAAGGTCATAAAGACATAAACCTATATGTCCTTCTAAAAGTTTCAGTGTTTTAGCTTTTACATTTAGGCCTTTGATCCATTTTGAATTAATTTTTGTATCTGGTATGAGGTGGGGTTACAAATTCATTCTTTTGCCTGTGGATATCCAGTTGTTTCAGTACCTTATACTGAGAAGACTAGAGAGCAGGCATTCCTGTCTGGTTCCTGATTTTAAAAAGATTGTATACTATTAGTGGTTTTTTTAACCTAATATTTATCAGGTTAAGTTAGTTTCTATCTAATTCTGATAATCTAAGAGTTTAAATCATATAGTAAGCTCTTCATTGGAATGTGAGGTTATTTTAGGACCAGTGCAACTTTTTACATCAGGAGTATCGTCCAGGGACTTAATGTTGGCGATAGGGATGCAGTGTTACCTATACCTGCAAGAGTCACCAAATGGGATAAAGAGTACAAGCCTGTCATCACTCTTGTTCACTAGAGTCACTATCCCTGAGACTTGGCTGGCTGGATCATAGGTCTTAACTTGTGTGCCAACCTCAAATGTTTAGAAGTGGATACATGGACTGTTGTGTTAAAAGTCTGAGGTTTATCTTATGCCACTCTGATTAATGACATTTGCATGTAAAGCGTGTTAGGCAACACAAATATGACATTATTTGCCATTCTTAACCTAGACCCTCTCTCTTTGACAGATTTGTCATACCTCCTTTTTCTTTTCTTTTCTTTTTTTTTTTTTGCCTTAAATTGTCCCAGATATAACCTCTTGCTTTCTTTTTTTCTCTAATTTTTTCAGATTTATTTTTAGACAGAAAGAGCAGGAAAAAAGGGATAGAGGGAAGGAGGGAGGGAGGGAGGGAGGGAGGGAGGGAGAGAGAGAGAGAGAGAGAGAGAGAGAGAGAATCTTAAGCAGATTCCATGCTCAGCTCAGTGCAGAGCCCAATGTGGGGCTTGATCTCACAACCTCAAGATCATGACCTGAGCTGAAATCAAGACTCAGATGCTTAACTGACTGAGCCATCCAGACACCCCCTTTTGCTTTTCTTAATCATTGGATTTGGCCATGTTTCTCTTTGCTTGATGCTTGATCCTGACTTGTGCTGGATACATCCTCTTTAATACATACAGAGCAGAGGACAAACTGACACGCTTTGCTAAGGTATATGTTCTGTCCGATTCCAGGTATTCTGTTTGGTTGTCAGACTACATGTCAGACCATGTGTCAGAGGAGCATGTCCCCATTTAGAATTGGAAAATAAGACATATATATAACACTCAGAATGACACTTAGAGCCTCTGAACCAAACAAACACCATAGTCAATTTCTGTGTCTTCCAAAGTAAGCATATAAGAAATGGCTTGCAGTGAGGGAGACAGTCCTTTTTAATGATTCATGTAGGGGATAGAGTTCAAGGGTTAAATGAGGCTTTCCCATGTCCCATGGTCTCACATGCTATATGGAGTAGATATCATTTTAGGTTGTTTGGAGAAATTCCTGGGAATAGTCTGGGATACCAGTATTGCCCTTTCAGAAGCCTTAAGGATCTGCCCTTTTATGATCAAGGCCTTTTCTGTCTTATAGTTCCTGATACCTGAAAACTTCTGATACATTGGCTTAATTAGGATGGAGATATATATATATTCAGCATCAGTAAGATAGAACTTTATTTATCCCCCATGTCATGGTTCAGACATAAGCAAGGCAGGACTGATGCAGTGGCTCCACCAGGTCAGGGACCCATTTCCTTGTAGCTCATTCATGTGCTATACTTAAGTCCTCGTGGTAAAGAAGACTCACCTCCCAATAAAGACAGCATGCTCATTCCCTTTAAGGGTACTAACTAGGTGTTGTATAAAAGTCTTCTGTTCTACATCAATTTGCCAAAACTTACTCATCTGACTACACCTAGTTGCATGTTCTCATCTATGACCTGGCAGTTCTGTTTCTAGAGAAGAATAGGAAAATAAACAATGAGAAACAACCAGCAGTCTCTAGTAAATAACATTTATTAAATAAATGAGAAAAATTAAGTCAAAAGAAAATCATAAGGGAATAAGTTACCCTTCATAAAGATCACCAGGTCTAACTAAGGCTTTGATGAGCTTAAAGGAAAAGAAGACAGACTTGGTTTTCCAGAGACTCATGAATTAATGATTAAGGAACATATTGCTCTGGGCCACTCTTAGTTTGCCAGCAGTAACCTGAAGCCTAGGATTGAATGGATATGTCCGAAATCTCTGACTTCTTGTCCTAAAGACTATCAGAAGAAGTGCTTTTATTACCAGAGAAAAAGAGATCATCACTTGCTTATTCTGCCTTAGGGCAAAGTTTCACTTACCTGGAAGCTGTATTTTCTTTTTCTTTTTCTTTTTTTTAATTATTTTTTAAAATATGAAATTTATTGTCAAATTGGTTTCCATACAACACCCAATGTTCATCTCAACAGGTGCTCTCCACAATGCTCATCACCCACCCTCCACTCCCTCCCACCTCCCATCAACCCTCAGTTTATTCTCAGTTTTTTTTTTTTTTTAATTTTTTTTTCAACGTTTATTTATTTTTGGGACAGAGAGAGACAGAGCATGAACGGGGGAGGGGCAGAGAGAGAGGGAGACACAGAATCGGAAACAGGCTCCAGGCTCCGAGCCATCAGCCCAGAGCCTGACGCGGGGCTCGAACTCACGGACTGTGAGATCGTGACCTGGCTGAAGTCGGACGCTTAACCGACTGCGCCACCCAGGCGCCCCTATTCTCAGTTTTTAAGAGTCTCTTATGGTTTGGCTCTCTCCCTCTCTCTTTTTTTTCCCTTCTTCTCCCCCATGGTCTTCTGTTAAGTTTCACTGGAAGCTGTATTAAAGAGGAAATATATTAGTATAGGTGACACTACTTGCGTTCACTGGTATCTGGTTTTCCCTTCTTTTCTGGGCTGAGGTGTAAAAAGCCCCTTTGCAACTTTTCAGCCGTTCTTCCCAACTGAGGTCATCTTAGAGGTCACTTTGTGTTTTGCAGTGCTGTAGTCACAACACCAAAGTAACTGGATTACTAGACATCTGGAGAGTCACTCATACCCACAACTGATATTGTTTTGTTATGTTGGGGTGCTCAGATTTTGGAATTTCTTTTCACTGTTAGTATAATCTATTATGAATATTACTTTTAGCAATAATTTATCAGCCTCTAGGTATAAAAAGAGACATCAATTATGGAGTGCTGGAATGAGCTAGAAATAGGAAATGTCTCTGCTCTCAAATACCTTATAATGTAACTAAATTGTCCAATTATAGTAACTCAAGGACAATCGTAAGCCAAGTCTAATATAGAATTGTGTTCTTGAAACAAAAGAGTGATTAGTGTTGGATGTGGTTCATCTGGGAAGACTTCCTCCAAGGAAAAAAAAAATCACTTTCTCCATCTGTGCTGGAAGAAAGTAACTCAAACACAGTCAGGAAAAGAGGATTTATGCAATGTAAATGGCTAAACCTAACAGCTTCTGGCTAATTGGAAGTGTCATTGTTATTATGCTTAGGTTAATGGGGCCCTTTAGCTTCTTGTGTGAGCTGTTCCTCCCAGAAAACACAACACCAGCCCTCTCCAAGGGCTCAGAAACCCTGGAGGACACCTCTTTGGGCCCTGATAGCTAGCAGCAAGCTCATGATGGGAACTCATAATTATGCATTTCATTCCTCTTACATGGACAAGGCAGACTCTTTCTTCATGAACCAGAGTGAGCTGAAGATATTGAGGGATGTATCATTGCCTGCTTCATTGTCCTTTCGAAATGGTGTCAGAAAACATAAGCAGGAACAAGACGGTAGGTGGTGGGAAGGGGGTCATGTATGGGAACGATGGGACATGTATAGAAGAACAGGTAAGATCAGGTTCCTTCCAGTGTGCACTTTCTGTTCCCTGTAGAGACTTTTGTCATTTCACATATCCTACTATATTACTTTTCTTGCTGGACTACACATTTCCATCTGGGCTCTTCTTGCATAGAGGAGAGCTTGGCTCATAGTTAGTGTTCAATTAATAATGGATGTATTAAACTGAAATAATTGGAAGTCTTTGGCATGGAAAGGAGAAGACTGAGGTGTTATGACCAAGATCTTCTAAATCCTTTGTAGTGATGACTGTACTGAAGGGAACTTAATCACTAAACCCTTAATATTGAGTTGGGAGACTGTTCTTTGAAACCGGATCAAGATAAATTTGGGACTAATGAAATGATTGTCCATTTTCTACATTAGCAAATAAGTTCCTGGATCTCATTTTACAACAGGTGATAGTGTAAGGAAATACGGTGCAGCTTTAATGGACCCTAAATGCAGCTTTGGTGTGGATCTCCAAGATTAGTCTGAGACTCCAATGGCACCTTGATAACAATAAGTGATTGGATTGGCCAAGATTGTCACCTTCATGAGACATGCAGACCCTCCATAAATTGCCTATTGCCTCATCTCTTCCATGTCCTAGAGACTTGAATCCATACCTTGTACTCTGGACAAACCACTTAATGTTTCTTTTGTTTTTTCTGTCTTCCCCATCTCCTTTGCCTCTTCTTCCTGCTAACCTTCATTCTTGATTTCCTGTATAAAGCCATCTAAACCAGGCCCCAGTGACCTTTCCCTTGTTACAGACTGATGGCAGGTCTAGACTCTACTGATGGTTTGCTGTCAACCACCTTAAATTATTACTTATATTTTAGGCACCCATTCTGTTTCTCCAAGTTTAAGACCAGGAAGTACATGATCCCTTGTGATTTAGCTTGAGTCTTCAGCTCAGGGTCTTGCAATGAAAACTGACATATATTTTTTTAAGAAGACAGTGCTACTAAGGAATAATAGAAGACACTACTAGAAATGTCAGAATCACTAACATTTGTCTCCACCATTAATATTACTAAAGATGCAGCCATTAAAAAATAAGTTCCATGGATGTATTCATTGAATATCAAAGTTTCAAGAAATGTTGAAAATCATTGTGTTGAATTCTCATCTACTCTTGGTGGATGTACAATCAATTAGGAATCAGTCAATTTAGCAATAGCTAAAAATGTTATTTCTCCCAGTAATCCAGCAATTCTTATACATAGGCGTATGTCCTGAAGAATTTTGCATCTTTGCATAAGGCAACATTTATAAAGATGCCCATTATGACACAGTTTTGTGAGAAATTGGAAACAAAATAAATATCCATTAATAGGGGATTAGATAAAATGCAGCCTTTTCATGAGATGAAATTCTAGACAGAAGTTAAAATGATCAATGGGAATAGATCACAAAAAAAGTCCCATGGTAAATAGAAAAATATATATAGTATCATACATTTGTTAACAAAACAATAATCTTATTTCTGGATAAACATGTGGTGAAAACTTTAAAAGTTAATTCATGTCCTTTGTTTTTTAATTTGGAAAAATATGTTTTTAAGTGATTATGCTAAGATAAAAGCAGCCATTAATGTTCTTACATTCAAATGATTAACTCGCATCAGGAGTTGTGCTGGCTATGTGGACAGTGTTACCTCTTTTTGAACAAAATGAATATTAAAAATTTTGTGAGATGACCCAGGAAATTTGGACATGAACTGAATGTTTGATATCAGGAATTATAACTATTATAGATATTGTGATTATGTTTCTAAAATTTGCAAGCCTTATCTCTTAGAAATACCTAGGCATATATATGCAAGATATTATATGATGTCTGGGATTAATTTTTAAAAAGTCTGCTTGAAAAAAAAAAAAAAAAGGGGCGCCTGGGTGGCGCAGTCGGTTAAGCGTCCGACTTCAGCCAGGTCACGATCTTGCGGTCCGTGAGTTCGAGCCCCGCGTCAGGCTCTGGGCTGATGGCTCAGAGCCTGGAGCCTGTTTCCGATTCTGTGTCTCCCTCTCTCTCTGCCCCTGCCCCGTTCATGCTCTGTCTCTCTCTGTCCCAAAAATAAATAAACGTTGAAAAAAAAAATAAAATAAAAAGTCTGCTTGGTAGAAAAGGAAATGGATGAAAGTAGGTATGGTAGAAGTAAGATCAACTGTTTGTTGACTTAAATTTTCATGGACGTTGATTATACCATTGTCTCTATACTTATGAATACAAATATATTTTTGAAATGCTCCACATAAGAGTTTTTAAAAATTGGCTTTAAAAGAAAAATTAGGTTCTAAGAGCAGTATTTGTTGTCCAGCGCTCTTCACAATACATCCCACTGAGAGTATAATCAGTTGGACTCCCTCAGCTGTTCAGAGTAAGCAAGGGTACATAAGCAGGTTTTCCTTAAAATTATTTTCCTACCAGAGTAAGTTTCATGCAATGAGTAATTTTTATTTATCAAAAGTAGCCTACTACAGTTGAGCTGTCAGTTCTGGTTGAGGCAAAATCTCAGATTTCTTTCTTTTTCCAAACATGCCAAAGTAACAAAGTCATGTGATCAAGAGAGTGGAGCCTGAAATATCTGTAGGCAACCACAGAAGGGTGGGAGGTTATTCATTCCAACTTTATGATGTCCCGAGAAACTGTTGCGATAAGAGAAAAAACTAAAAAATAAATGAGAGATAAACGAGATAATGGGAAAAACAGAGGGAAACAAAAGACAACTCTCAACTCTGGCTTGAGAAATTTATTATGCCAAAGAAGATAAATTGGAGGAACATGAAAAAGGAAAGAGATCTTGTCTCTGCCTCATGTATTTCTCTTTAAGTGAATGAGCAATAATACAGAAATAAAAGAGTTCAAAACAGAGCTGTGTGCTCAGCCAAAATCATGGTTCCTAATGATTTTCAACTTTGGCAGAAGCCTCACACGTTGTACTTGAGCAGTTTTCTTGATTTTGAATTATATGTATAATTCATTCTGATTAGAATGTAGCCAGGGAGCCAAGATGCGTTTGCCAGTCGGAAATGAGAATGCTGGACATGTGCTAAAGGCAGTCTTCCTTTTTCATATCAGAAAAATGTCTACACTGTCATCAGTCCTGGGAAACAAACAAACAAATAAAACTTGCAAAATCAGTTGGTTGGAGTCATGTTGGCAAATAAAGTGTCATATTACATATTTTCTTCTCTTACCAGGCTGTTCTCACATTAGAAAGACACAGTCTAAGATAGGCAAACTAAAATGCATGAAACAAATGATGAACAGAGGGGCACTTATTCAGGGGGTCTGTAAGTGTCCAGTTGGACTTCCTGCTTTGTCTTTTAACAGGACAGAGGAAGATGAAGGGGGATAAGATGTGATAAGAGTTGGCATCTTAGAAAATTTAACCATATGAGGAACCATTGTTGTTGCTGATTCCGCTCTGTGAGTGCAACTAGAAGAAAACCGGATTCCAGCACACTTTGTTTTTAAATAGTGGTGGAGCTGTAGTTCAAATTTCATAGACCATATTTTTTAGAGTATAAAAAAATATCTTCAATAACTAAATTTACAGTCTTTGTTTACCATTCATTTGGCTTTTTTTATTCTCTGAATAACCCAAGCCCATGGGTCATTCCTGCCAATCCATCGCATACAGTTTTCCTTGAGTTCAAGTTCAGAACCCAAAATATTACTCAACCCTGCAAGTATTGTTTGCACATTCTTAAGTTTTGTTAAGGCACTTAGCATTGTGGTGTTTACTTTGGGATGGAATGAAATCATTGTAGGAAGATTCTTTTAAGAAAAACAGAGTTTTTGTTTAGGAAGGTAGAGATGTAGGTATGTAGTTAGGTAAGTGGGTGGATGGATGGCTGGAACAATGGATGGACAGATGGATAGGCAAGTGTATAAGGACAGGGAGTAAAGAAGGATGAGATAGAAAAAAGGGAATGAGAGGGAAAGGGAGGGTGAAAGAAATTGGGCGAGATCACTGGCTGAGTAAGACCAACCAATGGGTTCCAATTCTGAATCTACCATTTACTAGCTTTAGCAATTTGGTAATGTATTTAGCAAACCTCTTTGACGTTAAGGTTACTTACTTATGTAGAAAATGTAGATAATAATATCTGCCTTACTGTGTCATTATAATGATTATAGGTAATGGTAAGTTTTTTAAAACAATGAGAAAATAAAATATAAGATCTATATTTTTAAGATAAAAAACCTCTCCCCACCAAAGCAAATATGCCCATGGTCCTGTCATTAAAATTCCAGGTTGTTGTTTTATAAAAAGTTCAGAAAAGACCAAAAGAGAGTTCCCTGGTCCCAAATAAATATGTGGTAAATTATGTTAATAACATTAAAACGTGAGCTTCTTGTGACAATAGTGACATTATTGGAACATAAACGGCAGCTCAGTCAGCATCTCCTTGTAAATATATCAAAGACAGTCGTAGCTTTGTTCTCAGTGTGACCTACTTGAGGTTTGGCTGCTTGTTGATGGATATTATCATTTTTAATGTCACTAAATAATGTGATGTCAGATAAATGACCTGTTTCCTTTCTGTGGTATAAAGCTCATTTATCTTTAGGGAGCTTGAGTGAGAGGAGAAATCTGAGCAGGACCAACTGTTTCTGAATGTGCAGGATGGGAAATATCTTATTAATCCTACTTAACATGAGTACCAGCAGCTGAGTTCAATTCTAAATGTATGTCTGGTAAATCAATGAAAGAATATACTTTTACCATTGACTGCGTTTTACTTACTGGAGACCCACAGAAAGTAAACATTTTTTCAACTTGAAGAAAATGATGCTACTCACAAACATTACTGTGCAGCTAGTATCTAGAAGATGTCTCTTTGCATAACTCACAATTGCCTTAGTCCAATGTATTGCTGCTTTAGGAAATCATAATGTATAAAATTAAGTATCAGAAAGCTGTCTTTTATTTGAATTTACTGTTAATAGCTTTGAAGATCACAAAATAAGAAATATGGTAGAGTTAAAAGCTTCCAGAATTATAAAAAAATCACATGATTTTGATTCCTGGGCTATATTGTGTCTGATTCCTTCCTAAGATGACCACTAAAAAGCCCCCAGCTTTTGTTTATGAGGATGAGTTCATCTCATGAATCCATTGTCTATTTTTTCATGACAATACATTTAGCTAAAAACCATTGGAATGCTATCTCTCTGTTGGGAAGTTTAGTCAGAGCAAAATTAAGACAGTTTGCTTTTCTGGAGACCATCAAGTAGGGTGACAATCATCTCACTGAGTTTTTCTAAATACAGTGAAGATCACTTGGGACATTTTCTCAACAGCCCTCTGGAGCTTTGGAGGGCCATTAATGGAATATAAGAGAACCAAGGCTGGAAGCTTCTTTAGAGATCATTTAATAAAAATGCCAATTTTTTTTTCTGATTAGGAATCAGAGGTAATAATATACAGGGTGAGTTTGCAATGTAAAAGACTGATAAAAAGATTTTTTTGTCTTTGTTAAGACAAAGTTGTTTTGTCACATAATTAAACGTCCAGTAATGATTTGATGATTTAAAATCTTTTTGAAAAATGTGTGGATTTATCGTTGTCAATTCCATTAAATTATAGAGGTAGCAGGGAGTGTAGGGTGGGTATTTATTTCACTCTTCAATGAGTAGTTCTCAAAGACAGTCTTTCCACCTGTTTATCTAGGATAAGGGTTGGCAAACTAAAGCTCATGGGCCAGATATGACTAGTGGTCTGTTTTTGTACATCTGAGTTAAGAATGGTTTTTACAATTTTAAAAGGTTGTTAAAACAACAAGAATATGTGAAATATGTGAAGAAGACTATATGTGGCCCACAAACCCTAAAGTGTTCTTTATCTGTCCTTTTACAGAAAAAGTTTGCTGACCCCTGACTAGAATATTCAGAGAAGGAGGCTCTGTGACCTTCCTTGTGGATCATGAAATATTTGTTTTGTTATTTTGTATTTTTAAGATAAGTGTTATAGACTGCAGGAAAATAAACACTCAATTTTAAAGAATAATGTCTATTTGGGGCCAACTTTAGGAATAATTGTTTTGTTCACAGGAATATCTGCCTGCTTTATGAATTATAAATTAAATAATGAGCTGAAACATGGGCAAATCTGTTTTTTCTTCCACAGAACTTTTGCTGACTTTTTATCCACAAGATTTTGAATTATACAATTTCTCATCAAAACCACATCCATTTCCTGAGCCACCTCAAAATATCTATGAGCTCCAGGAAAATCTGGTTAAGCTGTTCTTGTGCCACGTTACTGGGAACCCATCTGGGTTATGCTGGTTTCTCATGTTGATTGGGAGGCCTCATTTTAGGGTTCCTACAGAGAATGTGCCTGTGGGTAGAATTATACGCTAGAGTCCTCATGACTTCAGTTTCCAGAGCTGTGCAATGACAAATTTCAGTTTCTTTGCCACTACTGTTTGAACACTCTGTTCAAATATAAGTATTATTCTTGAATTTGGTGAACTTGGTGATGGTATTTGGCAGTTTGTTTGAAACTGGTATGGAGTTTAAGGTTGAGGAAGTTTGAGTGCAAAGATAGAAATAAAAGGAAAGGAAAGAAGACCAATGGTGGATGAAACCATGTTCTAATAGTGTTTCCCAGCAGGAACTGTGTTTAAAAAAAAAAAAAAAAAAAAAAAAAAGATTTTTTTTTTGTTTTTTTTTTTAATTTAAATTTTGGTTAAAATACAGTGCAATATTGGTTTCAGAAGTAGAATTCAGTGATTTATCACTTACATACAACACCCAGTGCTCAACAAAACAAGTGCCGTCCTTAATACCCATCACCCATCTAGCCTGTTTCCCACCCACCTCCCTCCATCAACCCTCTTTTTGTTCTCTATTGTTATGAGTCTCTTGTGGTTTGTTTCCTTTTCTTCTCTCCCCTCCTTCCCATATGTTCATCTATTTTGTTTCTTAAATTCCACATATGAGTGAAATCATATATTTGTCTTTTTCTGATTGACTTATTTTGCTTAGCATAATACATTCTAGCTCCGTCCATGTCATTGAAAATGGCAAGATTTCATTCTTTTGATGGCTGAATAATATTCCATTGTGTATATATATACCAAATCTTCTTTATCTGTTCATCAGTCGATGTACATTTGGGCTGTCTCCTTAGTTTGACTATTGTTGATGATGCTGCTATAAACATTGGGCTGCATGTACTTCTTCAAATCTATATGTTTGTATCCTTTGGTAAATACCTAATAGTGCAATTGCTGGATCATAAGGTAGCTCTATTTTTATTTTTTTAAGCAACCTCCATACGGTTCTCCAGAGTGGCTACACAAGTTTGCATTCCCATTGGTGGTACAAGAGGGTTCCCTTTTCTCCGCATCCTCACCAACACCTATTGTTTCTTGTGTTGTTAATTTTAACCACTGTAACAGATGTGAGGTGGTATCTCATCATGGTTTTGATTTGTATTTCCCTAATAATGAGTGATGTTGAGCATCTTTTCATGTGTCAGTTAGCCATCTGAATGTCTTCTTTGAAAAATTTCTACTCATGTCTTCTGCCCATTTCTTAACTGGGTTTTTTGTTTTGTGGGTGTTGAGTCTGATAAATTCTTTATAGATTTTGGATACTAACCCTTTATGAGATATGTCATTTGCAAATATCTTCTCTGATTCTGTAGGCTGCCTTTTGGCTTTATTGATTGTTTCCTTTGCTGTGCAGAAGCTAAAAAGGGTTTTTTTTTTAACACATTTATTTGTACTGAAAATGAAAGTACGGCATCAGAAATTCCTTTAACAAAGCATAATAGACAACTGTTAAGGAACAGAAAAAAATCATCTATGTATAACTTACTATAATCATGTTTTACTAAAAAATTCAATGTAAAGTTATCAGATCTATTCCCATATCTCTCTTCCCCACATTCTTCTGCTTCACGTTCTTAAAATTTGATCTTATTTTAAACATTGGCTTTGGAATTGTAAAACATATGCTTTCCATGAGATTTACTATATCTTCTTTGAGCCAGTACATAATATAGGACAAAAATGATTTGAAATTAGAATGACATTCTCTTTATAGATACTTTATGAATTGTGGAGGAAAGAAAGAAATCCAAGGAGGGAAAAAGACAACATGCATCTCAAACCATATTATGGGGAATTAAGAACTATTGATAATCAGTCTCCCTTCCCATAGAGTAGCTCCTTCCAACCTGCCCCCTAGTAAACCTAAAATTATTGGCAGGAGAATTTGGTACAGATACCACTATTGGATCAAATCTGTTGCTGATAGGATTCTTTGACCTAAAACAGGATCTTATTGCTACAACTAAACATTCTTCACTGTTTTCAGTTCTCGGAATAATTCAGCTCAAGGAAGTATTGGCATTTATGTCTGAATCCATTCTGATCTCTATTCTGTGAAGAAAATTTCTCTAATACTTTTCAGCCACAATTTTGGAGCCTCTGAAATATCCTTTCCTTCACAAATAGCAGTGATTTTTCCTACTGCCTATTCTGTTAGAGCTTCTCTTTTCTATTCCACTGTTGGAACAACCCTTCTATTAAAACAGATCAGAAGCTGGTTGTAGGGCCAATGGTTAAATAACTGAGGCTCTATGTTAGAATTTCTGAGGAAGAAGGATGTGAATCTATGTCTTCTTGGGAATTTTTGTCAGCCATCATCTGAGAAGGCTCAGAAGCAAGGTTGGTTTAATCTCTGTGGTAGGTCTGTGGAGATCTAGTTACAGCCAGAAAGTCTTCTTGGATCATGGGTCTCAGAGGAAAGCAAGCTCAAGGTTCTTAAGGTTTTAAAAGTTAATGAAAAAAAAAAAAAAGATATTATAGCCCCGTTTGGCTAGTAGAACTGGTAGACTGCAACACATAGTACTTGATAAAAGATCTCTTGTCATTTCTGATAGGACAATTTATCATTGTGTAATGTTACCCCATACATTCTAAGAGGTCTTACCTCCTATTCCTGTCCACTAATTGTAGGTAGTACTCCACAGTCATTGGAACTACTGAAAGAATCCCCACAATGTTTTAGTCATCTCCTAGTGGAAAAAATAATGTGTCTGGTTGAAAACCACTGTTAGGGTTTTCAAAACCTCGCCTCTGGATGATGGCCCTTTTTCTAATGAAGTTTTCAGTAGCCTTTGCCTAAATAACCAAGGAGTTGGGCTACAGACTTTCAACCATTTGTTTGACTAATTCTGGTCCTCATAGAAATTGCAAGTTATTTTATTCTATGCAGAGCTCAGCAAGGGATTGGGGCTACAAGATTAAGGCCATTCCCCCACCAAAGAGTCCAGTAACTTATGGACTAGACTAGACTAGACAATATGTTTCTCCTGAGTTTGAAGAAAACTAAAACTGATTTATTCAGTCTACCACACAGTGGAGAGATATCTTGACAAACAGGCACATCCTCAAGATGTGCCCATGTATCTATCTTCAAGTTTATGCCAGGGGTTTATGTTAAGTTCCTAAAGATTCTTGTGTTGGGTCTCTGGGCCTAGTCTCCAAGAGATATAGTGAATTTGTTTATAGTAGGCATTGGTCTATTGATTAAGAGTGACTGCTAGAGTTTAGGCCTTGCTTCTACTACTAACCAGCTCTGAGACCTGGAGTAAGTTCTTTTACTTCTTTGGGCTTATCTCAATTTCCTACCTGTAAAGTTCCCACCTGTAAAGTAGCCGTAATATGACTACCAATCTCACAAGGTGGTTCTGGAATTAAGTGGGTTAAAATGTATGCAATGCTTAAAAGAGTACCTGGCACTAAACACATAATAAATATTAGCCATTATTACTGTATGTACTAAATTCAGGATAATATTAATACTGAGTTTGTCTCATGGATGGAGGTGCATTTGCTTCATAATAGGAGACAAAGAGTTGGTGCTGCTTTTCACAGCTACATCTGTGCCTCAAGAGAAAAGCTGATTTTAAGACCTTTTGTCCCTAAGTTTGTAGTTAAATGGGAGCAGTAGCCTGACTTTTTTTTTTCCTCTTCTTTTTAAAATGGGGTATTTTTGTTCAGCTTGAGCTATAGTCGACATATAACATTGTGTAAGTTTAAGGTATATAAGTTGTTGATTAGATACACTTATATTTTGCAAAACAATTACCACCATAGCGTTAGCTAATACCTCCATCGCATCACATAATTGTGTGTGTGTGTGTGTGTGTGTGTGTGTGTGTGCATGTGTGTGTTTGTGTGTGAGACGAGAGCACCTAAGGTCTACTCTCTTAATAACTTTCAAGCTTATACAATAGTCCCTCCCACCACTTATCCATGGGGATACATTCCAAGACCACCAGTGAAAATGCCTGAAACTACAGATAGTACTGAACCCTATATATACACCATGTTTTTCCTATAAATACATACTTATTATAAAGTATACCTTATAAATTAGGCACAGTAAGAAATTAACAATAAAATAGAACGATTATAACAATAGACTTGTGATAGAAGTCATGTGGATGTGGTCTCTCTTTCTCTCTCAGAATATCTTATTGTATTGTGTTCACCCTTTGTCTTGGGATGGTGTGAGATGATAAAATGCCTACGTGATGAGGTGCGGTAAGGTGAATGATATAGGCACTGTGACATAATGTGAGACTACTGTTGACCTTTTGGTGATATGTCAGAAGGAGGATCATCTGCTTTCAGACTATGGTTGACTATGGGTAACTGAAACAGCAGAAAGTGAAACTGCAAATAAGGGGGTTCTAGTGTAGTACATTGTTGTTAACTTCAGTCACGGCACTGTGCATTAGATTCCCATAACTTATTCATCTTCTAACTGGAAGTTTGTTCTCTTTGACCAGTATCTCTCCATTTCTACCCCCACCCCCTGCCTCCACTCAATCCATGGTAACCATCATTCTACCGTTTGTTTGAGCTTGGCTTATTTTAGTTCCATATGTAAGTGATACATAATATTTTTCTTTTTCTGTCTTATTTCACAGAAAAAGCGTAATGCCTCCAAGTTCCATCCATGTTGTCACAAACGACAGGATTTCCTTCTGTCTCATGGCTGAATAATATTCCATTGTGTGTGTGTGTGTGTGTGTGTGTGTGTGTGTGTGTGTGTGTCTATGTTTAAAGTATCTTCTTTATCCATTCATCCACTGATAGACATTTAGGTTTTTTCCACATCTTGGCTATTGTGCATAATGCTGCAGTATATCCTTTGGATATATTCCCAGAAGTGGTATTGCTGGATGTTATGGTAGTTCTATTTATTATTATTATTTATTATTATTATTTTTAATTTTTTTAAATGTTTTATTTATTTTTGAGAGAGAGAGAGAGACAGAGTGCGAGTGGGGGAAGAGCAGAGAGAGAGGGAGACACAGAATCCGAAACAGGCTTCAGGCTCTAAGCTATCAGCACAGAGCCTGACACGGGGTTTGAACACACAAACTGTGAGATCGTGGCCTGAGCCAAAGTCAGATGCTTAGCCGACTGAGCCATCCAGGTGCCCCTCTACTTTTTACATTTTGAGGAACCCTTATACTATTTTCCACAGTGGCTGAACCAATTTACTTTCCCACCAACAGTGGAAAAAGAGTTCCCTTTTCTTTGCATCCTCCCCAACACTTGTTATCTCTTGTCTTGATAATAGTCATTCTAACAGGTGTGAGGTGATATTTCATTGTGCTTTTGATTTGCATTTCACTCATTATTAATTATATCAAGCATCTTTTTGTATATCCATTGGCCATTTGAATATCTTATTTGGAAAAATGTCTATTCAGTTCCTCCATTGTTTTAATCAGATATTTTTTATAATACATCACGTCAATAGAATATAAGAAAAATCATGCAATCTTCTCATTTGATGCAGAAAAAATATGGCAAAATACAACATCCTTTCATGATAAAAACACTTAACAAATTGGGTATAGAAGGGGTATACCTCAACATAATAAAGGCCACATAAGAAAAACCATGGTTAATATCATACTCAGTGGTAAAGACTGCAAGCTTTTCATTCAAGATCAGGAATAAAACAAGGGTGCCCACTCCCACAACTCCTATTCAAGATAGTACTGAAAGTCCTAGCTAGAATAATCATGAAAGACAAAGAAATAAAAGGTATCTGGATCAGAAAGGAAGAGGCAAAATTGTTTTTATTTATAGGTGATGTAATGTTCTATGTAGAAAATTTTAATGGTTTCACCAAAAAAAAAAAAAACAAAAACAAACAACAAAAAAACCTGTTAATGAATGAAAGTTTCAGGATACAAAATCAACATACAGAAATCAGTTGCATTTGTCTATACTAACAGTGAAATGTTTGAAAAAGAAATTTTTAAAAATCCTATTCAAATAGCATTAAAAACAATAAAATACTTAAGATAAACTTAGCCAAGGAGGTAAAAAAAAATGTATACACTGCAAGCTATAAGGCTTTGATGAAAGAAATTAAAGACACAAAAAAATGAAAAGATATCCCATGCTCATGGATCAGAAGAATTAATACTGTTAAAATGTCCATACTGCCTAAAGCCTTCTATAGATACAATGCATTGTCTATCAAAGTTCCAATGGCATTTTCCACAGAAATAGAAAAGAAAAATTCTGACATCTGTATGGAAACTACAAATGACCCCAAATAGCCAAAGTAATCTTGAGAAAGAAAAACAAAGCTGGAAGCATCATACTTCTTCATTTCAAACTATATCACAAAGCTATAGTAATCAAAAAATGCAGTACTGGCCTAAAAATAGATGCATAGACCAATAAAGCAAAATTAAGATACTAGAAATAAAACCTCCACATACATAGTCAACTAATATTTGATAAGGGAGCCAAAGAATACCCAATGGGGAAAGGAAAGTCTCTTTAACAAATGGTGCTGGAAGGGCCACCTGGGTGGCTCAGTCGGTTAAACATGTTACACCACTATGTTATACCACTCACACAAATTAACTCAAAGTGGATTAAAGACTTAAGTGTGTGACCTGAAACTGCAACACTTCGAGAATAAAACATAGGAATAAGCTCTGTGACATTGGTTTTGGCAATGAATTTTCAGATATGATACCAAAAGCACAAGCAACTAAAGCAAACATTGAACTACAAAAAGCTTCTACATGGCAAAAGAAACAATCAACAACATGAAAAGAGTCTATGGAATGGAAGAAAATATTTGGAAACCCATATTGATAAGGGATTAATATCCACAGAAGCATGGCTTTCATGTTGTACTTGCCTTTAGATGACATTGTCTTTGGGCCTTTCAAGAAGGAAAAGAAAGGAGACCTTCCTTCTCATGCTTCCTGAAAGTAGTTATGCTAGAGTTAATAGGAGGCTTGCAAAACTCATTGGTATGATCATTCCCTCCACTACCCATTGCTTAAGACTTCACTTTCAAACTAGACAGTGAGTCGAAAAAGGGAAGGAGAAAGATTTGAAATGTAACCATAAGCAATAAGTCCAGCAGGCTGTGGGTGATCCCTCAAGGAGGTATATCCCCTTAGCACATGGAGCTAAAGTCTCCTTTATAAGTATATCATAAAAATTGGGCAAGGAGACTTCTATTGCTGGCCATTGAAGGAGTAACTGAGACTGTATTTACCCTTCTGCCCTATATAATTTTAAAAATTGGGCATAATATATGCAATGACAATTTGCACATGTTGGACAATTGGCAGCACAGAATGTAGATCCCCCAAGAAAAAGAGAATAGGGTAAACTCTATAATTGCCCCACCTGCTCTCTGGAGAGTGGATAAAGGCAGGAGCACAGTGAGTGCCAACTGTGACAGAGTCTGCTGGTTCCCTTCAGTTGAGAGAACTGAATTAGGGAAGCCCAAATTCCTGGACTAGAATCTTCCGAGAATACCAGAAGGGGGAGAGTTGATGGAGAGAGAGAACTACACAGAGAGAAAGCTCCAGAGATCTTTATAAAGGATTCCTCACCTGTCGTCAGAGCAAAGTATGAGGACACTACTAAAAGCTGAGCTAAGAACTCCTGGAAAAGAACAGGCAGAGCAGCTCTTGGGAGCTCACTCACACAGTACCCAAAATAGTGCTTTTCCTATTAACTAGAGTATAAAAATCATAGCTTATAAAGTATCCAGTAGGGTGCTCCAGAGAGTATTGTCTCAGCAATAGGGCAAAATTAAAGGCTGCCCTGGTCCTGCCTACCAAAACTAAAAAGCAGTCTTCAAAATAACCAGACTATTTATAAGTAACTTTGTCCTGGGTGGGAGTGGAAATGGGGGAAGCAAAACTCAGAAATATTTAAATAAATACAAAAATTTCCATCTCTCAGCAAGATCAATTTTGTAATGTCTGACCCCAATGAAATATGGGAAATATGACCCGTAATGAAGAGAAAAATCTACCAATAGGAACAAACACATCTGATAGAATTAGCAAACAAAGGTATTAAAACATATAACTATATTCTTTATGATTAAGACGGTAAAGGAAATCATGAGAATGTTAGGGAGAGATATATAAGGTAGGGAATCAGACCTAAAGTAAACTTCCAGAGATGTCTAGGTGAAAAATACATTGGGTGGGATTAGCAGCAGTTTAGACAATAACAGAAGATTAGTGAACTTGATGATATGACAATAGAAACTCTTCAAACTGAAACACAGAAAGAAACATCACTGAAGAAAATGACCAGAGAAACCTTGAGCTACGGGATCACTTCCAGCAGACTAATATGGCTGTAATTAGAGTTCCAAAGTTAGCAGAAGAAAGAATATAATAAGGGTACAAGCAGAAATCAATGAAATAGGAAAGAGGAAAACCAAAGGGAAAAATCAATGAAAACAAAAGCTTGTTTTCATAGAAGATTAATAAAATCAATAAACATCTAGCCATACTAACCAGGAAAACAAGAAATAAGGCACAAATTAGCAGTGTCAGAAATGAACAAGGAAATATCACTGATGTTAAAAATGTGATAAAGAAATATTATGAACGACTTTATGCCAGCAAATTTGACAACTTGGATTAAATGGGTAATTTCCTTTAAAGACACAAACTACCAAAGCACTCTCAAGAAGAAATAGGTAAATTCAATAGCCATATGTTTATTTTTTAAAATAGATTTTATAGTTAAACTTGCCACAAAGAAAACTCCAGATTTAAATATGGCTTTACTGGTAAATTCTACAAAACAGTTAATAAAGATAATGTCAATTCCTCACAAATTTTTCCAGCAAAATTGAAGAGGAGCAAATTATTTTCTATTTATGCATTCATTAATAGTCAGCATTATTCTGGGGGTCACCTGAGTGGCTCACTTCAGTAATCATCTGACTCTTGATTTCAGCTCAGGTCATGATCTCACAGTTCATGAGTTCAAGCTCCAGATAAGGCTCTGTGCTGTCCATGCAGAGCCTGCTTGGGATTCTGTCTCTCCCTGTATTCTGCCACTCTCCCTAGCTCACTCTTTCTCTGTCTCTCTCAAAATAAATAAATAAATAAAAATTAGCATTATTCTGATACCAAAATCAGAACAAAATAATTATGAGAAAACTCTGAATCCTCATGAACAAAGATACAAAAACTTTTTAAAGATCTTTACACATCACATCCAGTAATCTATAGAAAGAATGACAAAATGGAGTTAATTCTCAGAATGCAAAGTTTTTTGAACATTCTAAAAGTGGTCAGGGAGTTTTGAGTAAAAGGAGGACATTATTCTTCTACATCTTCTCCTCATGCTTGCAGTGCATTGAGCTTTTAATTGTGACAAAGAAAGTCCTTGAGTTCTCGAGGACCTGCTAATGGTCTAAGCAGAATGTATCTGTTCTCATGGCCTTAAGTTTGTAAGCTAGAGAGTAGTATGATAACAATAATCTAGGACCCACCATCCCTCAGCGAATATGGGAGAGATGGTACTAGTGGAAAGAGAATGGGTTCTAGAGTTACAGAGGCCTTGGTTTAACACCAGGATTCACAATTTTTTTGAAAAAATTGCTTAATATTTCTTAGTCTTAGAGATATTACAAGGGTGAAGATTGTGCTGAGGCTTAGAAGTGAAATATGGAAACAACTTGGAGCAAGCATACAATACATATGCTTATGCTGCTGGTTTATCATAATGGTTGTGAGTTATGGCTTTGGGCAAAGACAGCTTGGATTCTAACCTCAGCCCTGTTATATATCTTTTTGTGAGCCCTTACCTAGTTTCCTAGCCTGTGAAATAGACTAACAGTATTACCTACCTCCAAGAGGTATTGCAGCGGGGGGGTTCCTTTGATTTAATACATGTATCACTCTTGAAACAGTGCCCAGCACACACTCAGTGTTCAATAAGCAGCAGCTATTATTATTATTAAGGCTAGTATTGTTTCTTCTGCCACTGATGTGGTCACTGTTGTTGTCGACAAGCCGTCGGAAGCCTTGAGATCCTAGCAAAAAAGACTTACAAACAAGGTAAGGACGACAGGTAACAGAGAGTCCTAGAGCCCTCAGGCATGCTCAGCCTCCAGCTGAAAACAGACCTGCCTGGCCCTGACTGAACAGGGAGAGGTGAATAGCTGCACCGAGGGGAATCAAGCCTTGGAGGGCCAGAGCAGGGCAGGCCCTGACAATAATCTATCTTAGAGATGGGGATATTTTGTTAGAGTCATGTCTGGCTGGTGTCGGACCTTTCTGAACAGTAATAAGATGCAGTGTGAATAGAGACTGGACTATCATTGAGAACCGTGTGGCCCTGTCAGCAGGTGATGGCACCTGAGTGACAGTGTGACAGGGAACAGAAACAGGGTTACAACTAGCCACTCTGCCCGCCACGGTGACAAGCACTGTGCAGATTTCCACCCAGCCGGGCCTGGGGAGGCCTCCAGACGGTATGCCGTGTGCTACCGATTTCTTTCAGCACTTCCTATTTTGCCATTCATAGCCTCTTGCTATTAAGTAGACAGAACAGCTCATATCCTGTGGACAGATGATAGATATGTCACATCTCTGAAAAATTGTTTGTCTCCCACAGGTGTATGGGCTTCCTTCTAAAGCCGGCAGGTCACATGACACTTTTCAACACTCTTCTGTACCAGCTTGGCATCCAGAATGTATCAAAAGGGAAATCTTTCACATGCAATTACAACAGAAAATAAAGGTGATGAAGTGCTGTGTACCAAGAAGGGATGAGATCAAAGGGTGGTAATGAAAACTGATTACAATAGAAGGGCAACTCCAACTCCAGAAGTTGTGAGGGACTGCTTAGAACTTGGCGCTGCTTGAGGGCACACACACTGGCACACCCCAGTGTACACAAGAAGCAACAGCTACAGAGAAAATCTCAGACACAGCTTCTCTTAATAACTTACTGGGGTTGACTGTAACCCAAGAGGAGTTATGGATGGTGTGTAATTGCATCAAAGCACTGCTAAGGCATCTTTTTCTCAGTAATACACACAACACGTGTTCCTTCTAGCACCACCCAATTAGTGGCACCACTTCAGGCCTCCAAATGTCTAGTTTACACACATGGAGGCTGGTTTTCCAATAGGATCTTCCAGACAGGACCCAAACACCCAAAGGCATATTGTTTTCGTCTTGAACTCTAGGAGGTCAAGGGAGAAAGCACAGCTTGTTGAAGTTTATGAGTGAGGTTGCTTACCATTAGAGCCTTCACACTCCTCAAGTGTGCCCATCTTGGTGGCACCCTTTTTAATTGGAGAAGACTTTCTCTACCTACCAACCTCATTTCCTAGCAGCAGCCATCAACTTGAAAGTATACACCACATACACCACAGCATTTCAAATCCTAGAAAAGCGTTTGGCCAGGCCAATCTAGTGAAGATTGTGGGTTTTATATTCAATCTCTTGCTTTGGAATATTACAGGAAAAGCCAACTATTTTCAATTAATTTTGGGTAAACCAGTCTGGTTAAAAAAAAAACACCCTCTTAATTATAGATTACTTGAAAAGAAATATAATTACATTGATTTCTGTAATGGTAAATATAGTAATTCAAAGGGAGTTAACAAGGTTTTGTCAAATATCTTTCCAAGTTCTAGATTTAATGAAAAAATTAAGTAGAGTTTACCAATTGTAGTAAATAGATGCTCAACTATTTGAAAATTGCTTGTTTTTCTACATAGGTAAAAATTCTTCCTCTTGTCTTATTTCATACATTGCGTAGATTAGTAACCCTTTTCCCTCTTCTACAAATATGAAATAATTGAGTGCTCACTTTCACAATAAGGCCTACATCAATGAGGATGGGAAGGTAAGGAAAGAAAATCAGGATTTGGTGAACGTATGCTGTGTAATTTAACTTGGTCTTCACATAAACCATTTGATGTAGGTGATGTGACCATTTTTCAGATGAGGAAACTGCAATGCAGTAAGCTGGTCAGATGGTGATAGACCTGGCATTGGGTGGATTCCTGTTTTATCTAGCCCGCAAATTGGCATTCTGCGACCTTCACTTTTGCACACTCCTTAACCCACTTTGGCTGTTTGTCACACTCTGTCCATCTCTAACCAAAGGATACTGGTCTAGTAGCAGCACCCAGATGCTTTTGAAAATGTTTTTTGTTACCATCTGTAATCGAGATTTCTGAATGAGAAAGGTCAGTTCACTCCCCAGAGAAATAGTATTGCAAAGCGAGTGGCCCTTGCAGCCGTTTTCATAGCCCTCAAGGGTTCTATATTGGAAATATAAGCAGACGTTCACTTGAATTTTCCATGGGTCTGAGTGAGCAATGTGCCTTGTAGACAACTTTGTGGTAACCCAAACTGACCATGGTGAGGACTACTTGATTACCTTTGAGTGAGTTGGGATATGTGGGGGTCAGGAAGTCTTCCTGGTATAGATTCTCACTCACATTGGTTGGGGTGGCCCTTAATTTTACAACAGTGTCCCCATTGTGTCCACAAACACAGTACCCAGCTATAATTGGATAAATGAATCCTAGGGAATTTTCACCCATTAGCACTGAAGTGTGAGATAAGTCATTAGACTAGAGCCATGTTTTGGAGGTGGGTGGGAGTGGGCTCAGGAAAGATGAATTTCAAGAGGAGCCGTTAGCTGACAAGGGAGATTCCAGAGGATGCTAGAGAGTAGTGGGAAAAAATGGGTCCTATGAACTCAGGGCAAGAGTAGGGATAGGAGTGTAGTAAAGAAATGTTCCTTACTTGACAATTTTGCCTCAGGCCAGCTTTGCTTAGTAAACCTCATGGGATCATCTTGCTCACTTCAAAGGATATGGCCCACCAGAAGAACAAAACAATATTTCCCTCTGTGGCAACTTGGCATTGCAGCTGTCATCACAACTGTATCCAGAAAAAGCAGCTTATTCAAGTGGCAGCTTGTTCCTTGAGGCTTGTCTCATCTTTGAGAAATGCCCAGTGACACCTCTCAGAGGAAATCCCTCATTCCAGGACTCTGTGATATTTTCTGCAGGCAGCAAGCACTTTAGGAATATGTTCCTAGGCATAATGAGCCCTCAGATGGTGTTTGCTGGTGTCTGTTCACAAGAGAACCCAGACAGGGTTTTGTTGGAGACCAGACCAAGCTTCCCACATACAGCTCCAGGAGGCACTGAAGAATTTCTGGTTGTTTCATTAGACTTTTAAGAGCTGTTGATTGAGGACTTCATTGAAACCAGCTTTTATGTCTCCAACCTCTCCATTTCCTTTTCAATTTAACTGAAAGACTGCTGTTTACTGTTGTAGAGCAGAGTGGGTGACTGATTAAAAAAAATGTTTCTGTAACCTTGAAGATAATAGGGTGCCATCAAAGAGAAATGGATGGGGAAGTAGAGAGGACATTTCCCTGTTCTCTGTGTTCTCTAGAGCCTTAGACCCTGAAAGGGCCTTAGACCCTGAAGTAACTGGCCTAATTCTCAAAATGGAATTCTTCCTCAGAGAGGAAGCTAAAGACTATAGAAGTCCAATAGCTGGTCACTGAGTAATTCTATAACTGGAATACCTTGTTCACATCTGCAGAAGCTGGTTTACAAGGCAGGGACTCATTAGAGCAGGATGACTTCTTGATCAAGGGTTATATGTGGTCTTTCTGAAGAACCTGAGGTGTTTGGGCACCAAGAAGAAAATGTATCAAGAAGTCATAGAAACCATTTTCAAATATCTGAAGGACTGCCCCACTGAAATGTGAGATTTATTCTTTGTAATGGCTGATGGTCTGGCTAAGATTCATGAAGTATTTGGAGAACAAGTTTGACTCAATAGAAGGATGATATTGATTTGCCTTCAATAAGGGCCTGCAATACTTAGAAAGAGTAGTCTCCTGCCTTGGAGGATGGGACTATCCAATCCAAAAATATGTTCAAAGGGGTTTCCATGCTGGGAATATTTTTTTTCAAAGCTAAGTTTAATCAACAAGATTTCCATCAAATCCTGAGAGTCCCCATCAAATATAGAAGTGAATGGAATTAAAGCAGACCTTTCATGTATCTGTTTTTTGTAATGGCATATCATCTGCTGAACAGTTTATTATTCCAGGTCTACCATGGCCCTTGGGATCATTAGTCTTAGCTGTGGTAGGGCCCAGAGGGGGGGTTGCTGTGAAAGGAGAGCCTACTTTATGGATATTTTTAAGGCTAAAACTAGAGATGTGTTGATTTGTTCTCAGGTAAACCTGGTGATAGAAAACAAAAAGTGGGGGATAGTAGCAAGCATGGCTGGCGTATCTACTGTTAGTCTAAAGATGGCAAATCATTCCCAGGTTTGAAAGACTCTTATGAGACCAGCAGAGACCAGGCCTCAGAGGGGGCCAAGGCCATGGGAAGGAATCTTTCAAAGAGACTGTTATAGTTAGCTTTGAGACTTAGGGCCATTAAGAAGTGTCCAAGGCACTGGAAGCCCTGATCTGCAGAGTGGCCTGGCATGCCCTTTGTCTCTCTTCCTTACTTACTTGGATATCCTCTAAGGCCCAAATTCTGAGCTGTAACTTGTCAGGTCAACCATATCTTAAGTGAAATCTCTGGTGCTTGAATCTTTTTCTTCCAGAAATCTTTCTCTGGCCCCATCAACCTATACTGGAGTCTCTTGCCTCTGAATTCACTGGTGGAGGGTGCATGAAAGGCTATGTGTCAGGACACTGTGAGGTCTCCAGGATAACCCTAACAAATTGGGTCTGTACATGCGCTGGGTCCTGTCTGACATTCTCTCTAGTTTCCATAAGAATGTCATTGTTAGCCCCTTTGAAGTATCTTACCCTTTGATTCTTCACTTTTCCCAGTCATGCTTCCTTCTAGGATGGAATCTGATCCCTGGCCCAGTGGAGGAAGTTGTTCCCAAGTTTAGGAGAACACTGTCTCTTCTCCCTTTTTTGTATACATTTCTTAAGGACTCACTAACATCTTCCAGGTTAGTGATGTACAAGCAAAAGCCATGGGCTCATCCTCAGTCAATCATTCAGTACATGCTCTAAGGGGACTGACTTTGTCATTTGCTCTGTTTGTGCTTTGTCCTAATATCTCCATTGGCTTTCAGGTGTTTCACTCATCTTCAGTGTTTCCTAATTTCCTCCTGAAGGTATCAGCGGTGTTTACTTATTTGACCATCACGCACCCCAACTGAGTTGCTCACAAGAATGGGAAAACACTGATCTATCTCTGCACCACCCGGTAACTTGGGTGTGACTTGTCTTGTAAATCTGAACTGGAAGAGTGATCTTATTTGGAGAAGCTATGAAATGCTTATCCTCAAAGAGTGTTTATGTTGAGGATAGGAGGAGAGTCTGTGTGCCCACAAGTACCAGGATCCAGGACCTGGGATCAGGCTAGAGGCCAGAGATAAGAACTCCTTCTAATCTTAAATGCAAATAAAAATAGTCAATAAATCAGGACAATTTATTGAGTGCCTACCATGTTTGAACAACAGGGGAGTGGGAATTTGTAGAAACAGATGAAGCCATCTTAACTGAAAACCTACCAGGTGCTTCTCATTTGTTGGAGACCTTTGGGACTAAGTTACGGTAGTGGTACCAGTTGTTGAGAAATTAAGAATCACAAAATCAGCTTCTTGTTTGGGACTGGGAAGCCTTTGTCATTTTTATTAGATTGCACTGCATCTTAGGATGGCAGAGATGAAACCTTAGCTTTCTGCACAGCATTTTTTATGCCCCTTGATGAAATGTGGAAGACACTTAACTTCTTGAAGCCCATTTTCTCATCTACAAAATGAGTCTATCAATACCTATCTCAGATTTACTCTGAAAAGTAAATAAAACACTGTATGTTAAGTGCTTAGCACCCCATACACATCTGGTAGGCACCAATGAATTAACTGTGGCTAGACCATCATTGCTGGTAACCAGTGTGAAGAAGCTGAGAAACATATTGTTTGTGTTATAGCCTATCTTCTCTCATGGGAAGTCCTGATTTCAGGTTCTTTTATCTCTACCAAATTTTATAGTATTGAGCTAGCGCACTGTAAATAGGGTATTTGGAAAATGTCTGATGTGCCAGGAAAGAAAAGGACAAATCTCTCTAAGAGAGCTATGGGGACTTTTGTGTTAATTAAAGCAGCAAGGAACTGTGGGAGGAAGACAAAGTTAAGAGTGTGCTTCATACAATCTCAAGGGTGAAGACTGGGTACAAGAAACTGGAAGAGAAGGTGGTCCCAGAAGAGAATGCTGATCAGCATCAAGCTTAGCCAAAGTTGAACTTGAGAGAAGGACAAGCCAATTATAAAATAGATCAACTGGGGCATTGAGGTACCATTTTCCTTCTAGTCAGACACAGGAACCCATGGCCTAGATTCTGGGTGGATTTAAAGGGAGCAAAGTATAGCGTGGATCCAAAATAGGACAGTCTGCCCATCTCTGAGCAGAAATCCTCTCATTTTTCTTGTGGATGCTTTCAATTTAGGTAGATAGTTCCTCAACTTTCTTCACAAAGCAAACTTGTCATCACTCCAGCCATGTGCTTTGCATATACATTAGTGCTCAAATAGCACTAATTCTTTGAAAATATAGAAACTGTTATTGTGATAGCAATTTGCTCCTAAGGAGCAAAGGCCATGGCAGGCTGTCATTATCTAGATTTTTTTCTATGATCCCCTCATCAAAAAAAATAATAATATTTCGAATGGATTGCAATGTGGTTAATGAGATATTTACAGTGAAGATTATCAGAAGTGGAGAGGCCTAGACATTTATACTAGTTGACTGGAAAGATTAACCCAAGGCACTTTGACCCACCTTTTGAGAGAAAAAGACCTCCCTAAATTTCAAAGAAAAAAAAAAAGCTTGCATTAGCTTGCATTCAGATTGCATTTTTAAAGTCAGAAAACTGAAATTAGCCTTATACACAGGACCCAGGTCACTGCTGGGAAGAGTGAGGTAGGACATATATTTATAAATGCCCATGAAGGCTCTAAATGGACAAAGATTTATATGAGTGCAGAAGTAGATCTAAATATGCTACATTTATGGATTTTTTATTTGAATAAAGAATCAAATTACATTTTTAAATATTGAGTCAACTGTCCTTAGAACTGAAGCACTAGGTTTGCTTCTTTGGTCCCATGAACAGAAGTTGAAGCGATAAATGACCAATTCTACTCAATAAGAGAGGAGAGAATGATTAGACACAGCAGCTCTTTTGTTAGAACAAAATGACATCTCCTGCCTGTCTTGTAGTTTTCACAGAAGTATTTAGAAAGTGTGGGAAAATGGGGCAGAAAAGTAAGGTTCTGTGAGGAGTTGTGGAAGAAGAGTATATAAGTGCTGGAGAGTGGGTCTGGGTATGGAGCTCACACTGTTCAACTCCTAAATATGCTCCAATGGCCAGTTCTCAAGTAAATGCATTGCAGTTTTCAAGATATCAACCTGTTTCTTCCCTTAATGTTCCCACTAGGTACTTCCTTTTTAGCTCCCAGTTATGTGTACTAATGACCCAAACAATAAAGAGTTAATGATGGATGGTGCTCATTTAATTGGCTGAAATTGAATGATGTGCACTTTCTGAATCCCGTTAATTATTGGATCTAATCTACATATTGGCAACTTGTCATAAGAGTCGGGTTGTGAATGCTGAATCAAAACTTTCGAGGGCTTGGCAGTAGTAAAATGGCAATGTGTTAAATGCTCTCTTAGGAGATTAGAAAGGAACTTTTGTGTAAGTGTAATATAGCCATGGTAAGATAATGGATTAAATAGCTTTCTTTAAGATATTGGCTTTGTATATCTTGTATATTCAAAAAATAGCCTTTGTGATACTAATGTGACTCTTTAGGCACACACAAAATAGACAATGGTCAATGATGAGTTACTGTGTTAGTATGTGGGAAAGTTTGCAACCTATTCTGTGCAACCAAAAAACAGCCTGCTCTTGGGTTTCCTACTGAAATTCACAAGGCTTCATGGCTAAACTTCCACTAGGGTTAGGACTCCTAAAATTTAGGCAAAATTGAGGAAGCTACTAAAATTTGTCTCGTAAAATGTGACTCATGGTACTTTGTGTTTTACTCAAAGGGATTCTAAGGACCAGACAAAATGGTGGTTTGAAAATATTTCATATACTACAAAACCATGCACAGTTATTGTTGTTTTGACTATAAAGAGCTCTCCTGGTTTGTAAGAAAATGTTTTCTCTCATCTTCCCCTGCCTTCTCTGAGTCATAGTGTATACCTATCAATTCTTAGCATATTTATCCCAGGGATATGTGAAAATCTAATTGTCCTTTTGTCCTTCTGTTGGGGACCCAGGCTGGATGACAGGCACATTGTTATCCAGGCATCCTTTAGATGTTTCGAAGTGGGTCTGGTAAGAACCAAAGCTATGTTTCCAATTAATTTTTTAAGTACACAATTTTCTCAGAGTACATTAAAAGAGTTCAACAATAAAGTATGGCTTGCTGCTGTTCAACTGCCAGAAAATTTGGATCTCTTTGGGTTTCACTAATATCAAAAGCTTCTGTTTAATATGACTTTGTATTAAAGTGGGCCTTACTGTCAACTAGAAAAACCTCTTGTTTAATCTCAAGTTTTGTGTAGATTTTATTAATCCAATGTGCATCTGTTAAAAATAACTCCAGATAATGTAACGTGTGATTAAATGGAACTTCTTAATACAGCCATTAGCTGGTGGGATTTTTTTTTTCCATTTACGCATTCCAAACAGAGCCTGATAAGATGGCACTACCATTTAGCCTGAGGTGTGGAATGTTAATCGTGGGATCTCAGACAGTGTGTTTATTTTTTATTTATTTCCTGAATGTGCCACTCAGAGCAGTGTGCCAGATAGGGGTCCTGGAAGGCAAAGGTTCTCTGTTTAGCCTTGGAGCCTCAAGAAGCTGGCAGATTAGCCCCTGCCCCAAGGGCAACACCAGTGTGGTGGAAAAAGGCAGAGAGTAACATTAAGCCGGAGCTGACGTACATTTTTGTTCTGTCAAGAGTTGCCTTTCCCTTCAGGGCTTTGTAAGGAACATGTCGAATGAGGACAGAGCAGTGAACAAGACAGGCATGGTCCCTGCTATCATAGCCCTTGCTTTCTCGCTTCTATGTGGCCACTAGTTAAGAATGCTGTCTGTCGTGGTTTTATGGTTTGATCTCCACTCTATTGAGTTTCAGCTCACTGAATGGTGTTTATGCCCTGTTGACCACCATTTGGCTTTTAAAATCATTCTTTAGTGGCATTTCTGCTGTTTATATATTAGTTTTAATTCCTCGAAGTAAGGGATTTTGATTCCATTTGATTCAATGCTTATTTACTAATTACCGATCATGTTTAAGACTCTGCATTTTCACTCTTCTTCCATTAGGCATAAAGTAGCCCTTCTTTTAAGCCTGGCCCATCCAGAGTCATGAAGGAAGGTGGGGCACGAAAGTGCTCTACATGATGGTGCCACATATCAAATGTCACTGTCTATGTCATAGAGATACATGGTATACATTCTAATGTACAAATGTACATTTAAAATGATCCCCAGGCACATGTCTGGTGTTCTAATAAAAGCATTGTATATTAAATATAGCAAGAAAATTTCCTCACATATCAAATGAGTCCTGTCAGAGATACCTTTTTTTGGGAATAAAAAAAATTTTTTAATGTTTATTTATTTTTGAGAGAGTTTGAGACAGAGCATGACGTAAGAAGTGGCAGAGAGAGACAGAGGCAGAATCTGAAACAGGCTCCAGGCTCAGAGGTGTCAGCACAGAGACTGACATGGGGCTCAGACCCATGAACCATGAGATTATGACCTGAGCCAAAGTCAGACACTCAACCAACTGAGCCACCAAGGCCCCAGAGATACCTTTTTAAAATTCACCTAAAAACACTTTATAATCCAGTGTGCCTAGTGCTTGCTCCTTTCCTCATCATGTAAGGGACCAGAACAATTCCTCTGATTAATTAGGGCAGTGGAATAAACGGGACTAGACTCAGAGTGGATTTAATTTCTAACTATGCAAGTCAACCAGCTGTGGAGCATCAAGCACATCCCATAACCATTTTGAGCTTCAATTTCCTCATCAGTAAAATGGGGATTATCCCCATACCTTATGGAGTTATTAAGATCAAATAAAGTAATTCTGGGAATATGCCTTGTTCCCTGTGCTTGGGTTCAGTTAATGTTATTTCAGTCTGGTGGCTGGGATGGGGACATGGGTAAAGAAGGAAAGTGGGGTGTGAACCTGCCAGACTTAGGGGAGGCAGATTTTAATTCTGTGTCCTCTGGGTGACTGTGAGGTGAGGTCAGGAGACCATTTTGTCCTGGGAAGGATCATCACTGAAGTCTTGAAACTCCCTTCATTTTTAGCAGCCCAGAGAAGGGCATTCAATTTTCCTTGTTTCTGTCTTGGGGATTACAATCTACATTTGCAAGAAAATGAGGGTGTCATTTTCCTAGTTTCCAGGCACCTAGGGTGATTCATTGTAGCATTGGAAGTAGTTAATGGCAATTGAGGTAGCAGCAGTTTGGGGCAGCAAGCAGGACCCTGCCAGAGATCCTGGGTAACTCTCAGGTGTTATTACAACCTGTCTGGCTTTCTGTTGTGCTCCCTGGTTTTTCCATCAAGTTATCTGCCAGTCTCCTGCTCTCATTTCCTGGGCAGAGATTCAGAGGTCAGCCGGAAACCCCTTTGCATTGCTACAGAGGGGCTGCTGCATTGATTCTTGTATTTGGTTTTGATCACAGATTGAAATTAGATTGCTTCCTCTCCTGGCTTGGCTTATGATAGCACTGTGTAGTTTAAGAAAATTTATTTACTGTGCGTTTTGTTTCATGAAAAGCCTGGTAATTTGTTTCTGTCCTCTACTCAAAGAAAATAGGTCAAGGACTGGCCAGCATCCAGGGGTAATGAGGTGTTGGTGAGAAAAACACCACCAGAGAAATGGATCTTTATTAAACCCTTCCTGTGGTGATGGTGGCAATATTGCAGCACTCTAGGTGATGGGTCTCTATTTCCTTATGGCTTGACTGGAATTGGCTGATTCCCTCTCGAGGGGCCCCTGCATCCCAGATGGTGGACTATGTCTAAGTTTGGCAACCCACATTCACCTGATGGAATAACACTTTCAAAGTGTGCGTGCAACTGAGAAGATGGAGGGGACTTAGCACTCAGTTGTGAGCCATGTGTAGATGTGTGTATTCATTTTCAAGTTGTCTTCAAGCTCCTCTGGGGAGGATGAGTGGATGGGGGAGTATGCTTTATCTGTATTTATAGGGAGCTTCCTGAGGCTCCAAGGCCAGAATCCTGTGACTGAAGCTTGTTACAAAGAATAAAGAAAGAAAAGGTGTTCGAGCCCAAGAGGGCAAGGATGGTTACCAAACTTTCTCAGTTCATGGTGTCCTTTGTGTCTCAATTACCTTCGGTGATATTTCTAAGCATGCGTACACACACAGAGTTCCGTTTATTAACTGGTTAGGTACATTCAAATTAGTATTTATGTCCTAACACTTAGTGGCCATTTAGAAAAAAATACACATACATTGGAAGAAAATATATTTATTCTTAATAAATTGGCACAATTACTGTCAATGCAATATGTGCACCTGTTGGGTAGTGCACAACTTCTCATATCTTGGAATCAGATTGGACACCACTACCCTCATCTGCCATTTCACACTGATTTTGTATAGTCCTTGCCTTTTATCACAGCGACCACTGAAAGTTTCACAAAGACATGAGATAATCAAAAGCAAAGCATCATGACTGAACAGTGAGACTGAGAGCTACCTCAAGCTAGTAGTTTGTGGGGTGTTTGACAGCTGTTGAATATTGCTTTGCTTTTCTCCAAACTTCAAACTATTAAAAGATTCATTTTAAATGGAAATTAATTTAAATTCATTTTAATTTAAGTATCCCACAGTGCTTCTCTGAGTATACTGCAGTGATGTGGGGGGCCTCAGCGCATAGTTTGGGAGCCAGGGCCTTAGGCACAAGATGCTCTCAGCTAACTCATAACTGGGAGTGAGCCAGAATTAGGGCTTGTTTCGTCGGCTGTCATTATGAGCACTTCAAATCTCACCTTGGACCCACTGCTAAAGGAAGGTGTCTGAACTTCACTTTGCAGACACTGCATTGGGTTTGATGATTCCAGAGGTGAGGTGAACCCCGGCTATTCATCACAACTAATAACACTGTATGGAGCTCCTTCTCAGCAGCCAGTTCCAATAGGCTTCGTGGGGCTTTCCTCTTTTAACAGCATAACTTCACCCTCAAGGAGAATGCAATCTTGTCAAGACTCTCATGAGCTCAAGATGGATATAGATTCTAGATTCAAAAGCTTGCAATTTGTATTTGACATTTTGCAGGATAATGTTTTTCTTTCCTTGACACAAATTGGGGGAATCAAAATGATTTAAATATTTATTGAATTTAATTAAGGAATGAAATTAAAAAAAAATTTTTTTTCCAATCTCCACTTAAGAGTGTCATGCTCTACTGACTGAGCTAGCCGGTTCAATTCCACTTAGATCTTACTGAAACAGCACCATTTTCAAACCCAGCAAGAACATGCTACAAGTACAGACAAGGATTTCTATGCAAATTGGCAGCAGAATCCCTAAATGCAGATTCTCTGTTCTGAACTGTTAGGGACCAAATGAGGGTCGTTTAAATGGAAAAAGGCCACTTTGCATCCAGTGGAATGAAATTCGCTTTCCACATTTACATTTGTGATGATGTCAGTAAATCTTCATGTTAAAATTTGGTTGCCAGTGACTAGACATCTTCCTGTGGAGGCCTACGGCCTGCACATATTCTGTCATGTTTATTATCCAAGGAAGAGGCTCCTTTCAGCCCCAAATGGGTGTGCGGTAGCAGGTGGGAACTGCCATTGAAGAGTTGAGAGACCCTAAATCTCTTTTCATCAGATCTGAATGTTGGTGGCAATATAGAAACGCATTGAAGTGTTTCTAACAAAGCTGCCCTCCCTGCCTGGCATTCATAGAGGGAAAGAGGGTATTTTGCACCATGACAACAGGTGACCTCTATTTGGAATTGTCAACAAACATTAATAGGCCTTCTAAAACACATATGCTGTAATGTAAGAGACTCGCTGCCTGAAGGGAAGGCCGGGTATTCAGCAGCACTAAGGCAGCTCTTACAGGATGTCAGCAGACGTGGTTAATTGGTAATGATTAGGGCTGTCTGAAAGCCGATTCCCTGAGTTTGGTGAACACATAATTGTTGTATGTAACCCAGAGCGGCTCTGCTCTTTCATCTATATGAAGAGATCAGAAAAGAGAGATTTACGGCTTAGGTTGCCCCAAGCACACATAGCAGGCTTAATTTTCCTTTCCAAGGGAATTTGAAGACTGCTGTTGTGACTAGTTCTCTGTGGCTTATATGGCATGTTGAGGTCACCTGCAAGTTTTTGTTAAATGATTGATTGACTGAAATTAATGATTCTGTCAGAGCTGTAATGGAGGTAAGATGGAGGAGACTGATAAATACAAAAGCTAAAGCAATTCTTATAAATGCACTTATGTCTCTTTCTATTTAAATAAATCAGACAGAATACATATATCCTGGATGGTGTTGGGTGTCCCCTCCCCATTTTCCTCTCTAGCCCTAAGCTGTTTTCTTTTGAAATCTGAAGCTTTGAAATGAGTGGCCATTTATTCAACTCCAACTGTAGGATATTTGAACCCTTTGTCACTTCATTCCTTCTAACCTTTCCCCAAACACCTCAGCCCCTGATAAGGGGCTGATTCCAGTGACTGCCTTAGATTAAATCAACTGAACTCAGCAAGTTGTATTTGAGCTAATGGCTAAGCAACTTGGGGAATGTGGCTGGTGAGTTGGGGAGTGGGTGGAGGGCAGGTGTTTGCTTCTAAATGTCAGATTTCTGAGGCGTGGAAACCACCCTGTAAGGTCCTTTTAGGAAGGCAGTGAAAGCAGCTGTTTAGTGACAGACTGATTTAGGGTTGGGTTCTTAAATCCCATGAAGGGAATCCAGGGGCCAGTTAAGAAAATACCAAAATGACTCTTTTGATTACCTTTCAAAGGGCAAGAGATTTTTTTTTTTATAGGCGATTTATCCAACTTACTTCTAAGTCACAAAAGCTAACAAGAGCCATCTCCCACATGGGTCCAGAGCAGCACATGGGTTATAGGACCTCTTCCTGAAGTGGCACGAGGTTCAAAACTAGGAAGAACATATTGGAAGCAAATTGGCCAAGGTAATGGAGGTACTGTGCACTCCAAGTATTTATCTCATATTTTGTGCCCTTTGGTGAAAATAGGTATGGATTGGGACTGTCTAGTCCTATACATAAGAAAGGCCCCCAGGAATTATGTTGATGTCCTTGCCAGAGCCATAACCAATACCCACAATATTAGAACTGGGAGCTACCCAGCAGTTACTTGTTTCATTGATTTGTGGATTCTAGTGTGTCCTTTTAGAATCATCTGGGATACTTGTTAAATATTCACATTTCTAGGAACTGCTTCCAACCGTTTTATCTAGATATGCCACAGAACTTAAGGAATCTTCACTTTTTTTTAAACAAATTCCAAGGTGACCTTGCAGTTTGTCCCCAGCTTCCAATTCCCTTGTTTAACAAGTGATAAGACCAAAGGCCAAAAGGAGAAACTAAAACTATTCCATTTGATAGGAATAGCTCTCTGAATGGCCTATGACTAGTCTACAGGAAAATTGTATATGGAAATCCTTGGGTTTGAGTAATTTTGGTCATCTTAATCCATGGCTATTTCAGTACCAATCATCTTAAGGTGTGGTAGCTATCGAATGCGTGGCCTCCCAAGTATCTTACAAATGATTCAAATAGGTGAGGTCTGGAAAACTGCTATTTCTTGATGATAGTTAAAACTCCATTGTCTGCATATCATTGAAGCAACAAAGCAATATTTATATAAACTGTCATAAATTAAGGCATTCTGTTGTGGATGGAAATTTTAAATATTTTCCCCCAAAATTTCTAAAAAGGCTAGGACTGACTTGGAATTCTTTATACTCATTCCTGCTGGGAGATAAGAAATGGTGTCCCCTCACTAGTTTATAAACCCATGATTTAATTAAGTGGAGCTCAAACTTGCAGTGCTCCAAACACAATGTTTGTGGGCTTACGTTTAAGGCCTGAATGAATATGAATATATGTATATACATATATATATACATATATATATATATATATATATATATGTAATCATTTTATGAACTTGTGACCCTTGGTGCCTGTAACCTATCTAAGAGCAAATTAAGGAATTTATAAAAAGAAATTTATTAAAGTAGCCTTCTCTTTTTAAATCTGTGTAGCTTCTATAAATGCCCTTTAAAATGTTTTGGAAAGTGGTCATTGCTGAACTAGGGCTAAGTTGCATAAATATTTAGTAATAGATATGAGCGTGTTTCTTGAAGTTGTACATATGTCAGAGTTTCCATAGCTGCTCCTATAAAGCAAAGCCTATTAGCAGTGTGGTGAAAGACAAAGGGACAGTGAGCCTAGATAGATACACATACTTGCTGTTGCCAGGGATAGCAGTGCATTAAATTATCATTGTTCTGGTTCTGTTCTTTAAAAAGCTAAACAAATCTTTGATTGGAGATTGTTTTTGGTTGTCATTTTTAATAATAATTAGTTCCCCTGATCCAATCAGTATCTTTTAAGGTGGTATTAAAACTTCATGACTGGAAAGATACTGTATTTACAGGAGAGGTACTTGCTAGGTCCACAACTGGTTGATTTCACGTGGCCAAGAATTTCCCCAGAACTTCAACTTGGGATTCTTTCACCCTTCAGAATACTGAGTTTTGCTTTATTGTTGTTTTTAACCCCAATTATACTGATTTCATATTTTCTCTGGGAAGAGAGAGAGCTAAGTATATATTTTGTATGTACTTCCAATAGCTGCACAATCTTCAGTGGCATTGAATACAACATATGACCATAAACCTTACACAGAAAAAGAGGGATGTGTAATCTTTGAGTAAAAATTGTGTTAGGATTTACAGTTTTCTGGGCACTGTCATAAGCACGAGGCTTCAAAAGTAAATAAAATGTTGCTGTAAGTAATCAGAGGTCTAAATAGACAATCACTGTGAAACGTGATACAATGCATGTATAAGAGGAGGCCTAAAGAAGGGGGAGCTAAATTCTAAGTGGGGCTTTCAGGAGAAGCAGTGACTCATGAACAAAGAGGAAGAACCTATGAATTCATTGTTTAGCTTGAGAGCTGTAACTTGCATCAACCATTATTGCTATTTTGGTGGTAGAGAAATTAATATAGCCTTCAGACAGAGGGTAGAATCTGTTCAAAGGTACAGAGACTTGAGAGGATGTGGTGTGTTGGAAAATTACAGGTATACAGTATTGCTGGAGTATCATTTACAAGGAGGGTGGTACTATCGCTGAATAGGATCATGAGCTTGACTTTCAAATAGGCTCATACATCCATGTATTGACATGCTGCTTCAAGAGTTCAACAGTACTGAAGGGATATAGAGATTCTGAAATGCTCAAGGTCTCATGATGAGTCTATGAGGCTTAGTTCCTTAGCTTATGAGGCTGTTGGAAAACAGTAGGCCTTACTGTCTCAAAAGCTTAAGTTACTCTCAGAAGGTGATCTAGCTACCAAGTCATCTGTTCCTGCAGATCAACAATGGATCAGACACCTGGATAAAAAGTCTAAAAAGTGCTTTGTCATTCAAATAATTTAAATCTCTGATGGGTGTCATATGGAAGAGGAGCTCCTTAGAAAAAGGTTTTAGGAAAATTAAGCAGGCTTTCCTTCTCTTGCTTCCTAAGTCTTTAATGTGCCAAAGTGCAATATTGAATCTCCAGGAGGACGGTGGAATATGTCCTCATTTCCTAAAATTATTTGTTGGTGAAAACTTTTTTCACAAGTACTTATGTGAAACTAGTGTTGCCTAGAATGCTCTTCGAGTAAACATCCTTTTAAACAGGCTTCCTAATTGTACATCGAGTGGAATTTGCTTTCTCAAAAGTTCTACCCACTCAGTCCCTAAACTGACAGTGAAGAAGGGGTGAGGACCACTTCATTCAGCAAATGCTAAATGTGCCTCCTACTAATTATTTGGCATCGTGTTGGTGAAATATAAAGGGTTGCATTCCTCCCATCCTAACTGGTCACTTTTGCAAAGACACAGCACCAGACCCTGGTGAGCAGTGTGGGGTCTGCTGGGAAGTTTCCAGCAAAATACAACTCTTCTTGACCTTGTACCATTTAAAGTCACAGAGCTATTTAAGCAGCAACCAGGGCATTCAGAAGAGCTGTGACTAGGCATAATGTGCCCTTTGAGGGTGACCATTCATTTGTTCATCTAATTAGCACTCAGCACCTTTGGCTGCCCCACACGTCTTAAAAAAAAAATCTCAAGCATGTGGGGCTTTGGTGCTTGGATTGCAGGGCTTGCATGAAAATCAAGGCCTGGACTTGTATTTATGGAGGTTTCTTCTTTCCACTACGTCTTACCTATTTCCTCAGCCCTGTTCTCAGTAATGCCTGCCACAAAGAACCTCATAAATTTAGCATTTGCAGCTATAAGTTTGTCATTCTTTTCTTGAAATAAGATCGGGGCACTATTATAAAACAGCAGAAGGCTGAATGTGAAAGCAGCCAACATATTGTTGACTGATTCATCTGGGGCATTTAGTTCTTCAAAATGGAAAAACAAAATAGGGTCTAAAAAGCAAACACAGTAAATTAAAAGAATGTTATTCTATGCATAGAACAGCTGTTTTAATACTTGCTCAGTAGGGTCATATGACTGACCCACTTCTTTTAGGATAAAATATGTCTTCCTTTAAGGTTATTATTAAAGACACATGGAGACATTTACTTTGGTCTCCTTGTCAGCATTGTGCCATGTTGTTTTTTTTTTTTTTTTTCAAAGAAAACCTCACCATTTGAATTTGGTTTGGATCCATTATTTGCATGAAAATGATAGTTAATTGTGTCCATGTGATGATAATTAGTGTTTAGCTAAGAGGACCTTGGCATTGTTAGCCCGAGGCGAGGTGTGAGTTACAAAAAAGTGTACTGGTGGTAGCTGTTTTTCTTCTCAGTAACTGCACAGCTCTGTCTGTTTTACCAACTAGGAAAATAAATTAACAGGAAGTGAAAGATTATAGTGTGCACATGAAGTAGGATATAGTTATCCACTGTAGGGGAAAAGCTTCACATTGAGCCCTCTTTGCATGATGGATACTCATTATCTCATTTCTTTAGCTAATACTGAATGCCTATTCTCTTAGGGTCTGCACTGTTCATTACATAATTTAGAAGCTCTAGGAGGACAGGGACACCACAGTAGTGTAACTGAAATCTCTTCTAGTTTTAAATCGGAACCAGAGTCTTCTTGCTCACCTGAGACTTGTCAATGGTCCCAAAGCTGCTAAGTGGCAGGATAAGAGGCCAAATCTTCCTTAATTTGCTTTGCTTGGCACCATTCATTCGGCAAATTTTATCAAGTGCCTAGAACAGAGCAGAATGCTGGGTCAGGGGTCCCTCCTGCCTCACTTACTGGGTCCTGGTCATTGTGGATTATCCAGGCAGTGTCTCTCTCTCTCTCTGAATACCTTAAAGGCCAAGACTAATTCTATTTCTTCTTAGAACATGCAGTTCTCTTTTATATTACACGCATGTAGTTGTATTGTATCAGACATGTAATAAATATCGAATGCATAAATGATAGAATGAATGAGTGATCTCGTCATATTCTAACTTAGGCCAGGGTCCATTCTACCTCCTCTGTGACAGGGGATTATCCAACTTGGTCTTATATTGTCTCCTGGTGATGGGGCCCTGTCTACCTTATAGTGCAACCCATTTCTCTCAGCATCTCTGACTACAGAATTGTACTCACTCTTAATCCCCCATCCATTATAATGTCCCTGGCTCTATCTTAATACAGAATAGGTCAGCTTCCTCTTTCACATAATCCTTCATATACAGCAAGATATCTGGCATATGTTTCTTATCTCCAAATTTAACACAACACTTCCATCAGTTATTCCTCATATAACATAATTCCCCGATGTGTCACCATATTGGATGCTTTCATATCAACATAGCTAATTTAGCCAGGTTTGTTGTTGTTGTTGTTGTTGTTGTTGTTGTTGTTAAGTATGGGGGCAAAGCCCAATGTAGTATTTAATACAAGAAGGAATGATCAGAGTGGAATAGGTCCAGAACATTGCCTTTGTTCATCTGAATTTCTACTTATTCTTATAAAGATTGTGCTATTTGATATTTTATTGTATTTTGTTTCTAGCCATCATGTCACTGGGTTGATTCCTATGAGCTACTGGTCATCTAAACCAGAGGTTTTCAACTGGGCATGATTTTGTCTCCCTGGAGATAGTTGGTACTGATTGGAGACCTAATTGATTTTTACTATTCGCAGTGGGTGCTGATACTGACAGCCCTGGTAGAAGCCAGGGATACTGTTAAAACCCTACGATGTGTAAGACAGCCTCACACAATAAAGAATTGTTGGGCTCAAATGTCAGTAGTTCTGTTATTGAGAAACTCTGATCGAAACTACGTAGTCCTTCTCCTTGGCACCTCATGGAACAGACCTTGATCTTCTGTTATGGGAAGCCTTTTAAATCTTTGAAAGTGACTCAGTAAGATCGCCTCTTCCCAAGCCTGCTGCCAACCATTTCTAAGACTTCCAGTATCTTAACCTGCTAATCACCTACCACTTTGCAGTTAGAGTATTGTTCCCAGCACAGAACAACGCTTTGGTTGACATCTGAAACCTAGGAAAGGACTTCTCAAACTTTACTATGTGTAGAAATCATCTGGGGATTTTGGTAAAGTCAGGCTCTGATTCAGGAGGGCTGAAGCTCTGCTGTTCTAACAAGTCCCCAGGTAGTGATGATGCAGAAGGCCAGTGACCATACTTTGAGAAATAGCAAGTATCCTATTGGAATTATTTGGTCAAGAGCTTCTTCTGGTCCCTTGAGGCAGATTACAAGTGTTTGAGGCTGGGAACCTTTGGCTACCACCCTTGGCTCTGGCCATGTGGCAGGATAGAGCCAACCAAACACTGTGATGCTACAGTGCAAAGGCCAGTGGTCTCCTAATTGCCAGGAAGTGTTTGTAACTTACAGATCCTTGCTGAGGAGAAACAACAGCAAAGCAATATTCCTCTTCTAAATTGAGAACTGCAGGTAGGAGTGAGGGGGGAGCTGCCCCCAATCACAAACTTGGAAGAATGTAATATTCAGTTGTGAGTTGGTTTCTCCAGATATGCATATGTTTATAAATTATCCTAGGAGTTCCTTTTCCTCATTCGCTTTATTGTAGAGTGTATTTCTTTAAAGTGACAGGTTTAATTTTTTTCTCCACTCTGTGTAGATTTCATGGATGATGTAGCTTAATAAATCAAACCGATTTCCACCATTGTATCAAGACTCTTTAATCAGTTCTTTGAATTAATGCAATCAAACGGTTGAATTCTTACATTCATCTCTATATTTACGGCTCTGTTGTGCTTTTTTATTGAATTGGAAGAGGAATATCTTCATTCACAGATGAAATAAAATAAATCTAAGCAGGTTATCCAGTAAACGGACTGGGGTGTAGAGTATGGTGTGTGTGTGTGTGTGTGTGTGTGTGTGTGTGTGTGTGTGTGCGTGCGCACACGCTTATGCATAAAATACACAAAGAGTCATTAGCACAGTTCTAATATTAAGTTTTCTGTTGGGACTTCAGATTCAGGAAACTAGCATTGTATCAAGTTCTATCATAATGGTTCTATTTTACCACATTGTTAACCCAGGGCTTCTCAAACATGTTTGGGGAGCAGAGTATTTGGAAATCATGGTGCTTCTTGAGGAATGCCCTGGATTTTTTATGTGTTCTAGTTAAGAGCACAGAATCTGGAGTCAGACTGCCCAGAGAAAATGTCAGTTCCTCCACGGACTGGCTGTGTGACTTTGTGCATGTTACTTCACCACTCTGTACCTCCTTTCCTAAAGGAAATAGGGATAATGGTGTCTATCTCATGGAATAGCTGTGAGGATTATAACCATAGGTATTTGGACCCATGACAGGCACATGGCAAGAATTCTCTATATGGAGACTATTATTAATATCACTCCAAACTTAAAACAGCTAAACATGTCATTTTCTGCCAAATCAGAAATGCTGTCTTATGATACATTGTCTCAGAGACAACAGTAAAAGGCAGTGAGGATCTAAGAAAAATTACTAGAGGACAGTCATAAATGGCTCTTTTCCTCCCACAAACTGGGGAAGTAACTCCATTATTGAGTTAGAGTCCAGGAGCCCAGGAAGCACAGAACCCAGGTTTCTGCTGAGACAGAGTTTGTATATCAATCCTACCCTACATACTTTTTCACATGTTTTGCAATAGTTTGAGTCCACAGGGCAAGACACACACTTAAACCTCTTTCTTTCTGATTTTACAAGAGTGCTGTGGCACACTAGTCAGTTAAAAATACTCTCTGAAGATATGTGGAGTAAGATCCTACTTTTTAAAATGTGGGGTGCATGCATGTAAATGTGTGTGTATTTAATGGAACTAATGATAGATACATTAGGAAGTGATTATTCTAATTACTAAATAATTCACAGTAGGGTTTCTTACAATAGCAAATGCTTTCCATTTCTATGGGTTTTTTTTTTTTTTGCCAGTTTTTAATGTGGTTCTTAGACATAAAAGCTCTGTATCTTAAAATTCTGATGGCATTCATTGATCAAGATGTATGAGTTTTTGTTCCTTGCACAAGACAGGACTAGGTTAGGATGATCACTTGGGTATACAAGCATAGGCAAACACCATGGTGTTTTAAAACCTTTTTTTTTTTTTTTGAGTTTAGGCCAGTAGCAACAGCCCTATTACTAATCAATTTCATCATAAAAATTACACCTGATATTATATAGCACTCTACGTATAAATCACGTTCACGTGTATGTTTTTCATTTCTCACAAGACTTCTGTATGTTAACTTTCAGTGGCCCAAGTTTAGTATTGACAAAACAGAGACAGAGAGGTAAAATGAATTGTCAAAAGTCACAGGACTAGTAAATGCCAGAGTTAGACCTCAAACCAAGTGTCTCTCCCTCCAAATCCATTGGCCAACTTGGGTACATCTGAATCCATGGTAGCCACATGCCATAACTATCTTAAGTGTTCTCTGAGTGGGATTCAGCATGTGCTACATTGTTTCCCTATAGAATCCCCATCTTTTATTTGTTAGATGCATTTTTCATGATTGGCAAGGATCCTAGTGGACCTTACATCAGATATCTTTTCAAGGAAGAAGCTTCTCAAATCTTGGAAATGATATGATAATCCACCTAAAACTGATGGATTTGTTCTCAGTGAGAGTTCCAGAACTGCTGTGTCTGTCAGCTTTTTCTGGGTAACAAACCATCCCCCAAAATTAGTGGCTTCAAAAACAAGTATGTATTTCCCAGTTGTGCAGATGGGCAACTTGGGCTGAACTCACTTGGATAGTTCTCTGGATCCAGAGTGGTCTCAGCTGTCTGTGTCTGGTCTCCCTCACTACTCTCTCAACTGGGCACTGGGATGGGTGACATGACTGGGATCTCTTTTCATGTAGTCTTTCATTTTTCAGCAGGCTAGTCCCTGTCTGGTTCACATGGCAGTTACAGAGTGCCAAGAACAGCAAAAGGGCAAGCCCTAATGCTTGAGAACTTTTCAAATCACTGCTTGCATCTTCTTTGCTGTCATCAAAGCAAATGCCATGGCTAAGCCCAGAGTTAGTATGAAAAAGACATGGATATAGGGGGCCATTACTGCAACAGTCTACACGCTGCCATATCAAGTTTTCCTTTCCGTCCAAACTTTTGAGTGAAATGTTAATGCCCTGAAAACTCAGGAGGTTCTTTCTCTTCAATGAGGTGTTTCCTTACTGTTACTCCCTCAAAACTCTATCAACTCAGTAAACTTGGCCCTTTACAAAGCTGTGGCTTCTTTCAGTGGTGCTGTCCTGCTTCCCTCCCGTGGAACGGCTTGGCATTAATGAATTGAAGGATTGTTCTTAGTCAGGGCTTTTCTGACTTTTTAATGGTGTGCATGTAACTTCTCCTTGTCAGCTTTCCTTTTAGAAATGCATACGTTTATTTTGAATCCAGAAGCTGGAGTTTTCTGTTTTGGGAAAGAATTTTAATGAAGCTTTATCAGGTGTGTTAACCAAAATGAAGAGGAGTCTTTTGTGCCCAGAGAAAGCTATCAGGCAGTCAGGAGCTCCTTTAGAAAAAGGACTACAGAATGAAGGAAAGCTAAACCCTTCTTTAATGATTTTTCTCTTTTTAAAACATAATACTTTGCATGAAAGTTTGTGTCAAGGAGTTTACCTCATGGAAGGGGAACTTAATGATGTGCAATCTGGGGGAAGGAGCGGACACTAGATGATAATTCCCAAGCAGATGAAAGAGAATATTTCACATTGCTGAGACACATGTGACTTCTTTGGATGCAAATAACAGAAAGGATGATGACAGTTATACCAGTTCCCTGCTTTGGGGAGAAATCACCAGCTTAGCAGCACTAAATGGCAAGGCATTTGTGGCTGAGTTCTTTCCCTGACTAATTGGAAACACATCTCTCTATTTTCCTGTCATTGAGAAAGAACTACTCTTTGGTAAATGGTATTCAGTGGTGTACTTTTTAAAAAACTCAGCCCTGTGCTGGGCTCTTGGTCAGAAGGGAATGAAAATCCTTTCTGATGTCAGAGAGCATGGAGATATCTATATCTATATCTATATCTATATCTATATCTATATCTATATCTATATCTATATCTATAGATATATATATTTCCTTATTACTTTATGTATTTATTCATTCATTCATTTATTCATTCATTCATTCATTCATTCATTCATGTGGAGACAATAAGACATTGGAAGTAACTGGGAGGTTTTCCCATCTTGGTAGAATCTCACCAGCTCTGACATTATGAACTTATCAACTTGAACAAATACCTTCCCCTCTGGCCTCAGTTCCTTCACTTGTAAAATGAGGAGAAGGGAGCAAATGACCCCAAAGTTTTCATTCCTGTAAGAAAGGACTATAATTTGGAAAGATAGACAATTACTGTTTGGTTATAAATTTGGGATAAGTGATTCAGAAAAGGCATTGTGAAATACTGGATTTATGTCAGGACACTGTAAGAACAAAAACAAAAACCAAGAGAACAAATTTTGGTTCTGGTGAAGATTGTGACACCCATCTGTTTATGTACTCATCCTTTCATCTATCTATGTATCCGTCCACCCATCTGCCTAGGTACCCATCCACCCATCTATTCAGGTACCTGTCCACCTATCTATCCAGGTATCCATCCACCTATCTACCTATGTACCTGGCCACCCATCTATCCAGGTACCCATGCTTCCATCTGTCCATGTACCCATCTACCTGTCTATCCAGGTACTCATCCACCTATCTAGGTACTCATCCACCTATCTACCCAGGTACCCACCCACCCATCTATCCATGTAGCCATCCACCCATCTGTCTGTGTACCTGTCCACCCCTCTATCCAGGTGCCCATCCATCCATCTATCCAGGTACCCATCCACCTATCTATGTACCTGTCCACCCATCTATCCAGGTACCCAGCCACCCATCTATCCATGTACCTATCCACCTATCTATCCAGGTACCTGTCTTCCCATCTATCTACCACTTTCTTGTTTTGGAGCAAAACTCAGACTAATCCCCAACTCTAGGCCAAGGGCTCTTTCCCTTTTATGTACCACTTCTTTTGTGCCTCTCTTCTAAATGTCCTAGAAAACCTAGAGCCTGGAATCTGTTTCCTAAGATTGGGGTAGTGTATGGCCATTTCTAGGGCTTAATAGTTCATGAAAAAAAAGATTAAAAAGCCTCTTCCTTCCAGAAAAAAATGTTATTTGAACTACCATCCTCCAAGGCCAATCAATATGGTGGATATTTTTGAGCACTCTGTGCTGAAAGAGTGATGACCTTATGGGAAATTTTTTCCAGAAAGATTGGGAAAGCCCTTATCTTCTACAGTTTACTGGCAGAGTCTAATGTGTTGTAGAAGCCCATGAAAGTGATGTTTTGATGAATGAGGGTCCCACATAGTAAGTAGTAGTTCCCCTAGGACTTAAGAAAACACAGAAGGGCCCATAGCACCTCAGCATCCTCTAAATGCCAATTGACCTTAGCACCCAAGAGAACATTTACAAAAGAGAAGAAAAAACACCTGCTCCTGGGGAACTTTCTCTGGAGAGCTGTGATGTCCTTCCATTGAGGTTTAGAAAAGAAGTTGTTTAACAGTGGAAAGCATATTTAATATAGAGCTTGAGGTAAGAAGGCAGACCAGAGGGGCTGCCTCTCATGTCTTTCTTTAGATAAAGATACATCTGGGGTTTTGAGGTAGATTCAGTTCTTTAAACAAACACCATCATCTACCCCAGGCAGTTTTGTTTGATCCCAAGTTCAGTAATGTGAAGGAAAGTTTCCCAGACTTAATGGCTTAAAATGAAAGAGAATCATGTTTTTCTGTCTGAAACTGGAAATCCAAAGAGTTGCTCAGTCACAATGTTCAGGCTTTTACCTTGTGGCTCAGCTACAGGAAATTGGGAAATTTGGGTTAGATGCTTCATTCACATTCCTAGTTGATAAAGAATGGGAAAGGTTCAAGAATTGTCTGAATCACAAGGCTGCTGAGAGGACTAGAAAATACAGGATTATTTTTCTATAAATTACCTTGGAGAAGGGGGTGGCAATGGAGAAGAAACTGTTAATATGGTCTAGAAGGCTTAGTATAAGTTCTTTATTTTAATGCTGCCAGTAGGTAGATTACACACATATAGAGATGCCAGTCCCCACTATCACAAAGTAATTATTGGTAGAAATTTATTGATGGCAGGATATCCAGATATTTGCTACTTAAAATGGGATCCATGGACCAGCAATATGGGTATCACCTGGAAGTTTGTTAGAAATGTCGAATCCTAGAGACAACCATCCCAGACCTGCTGAATCAGAAATCATACATTCTTTTTTTTTTTTTAATTTTTTTTTTCAACGTTTATTTATTTTTGGGACAGAGAGAGACAGAGCATGAACGGGGGAGGGGCAGAGAGAGAGGGAGACACAGAATCGGAAACAGGCTCCAGGCTCTGAGCCATCAGCCCAGAGCCCGACGCGGGGCTCGAACTCCCAGACTGCGAGATCGTGACCTGGCTGAAGTCGGACGCTTAACCGACTGCGCCACCCAGGCGCCCCAGAAATCATACATTCTTAAGACCTCCAGATGTCTCATCTGCCCATTAAAGTTTGAGAAACACTGACCTGGATAATAAATTCATTGGGATGATGCAAAGCATATATCCTTCCCAGATTCCAGTTGATTGAAAGATACATATCTGGATTGGGTTCTTGATTTTGTTAATTTAAGAGAAAGGGATTTTTTTAAAAAAAATTTTTTTTTCAACGTTTATTTATTTTTGGGACAGAGAGAGACAGAGCATGAACAGGGGAGGGGCAGAGAGAGGGGGAGACACAGAATCGGAAACAGGCTCCAGGCTCCGAGCCATCAGCCCAGAGCCTGACGCGGGGCTCGAACTCACGGACTGTGAGATCGTGACCTGGCTGAAGTCGGACGCTTAACCGACTGCACCACCCAGGCGCCCCAAAGAGAAAGGGATTTTAATCTCCAGAAACTGAACCCAGCAATGGGATACCGCAGCCTACCACTTCAGCTTTACCGCCCAGTTACTAACCATTGGAGCCACCCTAACTTTCTTATTGTTGCCCGCCCATGTTAGAAACTTTCGCAACTCTGTGCATTTCATGTGCTCTATCCACTTCCTGGAATGCTTTTTTCTTCTTCCCTGATCATCAAACTCCTGTCACCTTTCACGAACTTGTTCACATGTCAACTTTTCTGGAAGACATTCTGCATTTTTCCGAAGTAGGATTAACACCCTATTTTTTGTGTAATTATTTCCCTGTTATAAGTATAAATGTCTATTTCCCCTTCTTGACCATGAACTCTGAAGGCTCTTGAACTCCTTATTATCTCCTGTGTGTCCTTGGCACCTGATACAGAACACTATGTAATACATTCTTTTGTTGTACAGCTAACTAAACATATGGATGATCTGACTGGGAATATCCTCTTGCAGCATTCTAGAAATTTCTTATTCTTCCAGACAGTGACTTGGGTTGTTTGTGTAACAGGTGTCTGGATCCCCAAGGCTCCTGAGTTGTGAACTAGGTCAGCACTGAGCAAAATCATCAAGCGGCCTCAAACCATCCTAGGTTCTCTCAGTACCTGCTTTCTACTGTCAAGCCTGGCACCCTTATGATACTTCCTGATTGCCCCAGACTCACATTTAGCCCCTGTATTAAGGCTTATGTTGCCAATTTCCACCCCTCCCAAATCAGAACCTACCTGTTTCCTTAAAGTGTCAGCTACCATTTCTCAAAGACTTACTTGTGCCAAGTGCTCTTTGTATGTGAGAATATTAGCTCCAACCACAACTCTGTAAACATAGATTTCATCATTTCTGTGTCATATTGAGGAAACTATAGCTCATGGTGGTTAAATAACTTGTTCATAGTAGGATGGTTAGGCAGAGCTGGGACTCAAACTCAAGCCTGTCTGACTTGCTTATTGGTGCTTTGAAATGCTGCTCTGTGCCACAACAGGGGTAATGAATCAGCTGGAGAAACCCACCAAGGTGTTAACCTACCAGTGTGTGTAATTGATCAAAACACTTGCTCTGAATGGCACACTGTTTTAGATACACTTTACCAGAGGAAAGAGAGTAATTACAAGTGACCACAGTAGATTCCTCTCTCTGGTCGATTTTAACTTTCTCAAGCTCAGATGAGTCTTTAGGGCACTTTGTTTCTAAGATTAAGGGCTGCTGCCACCAGGCTGTGCTAACACCTTGAAGACCTGTAAAGAAGATCGGGCTGCCATTTTGCCTTTAATTTTGTCCTATTCATTGAGAATTATGCCACATTCATATTGATTTTTGTATTTATTTTTGGCTGGGCAAATGGGTGATCATTTAAAAAATAATGCCAAGAGTGTGTGTTACTCCCTCACATGGACTTAAAAGTTATTTCATATTTATTTCATATTAGCTCTTTTTACCCACCCCCACCCGAGCAACTTCTTTGATTATTCCACTTCCATCTTCTCCATTCGATATGCTGACTGGTGTCCACACTCCAGTAAGGAGGCCACTTCATTCTTGTATGTCCATACACTTCTGCTCTCACCAAGATGCAGTGGTGTCTATTCCAAAACTTGTTTATATCTGTTTTCCTTATATGGTATTTGTAAATATAATTTTATTAAATATTATATGAATCAGTGGTTACCACACAAAAGGAGCTGCTGTTTTATGAATACCAACTTAAGTGTTTTGAGAGAGTTCATAAAGAAAATGTTACCTAATGAAAAAATAAAAAGTTAACAAATCCTGTGAGGATGGGCAAGGGAGCTAAAAGGAGATTATAAAGATGTCTGTGTTCAGTTTGCCTTTCAAGGGTCTTTAAGCTCCAGTCCTTTTTTTTTTTATTTTTAAAAAAAATTTTTTTTTTCAACGTTTTTTATTTATTTTTGGGACAGAGAGAGACAGAGCATGAACGGGGGAGGGGCAGAGAGAGAGGGAGACACAGAATCGGAAACAGGCTCCAGGCTCCGAGCCATCAGCCCAGAGCCCGACGCGGGGCTCGAACTCACGGACCGCGAGATCGTGACCTGGCTGATGTCGGACGCTTAACCGACTGCGCCACCCAGGCGCCCCGAGTCCTTTTTAAAGAAACCCAAACCGGAAATTATGGGTGACATTCTATAACTATTGGGGGTCAAGAAAGATGAGGCAGGACTGTATCAGAAGGCAACTGACAGGGAAACAGGGACTTGGATACTAGGGTCAAATGGGACTTGATTCTGCCGACAACCTGACTGAGCCTGGGAACATATTCTCCACTGGAGCCTCCGGAAGAAAACTCAGCCCAGCCAACACCTTGGTTTGGCTTGGGAGACTAGAAGCAGACACATCAGCTGAGCCCCCTGAACTTTTGACCTACAGAACTATGAGATAATAAGTTTTTGTTGTTTGAAGCCCCCAAGTCCATAGTGAATCACTACAGCAGTGTTAGAGTGCTAAGCTGTATTAGAATGTACAACCACCATCAACTCCCCTGCCATTTGTGTATTATCAGGATCCTGTGCCTGTTTTTTCCAGAACTTGTTCCTTACACACTCCTGGGCTGGGCATGTTTGGCTGTCTCTGCTGGTGTTGGCTCAGCCTACCTTTCGACACTTACCTCCAGACAAACCTTCTGCCCTCATTATGTTCTTGGCCTCTCAACCGCCTGCGTAAATCCGGTCTGTCTTTCGAGGCACATCTTGACAAGGTGCAGGTCATTTAATTTCCTTTGGTCACCAACGCAGCTTTCTGTGTTGTTCAATCAGCCTTTTGTCCTGTCTGGTAGGGCTGGCTCTTGCCTCTGTTTTCTTCTTCTCTCTCAAATAGATGGCATGCGTTTTAATAGCAAGGAGCATGTGCATGCACGCTGATGTGTTTTGTTTCCTCTTTATGTCCAGCACAAGAATGAGCACATCCTACATGATTGAGAAATTGAATTGTACCTGACAGAGCCACATGATCTTTATGAATACCCACAGAGCTCTTTTGTGAATACTGGTTCATATCTGGGGCCTTTGCCTCTGAGCATTGACTCCTTTGATATCAAGACAATGATGTGATATCTTCTTAAAGTGTCTTTTAAATGACTTGTTTAAATGGTTTTTGTATCCCAGCAGTTTGGGTTCCCAAGGTGAGTCTCTCCCTGGACATGAATCCTGGCCCCTTGGGTACCTTGGCTGCTTCCCGTGCTGACCTGTCATCTTGCAACACTTTATGAGCATCACCTTGGGTCCTCTCTGAGCAAGAGTGCCCCTGCAGCCCTAGCACAAGAGGACACCACCCAGGGAGAATTCGCAGAGTGTTGATGTGAGGAGTGGTAGCCAGAGAATATATTGAAAGCATTTGATTTTTTCTACTGTAGCTATCTGTTCTTCATTCCATGCTAATAGGATAATTTGATCGATGAATGCGCTGGGAAAAAGCTAGAGATGCATAAAAAGTGTGAAAGCACACAGCTACAAATGAGTGGGCAGATTTACCACCTTCTCCCCAGAATCAAATCTGTCTGCCATCCGCACTGGGTACGAGACAGGCAGATCCAAGCTTTGGCTTAATTACACATAATTTGGGTGACAGCTGAAATGCAAACCTAAACATTCAATCAGTTAAAGATACACAAAATTAAGCATTTCACACAGTGTCCAACCCCTTCAATCTTTATTAATACTTTAATTATGTTAATTATACCATGGTTTCAAGCCCTGCTACTACAACAAGCAGGGGGTGGAGGTGGGGGGAAGAGGCAGTCCTCTGAGCACTACAGCTAAGTAATGAGTGCATTCGAATTAAAAGTATGAATGGAATGCAAAATAGCAAAGAATCACAAATACATAATTCAGCAGTTTACCCACCCTGTTCACACTGCTTTCCTCCATAATGACTGGCAATGTTCCTGGAGGGGGAGCCCACTGTCTGACTCATTCTCTGAATACAGTGTACATAGTAAGTGCTCAGTAAACATCTGTGAATTAATCTGGAACTAAAGATGGTGAGATTGTATCAGTAGAGGTAAAAGGAAGTGAGCAGATATCTGGGATATATTTTAAGGTGTCAGTGACCAAAATTATTGCTGTTTGTTGTTTATGGGATGGGGGCAGTGGTGGAGGGGTGGAGGTGGGAGGAAGAGTGATGGGAACAGAAAATGACCACTTATACAGAGGCTCACCATTGCTTCTTTCAAGTCACTTTGGTTCCCTGGACTTAATTTTTTTCCCCCTCTGCTTCTGACAAATGAAGAGGAGGATATTGGACCTTTAGGGTTGTTTTCCAATTCTGTGCTCTTGGATTCCTCGAAGGAATGTCAGGGACTGCACTGTGTATGTGTGTTGGGGGTTAGGGGTATATGGAGGAACAACTCTGCTTTTATTTACATATTTTATATATTGGATATCTAAGATTTTCTTTATGAAATTTGCTAAAAAGTAGTTTGAGAGCTTCTATATTTAATGGCCTTTTCAAGTTCCAGCCCACCCACTCATTGCCTCTTACATCCCACCTGTGTTGGGAGTCTTTCTATGTGCCCTTCATCCTGGGAATGTTGATTCTCATGGTTCACCTGCCTTTTTAGCCCCCATGTAACTTTTATATCTCATCTCCCATGCCTTTGTTCATCTTGTGCAACCTGCCCCAAATGCTCTTCCTCTCTCTTTGAACTTATGAGCATCATAGTTCACTAAGCCTGATCAGAGTTTCCTCCTCTGGGAAGCCTCCCCAGACTGCACTAGTCAGTGGTGCTTTCCCTTCTTTCTGAATTCCTATGGCTCTCAGTGTCTGACCCGCATTTACCACCCCTCCTTTTTTTCCATATGTGTAAGTCTTATCTTCCAGACTAGATTATCTATCTATCTATCTATCTATCTATCTATCTATCTATTTTTAACATTTATTTATTTTTGAGAAAAAGAGAGTGTGAGGGGGAAAGGGACAGAGAGAGAGGGAGATACAGAATCGGAAGCAGGGTCCAGGCTCTGAGCTGTCAGCACAGAGCCCCACGCGGGGCTCAAAGTCATGAACTGTGAGATCATGACCTGAGCTGAACTCAGATACTCAACCATCTGAGCCACCCAGGCACCCCTAGATTATCAATTTCTTGACTGAGGAAGCATTCAGTCTTTTTTTGTGGTATTCCTTCCACTTTGCCTCAGACTGACATACAGATGACTTTTCAAGAAGTCCTATTTATCTTACACACCTAAAAAGTATTTGAAAGGGGTTAAACACATTAAATCAAGTGATCCTCTAGCCAGGGAGCATTCACTTGCCCAAACTATAACAATCAATAACTGTGTTCTAGGATTTTGACTTTATAGTTTGCTGCGCTGAAACAAAAATGTCATTTGAGTGACTTGTACAAGATAGGTTTTTGGACTTTGGGAGGCTGACGTGTACAGAATCATCAGTTATTTGGGGTATCCTTCTAATGTCACCAGAGAAAGCTTGGAGATTGGTAAATCTGAAATAGAAACACGGTGCTTATTTCAGAGAGTTCTTCAGTTTTGTTCTTGGTGAGAACTGCTCTGTGTCTCGGCTTCTCTCCCAGGTGGCCTAAGCTAAATATCCTCAGAGCCACACCTGTCATTCTCATATTCTCTGACACTTGCCAGTATAATTCTTCCTGGAGCACAGAATTGGCATTGGGCCTCTCCATGGAGGTCTTGGTAGCCAACCCAGGACCCAGGTTACAATCTTATCACTTCTTTTTTTATGTCTATTTATTTTTGAGAGAGAGAGAGAGAAAGTGGGGGAGGAGCAGAGAGAGACACACACATACACAGAATCCAGATTAGGCTCCAGACTCCGAGCTGTCATCACAGAGCCCAACACAGGGCTCCAACTCAAGAACTGTGAGCAGAAGTTGAATGCTTAACTGACTGAACCAGCCAAGTGCCCCCTATCTTATCACTTCTTAATTGTGAAGCCCATAGGTCATCAGTGTAGGAGCTAATGTTAAAAAAGCCACCACCTTATGTGGCACCTGGGTGGCTCAGTCGTTAAGCATCTGGCTTCTGCTCAGGTCATGATCTCATGGTTTGTGAGTTCAAGTCCCACGTCGGACTCTGTGCTGATGGCTCAGAGCCTGGAGCCTGCTTTGGATTATATGTCTCCCTCTCTCTCTATTCCTCCCCTGCTCAATCTCTGTCTCTCTCTCTCAGAGATGAATAAACGTTAAAAAAAAATCCACCACCTTACTCATTTCTTGGTCTAGAAGCAGAAAAAGAAGGCTCTTAATTTCACATGACCTCAAGGGTTATCAAAAAGAAACATGGCCCAAGTGCATTAATCAACAATTAGGGACTCATTATTATTTCAAGTCAACTTTGTGTTTGGAGTGGAGAATATGGAAGTAACATATGGCACGATTTCTGCCCTACAGACTTTTCTTTTTATATGGCACAGAATTATAAACACAAAAAACTGTAGAATAAAATAAAAAATGACTAAGTGCTAACTTTGGTTCCCAAATACTGTAAGAATTCAGAAAGGAATAGAAGATGAGAAGGGGTTAAGCTGTTGGGTCCAATTTTTTCACATTCAAAGATTCTATTACAGCATATACTCATTGGACCTCCACGACTTTGGGATAAAGTGTCTGCCAAAGTTCACCGACTAATCAATAATTCATTCACACCCCACTAAAAATATGAATACTGCCACCAGTTAGTCCTTCTGGCAAACAAGAGAGAGACAACCCAAAGTCTCTTTGGGTTTATTAGCTTTGAGAAAATGTGTTTACTAAATTCTGGGGGGATCTGTCATCCACATTGGGGATCCTATACCAAGAAGTGTGTTCATAACCCTGGTAGAAGTTGATACAGTAGAAGATCAAGATCAAAATAAGTGAAAGTGGCATAGACTTTGCAGTAACTAGGACTTAGTCTAGCTTTGGGTGGGTTGGGGAGTAGCAATGTCCATAAATTCAATCCCTTCATTCCCCATTGCTGAACTATTCTAGGGCCAACCATCTAACTTCCTTTCCTTCTCATGTTGTGAGCTCATTCTTACCTTACGAATGGATCAAGGTGAACCATCATATCCTGAGTTGTACTGTTTTGCATCCCCAAAAATGTACCCTAATCATAGCATATGTGATCTTCAGTAATCTTTGAGAATTTTCCATCCCATTAATGTCTTCAGTTACAGCCATGGTTTTAATTTTAAAAAAGGTAATTTTGAGAATGTTATTGGTAATTTGAAGACCTATTTCGCATTGGCATCTGCACTACCATTCATTACCATAGGTATATCCTTGCATCAGTGGTTATGCAGACTATAATAGGGGGTCTTGGAGTGCCCCTTCACCACATTGAGTTGTGAGTGGAAGATCCTACCTTTGTGATTTTTACTCAAAACCTTGGTTGTATCTTCTTAGTAAAATTAGACTATCGTTTGAAAAGTATAAGTAATTATCTCTATTAGTTGTTATCTCCTCAAATTCAAACACACGACATCAGGATTTCTCCTCAATGGCAAAGTTATAGACTTGGTGGTTAATTAAACATCTTTTCTAATCAAATTAACTTTCATTTCCTAAATAGAGGTTTTTAACCTAAAAGTGGCTTTGAAACATTGTTTCTTTCAGCCATCACCTATGAAAGGAAAGATAATGTCCCTTCAAAGGGCTCCTCTAGCAGTGAATAATTATTCTTTGTTTGACTGCAAATGCACATTCCTTAAATAATATATTCGTAAAGTTTCATAAATTATTTCAAGATGTATTAAAGAGCATTGGAAATAGTTCTTCTCCCTACAGGAGGTTGCCAAGAATAAGTTTTGTCCTTTAAAATTTGAAACAAATTATTATTCACTGGGGGAGCATCATGGGAGCCTCCCCCAGCTCCAGCTGACAGGGACAATTTGAAGTAACCTGTTAATGGCAAAGCTTTTAAAATTTAGAGATATTCTAAGCAGAGCAATTTTTAAAAATTAAAACCATAGCTGGGGGATTGCTTTGGAGGTCATGCAAAGTTAGGGGCACTACACATTTACCTGGATCATGGCCTGGATTCCAGCTGCCTGGGTTACGTATTACATCATGGCCCTGTGGAGGTGAGTAGGACTGGTATGTCCCTGGTTGAATTTCACCTAAATGCTTCCAGGCTTAATTCTCCTGAGACCTTCAGCTTGGTCATAAAATACAGCATTACATAGCACAAAGGCTACTGTACTAGAAGTTATGAAAATGGAGTTCCAGTCCCAAAAGTCACATAACATGAAAGAAAAGAAAAATTTGTTCATTTATATAGTGAAGGGGTTGGTTTAAATAATCTCTCTTATTCCTTCTAACTTTAACATTTTGTGGGTTTTTTTTTTCCTGTAAGATGTCCCCTGTATGAAATACTTATGCAGTGCACGTTTTATGTAAACTATTTACTCCATATGAGCTCTACCAACTAAAGATCATTGCTATCTCCTTGGAATATCATTTCTTTCAGTTTTTGTTTCAGCTGGTATGTAATACCTAAACTTTCAAAGATTATTGAGTAGGGTGGTTGTGACATCAAGGAAGCCTCATTTGCCCATCTGAACTGAGATCTTTTTGAGTAAAGCAAGAAAACGAGAAGGCAAAGGAAACTAACACTGGTTTGGGCACTCACTATGTGCCGGGAGCTGTACTTGGTGATTTTGTAGCTTTGATTTTCTGCTATTAAGAGTCAAGTGCAGGGCTGAGAACACCAGAACCCTCAGTAAATGCCGCCTGGATTAAACGGAACCACCTGCTGCATAACTAATGGGGCCAGTGCTTAAAAAGAAAATCATTTTCTTTGCAGCTGTTCTTAGAACCTGCCTGTTTCTCTTCTTTGGAAATCTAATTCTAAAATATCATCTCACAGCCAATTAAAATGGTAAATTAGAAGCACTTGGGCAAGAATGGTGTACATAGGGTGATAGTGGGGGACATCAGCCAGGACCCAAAGACATGGGCTTGAGCTGTTTCTCTCATCAGTCTGTTATATTATGCATTTAGCATGGGCGAGAGCATGTAGGAGCACATGACGTTGTTTTAGAAAATAGGCTGAACTTGGAGGTTTTGGCTTTTCCTGTGTACCTGGGAAATAGCAAGGTTACCCTTAAGGGATGAAAGAGGGTGCTCCCTGAGATGACAAATGAAAGGCATGCCTGCTGTCATTCACAGTAGCAGTTGTTAATTGATCATGACTCTCTTTCCAACTGAGCTCCAACAGCTTCAGCATCCTTTGGACAGAGCTCTCTGGATGGCCATTATCAAATGATAGGTGTTGGCACAGGAGATGAAATCTGTTTGTCAAGATGTAGGCTAAGTAGTAGATTCTTTTTAAAAAAAAAGGTGCATCTGTCATATATTGGGGTAATTCAAAATACTTTTAAAGTGCACAAAAGGACTTTATGAAAGTATATAGTAAACATTTTTCTTCTACCTTAGAAGTTAGCCACATCCCAATTTACTTAACTACTGTGTTCTTGAGAAAAGGGAAATTGGAAGGAAAGTTGCAAATTGATCACATTGTAAATTGCCTGACATATAAATGGTCCTATGTGAGAGTTGTTGATAAAATGTGGAGCATGTGTATACGGGAATATCGATAGAAGCAGTGGCAGAGCAGATATATGTAGCACAACACACTGAATCTCAGAAACAGAGGACTTGAGTGAAAAAAAGAAAGATGACACATGTAACCATATGACTCACATAAATTAAAAATACTTGAGCACAAAAGTAAGGTTTCTTTAAAAAGACATCAAAAATATTGACCAAAAAAGAAAAGATTGCTAAATTTTGGTCTACTAAAATGAAGAAAGTTGTTAATCACAAACACCTGAAAAAAATGGAAAAGACAAGTTACAAATTAGGAAAAAATATTCTTCATATACACTGTTGATAATGGATCAGTATTAAGAATATATAAAGAACTCCTATAAGCCAAATAAGAAAACTACAAACAATACCTTAGAAAACCTAACAGAAAATAGAGACATTTTGCAGAGGAGGAAATATTCATAGCCAAATAACATAGGAACAAGTATGTTCGACATTATTAATGATTAGGAAATTGCAAAGAAAACACAATAAGATTTTTTCACACACACGACTGGCAAATGTTGTTTTCTGATATACTGCTGACAGGAGGACAAATTAGTGCTATACTTTTAGAAATTATTTATCTAAAGTTGAACATTAATATACCCCCATGGCCCAGCAATTCCATTGTGACACGTGTATAATAGGAGACATGTAAAGAAAGTCCTTGGGGTTATTATTTTTAATAGCAAAATCTGAAATTTGCATATGTATTTTTAATGGAACATTATACAGCTGCCAAAACAAATGAAGTGACATATAATAACATAGGTATATCTTGCAATATGGTATAAAGTGAAAAAAATACATTTTTTTAAGAATTCATATGATAAAAAAATCCACATGGATTAAAATAATTGCCTCTGAGGGGGCAAATGAGAATGGGGAATGAGGATAGAAGGAAAAAGTTTAATGTATATTTATTTTTATATGTAAATAGATACAGCATTTTTATATATGTGATATGAATTATCTTAATATATATTATAAGACTCTATTTTTTTGTCTTCCTCTTGGCTTAATTGCATGACTTACTTGAGACATAGATGTACTTTGGTAATATGATTAAGAAGATTTCACAGAAGGGCTCCATGGCCCAAAATTGCATCCTATATATATAGAAACTATGCTTTCAAACTCAACATTAACAATTCTTAGAAACCAAAGCATTGTGTCTCTAGGAGCAGCCTCTCAGTTTGTTATCAAACTAGACCTTTATCAGGTGGTCTTTGGCAGCATGGATTATTTGGTGACAGAGTACACCTTGAGGACATGGGGATGAGAGTGATGAGTTCTGGTGTGGGGCAAATCCAGAGATACATGTAGATGGAAGGCATTGGTAGAAGAGAGAACATGGCCTCCTTGGTGAACCTAGAGAACCGCTAGGACATTGACACTCTGAAGGGGGTGGCGGAAGAAGAGGATTTCATTTTCTATTACTGTTTGTATTGCTTTCCCATGGATCAAGGGAAAATAGACTGGAAAAGAGATTTGGGTAGACAAGGGATAAGGATAAAAAGATGGGAAAATATGAAGGAGCAATTTTACCTTTTCAACAAGCTTTCAAGAGATTCACACACTCATTAGGGACCTCATCTGTTTTTAATTTTCATTTTAAAATGCAAACTGTGCATTATCCCTCTTCTCTTATGTTTGTTACCTATGTCTGTAGGGTGCGTGATGCCCAGACCTCCTAGGGGGCACGTTGGCTCTCCCAAGATTGCTCTCTCCAAACACAAGAATTTCAGAGCTCCTACCAGAGTCCTTAAGAAATACTATCCGGGCATAATGATTAGAAGGAGGAGCAAAAGCCATGGATGTGCTGCCATCTTTGTTGCCTTCCCTTCCCCCAGAGTCTCTCCCTACTCACCCTGTAGTTTTTCATCCTGACGGGATTCAATCCAGGGACATTCAGTAGCAATCGCTTCTGGAGTGGGGGGCCTGGCAGGCGCTTAGAACGCCTGTATTTGGAGTGGAGTTGGCTATTGTAATACTTAGTGAATGGAATTTCATTAGGTCCTTATCTGTGTGCAGTGAGGAAAAGAGGTCCTTTTACACAGTGCTTGTAATGGAGTGGAAAATTGCATTTCCCCCTCGCTCAAACAGTGCCATTAGTGGGGAGGCAGACTGTCTGCAGAGAGTGGGAAGCCACCTCGGGCGGTGAAGGGCTGACAGCCCAAATGATGGCAGTGCCGAGAGACCCGGAAGATATTAAAATAAAAACAGGTTGTGTTGTTCTTTTTGTCCTGTAGCAGTTCTCCCCTGCAATGCAGGGAGTGATTGGATTTGAAGCACTGAGAAAAACATGTTAAGTAAGAAATTGTTTAAATAAAGTTGTTTGAGGATGAAAGTCTCCCCCAGGCATGGAGGGGAATGTAGTTAGCTGCCTACAACTTATAGATACCAAGAGGCAGTACGTTTTTGAGCCAGGCAAGTATGCCAGAAGCTTGAGAAGTAAAATATACAAATGAGGTCTCCTCTTTGATCATTCGGGGGGGTTCCAGCCCTCCTAGGTAGGTGTGTGCGGGCACTCAGATGGCCGGTCAGTGGATTTTCTTTTCTCTGCTGTCTGAGAATTGCACATGAGAACTATGGGCATAGTGAAAAAAAAAAAGCCAGCAGGGAAATCCACTAGCTGTGCAGAGATACTGTTCCTGCACTGGTAGCAAGAGAGTTTCTTTCTTTGAGAATTGGTGTCAGTTGTAGTCCCATGGGAGCTGCCAGTGTGATAGTGGAGGCATGTACAATGTGTCCTAGGGCAGTCCTAGGTCAAAGAGATGACAGAAACTGTGCAGCTCCTGGGCATAGGTGAACAGCAAATGCAAGGTGGTCCATGCCAGGTATGTTGCGAGGAATCAGTGAGAAAGCCCTTTGTCAATGTCAAAGGGCACTGAGAAAATAGAACTAGAAGTAGAGTCTTCTGAAAATATGGAATCATGGAACCATTAGGATGTTTGGTACTTGAGCTGCACAAGACCTTCAGAATTATCTAATCCAATTATTTCTTGTAAGGATGAAGAATTTCTTTCTCGTGAAACAGAAATAATAGGTCAGAGTCCTGTGAGGCCCCTTCTACCACCAGTTACTGTACACATCCCTTCACTCTTTTCTGTGTTTACTTGGCCACTCTCTACTCCATTCCCATACTCTTCAAGGGAATTTTCTTTCTTTTTGGTCTGTCCCTTGACCTTATCCTCATGCTTCTGCCTGCCAGACATTGAAGATTTTGGGGGGATCAGCTAACTGCCAACCATTCTGTTCTTTTACATGTTTGTCCTCTAATATCCCTTATGTGTACATAGATCAGAGCTTAGAAGATATGACCTGTGCATTAGTAGGGCCCTGCTTGGCATTAACACAGGTTGCTGAGGCCTGACCTAGGATATTGTCAAATATAATTTTCAAAAAGTTAAAAAATCTGACTCACACAAATGCTATATAAACATATATATCATTATTTCAAATTATTCAAATACTTAGGTCAGTAATGAAGGTACTAGTAATACAGTAGAGCTGGTTCCTTTTGAGGAACTGGGTATTTATAGGCGCTTAAAAAAAAAGAAAAAAGGACAGGGTCACCTGGGTAGCTCAGTCAGCTGAGCATCTGACTTCAGCTTAGGTCATGATCTCACAGTTCATTAGTTCAATCCCCACATTGGGCTTACTACTGTCAGCCTGTAAGTGCAGAGCCCATTTTGGTTCCTCTGTCCCCATCTCTTTGCCCCTCCCCTACTTGTGCTTTCCCTAAAATAAATAAATATTAAAAAGGAAAAAAGGATGTTAGATGAAGATTGCTACGTTAGATACAAAACTGACCAATGTCTCTTAGCGCAATATAGTCATAACTTCTTAGTATCTTTTCCTTTTCCTTTTCCTTTCCTACCAGACAAAACCTACAATTTAACTTGTGACTTCACTGTGTCTGGAGCATAATCAAGTAGTGAGCAATGAAGTCAAACATAAGTATAATCTCCTGAAGAATTAAATAGTCCTTGGGAGGACCTATCTTACAATGCCAAAGAATGCCATTGAAAGGATATTCTATTCTGTCCTTTTTAGAACCCCTACTTCCTTATTTCCAAGTTTGGGATACTTTTTCTTAACCTAATCCTGAGATTTAAATCTGTATTTCTTTGAAATGCACCAGCATTTGGTGTACCTGGCTCTAAAGACTCTACCCCGTGGAGTAAAGCCCCAACTAGTATGTTAGGTTAATTAGATGAATTAAATTATTTTAATTAAATAATTATTATAATTCATTAATTATGTTAGGTTAATTAATTTAACTTTTAACACATTTATTGTATTGTCCCTATGTGCTAGCAACTGTGCTAGACTTTAACGTACACTGGTGAACAAAACAAACAAGGTTGTGAGGTTCAAGATAAGAGAAATGCATATATAGATGGGAAAAAAAATTATAGAAAGCCTATCACATTGCCTTTCCCTGGTGTCTGAGTCACAGGATGTTGTGACTTCTCCAGGCCTCTGCCTGGATTCGTTTAGATAAGTAAGAGTTGGTTACATTCCATCAAATTTGGTGAGATGTGAATGGCAAAAAGGAATTTAGGGTAGTTGTTCATGGGTTGTATGACCTTGGTTACTACATGCCCCTTGGGTTCAGTTATCCAATGAGTGCTCAGTACGTGTGTGTGTGTGTGTGTGTGTGTGTGTGTGTGTGTGTGTGTATCAGTGATGTTAAAAAACAAAATTAACAAAATTCAGCAGAATAAATTTTAAAGATCTTATTGGCTTCTTTTAATGATTCATGAATTAGGGAGCATTCAGTCTAGCAGATAGAAGCTCTGAGGATCTGTACAAAATGGAAAACTTTTACAGTCAGAAGGGGGCAGAAACAAGGAAGTAATACTAAGCAAAAAAGTGGATTTATTCTTGTAAGGATACTTTCCTCTAGGGATTGGCAAGGGTCTATCAGGAAGACTGCCTAACTAATATATCAGGTGATTCCTGACTGCTAGTTTAAGAATCCATTTCTGGGACAGCTGAACCTGTAAATTAAGTCTCATTTTGGTGACATGGAGCTTAGCATTTGGGGCTTATTGTCTTGTTTTTAACAGTCAAATATACTGAACCCTGCTAGCCATGGATCTTTTCCATTTATTTGTTTGCTTCTTTATCTCTCTACTTAATGACTTCATTAATTATTCTAAATCTTTTCTTAGGCAAGAGTCTTAGAGTGAAGTACATAATTTCTTGTTCAACACCCCCCCCCCCAGTATTCCTCCAGTGTTATTGACAACTAGCTCCCTACCAGGGTCATACTGTACCAGTGGTTACTTTTCCTTAAGGAGGGGTATTACTTCCATTTCAGATCCTCAGTCTTTGAAGGCAGTGTGAGCATTAGTGAATTTCTGAAGGCCCAGAAAATTTTGGGATGATTTTTGTTTCTCAAGAAGCTCTTAGCCAAGTTACAAAGCTATCCTTGTAATCATCTGAATTTCTTCTTGGAGATTATCCCTGAGGAGGACTGGCGAAATAAGGGTGCTGGCCAAGGAATTACTGGGCACTTCTGCCAGTCTTCCACAGTGTGAGCCAATAGAGGCTAACAGAGAAAATGGATGACTTTAATATCTAATTGGCATACACAGTATTTTGGGTAAATATTGGCCAAATATAAGGCACTACTAGACCATAAAAGGATGGTAGAGGCATAAAAGGAGAAACTCTCAATGTGTTCGAGGGGACAGGAGATACCCACAAAGCACATAGCTACCTGTATAAGAATATGCATGCTGAATACCAACGGAGTGGTGCAGGCTACCGGTGCTTCCACGTCAGTCAGTGTGGTCTGTAGAGGGCAGGAAATGTTTCTAATGGAAAATGTTGGTCATAATTTAATCCATGAAGAATAAATACAGTCCAGATTTTATTTGGAGGGATGTGTTGGCTATCCTAAAGAGGATGGAGATGGGACATTGGAAAACAAAAGCTTTGGACAACAACGTACCAAGTGTGTCGTTAGGGTGAGGGTGTGGTGTTCAGGGTAGACTTAGGATTGTATACAGCTCCTCTTTGATAGCTGCTCTAGCAGTACCCAAACTGGGATGCCCTGTGTCATTAATATAGACTTAGATGTTCATCAGTAGCCAGTCTTACGACTCCCAGTTTTAGGTTTGTTCTGAGTCTGCACTAACTGTAAGAGTTCGAGTTACTTCCTAAATCAAGCAGCACCAAGTAGAAGCAAGGAACTCACCCCTTTTAAAAGAGACGAAATGTTTCCCGTTAATGCTGTTGCTCCCACACAGATTAAAGCTTGTATCAGAAATTAAGCTGTTCACCAGTTTTTTAATCAAATCCTAAATATGACATTCTTCATATGTGAGGTAATTGTGTGTTTGTATGTAAATTCCGGGAGAATATGTTTATTTGGTTATAAATCCAACTATAGTTTTTGAAAAAAAGTAGAAATCTGGAAAAATGAGTAAACACAATTAATTAGATGAGATATTTATCCTTAGTTTAAATTAGAAAAATTACTAAGAGGAGCTATGAAAATCTCAATTAAAACAACCAGCCTGATTTTATTTTTCACTGTTCTAAGAGCCCAAAAAAATGCATGAGTAAAATAAATATATATTTGGGGATGACACCATCTTGGCATTTCCAGGCATTCTTTTCTAAATATATTCTTTATCTGAGCTGTCTTGCAATACTTTTAATATAATTAAAAGCACATAATGAGTGCCAGACTTGTCAATTTCAACAACAAAGTGCTGAAATTTGCAGTGAAACTGAGAGATCCATCTCCCACACATTGTAATGAATAGGTTCATAAAAGGAAAATAGTTTAATTACATTTTAGTTCATGGATTGTTAATAGGCTGGAGTATCTAAATTGAATAATGTGATTCTGGTAATAATTATGTGTAAATGAACTTGTTTAAATGATATTTTACAGCTTCTTTATAAAATTACAGCTAGAGGCAATCCAGTGATAGACAGACAAAGGCCATGCAAAAATTATCATAAACTATTAGCTTGTTTGCAAAGGGTTTTATGTTAATCTTTTAGTACTTAAAGCAATCTGCAATTAACATATCATGGGGAGCTGCCTCCGAGCAAAGGCATGCAAATTGAAGTGCTTAGATAAAAAGCCATTCACATTGGGGGGAAAAAAAGGAAAGAAAAAAAAAAAAAGAAAAAGAAAAAATCAAAGAAAGGGTGGCAAAGTACTCAGAGGGTGCTGGTTTTATATTTGAGATTAAGGAGGTGTAATGATTGTGTTATCTAACTATGGCTGTAATTAAAGCTTTTCTCCTGCAGACATGACAATAGATACTGCATTGATTTCGGTGTTTTAATTGTGAAAGTCATTTTATTTCAGGGCAGAAGATATGAATAGCCTGAATCAAAGGGCTAGAAGATTGCTTTGTTGATAGTACTTGTTCAACAGCTGCCTAGCTGCTTAATACACAAGTGTGGAGAATACAGAGAGACCCAGGGAGGTGCTGGGTATTGTAATTCTCCTGCTGGTTTCCTTTCCTTTTATGAAAAAGGCGAGGATCTGCGTACTGATTGTAAACAAACAGCCTTTTCATACCTCACTGATGTTTTTCCTCCCCAACTTTGTAGAACAAAAGAAGTCATAAAGGGCCTTGAACTAACTTTACTACTGCTCCTTTTAAGCTACAGAAGTTTATGCAAAGTAATAAAACCATTCTTGCTGGCCAAGATATCACCCCTCTAATGAAGAACAAAAATCTCTGAGTGGCCTCCGTAGTTATCACAAATAGCCTTATGACAGAAACAGTTTGTTGGGGAAAGATTGGATTATTTACATTCAGGGCATATCCACAAAATCTCACACACAGTTTGAGATTAGGATTTATCAGTTTTTATATACAAACTGCTGGGGGGAAATTAAGTGGGAGAAAACATATACAATCCTAGAGCAAAGAGGATTCTAAAGGGAATTCTAAAAAACGAAACAAAACAAAACAAAAAAATGAAAAACAAACTCAGTGTGGACTTTTTTACAAGTATCACATTCTTGGCTATTCCTTAACCATTCAGGGTGAAGTAAAACCCAATGATTCCTAATTATTTCCATTATTCGATTGATGTATCTCTTCTTTGTGCATTAAAAATATTGAATGCAGAGTAGATTTGGTCTGAACAATAGTAGATTTGGTTTGAGGGACATTTGCCAGTTTACGTGATAATGGTTTATAATAACTACTCACCAAGATGTTGTAGGAGGAGAAAAATAAGTTTTCCTCTAGGTTACCCCTCTAGGTTTTGGATGAGACACCTCTGTGATAAAACAACAGCAGGAGCAACAACAACAAAACCCACCACCAAAAACGAAAAAAAAGATTAACAGGAGAAAAACAAAAGTTTAATAGCATGTATACCTCCTGAACACATGGGAGACACCCAGGAAGACTAACTTCACCTTAAATACCATTTTCAGCTAAAGATGAAAAAAAAAAAAGTTATGTGATGTTAACTAGGAAAAGCACGGTAAAGAATAAGGTTGTTATTGCAGATTGAAGTCTTGGCTTCCTGGTTGAAGAGTATCTAGAGATTGAATCATCCACCTCTTCCAGGTATAAAGAGGGAGACACCCTTACACTTGGAAATTTGCTTTAGAAATGTAAATGTTCCTTACAAATGGGAACTTTTCCTTGGTTTTCAGAGCTTCTGTCACGTCTGCAGTTTCTTAAGTTACTCAACCTAAAATAATCCTTATGCCAAAGAGGCACACTTTTGGGTGACAAATTCAGCTACTGCTCCGTGTTACAAATCTAACAAGAATAACGTCAATAAATTTACTGCACCAACCTTTTTTTTTTTCTTACATTACTAACCTCTCACAAGAACTCCAGAGAAGTTGGTGGAAGGATCTCCACTTGAAAAAAGAAGAAACTTAGGCTCAGAGAGACCAAGTAAATTGCTCACAGTCACACAGCGGGGTTAGGGACAGAGGCTGGTTAGAACCTCAGACACTAGCTCCAGAGACTGTATGCTTCCCCACTGGATGAACTAGGCTAAAGCCAAAGAACAGAGAACAGAAATCAGCAGTGTGGATTGCAAACAACCAGCTATGAAGTCATAGTTGGAAGGACTCTTGGAGATCCTTCCAGGCTCCTTAACCTTTTTGGTGCCTGTATGCCTTTAATAGTTTGGTAAATCCCATGCACCCATTCTCAGACTGATGATTTTCAAGAGCACAAAATCAAATCTATAGGATTACAATGCAAACTGAGTATATTGAAATAATATTGTCAAAATTTTTAAGAATCGAATTTATGACTTAGTAATTTATGTGCTTCTTGACATAAATTAATGAGATCTAAAAGTGGATCTAACATCCACAGTAATTACAAAGTAGTGGTGAATGTACGTGGTATTACAGATTTCTGCAATCATATGATTGAAAATACCTGTAATTTTTATTGACATTTTGTTGCTTACATTTATAATCAAAGAAAATGTTAAATTCCCTTTAGATGTTAGTGGAAGTAAAAATATCCCTGTATATTTTTATATAAGTTATGTATTATATAAATACATATACAGCTATATATTTTTATATATAACAGTAATTTCTGTCTCATCAAAATTTCTTTCTCATATCATCTGAATTCTATAGGTGTAAAGGGCTCAAGTTAAGAACACTTTTGATTTTACGCTTGAGGAAACTGAGGCGCAGAAAAGGGAACAAATCACCCAAGGTTATCAGTAATTTGTGATAAGATGTAGATCACAGCTTATAGATTACACTTAGGGAATTTAAGGAAACTCAAAATCCTTTTATTGGCTTTTACCTTCTCTCTCTCTCTTAGGACTTCAGTAGCTTTTGCTATCATGCTCTTAGAATGCTGCACCCTCCTTTGTCTTTGCTAAATTGTGTTTTTCAAAGTGAGAACACCAGGCAATTAATTGCCTTGACGCTTTCAGTCATTTGTTGGCAATTCCTGCCTTCCTCTAGGGCCTTGTTGAGTGCCTCCTGCTGCTGCCAGTGGGCAGTACTGGGTGGAGGCCAGAGAGTGCAGCCACAGGGGACTGTAGCCACCAGGGACCCCAGGGAGATGGCCTATGATGCCAACTGAAATGTGAAAACCTGCTAGTTAGGGGAACAAGAATGCCTCTTTATTATACATAAGTTTGTGTCATTTCAGGCTGTTATAACAGGATACTTTAGATTGGGTGGCTTAAAGGACAGAAATTTCTTTCTCACAGCTCTGGAAACCCAAGATCATGGTGCCAGCATGCTCAGGTTCTGTTGAAGACCTTTTTTCCTGGTTTCCTCACACACTAGAGAGAGGGAGGCAAGCTCTCTAGTCTCTTGTTTAAACAACACAAATCCCACTTATGAGGGCTTTACCGTCATGTCCTAATACCCTCCCCAAAGGCCTCATCTCCAAATACCATCACACTGGGGATCAAGTTTCGACATATGAATTTGGGAGGTGGGGGACATACACATTCTGTTCATAGCAACATCTTTCCTATGCACAAACCTTGTACATCCTCTTATAGTTAGGAGAGGCCTGGCTAACCATCTCTGTCCCCATTCTGGAAAGGAAGAGAGGCACCATTGGTGAGCCAGCAGCCAGATTGGACTCCATCTGTGTCCTTACAGCCTTTTGAGGCCAGTACCTTGGTCCTCACTTTACTTATCAGGAAACTGAAGCTCAAAAGCACCAAACTTTTGCTCACTAAGGGACAAAAGGACCAAACACTGCTCACTAAGCAACAGAGCCAGAAATTTCACTCCGTTCTGCTGCCTCTGATGGCCATTTTTGTTCCCAGATCCCACAGCCCTTACATCAAAGGGATACTCATCACCATTCCTTCTCACCCAGGTGCTTTTAAATAGCTGTTAATTGCAAAGCTCTTTTGTACATAATGCTGTCCTTCCCTGGTAGGCATGGAGGAGGGAAGAGTGGAGAATAGAGAGAAATATATAAGGATATCCTTACTCTTGAGCTTACTTTTCTAACTCTCCTAACTCCACAGATAGAGCTAGCACAAAGAGGAAGAACACACAGAAAATGTTCAATGACAAGCTGCACAATACCAACAACAGAATAATAGTAATTGTGATGAGGATGATCATGGCTAACATTTATGAAGTCATGATATTTCAAATATTTGCCATAAGTTATTTCACTTAATCACATGCTCCAGTAAGCAGTCTGATGACAACACCACCCTTGCAATTGGCAGGAATGACCCTGCCAGAGGGCCCCACATATCACAAACATAAAAACGTGGAGATATATGTTTCCCTTCTTGATTTTGTAATAACATTTGTGGTAGCCTCCACCTTGACTTGAGCACGCAGGTATTATAGGAGAGGAGGGTGAGTTCCACCAACTAGGCTAGCTCCTAAGAGGCCTCCATAGAAATGTTTTTTTCAGCACACCTTACTTTGCTGACACAGAATTTTTAAGCAACTCTAATCTGTTCTCAAAACTATACATCCTGAGGAAAAGGAGTGTGTTTTACTCCCTAAATAATTACTTTGCATGATTTGAGGAACCCAGCTTTCTATAAAGCAACTGTTTACTTGGGTTTCAGGGGAGAGGCCATGATTTTTTCTTCTTCCTCCTAACCTTAACCGAGATAACATCTCACTGTGCCCTACATACTTCACTAAGCTTCTCTAACAGATAAAGAACATGTGCACCTTAAATGCAATCACCATTCCATTATCTCAACAACAACAACAACAACAACAACAACAAATAATGGGCATATAGCTGGCTCAGTCTGTAGAAAATGTGACTCTCAACCTCAGGTTGGTGCGTTCAAGCCCCACATTGAGAATGGAGTCTTCTTTAAAAAAAATTAACAATTCCATAGCATTTTCTAACATTGGGGCCATCTGTGTCCTTACAGCCTTTTGAGGCTTTCCCAATTATCTCAAAATCATCTTTGTGTACTGAGTTTGTTTGAATCAGGATCCAAACAAGGTCCATACATTTCATTTGGTTTCTACATCTCTTTTGTTTCTTTTATTCTCTCATAGTTCCTCTTGCCTTCTTTTCCACCTTTCCTCTCTCTCTTTGTCTCTGTCACTACACATTGTGTCTTTTGGAAGAATACGATCATTTGTCCTTGGGAAAGAGCCACTTTCTGATTTTGATTAGTTGCTTCCTTACCGTGTAATTTACCCTGTTCTTCTATCCGGTGTATTTCCTTTAATCTGATGGACATCAAAAGCATGCTTAGATTCAAGTGCATTTTTTTTTTTTTTTGCATGTGGTGCTGTATGCTTCCTCTTGCATCACATCACCAGACACATAATTAATATCTAATCAGTAGATTCAGATGGTGTTAGCCTGATTCTTTTGTAAAGTTCCCAATCAACCTCTCACCTAGTGATTGAGCATCTTTTGATGATGGTGACCCAGGTCCATTATTTCATTACTGGTTCCAGAATGGTAATTTTCTAATTCTATCATCCCTTCTGCAGATATTACCTGCAATTCTTCTATGGAAAAGAACTATCCTCTATGTAGCAATGTTTGTAAATTTTTTCTTCACGCAGCAGAAAAGTTGGTTTAAATATTTCTCATGTGAGAACTGAAAACACAAAACATAAATGTGGAGAGTGCCAGGTAAAGTGGAGGTAGAATGCTGGATGACCCCTGCAGTCACTGGCTTCCCTTCATCCTCTATACCTGTGGCAGAGGAGCCCTGGGGCTCTGGGCAGCACAATTGGGGGATTTCTGGTGAATAACACTTCCATGACCCTGTCCTCATCAGGCTTACAATGTGTTGTTTGGGGGAATGAAGTGAGTGCCTCCAATACTAGAGAGGCTTGCCACTCACTCACTCTATGACTCTGGTACTGTTAGCCTCAGTCAATCTTGTTTCCTCATTTGTAAAGTGGGAATAGGAGTACTAACTTCGAAACTGAATGAATGTGGTGGGTTCAGTTACAACTTTATAAGACAATTGTGAAGATTCCATGTGCTTAATGCTTACAAAATGCTTGGTATAATGCCTGCTCAAACTGCTCAAAAATGTTAGCTTGACTATTCTTGTTGTAATCAATCACTGTATTGGTTTTCTAGGGCTGCCATAGCAAAGTGCCACAAAGCACATGGCTTAAAACAACAGGAATTTACTCTCTTACATTTCTAGAAGCCACAAATATGAAATCAGTATCAGTAGGGCCACCCTTCCTCTAAGGCTCTGGGTGTAGAATCTTTCTTTGCCTCTTCCTAGCTTCTGGGGGTGGCTGGAAATTATTGGTTCTCCTTCACTTATAGATGCATCGTACAACCTCTGCTTCTGTCACTACATGATTGCCTTCTCCCTGTATGTCTCTCCACATGGCATTCTTTCCGTGTCTTCACATCATCTTATAGAGACACCAGTCAAATTGGATTAAGGACTCACCCTACTCCGCTGTGACCTCATCTAAATTAATTACATCTCCAATGAGCCAATTTCTAAATAAACTCATATTCTGAGGTACTGGGGTTTAGGACTCCAGAATATCTTTTTTGAGGGACACAATTTAACCTTAACAATTATGTAACTATTCAGTATAAAGTCATGCATCTTAACATATGCTAAGGGTTCCTTCTCCTTTACTGTTTGATATGGTATGGTTCAAATTTCTTGCATTTTATTGTCTTCCCACTGATTTTCTTTCAGATTTGTGATGCAATGTAGTGCAGAGTAAGGATAAATGAGCAATTCTTTTTTTTTTAAATATATGAAATTTATTGTCAAATTGGTTTCCATACAACACCCAGTGCATAAATGAACAATTCTTCCACCTTTGGGTCAAGAGAGGACAAGGGAATAGTTCTCCACCTGCACACACGGGGTGGGAGCAGAAGACAACAGCCAAAGCACTTTCTGTGAACAGAAGCAGAAGAAACAGCTTTAAACACCCATCCACGTTTCAGAACTTCAGGCGAGCAGTGCCCTGGCAGGCGCCCAGTGATACTTCCCGCCGTATCAGGACAAGCCTTAGAGTGAACTGTTTATTTATCAGTTCTTAATTGAGTTGATGTTTACTCATGATTGTGAGCAGCAGATGATTAATTTATTGTAGAGTTGGAGGAGTGAGATAGTGAGGAGATCATTATAAAGAGATTATAATAGAGTTCTTTGCACTTGTGGGTCTGGTAATAAAAGATTGACTGATATAATTAGATGGGGCTTGGTAACAAATGCTATTACATTATGTCTGAATCTTATTTGAAAGTATTGGCCTTTTGTCTTAAACTTATTAGGAGGTGGCTATAGGTTAAGTTGACATCTGATAGCTCTTTTTCTCCTGGAAAAAGAAGGGCTGAACTTTCGGAAGGAGTCAACTGTTTTGATGTTTAAAGGCAACGGCTAAGTATTTTTCAGGGGGCAGTTTTCCCTCTTGGTTCTTAGAACAATAGCAGGATTGGGAGGGGCTTAAATTTCAACACTGTCAACTAAGATTCTGGATAACTCTGGGTGATTGAAGGACTGTGTTCTCTCTATACTGTGTGGCTACCTTGGAATTTTTGTCATTTTGGCCAAAGCTATCCTTGAGAAAACAGATAAAGGAAAAGACAGGGAATAACTTGACAGTGTGATGAGAAAATGGACTAGTAAGACAGGCTTCAGTTAGAAACCCAGCTATAGTGGGTTGAGTGGTGTCCCACCTCTAAAAAGATTTATCTTCATCTTGACTCAAGGAACCTATGAATGTAAAGTGACTTAAAAAAAAAAAAAGACCTTTGCAGATGGAATTCAGGATCCGGGGATGAGATGATCCTGGGTTAACCAGGTGGGCCCTAAATCCAGTGATAAGTGTCCTTATAGGAGACACCCAGAGGAGATATGGATGGAGAAGAGGAATCCATGGGAAGATGGAGGTAGAGATTATAGAGTTAGGCAGTCACAGGCTAAGGAATGCCTTGCCCACTAGAGTCTGGAAGATGTAAGGAGGAATCCTCCTCTAGAGTCTCTACAGGGACCGGGGCCCTACTGACACACTGAGTTCTGCCCTGCAGAACTGGGAGAGAATGTGTTTCTGTTGCTTTAAGCCACAGAGTTTATGGTAATTTGTTGTAACAGCCATTGGAAACTACTGTACCAGCTATACAACAAATTCCTTGTTTGACTTTGGGCAAGTCTCTTAATCTTTCTAAGCCTCAATTTTCTCATCTATAAAACTGTGGTTATTATGCTCATCATTGTGAGGACCAAATGCAATAGGAATGAGAACTCATCCAACCCAGTGCTTGGTACATGAAAGGCATTGGAAACATACCAGATTCTCTCTTCTGTCCCATCCCATCCCTTTCCATACTTGACATTTCAACTTGAAATCCCTTTCATCTTCTCTTCTTAAATGTCTGCAAAAACCAACAGCCCTCCCCTGAAGAATGTTCTATTCTTCAGGAGCTGTTCTTAGGACTGTCAAAGGAGAGGCAGAAGCACAGTACAGCTGGTATTCTTAAGGCAGTTGGGTGAGAGCCATGTAGATATTAACATTTTTTAAAAATGCAGTTCACTGAACACAGACCTATAGTGTAGCAGCTGAAGTCCATATTGGAGTCACAGTGTGGTTGGCCAGCTGGGGTCTGTTTCCTTCACATGAGGAGGTCTCAGGGTACATTCTCAGACCTGTAGAACAGACAGCACATGGGAACACATATAATACACTGAGCTGCAGAAAGAAGCTGATGTAAATGGCTTTTGCTGGATGTGTTCAGTTCACTGATTTTAGATCTAGAAAGTCATGACTGATCATATCCCACCCAATATGGGCTAGAGAAATCATTGTTGGAACTTAGAGTATGTCTTACTTGAATAAATGCTTTTGAAAGCCCGTATTCTTCTGAGGCCTCAGAATGATAAATTAAAAAGCACACAGGTCTACATTTCATTTCTGTCCTTGATCAGCTGCAAACCTTGGGCCAACCACTTAACTTCTTTGTGGCTTCATCTTTATTTTGAGGGTGTTGGAGCAGCTCATGTCGGCCCTAACGTTCTGTGGTTCTGTAAAAACTTGAGGTGACCCCCATGAGGTCAGGCCATAGATCCACATCTTTTGTCTGGCATGCTTCCTGAGGATAGTAAAATTGTGGGAAGGCAAGAAGGGAAGACAATTTTAGAGGGAAATGTAGGGTGTTGTCTTATATATCCATCCGGAGCCTCAGGAGTCATCAAGGGGAGAACTGCAGATTTCCTAAGGACCCTAAGACTTCCACTCCCAGCTTCTCTTGAGGAATCTATGTTGATGACAGTTTTACCATCTGTAAATGGCATTTTGAACCCAGTTCAGCGGGCAGAAGAGTTCCTGAGGGTGGGACCTTGTTATGAGGTCAAGTGGTATTTGCTTTTGAGACATTGAGCCCCTTTTCTTTGCCTTTTCTTCTGGGGCTGCTTTCCTCATACTTCTCCATGTGTCCCAGCACTGATCTGATCAATTCATTAATGGTGAGGCGGAAGGAAAGGGAAGGAAATGAGCATTTTTTGATTGCCCATGTGAGCCCTACATTGTGAAGGATCTGTCTTCACAGCTACCTTCTAAGGCAAAACTTTATTCCCGTTTTATACTTTATAACCCCGAGGCAAGGAGATAGTTGGTAAGTTGAACTAATTATTAAGTTAGTAATTATTAAAAGCCATGTTCAATAACAACATGTCTCTCCTAGAGCCCATACTTCATGGCATCCTCCTCTTACACCATGATGTTAGGCCCCACTTGCCTGTCCCTACCCCCTGGTATGTATTGTATACCAGGCCCTGGGCTGATGGAGAGTGGTAGTGGGGGTGGAGGAGAATGGAGATAAAGAAATAGGAAAAATATTTATCATCTTTGCTCTTGAACTTACTATCTAATTAGATAAATGCAAGTACTATAAAGGAGGCATATAAGATAACACTTTTATCAGCAATATAATAGAGACATGATGACAGCAGCTAACACTGTTGCAGTTACTATGTGCCACATACTGGAGCCTCTACAAGTACTTTGTCACTTGATCACCACCACAATCCTGTGTCAGTTTTTTATAGCCAAGGAAGCAGAGGAACAGAGAGATTGAGAAACTTGACCAAAGTACCCAGCATTTGATTTCCCATGATGGAGCCAGGATGCAAATGCAGGCAGTTGAGGGGCACCTGGGTGGCTCAGTCAGTTAAGTGTCCTACTGTTGATTTCGGCTCAGGTCCTGATCTCGTGGTTTGTGAGTTCAAGCCCTGCACCAGGCTCTGTGCTGGCAGTTGCAGAGTCTGCTTGGGATTCTCTCTCTTCCACTCTCTCTCTCTCTCTCTCATTCTCTGCCCCTCCCCCACTCACTCTCTCTGTCTCTCTCTCTCTCAAAAATAAATAAACTTAAAAAAAATTAAAAATCCAGGCCATTCAGCTCCCATGCTCCACTGCAATATTATTACTCACCAAACAAGAGAATGGAAGGCCCACTTAATTCTCACTGGCAGGAAAGAAGAGTTTGGTGTGAAGAGATCCTGGTGGGTTTCATTGAGGCAATGGACCTCAAAAGGCCAATTTGGAAACTGCCTTATGTCATATCAAAGAACACATTTCTAACTATGCAGCTTCCTACCAGCTCAGAGTGGGACCTTGCAGTAGTTGCTGGGCTTCTCCAACTCCTCCAATCTCATATTTCAGACCAAACAACCTATTTTCTTTAGAGTTCTAACCTGAGATTTCCGTCTGAAATGAAGGGGGTAGAAATCAGATATTTAGGGAACATGTCTTCCCTGGGGGAAGAAGTGCTTGGAACCAGGGGCCCAGGGAAGGTTACACTAACCCACAGCTAACTGTGGGCTGTGATAGGATCTTGGTGTCAGGTCTGCAGCTTTTCCAGAAGCACCGATAGGAATGAGTGGAGCAGAATTATGGGCCTGGATCAGTCCAAATGGTATTTTTTATGTAAAAGTAAAAGCCTGTCACTTGCAACCCCACTTTAAGGGGTGTGTGGGATTGAAACAAGATGGTATGAAGGAAGGGACGAGTGTCTGTGCTCCTTTTTTTTTTTTTTTTTTTTTTTTTTTTGCATTGCAACTGAGCATCCCTTTCTTGAAGACCACGGGCACTTGATAACTCCATGCAAAGTTGGGTATAGCAGAGGCATGTGGGGAAGCAGATTGGGAGAGGCAGAAAACAGAGCCAGATGAGTTCTTGGAGGTGATCTTGTGACGGATGGCAGTTAGATCAGGTGCCAACATATTTTAGGGAAAATAGTGAATTTACTGCAGTGAACAAGTAGCACTCTCCAGGTTCCCACACCCCCTCACACTGTACTCTTTTCCACCAGCCAGCTTCAACTGATTCACCTCACCCTCTTTCCTCCTCTACCTCTCACTCCTGCCCCAGCTGTTCCAGAGTAAACTTCTGGATTTGCAAAATTGTGACTTGGAGAGAAGAGACTTACCCAAGTGGCTTACACAGATGATTGGTTCCAGAATATGAAAACATAGTTCTGACTCCTAGTTTGATGTTTCCCTGCAATCCTGTGCTGAAATCTGGATTCCCCTTTCTTTAAGGCACAGGGAAAATGGTGGCAGTCTTGAGTCTTCTTCTCTGAACTTGTATTCGAATTTCAGGCAACATCCTTAACTTCAGGTGAGATGGTTGGCTATTAATTATGAGACTCTTATGGAGTGAGTTTGGTCAAAGGGGCTTTTTTGAGGGGGCATTTTTTAGAGACCAGTGCCTCTGTGAGAATGAAAAACATTTGCTGTTTGGAAAACAAATATATATCCTTTCAAAATGTTCAGGTGTGGATAAAACTGGAATACTCTGTCTAGAAAAACTTGCTGGGAAATCCACTCACCTAGTGTGATAATTTAAAATGGCCACATTGTTTCCTATCCCTGTGTTCATTCCCCTTTGCATTGTGACTGTACTATCCCTCCCAACAAGAGTGAAGATTCTCTATCCACCCCTGAAATCTAGATTTGACCCTGTGATTTGTTTTGATCAGCAGGCATTGACAAGCATGATGTATCAGAGGCTTAGGAAGTATTTGTGCATCGGGGCTTCCCCTCTCACTGAACACCCTGGGACTGCCATGCAAACAGGTCAGTTTGTTTACTGGAGGTTGAAATAAACTGGAACACAAAGAAGCCATCCCAGAGGAGACCCCTGGGATCAATCAGCCCCCAGCCAATCTGCCACCTCACTGTAGTCACACAAATGATCTCAGGTGACACCCAAGAACCATCCAGCTGAGCCCAGCCCAAATTTCTGGCCAAAAAAATCATGAGCAAATACAATGGTTGTTATAAGCCACTAAGCTTGTGATAGTTTGTTATAGCAATAGATAACTGATATGCCTAGCATTTCTAGCAATTATCTTCTTAGACATTAACTCAGTTTCACACAAGTTACTAACAATCCAAGTCTAGGCTTTTCTCCTCCAAGTTTAACTTGATGTGGGAGGGGAGGACAAGAAGGAGAAGGAACTTTTTAAAGTGTTTTGGGGTGTTTATTTGAGAAGTTTTTTCCTCAGCCTAATTTATTTCTTAGACTCATCCAACTTTCGTTCCCCTTCCTGAGTCAGGTCTGAACTTCATTCAGTTGTCCTTACAGTTGAACTTGATAGTTATGTTGGTCATTTTCTGTTTGCTCTCAAATCGATTCTCAAACCCTGCTCTGCTCAACATGTGTCACAGAGGCTTATCCTCATAAACTGTTTCCCAGGCTCCTTTGTCCCCTGGATACAAGCCAGATTCAGCCAGTGAGAGGCACTGGTGAGAGATTACAGGTGGGCAGACGAGGGAAGAAGCCGAGGTTTTTCTTTTCTAAACAGAGAGCTGTCTAGGATGGTCATTTCTGGCAGTGGCTAGGTATCTTCTCTAGCTCCATCTCCTGTGGGAAGCACTTTCCACCATGGTCCCAGCCCCCAGGGTCTGTGCCACCCTGAGACCAGCTTCTGCCAGAGGGCTTTGGCTCCCATATTCTAGTAACCTTCCCTTTGACCCTTGCAAATAGAGATGGTGGCAGCTTCCTGAAGCTACTATTCCCTGGGTAGCCTTCTCTTCTGTTACTTGTCATTTCAGCTCCCCTAATACCTTTGAATTAATACCCCATATTGAATTTTCTCTTTTTGAATTACCCCTCCTGGAGTTTGGTTTTCTTGACTGAATCTCTGACTCATGTGGTTGGATTCAAGGTCTCTATGGAAAGAGTGATGAGTATAACAAAACTCACCTTATAGAGAAATATTTAGAGGAGATACTATTTTCTTTTTGCATGTACAGAGATAGATTTAACTTGAACCTTACAGTAAAGGCACCTTCATTTTGGCTAAGAGTTGAGGGATGTTGCTATACATTCAGTCCTATCATGTTTCTGCAATAATAAGGAAAGGCATTTGACACATGACAATATGTGCTACTGATTCCAGTCCTCTTTATGGAGAACATGTGGCTCACAAAGATTCAGTGACATGGCCTTTCCCAAATAGTCTAGGCTAGTGGTTCTCAACCAGGGCAGTTTTGACCCCACCCCCACCCCAGAATCATTTATTTGTGAGTGGAGACATTTTTTTATTTTTACTCCTGGCACAGGTGCATGCTTTTGGAATTCAGTGGGCATAGACTAGGGATTCTGCTAAACATGCACAGGGCAGCCTCACAACAAAAAAATTGTCTGGTCTACAATATTAATAGTGTAAAGTTTGAGATACCCTGGTATAGGAATTGTTGATTTCATGTCAGTTTTTTGCAGACTTCCTTGGTCTATGTGGGCAGTAGCTTGTCAAGACCAAGTAACTTTTTAGGAGTCCTGAAAATGTCTCTTTATGCTCTAAGAGGTGCCTCTTTTGTTTTGGGCAGAGGAGATTGTTACCTACTTAAAAAAATTTTTTTTTATTTTTTGAGAAACAGAGACAGAGCACAAGCAGGGGAGGGGCAGAGAGAGAGGGAGACACAGAACTTGAAGCAGGCTGCAGGCTCTGAGTGTCAGCACAGAGCCGGACGTGGGGCTCGAACCCACCAACTGTGAGATCATGACATTAGCCAAAGTCGGCTGCTTAACCAACTGAGCCACCCAGACACCCCTGTTTCTGACTTTTTAAAATGGCTTCCTGGCTCAAAATCTTATGCTCATATTACAGAGAAGTAGATAGGCTCTTTAGGAAAAGGACTTGAATCAAAGTGGGAATCAGACCTTAACAGGGCTGAATTTGCAGAAGGTTAGGGTTTGGTTTAATTTTTGCTTATGGGCTACAAAGATAGCTATCACCTCTCTAAACCTTTGAGAATTCTATTTTCTAAAGCTGTCCTGGGAGAGGAACATCATTCCAACATCTGCCACAGCTGAAGGCTTTGCACAGGATAGCGTATCATCAGCTTAAGAACAGAGTGAGCATGTGCAGATGGGCCTATAATTTTTAATATGACATTGGCCATAATTTATCATGTCATACCACCCACTCACAACAGGACCATCAAATGAAATGCTGAATGCCTTTCTTATCAACACTTGATGGGAAAATGCTGTCCTGGCAGCTTTCTCTAAGGGAAACAGAAACCCACCCATGTTCTTTGCAGCCTAGAGCTCTGTACCCAAGATCAGATTTGTTTTTCTCCTCCCAGAATTTATAGACATTTACAAGGAAGCACATCCTGTTTGGTATTTAGAGGGGCAGTGGAGTGAGAGAGAATTAATTTAATAAGTTTCTTTTCTTGAAATTTGTTCAAGCTGTTTTACGATTTAAAAAACTCCTATATCTCTTCTTTTATGAGCTTCTTGTTGTTTTCTATTCTCATTTTCCCCACTGACTTTCTGTGGCTGACCTGTGTAGCAATTATTAGAGCTCCTTGGGCAATGGTTAGTTCCTCCACAAAATGGGTATAGTTGTAAAATATCGACCCCAGAAAATGAGGGCTTAATTCCGTGGCCTGGGGTGAAGGTCTGTGTTATAGTCCTATTAAATTAAAGACCCAGTTTTTACTGTGAGTGTCAAGTCTGGATCCTAACTTTCCTGCTGGTGGCACCTCTCAATAGTGCAAACTTGCTGCAAAACTTGGATGGCACCTAGTTAGCCAAGGCCTGGCAAGGTGGTCGGATTGAAGGATGAATATATTCTCAGGGCATCAGAGCTGTGTGGCTCCTCTCAGTGTTAGACTGGACCCTAGAGCCAAGAGAAAACCATTTCTCACATTTGTACAAGGTAGATAATTGGAAGGGAAATCTTCAACTTCTGCAAGTTTTAAGCAAATCGAAATGTTCCTTCTTTTTAGATATCTGCCTGGCCTTGACCCTTTAATAATTTCAGTAGGTCACACTAATGCATTTCTAGGTGGAGAAAACTAAAATGTATGGAAGATGGGTCCTGGTTAATTTTCTAGTTACTTAGGGGAAGTCATAGATGATGATGCTGATAATAATGAGGATGCTTCTTTTTCTTCTTCTCCCTCCTCTTCCTCCTTACTCCTCCTCCTCCTTTCTTCTTCTCCCTCCTCCTCTTCATCCTCCTCCTCCTCCTTCTTCTCTTAATGTATTTTAATTTTGTTTTAATTTCCAGTATAATTAACATGCCACACATTCTTCTTGATTCAACCCAGTTAAATATGATTTCTTTGACCAGGCTTCTCACTGCTGAGTCACCCTTCCCAGATCCTTGGTAGGGGAGATGGCTGGGTGATGATGCACTGATTCCTGCATACTCCTGATGTTTAAGAAGCGTGCCTAAAAGATGAATGCTGGAAAAAATCCGTGGCTTTGACTCTTTGTAAAATGACATTCCAATTAATTTGGGGGTGGTTGTGATGTTTAAGAGGACATGATGAGTTATAAAATCTGACCCGTAGGAAGCTCTCAGTAAATGATAGTAAGTCATGGATGTTACTATACAAATGCATTTTTACTTTTAAGCAATGATTTTTATAAAATATTACGGCATGTTTCAAGGCTGACCTTGAAGTAAGATACTAACACAACTTTGTAAAACCAAAATGTGAATGGGAAAGGAGTATCAATTTCTTGTCGCGAGTAGACTTCAAATCTCTTTATTTGGAAGATTTAAATGTAAGTTTGAAGAAGTAGGACCGAGGTCACATCTTCCCCTGTTGGACATTCTTTCTGATGAATAAGTATTAAAACTGCTTTGAATTTGGTTTCCCCCTCAGATAAGGATTTATTTTTTCCATACGGTCTTTTCTTTGCACCTGAAGGAGCATTGAGGGTGAAAAATAGAGGCCTGTTTCCTGTTCCTAACTGGAGCCCTCCGAAGGTTGTCAAACCAGAGCAACAACTCTGTGGGATTTATGCCTGGGACCTGTCAAAGTAAAATTATCATAGCAAACCCTCTCTGCTATCAATCAAAGGGGTATTGGGGATGGCAAGGACAGGCATTTTTCAAATTTCTTTACTGTACATATTTAGCTCTGTGCCTGGGGGAGGAAGAGCTCCTTTGAACGCTTCTTGTAGATTTCTTTTCCATCAGATGGCAGCTCACAGAACTACTTAATCTTCCCCAAAGGGCTTCTCTCATTGGCCTGCTGAGAATACAGCCAGGGAGGAAAGTTTGGGGGGAGGGATGGGGAGACAGGGACAATCCAGGAGCAAATTCCAGAAAATAAGCATTCTTTTAAAGGACACATGATGTGAGTCTGGTGGCTCCAATGTCATGCTGTAGAAAGTACACCGTCTGTTTAAGGTTATCTGCTCTCACTTCTTTAAGCATCATGTGGCCATTTTCAATAACACCACAAAAGCTGACGCTGCCTTCATGTGATGTGAGTATTCTTCTTCTGTCCTATGCAGCCATTTCCCGCATTTGTCAAGGAAAAGGTTGAAGGGGAACGGACAAGGAAATGGGTCCCGCGTTCATTCCTGTCTGTCAGAGATTCACTTTGTCATGATAACATTCAGGGAGCATATTTATCTATCCGGCTACTGGAGGTTAAGGCAAGGGTAACAAAAAGAAGAGAAGAAATCCTGTTTGAAAAGTTTACAAATCCTGCCATGAGGGCTGTAAACAGAGTTCAGCCGGTGGTGGAATGTGTAAAAAATACTGCCACATTGATAGGGACCCGATTCCCCAGCACTAGGAACCCACTCATGTAAACAGAGGAACAGTTGCTGCGAATCGGGTCTGTTTTGGCTTAAAGTCTGAGGAACACATTGCCTTCAAAGTGAATTCTTAGGTGTCACTTCCCATAAGTTATGGCAGAAGATTACAAAGCTACTGATATAACATATTAGTTTGATGGACAGAATTATACCCCCAACGCTTCCTGCTCTCCCCAATGACGCACACTAACTTAGTGTGCTGTGACAGCTGCCTTGATTTACCACCAGTCCGGGAGGCCAACCGGGAGAGGGAACGTTCACATGGACGCAGGGCCTGAGACTGGCCCGGAGCCTAGTTTATAAAGCTGCCCTGTAATTCACCACAAATGTGTCACCATTAAAAGAGGAAAAAAGGATTGCAGATAATAAATACTCTCTAATTTATTAGCTAACAACAAAGAGATCAGAGCCAGTTGTGATGTGATTGTTTGACATAATATTGTCAGGGAAAAAAAAAAAAAGCTAAGTTGACCAGAGAGTTAAATTACACATTCAAGCAGATGCATCAACTCTTGGCTTGTCACAAACCCAGCTAAACAAAACACCAAACAGAGGAGAGAACTGGCAAAGAGCAGAGTCATTTATCTCTGAAAGAGACATATTCAAGAGCAAGTGAAATAAGACATGGTTCTTTTAGACTTGGTCACAGGCCAGGTTTTAACTGTTATAAATTAAATGTTTTGTATATCGGATTTGGCAATTCTAGTCGCTTTTGTCATGGGAGGGAGATGTTGGATTTTTCTGCCTGTCTTAAACTGATGGTTTGGTCAGCTGGGACGTCTGTCCTTGCAACTGGTTATCGGAAGGCCAGTGCATTCTAATAATTAGAGCAAATATCAGAATGGCTTTTGTATGTGGCCCGTTATAAAATCAGTGGCTTTAGAAAAGGTTTTAATCACCTTCTTTTTGTGTGATTTCCTTCTTTGTGGTTATTTAGTAATAATCATACAGGACATCAGGCAGGGATTCATATTCATATTAGAGTCATGAGCTCTTAGGGTTGGAAAAAACAAGTCATCCCACACCCCACCTAGGATATGCAGATCATCCTGTAGTGTTGCCTGGAGGGCTTCCAAGGACACAGAGCATCTGCTGTGGGTTACTACAATAGAGCTCAGAGTCAACCAGTGCCCGCTGGGCTTTTCTTCTTATATAAGCTACTGCCCAGAAGAACTCTCCTGTCCCTCACTTGAGAAGCTGAGTGTTCACACCTACATGGGCATATTTGCTTTATCTCTTGTTTTATTTGTCCTTGGTTTTAGCCTATTGTTAGGACACAGATTTCTAGGTTTTATTCAGCAGTCTGGAGGCAAGGATAGAGTACAGTGGAAAGGCTGGAGGAAACTCCATTCTCACTGGCATTGATTCAAAGAACAACAGTTTTTTAGTATATGTAGTTGATCTGCTGTAAATCGACCAGAATCTCTCTTTTTTTTCTTTTCTTTCTCTCTCTCTCTCTTTCTGCAGAGCAATATATGAGAGTTTTTGTGAGATGTTTTATAGAAATCAATATATTATGTCTATGTTCTCAATGATCTACCTGTTTAATAGCTGTTTACAAAAGACCAGAGAGAAAGAGGAGTGGAGGGGAGAGGTTGATTTGGCCTGAATCATCCTGGATGAAAAGACACTGGCTCTTAGGAGTTGTTAGCATCTTTTCAAAGTGCTCACATATCATACATTTAACATAATCTTTTGCATTTTTGATGGGAATCTGACTCTCCCCTTCCTCCTAAAAAAATTGCCTGAATCTACTTTGTTTTCTATGATATTTGAAATATTATAAAGATTTCCATGATCAGATCTATATTTTTATTTTCTGTTACTGTTATAAAGTAAAATACTTTTTGTCTAGGTCTAGAGACCTAACCTTTTATGTATCTCTGAAACTTTCTAGGGCTTTATTCTTTTATTTATCCTTTTTTTTTCTCTTTTATTTCTTCACTCATCTTTCCAACCTGAAGATATAATTTCAGGATGGATAATGTAATAACAAAACAAAACCTTAGTAATTCTGACTTCTCTCTGTCGTTTGAGTTTTTGTTGTTGTTGTTAAATCTGCTGTTCCAACATTAGACTTGTTTTCTTCCTTTGAGCATTGCTTTTGTAAATGACTTCTTAAAATCTGAGTTCATCAGGATGTTTCCCATGCAGTCAGATTGTTTCTATTTCTTTGGCCATTTGCTCATTCTTCTTCCTTCTCCAATGTTCTTTGTTGTCAGTTTTCATTAATTATATACCCAGAATTCTATTTTTAGTGGCATCCTTCCTTCATGAGTTTCATGCCCCGTTAGAGTCAATATGGAAATACTATTTTTATTTTCTCTGGTTAAAAAAAAAAAGTGCCAATTATATCAAGGGTCTTTAAACGTTTATGTTCCCAAATTTCTCTGTCATTAACTGCAATTAGGCATGGTCACTTTCTCTGAGGGATCTCCTATCTTGTATACTGTCAGTCTTTTTATTTTGTATATTTGATCCTGCTAGCATTTGTTATGCTCTCTAATCTATTTTCTGTAATGTTATTACCTTTATAGTATGTCTACTAAATGAATTCCTGTTTAGTTTTCCTGGTTTCCAAAGGCTTCCCTGTCTCCCCCATCTGCTGTTCTCTTTCCTTCTGATTGGAAATACCTTCCGTTTGAACAAGGTGTACTCGAGCACTGTCACATTCTGGGCATGGACAATCATCTGCCATCATGAGTTTATTTCGGGTTCATTTTATTTTGAGAAGTTCTGACTTTTTTTAATAGGAACAATGTACTTCTATCATGTCAACACCTCTCTTTGGAAACTCTCTGAGACTTTTTGCGTTAGGATATGGCTACAAACCCTTAGCCTGGCTTCTTAGGTCCCCTTAATCTTATCCTCCAGGGACCTTTTCAGCCTTACCTTCTAGCATTCTTCTATATTGTCTCTTTGGCTTCTCCAGAACTTTTCCTTTATTTTTTAAATGTTTATTTATTTATTTTGAGAGAGAGAGAGAGAGAGAATGAGAATGAATCCCATGCAGGCTCCACACTCAGCATGGAGTCCAATGTGGGGTTCGATCAACTTTGAGATCATGACCTGAGTCTGAGATCATGACCTGAGCTGAAATCAAGAGTCAGATGCTTAACCAGGTGTCCTTCCCTCAGACCTTTTCTAGTCATTTTAGTTAGAGGGCAAATACCAAAATGGTCATTAAAATGCAATGTCTTTCATTGCTTTTTTTCTCTATTAATAATAAAATAACTTTATTGTACAAAATGAACTTCTGAAGTCTTAGAACATACAGTCTAGGGCCAACCCAAATTAAAAGCAACTCCTAATTAACACTACCAAAGAAGGCAACTTCAGCTGTTCTTTAAATCAACAAGGATTTACAAGAGAGAGCTTGGGTATGGTGGTACTGCTTTACATCCATTGGCTATAATACCTAGAATTTCAGAAGCATCTATTCACAGAGAAGACTTTGGGACACTGAGGACATCAGGAGCCTACAGTTACCCGTACCAGCATTGAGTACCTGTAGTACACTGACATTCCTACACCTTGCTTCACATCATTCTGATTATTCAGTCCACAGCCATTGCCAGGCTAGATAAAAAGCAAGCGAGATTTCACATTAGACCGAACCAGGAAAGCACATCTTTCCTCAACCAGGAAGATGGAACATGAACCATATCACATCGCCCAGTGGATGGGACTGGTGAGGAAATGGATATGGCCTACAGTAGCTTGAAGGCAGCATCAGGCAAAATAGATTTAAATCATCCTGAAAGAAATAAATCCTAACAAGGGATACCTTGTGCCAAAAGAAATGAAGCTCACAAAAGAATTGATTGGGAAGTATACCAAACAGAATAAAATGTAGCAGAAAGGCACATATTGGGGAAAATAAAATGTGCTTCAGTTTGAAAGGGAATTGGATTTACTAAGATACAACTGGCCAGCTATAAAGCAAGTGAATAATATATGTAGTCAAGTCAGATGTACAGTCAATGAGAATAGGTTAATATAGATCAATGGTATCATGTGATCAGTTACATCCTTACAGTTATATTACTCACTGTGTTATTTCTTTAGATCTTCTAAGAAAAGCCTTACATGACTCCTGATAGAGGAAACTCACCTTAAAGTGGGTATTTGATTAATTGGAAATTAATTAGAAATGGGATATTGTTTGTTGGCTTATCTTGGTCCAGAGAACGTTAATGATTTTCCGGAATTAAGGGAATTTTACTTTAAACTGAAATAGAGTATCATGATGCAAGCTGTTTAATTAACTTTTTTTTTAATGAAAAGTTAGTTCTACCTTATCACTGTATAAAAGACTCAGAGCCATAAATTATCTTCATTTGTCTCTCTTTCTAGAAAATTTGGAAATTTTAGGTCAATATTGAAATAATTAGGTCCATCCCTGGAAATTTTCTCTGGCGTGCAAGCATATTCACTCAAAACTTCTGGTATATTTCAGTCAGGGTCCTTTGGAGAATTTTTATTTTACATATAATTCTCACCATTGATGACGTTGATTAACAGTACTGTTTGCAGTGGAGTATCAAGGGTAGGACAGTGAGTGTTGCTTCAGAAAGTTTTAAAACAATAACAAAGCCAACTGAAATTTGGTCTATATTTTATCATCACCATATATGGCAATTCAAGCGATGAAAGTGATAAAATACTCTCTTCTGGAAAAAAATTAAAAAAAATTTTCAGTCTAACTTCTAAATAATTTTGATGACTTATGTTGTATTTTAATAATATATATGTACACTTTAAATTAGTACACTTGAGTGTCTGGGTGTCTCAGTTAAGTTTCTGACTTTGGGTCAGGTCATGATTTTACAGTTTGTGAGTTTGAGCCCGTGTCAGGCTCTGTGCTGACATCTCTGTGCCTGGAGCCTATTTCAGATTCTGTGTCTCCCTCTATCTCTGCCCCACCTACTCTCGCACTCTGCCTCTCTATCTCTAAAAAATAAATAAACATTAAAAAATTTTTAAATTCATAAACTTAAAAATTATCTTTTAATATATATTCTAGTTTGGAGAACTCCCAGCTGCACAGGCAGCCTCAGTACCTGTGAGCTCAACTATACATATTTGAGAGTAAGTTCATAGTGGTTTGGTATCTTTGGGGATTATTTTGGGTGGTCAATATGTTCAAAACCCTGGTAGTACATATTCCTGCATCTAAACAATGGATTTGAAATAGACATAGTTCAATAATTGAAAATTAAAGAAACAGGTCTTGAATTATTTCAGTTTTATCATTCTGTGAGACCATTTGCAGAATCCATATGTATTTCACATTTTAAACACTAAAATAGAGGACAAACCATAAGCTATACTATTTTTCTTTGTTCATTCTTGAAATTTTCAAATGCATTTGAATTATATCCTTAAATTTTAATTTATTTTTCTTTTCAATTGCTATTTTGAAACCAAAAACAAAGTAAGAAAAATTATTATTGGTGGTTGTATGATTATAACTGAAAATAATTTTTTTTGTTTTCTTTCTTTCTTTCTTTCTTTCTTTCTTTCTTTCTTTCTTTCTTTCTTTCTTTCTTTCTTTCTTTCTTTCTTTTTAATTTTCTTTGTGGAGAAGGAGTGTTAACTATAATATGTTCCAGGTATCAACTATGCTAGGTGTGGCACTGGGTACTTGTATTGTTTTGGTTATAAGTGATAAAAATTTAATTCAAATGGCGGAAGAAAAAAATATATGATTTAATGCTCTGTCAGTTAACTTTGCTTTGCAATAAGCCAACATAAAAACTGAATGGCTTAAAATGAAAATTATTTATTAGGTCACAATCCTTGGGTTGGCTGGGTGGTTCTTTCTGGGCTGGCTTTACCAGGGTGGATAGCCTCCCTGGGGCTTCAACTGGATGGCTGGAAGCACTCTTCATGTGGTCTTTCTTCCAGGAAGCTAGCCTGGGCTTGTGCCCTGGTGACAGAGAGGTTCCCCTAACAGGAGAGTGTAAACTCAAGTATCTTTCCAGAATTTACATATAAGTAAATGTAACAAATGTAATATAATGCATCTGTTATTGACTCATTTTCCAAAACAAGTTGCATGGCTAAATTCATATTCCAGAGTGGAGAAATAGAGTCCACCTCTCAGAGGAGTAGCAAGGTCACTTTGTAAAGTGGACTATGTATAGGGATCAAAGGAATTATTGCAGCCATTTTTATGAATACTCTACCACATACCCACAGGGTTGTGCTAGGTTCAGGTGTTCAGATAACTTTGTCAGTAGTTTCTCTCTTCATGTCTCAGCTTGTCTCTCAGTATGTCTCATGCTTTCCTATGTAGTTCTGGTAGGTTTTTTTTTTTGTTTTTAACAAGTTTTGGTAAGATAGCCAACATCAGCTAAAGGATTACTCTGGCCAACTTAGTGCCTTCCCTGGAAAGAAAACTTTTTTCCAATGGTTCAAACAGAGTTGCAAGTCTGACTTTCATTGGCTGGATTTCAGTTGCATTCCAATCCATAAATCAGTTACCAGCGTCTGGCTCAGACTTAGTACCAGGAGATGGGGTCTGCCTCATCTGAACCACATGAAATGAAAGATGGGAAGTACTGGTTCTCCAGAGAAAATTGTGTTACTGGTTGTCACCAGGAGAAGAATGAATTAATGCTGTGCAATCAAAACCAAGAGCCTTTGGGGGCGCCTGGGTGGCGCAGTCGGTTAAGCGTCCGACTTCAGCCAGGTCACGATCTCGCGGTCCGTGAGTTCGAGCCCCGCGTCAGGCTCTGGGCTGATGGCTCAGAGCCTGGAGCCTGTTTCCGATTCTGTGTCTCCCTCTCTCTCTGCCCCTCCCCTGTTCATGCTCTGTCTCTCTCTGTCCCAAAAATAAATAAACGTTGGAAAAAAAAAAACAAACCAAGAGCCTTTGGTTATTTTATTTTATTTTATTTTATTTTATTTCATTTCATTTCATTTCATTTCATTTTATTATTTTTGAGAGAGAGAGAGAGTAAGCAAGCAAGGGAAGGGCAGAGAGAGAGGGAGACACAGAATCTGAGTTAGGCTCCAGGCTTTGGGCTGTCAGCACTGAGCCCGACATGGGGCTCGAACTCATGAGCTGTGGGATTATGACCTGAGCTGAAGTTAGACGCTTAACCTACTGAACCACCCAGGTGCCCCACCAAGAGCCTTTGACTACATTGACATGCTTAAGTCACAGCTTCAAGGAGAGAATTAGATTTTGGCTGTCTACTTAGGTTTATTGAAGTTGTTTAAACTCACTTCTCATAAGTCTTGAAAAGCAACACAAACACTTTCCATAATAGGTCTGCAAGGTGAACAGTAAATATTTGTGTTGCATGCTTTTTTTCAAAGTCACGTGTACAAATAGTTTTGTAACAGATTTACAAAGGTAGATAGCATCTTTGCATGACGAACCCATCATGTAAATGTATTGGGGTACCACCTGAGCACAAATATGACCAAAAATAAGAAAACAAAAAACAGAAATTCAGAATGACATTTGAGAAGTGTACATAGATTTGCAGGGTTGTTGGGGAAAGAAAAATGTTAGTGGAGAGCACACATTTTGGCTGTAGAATTAGAAAGTGAACTCCAAATGCCTGCCTCTTAGAGTCAGGAATTGCTTGGGCTCTCGGTGATTGAAATCCTCATCACTAGTATTCACTTAATGCCAGCCTCATGCTCCCAGTGTGCTCCACTCCTGCCACCAGCTTCTCATTGATGTGCTTTATCATTTGTGGATGATTTTCCATGAAGAAGGCTGAGTAGGGTGATGGAAAGCACACTTAGCTGTATTCAGGTTTAAGTTCTGGCTCTGCCACTGAGCAGAGTGGATAAATCCTTTTCTGGGCCTCAGTTTCATTATCTGTTAAGTGAATGATTAGGGTTACTGATCTGAAAGAACCCTTCTGGCACCTGTGTTTTGGCACCTACACCTTCTCTGAATGGTCTTTGTCATTCACCTCTCTCCTGTGTAACTTATTTAGCCCTTGGCTTGGGATAGTGCCAATGCATAAATATCCATATATATGCATAAATATTTATATATTTATAAATAAACCTGTGGATTATTTCCCATGGTTCCACATCCATGGTTTTTGGTTCCTAAATTCTGCTGGTTCTGAGTTCTGTCCCCAAAGGGAATCCCCTTGGCAAGTTCATGCCAGCAAGTTTATTGAAAGAAATATTGTCAGATTTGTGACACTCCATTGGCACACTTGGCCCTGGCCTGTGCCTTACTTCACTGGGGACATTCTTGCTGCCATTTGTCCTTCCCTGAATCCTTGATACCCATTTTGTCTACAGAATATACAAATGTGCCTTCACAAAATCTTCCCCATAAACAAGTAGAATCCATTTTGTGGAATTTTATGAAGATGTTACTCTTAGCATCTGGGGAAGTCTTTACAGTTGTTTCTCAACTCATTTTCAGAATTGAAAGAAAAAAGTCACATGTCATTCTTTTGAAGGGCGTCTTTTAAACTTCAAATGATTGATCTTGACTTTGGAGCGTACCTCTGAGGTCTTTTTCTCTCCCTGAAGTTCATTTCAAGGCAAACTTGTTTGTAACGAGTGTTTCAATTTGTTTTATTTATAATCTGGGACTGAAAAAGGAACTTCCCAAAGAAGCAGTTGTTCATGGTCCTTGATTTATCTCATTCTGTCTCTGTTTTGTGCTTTTGCAAAGAATCCTTTAAAAGCAGCGTGGAATTTGGGGTGCCCGGGTGGCTCAGTTGGTTAAGTGGCCGACTTCAGCTCAGGTCATGACCTCACAGTCTGTGAGTTCGAGGCCCATGTCGGGCTCTGTGCTGAAAGCTCAGAGTCTGGAGCCTGCTTCTGATTCTGTGTCTTCCTCTCTCGCTGCCCCTTCTCTGCTTGCTCTCTGTCTCTGTCTCTCTCTCAAAAATAATAAAGCAAAAATGCTACAGTTTGAGAAATGGAGTTGATTGGTTATTTGAATTCAGGGATGATTCTGCTGAGGCATTGTTTCCCCAGCCTCACATAATGGTCACTTTATCCTTTTGCCTTTTAGGCATCAGTAACATGTTCTTTCATAACACATTGCTCAAGTTTCTGCATAACTTGTCTCACATATGGATGGTGTTTTCTCCCCTATTGGACTGTAATCCCAGGCAGCGACTGTGCCTTGTCAGTTCCCCAGTATCCCGCACCCAGCATGGTACCTGCTATGTGGTACATGTGACTCTGTGCCCAAGTGGAAGGATTACACACAGAGCTGAGATGTATCTGTTGAAAAGGCATAAATATTGAAAAAAAAAAAAGAAGTAAGTGGATTTTGGTAATAGGTGATCCTGAGATAGTTAACATTGTAAACTCGGAAGCCCTCCTTTGTTATAGTGGCAAAACCACTGTGGACTCTGATACCTCCCACAGGTTTAAGAAGAATGGAAAGCTCTCTTCAGCCATCTCAGACTCATCTCTCATCATAATGATGGATTTGCTTTCATCACGACACACTGACAGGTGATCTTGCAAGGGCTGAACTTCTTACTGCCATTTGGAAGGGGCCAATTTACTCCAAAGGAAATCTGAGAATTTAGTTCATTCATCCTTTGTTCCCCCTTTTAGCACTGATGTGTGCATTTACCTTTAATGCTGGAGGGAAGCTTGTTGAAATGTGTTTTTTCATTTACAGGTGGGATGGTTATTTTAGCTGGGGGAATGTAGCTACAAAAATTTGAATCAACTCGGTTGCTTCTCATGGTGTCTGAGTGGCAATTCAACACTTCAGATCCTTAAACTGCAGAAGCTTTGCCCCATCAGAGAAGTGTAGATTCTTATTCCTTATATCTGGTTTGTTTTTATTCTTTGGGAGGGGAGTCCTGAGTAATGAAAAGCAAGGGACACAGTGAAGAACATAAAGTATATTTTCAGACATGAGAAGGGAAAATTAATGGGATGCTATAATAATATGGGAAATGGTGAGAGATAAGAATCATGCCCCATGCCTAACCTTTTGGACTCATCCTTGCCAATTTCTAAGTGCAGTTCAGCAAATGAAATAAGCTTTCCTTAGCCCAGGACGGTCTGTGATAGCATAAACCCTTCATCGTGGTATCACAGAAAGACATTGAGCTTGCAAGACAGGAACCTGACACCTTTCACAAGTGGAGGAACCTGTGGCAATTTTAAACATTCCAACCATATTAATTCCCATGACAGTTATCCTTTAAGTCACTTGAAATGGATTCCCCCTTTTCAACTTTCAAAATTTATATTTGATCCTGGTGACCTCTGGGACCTGCATGGGGGCGCTGTGTGTGTGTGTGTGTGTATGTGCATGGATAGCAGGAAGCAGAAACAGAGACATTGCTGATCTAGGCCTATTTATGTCTCTCCTCACCCCTTAGCCTTTCCCTGTACTTTATTCATGTTTCTGTGGAGAAACTTCCCACCTCCAAAAGAAAGGTTGAGGACTGTGGAGTTCTTTATTGGAGAGCAATATTTTTATTGTTCTTCCAGGTGGGCTGAGAGTATCATCTGTCAGGCTTCAGCGATGAGGACTTTCCAAATCAATCTTGGGCTCTGTGATTTCATCAAGCACCATTGACCCCTGGTTAACAAAATTGCTTCCCCTCGCTGTGCTCACACGCAAGGCAGCCAGTGTCTGCCTACTGTATCCCAGGAGCATCTGGGACATGTGCTCATCTCCAACTATGGCCCAGTGCCAGGACGTGCTCCTCACTCTGTACGTGGGCAGCAACTTTGGATGTCTATAACGAGCACATGGGAGGGCTGGTGTGGAGCCCTGTGTTTGTAATTAAGAACAGACTATGGGGAGAGGACAGAGGAGACCTATCAGGCTCTTTTGGGCTCAAGGTGACTGGGCGTTGATCACTGTGATCGAAGAATCACGTCTTCAGCTTTGTATGTGTATTTATTGGTTTGATGTTGTTACTAGTTCATTCCCAAGTTAGAGGTGACTCTATTAGTTCATCCAGAACCTGATTTACAAACCAGAAGACCATTGTTTTATTTGGAATTGAGTGAGGGATCATGGTCAGGAAGCTACCAGATTGTTCACATCTGTTTTCTAAGGCCCCATTTTTCTGGTATCAGTGTAATAGGTAAAGTATATTAATCATCTGCAAGATTTCTAAGTGAGCATGGATGAAGGCGTAGTTGCTAAGGTAGTATCGGCCCGACTGCCTGGGTTTGGAATACTGGCACTAAGCTTTAATCCCTGTGTGATTTCAGGCCAATTACCTACCTTCTTTAACCTTTGATGAGCTGATTTGGAAAAGGTGATACTAAGAGTACTTTATAGAGTTGCTGGAAAGATTCAGTAAGATCCTCAAAAAGTGTATCAAAATGCCTGGCACATAATAAGTGTTCAATAAATGTTAATACTAGTGTTAGTAGAAAACTAATTGTTTTCGTTCTAAAACAAATGTAATTGGATGTTTTTTCAGAGTATTTCATCCTATAATGATAGAATATGGAGAATTATACTTGCTTTATCATGGGCTACTTTTTTCAGGGACAGGATTGCCGGCTCCTTGCTAGAGGCACACTAACAATTTTTCTCAATTTTTTTGGTAAGATTTTATTTATTACTTTTGAGAGAGAGTGAGAGCACAGGTGGGGAAGGGACAGAGAAAGAGGAAGAGAGAGAATCCCAAGCAGGCTCCCTAAAAAAACAAAAAACAAACAACAACAACAAATATAGTAACATACAACTTGGCATCCTAACCATTTTTAAGTGTGCAATTTAGTGACATTAATCACATTCACAGTCTTGTGCAACCACCATCACAGTCTATTTCGAAAACTCTTTAAAAACATTTTTTTTAACATTAATTTATTTTTTGAGAGACAGAGAGAGACAGAGAGCAAACAGGGGAGGGGCAGAGAGAGGGACACACAGAATCCAAAGCAGGCTCCAGGCTCTGAGCTGTCAGCACAGAGCCCAACGCAGGACTTGAACCCACGAACCGTGAGATCATACTCTGAGCCAAAGTCAGATGCTTAACCAACTGAGTCACCCAAGTGCCCCTTGAAAACTCTTTTATCACCCCGTTTAAGGTTCATCTATGTCATACCATAGTCTGTATTAGACTTTCTTTTTTTTTTTGAATGGCTTGATAATATTCCAGCATACACACAATATTCTTGAATGAAGGTATGTGTTCCATCCATGGCTTTTGCTCTCATGAGGGAGGTAATCAGTTTTGTGCCAAGGGTTGCATTTGACACAGTCAGCTTGGAAAACTCATTGAAGATATTTCTAGAATGGAACTTCCCAATCTGTAGTCACTGGTATTAGTGTTTACTTAATGGTTTTCTTTAAATTTTTCTTGTTACTTTGGATACTTATTGTATCTTGTTCTAAGTGATGTTCATGAAATCCATTGACACAGTGTATGTTACTAATTGAAATGATTTACACGCATTTGGCTATGTAGCTCCTAAAGTATTTTCTTTGTCTCAGCCTGGTATATAATGTAAGACACTTCCCTAACTGCCAAGCCTGGAGGGTGAACTTTTATGCAAGTACTAGTATAAATGTGGATCCCCCCATGAGATATGAAATGTGACAGCCCAGGGTCTGGACTAGGACTTAATTAGAAGGTTCAGGTTCTGGGCCAAAACTGCCTTTAATCACCTCTGTGATCTTGACATAGTCCCCTGCATCGTAGTTTCCTCTCTGCCTTAGAAGGTCGGGATAGACCATCGCCTTTCCTCCTGCTCGCTCATTTTTGGGCACTCTGCTTCTTTCTTCTCTTATGTTCAGGAATGACTGGCCCAGCACGTGCTTTTGTACTTCCGTTCCATGGGGCTGTACCAAAAGGATTTTCATTTCTTGGGCCTTGTAGTATTTCTACTCTGTCCCCTTTTGGTTCCCTCACCCCTATTATGTTAGATCAACCTCAATCTGATGTAACTCTTAATGATTTCATTTTTAAGGAGGACATTAGGAGAGCCTGCATCAAGGACATCACCTTTACCTTCATTTAGAACTGTGGGCATCTGCACTGTGTCCATTTCTAGCAGCGATAAAATGGCAGTAAATCAGAAAAAATGCCACGCTCCTTAGAGCTTTGAGAATGAGCTTTAGAGCATTCTGCTTACAGGGATGTCAGCCTGTTGGTGAGTAAATCAGCTCTGTCCTTAGACCCCGTTGCATCAGGGAAATGTCTGACATTGTGGGATGGGCTTGATTAGTCATTCAGTCTCTCTCCCCCACGGTTGGAGGTAGAGAGTGTATGTAGCCCGTTTTCTCCCAGCATGTTTAGTGAGCTTATTGGCCCCATAGGTTTTATTGCCAGCCACAGCTTAGCCCTTGTCAGAGAGATTATTATATGAACCCTGGGTGACTTCTGACTTTAGAAGGGCCCTGGATTTACATTTTTGCATTCCAAAGTCAGGAATATAAATTACTAATGGAACACTAGGCCACCGAATATTTATATATCTATTTTGAAATTTACATTTCTCCCTTTCTTATGATGGGGTTTGCTGCTCCTGGGGTCATAGTTGATGGGCCAGTAGCATCAGTGGTGACATAAAGCAATCATCAGGGAGAGTGCTTCCTAGCCTGGGTAGCACACTGTGATGTGCTGCAGGTCATTATGCTGGCAATTCAGCAGTAACTGAACCCCCCCAACTCCTTGGCCCTCTCCCTGCTTCCCTTTTATGATGTCCAATAAATTTTACATGCTCCAATTTGCCTCATCCACCAACATAATACTGTTTGAATTAAGAGTCTCTTCCGTAGCTTTCAACAATGCAAACTTTGCTTTCTCCAACCAAATTATTCATAAGGGCTGCTCATGAGTATGCCAGAAAGGGGGCAGGGCTATGCAGATATGGACAGTGCAAATTTACTGGTCTATCCAGAAGATGAGGTTGCTCAGCTGTTGAACTTGTCAACTACATGATATATTGAGATAGAAGAGAACATGTATAGATACACACTGTTATCTTGGATGAATAATAGACTGTGCTAGGTTGGGACTTTTTAAAAAAGCGATGCATATCCTTGAAGGTTCCTTGGTCCCTGCTACTTTTCATGGTGTATAATAAGAATTAATTAGAGCAGAAACAACAGCAATAGCCACATTTAAGCCTTTGCTAAAAGTTGAATTATTCTAAGCCCTTTGCATGTATTTTTAAAAAATTGTAGCCCTATATTATTGGTCCTTTTTGTAAACTCATTTATAGAGGTAGAAACTGAGGTCCAGAGAGGTTAATAAATTGCTCAAGGTTACACAGCCAGTAAGTGACAGAGCTAGACCTAGATGTCATATTATCTGATGCATATTCTATCCAATGTTGCCATGTGGAGTAGGCCAGAAATAGTAGCCTTGAGGTAAATGTTGATTTCCCATGCACTCAATCCACTACCCAGTATTAGTTTGTTTTTTTTTTTCTGTCCATATTTATAGATGATCTACTATATGCAGGCCCTGTTCTGGACACTGAGGATATAGCAGTGAGGAGAGCAAACAGTCTATGCTTTTGTATAGTTAATATATTAATAGGTACCTTTAGAGAGTAAACATGCAAACAAATAAACCATAATGTTGGGTGGTTCCTCAAAGAAAATGCATTAGCAGTGCAATGGAAAGCATCCAGATGGGGAGAGGGTCTCCTTTAGCTAGGATGGTCAGAAGAGGTCTGCCTGAGGACGAGGCACTTAGGCTGAGGCCTACATGATGAAGATAAGTTTGGGGGTGAGGTAGGTTTCAGGTAGAGGAAGGGCAGGTACAGAGATGCAAGGAAGGAGCCAGTGCCTTGTATTAGAGAGTCAGGAGGAAGACCAGTGTGGTTGAAGCATTATTAGCATTATGGAGAGAGGGTATATCATGAAGTCAAGAGGTTGGCTGGACTTAGATCTTACAGAGCAGGGCAAGGAGTTTGGATGCTGTGGTGCTTTCAGTCTCTTTCAATCAATATTTTACTGCCTGCAGCCCATTTTCTTTTATAGCCTGTCTTCTTTTCCTTCAGCTGTGACTCTAGTCTTACCTCATAATGGGCATTTTAATCCTCTCTGTGATGCAACTCAATGCTTCTCACTGGGCACCTTGCTTTGTTCCAGTTCAGAGCAGCATTAAAAAACAACAGAGGAAGTCTCCAGCCGAGAATGGCTCAGGAAGGACTGCAGGTTGCAGTCTAAAAGCTCTAATTAAATCAATGCCATTGCACATCCTGTCCACAAAGCTGGGGGCAGTTGCATACTCTTTACTGACGCCATGATATACACTTAAGAGTTGTGTGAGCTCACAGAAGCAATTAACTTGGCCTGTTAATCAGTGGTAAGGCCTCCATCAATAATAATAATTATTTTTATTGAGTTGATAAGTGCACTGGAAATAATCACAAAGAATAGCTATCTTTTCCCCCACCTTGTCCTTTGCCTAAATGCTAAACACTAGGCTATTCAGGCCAAGTCAAGAGTGACCTCTTGAACAATCTCTCTGCAGATCTACATGTAACCAAGAATAAAATGTAAAGCAAGAATAAACATTTCCATGTTTCCAGTTGAAATGGAAGTTTTCAACTTTCCAGTCCTTTGCTTGATAGCAAAGGAATGCTCTCACTGTGAGTGATTAAATATACATTTTCTCTTTTAGCCTTATTGATCTTCTGTATTGTTTTCCTGTAGGTCAATCTGTGATCTCATTTTGGCCAGAATTATAGGTTCGATGAAAACAAAATAGGGTCTGTACATTGCTTACTTGTGGATGCACACACAATCATATGGATACTGAAAAAATCTATAAAGGAAGAACTACGTGAGGTCGGTAGAAATTTGGGAGGTAATTTTGTCCCAGGGCTATGATTATTTTTGCCGAATTAATTCCCTAGGTGCATGACCAAGTGAGAGCCACAGACTTAAAGTATACAAAATGGGGGTTTAGCCTTGTGGAATGAAAGAGTAAACCTTGATTCAGGGGGAAAGAAGGGACCCCTAACTTACCTGTGGCCTCCCTTTGGAGTCACCCAATAAGGAAAGCTAAGATGCTTAAAGGATCCATCCATTCCCCTACTCCATCCAAGAAATAGGGAGGGACTCTAGGTTTTACTTTATACTCTCCTGAGAGGATAGCATATCATCATTCCCACCTAACCTCACTTGAGATGAAAGTCTCAGGAATCCTGAGTGATAGTCACAGAGACCCCTTGGATTTTTGGCCATGAAGGTCTGTCCAGGGGAAGAGGGTCACAGTATGTCCACTAACATTTCATTGTCTTCAGTGGAAGATGAGTCCCTTCGTGCCAGGGTGGGACTTGTATAAGACACAGCTCTCACAAGTGTCATCCAAGGGCTGCTTTGTTCCCAGATTTCTGTGGCTTTTCATAGAGCCTGGAAACCAAGGTCCATGAGGAGAAACTGTTCCAGGTTGTGTCAGATTTATGCTTGTGTGTGTACTCTGAAAAAAAGAGTTCTGTCCTTAAAAGGTTTGGGAAATGCTTTACATTCTATTTCCATCTTGGACATTAACAGTATATATTAGCATATAAGACTTCGAGATCCTAGAGTAATTTTCAGCATTTATCAAACACAGTCAAGGAATTCTTTGTCAGAGTAAGCCTATTCCCCTAACACAGGTTGGAAAATGCTTGGTTAGAGGACTGCTTACTTTTTCCTGTAGGCTTGCATATATAACCATACATGGGATGGGTGGGCATCCTTTCCCTTAGGGAAAATTTCTTAGTGAGGGATTCTATGACACTGCTATATAAATTACCTGTGTGTGAGCGACCTGTGCTCTGAAGCTCAAATATCTCAACATGTGTCTTTTATAGACCCAGAAGTTTCTAATCTGGCTTCAGGGAGGGACTTAACCTTTTGTCTAGAGGACACCATTAGATCTAAGAACTTTGCATCCTAGGATGTTTTTGGTTGAATTTTATGTAAAAATTTAGAATATTTATGCCTTGACAACCATTGGATTTAAACTTTTAAAACTCATACTTAACTGACGTTAATAGTTATTAATATCATATTATCTATATTAAGGAATTAGGACAGACACAAACTATTTCATTCAGCATTTGCTTAACATGTATTGCTTTATTTGTAAATAGAATGATATCACATCTGTTATTTGTGTATTACTTTGATAAATTTTGCCATATCTGCATACAATTTGTACTTGAGTTCATGTGGCAGACCTCAGTGGTAGCACTCTCTAAAGAGTAATCTGGACATAAAAGTCATGGTGCCTAAATTCTGCCCAGAACTGCTCTCAGATGGGAGGTGGGGGTTGAGGGTGGCTTACAACTACCTCTCTAGAAGCAGAGAGGTAGAGGCAGAATCCCATGTCCTCCAGGATGTTCCCTGATACAATATTCTGGGATGAGGTGAATGAAAAAGACATTTACTAATGGGGATATATCAGGATGAAATGAGATGATCCATGTTAGGTTTTTTTTTTAATTTTTTTAATTTATTTTGAGAGAGAGCATGAGTGGAGGAGGGACAGAGAGAAAGAGAGAATCCCAAGCAGGCTCTGTGCTGTCAGCATAGAGCCTGATGCAGGGCTCAAATCCACAAAGCTGCAAGATCATGACCTGATCCAAAACCGAGTCAGGAGCTTAACCGACTGAGCCACCCAGGCACCCGTGATCCATGTTAGGTTCTTAACAGAGTAAGTCTAACAACTACTTCTCTTGTTACTGTAATTTTTATTATCTTCAAGTATTTTTTATATTCTGTTATGGATTTCTATAAACTGTCTTTTTCTCAGATAAAGCAAGATATATATTTCTGAACATTTGAAGACATTTGTCACTATCATTTGGAATTCCAACTCTACTGTCTTAATGGTATCTGAATCATTCATAGTGTATCATAAACTGTTTCAATATCACAAGTTTCAGGTGTTAGAATAAGTCATTATATGAGTCTTTTATGAAGATCTTAAAATAAAACACACCGGGAAGAGAAATATATTTGCACATATTTCCTCTTTTTAGTTAATCCTATCTAAACTTATTGCATATAAATTGGAAGAATTAAAGAAATGAATTGAGAAAATGGCATTTCTATCATCAAATTAGATCATCTGGCTATAATGGGCCTGGCATGCAATCTGTATATATTCATTCACAAGTCAATTGGGATATTTTAGAAGTGACCAGGCCTATAGGAATATAACCACTTCTTAGGAAAAGGTAATATACAGCCACACATTAGAGGTGGGTATTGCATGCATTTGTGAGTGTGTGTGTGTGTGTGTATGTGTGTGTGTGTTTGTCTATGTCTGTCTGTCTGTCTTTACAGAGTCAGGTAGAACACTTTGTGTACTCCAAATATATTTGTTCTTTCTGGACAGTTATGTTGTTTAGTTAGAACATAGCACCATAGTACTTTTGTTTATGAACATATTTTATCCTTATGAGAGCAGCTTTGCCATGTACAGAAGAAAGAGGGAAAGGTGAAACATTCCTACTTTTATAAAAATAGGATTCACAATTCCACTACTGGTAGGAATAGAGAGTATGCATGTTTTGAAATTGGAACAGTTACTATTTTTTTAACCATATGTGCCAGTTTTAGACAAGATCACTATCTCCTTTGAAGGATGAAGATTACAACTCCTACCATTCCCTGTACCTCTCAATTTTTGTTAGTTATCTTTATATTGTCAGTGACAATTGTGTTAACCCATGTAACAATGCTTTCCATATTTGTTTAGTACTGATTCTATATTTAAGTGAACTCAGGACTCATTACCAATTTTTTCATCATGGCTTTTCCATTGCTAAATTGTTATTTAAACTCTAATTGTCTGGATTTTCTTCTCAGGTTATTTTATTTTTCATAAAAGGCATACAAGTTCTCGATTCTTTAAGTTCCATGTGTCTGTTTTATTTGAATGATATGTGAGTTGGGTATAATATTTTTAGGCTACACATTGCCTTAAAAAATAATTTGATAAGTATCTCTCCATATTCTCCTGACCTTAAATGTGATTCTGGTTGAGTACGTAGTCAATCTGACTTTTCTTCCTTGTGGGCAATTCTTAAATCTAGATGTCTCTACAGTGTTTTTGCCTTGAGTTTCAGTAGCTCATGAAGATTCATGTAACTGTTGATCATTTTATGTATGATTTTCTTGAAAACTGGTAAGCTCTCTTGGTGTACAGACTTTTTCCCCCTACATTTTGGAGACTTTTTTGTAGCATATATTTGAATATGCTTTCTGTTTCCTTTTTTGTAAGAATACAAATATCATCTTAATTTTCTTTAATTTGTCTTTTTTCATGTGCATTCACTGTTATTATCTCAGTCTTGTTTTTCTGTAAGTAATTTGATTTTTAGTGTGGTCCTTCTGTTCTTTCATCTTTCCAAATTGCTTTTTAGTTCTGAATTGTTTTGATTCCTTAGGCTTTCTTTTTCAATCCATTCAAAAAATTGTTTGAATCCATTCAATCCATTCAAAAAAATAGTTTCTGAGTTTATCCTGTTAGGGGTTGGCTGAGATTCTTGAATATGTTAAATTTTGTTTTCACTAAATTTGCTAAGTTGTTGCACGTTATTTTTCAAATCTGTTTTCTGCCCAATCTCTTCTCCCTGTATTTATGGTGTTATAATGACATGTATGTTAGACCTTTCTTGAGATTCCCATAGGTTCTTGAGATTCTGGGGTTTTTTTTCCAATTTTTTTTCTGTTTTCAGGTTGGATAATTTATTTTTGTTTATTTTCAAGTTCACTGGATCTTTCCTCCATTATCTCCATTCTGCTGCTAATACCAGCCAGTGAGTGTTTTATTTCACATATTGCATTTTTCAGTTCTAAAATTTCCAAATTTTTAATATTTTTGGTTTCTTTCTTGAGGACTACTTTCCATTAATTTCATTATGTTTAACTTTACCTCATGAAGCACGTTTATAATACCTGCTTTGAAGTCTTCATTTGATATTTCCAGCAACTAGTTCATCTTGAGTTGATATTTACTGATTGTCTTTTCCCTTGCATATTGGTCACATTTTCCTACTTCTTTGTATATTGAGTAATTTTTGGACTGTATCATGGACATTTTGAACATTATGTTTCTTTGATATTGGACTTGTGTTATAACCCTCAAAACAATGTTGATTTTTCTTTGTTCTGGCAGGGAATCGGTGTCATTACTTTCAGAGCACAGATTCAACCTTGCTTTGTGTGGGTTCCAGTCTCAATTCATTTGCCAAAGCCTTTGCCATCCTCTTTTGATCTATTTTGTGCAGAGACCACCCAGGAGCTAGTATGGAATATGGGTGGTGGTGTATGGTCTTAGGTAGCTTCTCAGAGCCTTACTAAAGTGCTTTGGATATGTCCTTCACATGCAGAGCTCAGAGATGTACCAGAAAGTTGTATGGTTTTGTATACAGAATTAGAATATTCCCCTCTCTACTCTCTGCACCATGGAATTCCCTTTATGCCTTCCATTCCTCAAGGAACTCTTTCTCACTTCTTCAGCTAAAAAAAATTGGGCTAGAAATAGAACAAGTTTTAGCTTCCCATATTGCTGCTCTATCACACAGCTCTGTTATTGGGGCCTACAGCTGGGAAAAGTCCCAAGGAGAAAAGAGAAATAAACCTGGAAACTCACTTGTTGGTAGGTAGCTTCTGACAGTATACCTGCTTTTGTTTACTTCTCAGAATCATCAGGTATTTTGTTCAGAGTTTTTAGCTGTAATCAGTGGGAGAGGAAGAGGTAGGGTATATGTAGTAGGCAGAACAGTCATTCAGTTAAATTGCATTCATGTGAGCCCCTCTTTTATTGAAGTTTTGTTCTCATTAGGTATGTTTTATAGCATAAGGCTATGATGATATTTTTCCTGGTCCTTGAGATGTTTGGTTCTTTGTCTTTTGCATGGTGTGCTTCCTCCTTCCCTTTCCTGGTTTTATTATTTTCTAGCAGGACTGCATGTTTGCCATGCTATTTCTTTTCCCTTTGATAATGTTTGAGCGGCCCTGAGAATATACAGTGGGTGGCTTCTTAACTGTCTTTCCATCTTATACAAAACTAGTGTCTTTTACCCTCAGAGTTCATTTGGAGAAGTATTCCATGTTTTATCGCTTGAGAAATGGCTTGGGAAGAGGGTAGGTCGACTGAGGGGCAATGCAATCTGTGTCAGAACTCAGCCTTGGTTTTCTGACATGACATTTTGTGAAATGTATTCCATCAGAATTTAGTTTTGGAGTTTGGACCACTTCTCTAGCTCAGTGTGCCATCTTTCAGTCGTCACACCCCTGAGAGTCTACTCGCTTGTTAGTCTTCTGTGTTTCACCTGTTTTTCCCAGTAGTTGTTTAATTCATTACCTAGAAGGCAGATATAAGAATATCTGTATGAAGTTTGCTTCTCTTTGAAAGCATTAATAAGAATTTCTCAGATTTTGTGGATTCCCCTGTATAATTAGTGGTGACTTATAGCATTGTTTAGAAAGGAGTTGTGTATGCCTCTGAAAAACCCCAGCATCTTCTATCTCTTTCATTAAATTCCAGTTTCAAGAGTTCTTTTAAAGTATGAAAATTAATATACATAGGCTAATCTGTATGCTAACTATGTAACGTCACTTCCCATCCCTGCCCTGCAACTTTCCAAATTCTAAGGATTGTTGGAGGCCCAGCTCAAATCCTCCATCTTCTATGATGCATTTCTTCACTGTTCCACCTAGAAATCATTTCTACTCATCTGGAATTCAGCAACAATTGCTGTACCTCTCATTGGCACTTTGTGTAGTAGTAATTGTGATCTTTACAAGGCATGTGCATTCTTCCCTCATCTAGCCTAAGGCTCTTTGAATGTAGAGACCTGTGTATTAATTTGTTTCCCCAGGATAGTATCTGAGATGCATATTTAATTAATAAATCATCATCTCCTGTGTTTATCTCTTCTCATGTGGGTTACTCAACTCAAAATAGGAATCTTTTCTTAAACTGTGGAAATGTGTTCCTATAAGTGACGTTTTCCTCTGCGGGTTTGGTTCATTACTAAATCTTCCACAGGAAATTCTTTAAAAACACAATGAGATAATGACTGTGAAAGTGCTTTATAAACTATGAAGTGTGCTACACATGGAAGACCATGATATAATCATCATGTCCCCTGTACCACTAATGATCAGCAGGTCGGCTTGGGGGATGAGCTTTCTTCACTGCTGCTTTGTTCCACTGTCTTATCCTGACCTTGACACTCTGGCAGCAGTGATCCTCAACAAGATAATCCGACAGTCAGCGGTGACTCACCATAGCCTATTACCTGCCTTTGTTAATAGCACTCAGACATCATATAGGTAATTCCCTGAGGTTTTTTTTTTCCCCACTGTTTCTGTACTAAAATACTATCTTTTACAGAAATTCGGACTCTAATTTCATAAAAGCTCTACCATGGAGCCTCCCCTGGCCTGCCCCCTTCTCCTAAAAACCAGTGAGTTTAAAACCAGTTTGAACTCACAAGCTGATTGAATTTCCCTAGAATATTCTTTTACTTTTTCTAAACTATTTAAGTAGTGATTTGGTACTATGGTTATATATGCTCTTAAAAACTATTATGGCCAAGTGGAGAGAAGTAGGTATGATGGAAGTGGATGGGTTTGATCAAGTTTGGATGTTTTATTTGTGATTTTTTGTATGCATGTTTCCTTGCTTTCACTGTAAGGTCCTTGAGGATATAAATAATGCTTAAAACTGTTCTAGAAAAAATGGAGGATGAAGGAGGGCAGGAGCAATATCAGTAGTATTATAAATGGGAGAAATATAGTGGTAAGGAGTTGCTGACCAAATATAGTAACAGTAAATTGCAAGAGCATGAACCTGGAGTTTGACCAATTATAGCTGGATGACCTTGGATAAGTTACTTAACATTTATAGGTCACATCTGTAATTTGGAGATAATAAGACTATTTGCCTCCTAGGTCTATTGATAATGAATGTAAAGTGTTTACAGCAGGGTCTGGAACAGTATATAGGCAAAGAATGTTATCTGCTACCATCATCGGCCTCCTCCTTCTCATCGTTGTTTTATTGTATTAGTAATAATGAGGGACACCTGGGTGGCTCAGTTGGCTAAGTCCCTGATTTCGGCTCAGGTCATGATCTCATGGTTCGTGAGTTTGAGCCCCATGTTGAGCTCTGTGCTGTCAGTTCAGAGCCTGGAGTCTGCTTTGGATTCTGTGTCTCCCTCTCTCTCTGCCCCTCCCAACTCATGCTCTCTGTCTCTCAAAAACAAATAAATGTTAAAAAAAATAATGAAACTTCCGTGAAGATTCTGTAAGGCAAATGCAGGACACTTGAAAAGATATAAAGCTCATATAGCTTTAAGTAAGAATATGAGACTTATTAGGCCAAAAGTTGATAAAGGCTAAGGATTAAAAAAATCAATAAGTACTTATTTTGGACACTGTTTTAAAGTGTTACATATGTTATTTGATTTAATACTCATAACAACACTATGAAATTGGTACTACTTTAGACTCATAGACAGGGAACCCAAGGTACTGGGAGGTTAAGTAACCAGCCCAAGGCCATATAACTAGTAAATGGTTGAGCTAAGATTTGAAACTGGCCAACTTGTGCATTTAACTCTTATTTGGGGATGTGTATGTGGCAGAGAGATACTTTCACATATGGCAGATCCAGAGTAGATTATTGGTAATATTAGATGTTTAGGCAATGTCCCCATAGTTAAGATCATTGTCAAGGGGGATATTTTGAAAAATATTCTCTTGTCAGAGAATCTAGAGACACAAGGAGCAAAGGCCTGAATTAGCCGTGGGATGCTATAATTTGATTCAAGGCAGATGGAATTAACTAAGAAAAATAAAAAATAAAAGCGATTATGGGGTACAATGGATGATGGGCCTGGGTTGTGCTGAAGAGAATGATGGGTAGGTATTTAGGACAGCTGGGTATTATTGCTTTGTGGTCACCTGCTAGTTTGGTGAGCTTTGGTGAGTCATTTCACCCTTGATAGTGGAGGATTTGGTTTTTACAGTGGTGGAATAGAGGATCATATGGGATTACCTCTGTATATACTTCGAATTATGAAAATTTCAAAACTTCCTGCAGTGTCCACTCTGACTTTGGAAATAATCCATTCCATGTATTTAACATTTATTTTCTATCTTATTTTGTGTTTTGTACATTGGTCATTCATTCACTTAGCCCTGTTTATTTAGGGTGTACTATGAGCTCCTTGGGTGACTTATTTTCCTTGATTAGAATTGATCTGGGACAGAATGTATTCTACTTCCTGGAATTCTCAGAATTAAAATAAATCACCTTAACATAATAGGCACACAAACACTGTTTTTCATATTGATGATAATGGTGCACCTAGAATTGAATGTAGCAAGTATGAGAAAAATACCATGAAATCATTCATAATAACTTTTTTTTTTTTTAGAGAATCTGCTTTGCTCTCCCCTCCCTTCTTTTTTAAAGTATTGAGGAAACTATAAATACTAGTGAGATGAGCCCTGCCTTCAGGAAGCTTACTGACAAGGGCATAAATAACCATCATAGAATCAAGGCTCCCAGGGCTGAGAAGCCTTGACAGTTACTGAGTCCAACTCACCACACACTCATGGGATCCTCATTACAACATCCCCACCAAGTGGTTGTCTGATGTTTTCTTGAACACTTCAGAGACTGTGAACTCATTACAGCTCATTCAATCCAGGGTAGAGTGATTTGCTGTTAAGTTTTTTATAGGTGGAAATGTATTCTTGGAGAGCACAGGTCTTTTCTAGGCTGAAGAAGAGCCATGGCGATCATCTTAGATGTAATTGGTACATGGAGGTATTTTGGAAAGACCTTAAATATCCTTTGTAGGAGTGAAGTTACAAAAGTACAAAAGTGAGACATCAAATGGTCTAGCTTGATTGTTTGGCAATGGTGGATTGAAAGTAGGGAGCAGTGAAATTCTGAGATAGACTGGGGCTATAATTGGAAGGACCTTGAATATCCTTTGCATTTAGGATAGATAATGGCCCTAAAGGAAGTCAGAATGCTATATACAATGGGTGACTCGTTGAGTAAATCACTGTTAGCAGTCATATCTCATGTGGTCCCAAATCCATATCGTTTATACTCACCTGGAGAATGACCCATACTCATGAATTTGCTTTTGCTCAGAGATAAGGTTTGAACAGGAATTCTGAAGGGCCCTCTGCTGGACTTATTTCCATGTAAATCTGTTTTAATGCATAAAACCCTAAGAGGAAGCTGTGTCAATCTGCCCCACCTGACAGAGTATTAAATCCTCCCAATGCTGCCTCCACTATGGGACATGTACTGAGTGGCCACATCCTGAAAGAGAGAAAGCATCCTGATTTTTTGGGTGTGGAAGTTGCAGGAGAGTGATAAACAGGTCTTTGCTTGTTTTTGTCTTCTCCCATGATAAAGAACCCATCACTAGCATAGGAATTTAATGCATTGGTTTTTCCAAGAACCATCCAACCCCATTGCAGCCCTATCTGAAAATGTAAATACACTTCCTGGGGACAGATTTGCATTTTTTGGTGAAAGAAATTCATATATATGGCAAAGATGCCTCTGTAATTATAGAAAGTTTATTTCTGTCCCCAGATGTCAGCAATCAAATTCCACATAAATATATTTTGTGTAAATCTGTCGGCAGCTGGTCTCCATTCAGGTTTCTGGAGATATTAGCCTGTCTTTGAGTTTATGACAAAGTTAAAAATTATTCATTAAACTGACCTGCAGTATATTCAGTAACTGGAAAATTGCCTTGCAGTTCTATTTGGTTTGTAGATGTGATCACAAGTAAATTTTTAACTTAATTAATTGGCCGTTTCTGTTGACAAGAAATTTATGTGGTAATAATTTGCTCGAAATAGATGCCGACTGTAGGAAATGAGATATCCATCATAGGCTTGTGTTCCACCAGCTGCACAGTGGCTATTATGAAAGTATTTCAGCCTGCGCCGACCCCAGTGTTTGTGCAGTCAAGATTATATATACCCACGATCCATAGCCTGCCAGAGAGGCGCTGGTGGAGGTCTATGATAACAAAGACTTTGTGATTTATGGCTTGCTGTGAAAGCAGAGCTTGATGAGATTAAACAATTTCATAGCACAAGTGTTTCTCAAGACCTGATTTGTAGTTGCAAGCTGATGGTAAATCACATTTATATATCTGCAAGCGTGCTCAGCAGAGGACTGCAATTACAGTTTAAGACAGCTACTTTTTATTTAATTTTTATCCTGGTTTTGTCTCTTTTATATCCCCTTCGTCTGCAAACCATTCACCTTCACAAGTCCTTTCCTGGTTAGAAGGCCAAAGATTGGAGTCCATGATGTTCTTCTTGTCTTTGTGCCAGCTTGGGAGAGAGGCTAGGAGGATTTTGGAGCAGCACAGACTGGTTTAAACTGGCTTTGACTGGTGTGTGCTCTTTGTTCAATTATTTGCCCAAAGAGAAGTCTGTTTCCTGTTTTCCCTCCGCATGCAGCTGATACTTGAACTTCTTGGTGTATAGCCGGAGTAAGAGGGGTGTCCATCATCTTGGGATATAGGGCAGCTCTGAGTACATAAAGCTGAAGGGGCATGAGGATTAAATTGGTTTAGGAAGCTTGACTTCAAGGTTGCAGAATACCTCAGGGGTGGACAGCTGGCTCCCCTTTAATGTGAAAGGTGGAATTGTATTTCCCCTGCAAATGTGTGAGGAATAAACTCTGTAATCAGTTTATTTAACCATTTTATTGATTATCTACTGTGGATACATCTCTATGTTAAGTACCAGTAGAGCAGTCCCCAAACTTCAAATCTCTGCCCTCAAGCAGTTTGGTAAGCATGGTGCTTACCAAAACATAAAAAATAAATTAAAAAAAAAAAATAACAAACTAGAAGTGGCAGGATGTACCATGATATTCTTAAATGGGTGGTAGACCTACTATTGGAGGTCAGAGGGGCGGGGGAGAGAGTACTTCCAGCTGGGAAGCAGAAAAGATATATAAAACAAAGCCTAGAACGAAAAATCAGATTCCCAGTAGGGAAAGCATTCTGGGAGTTTTGCTTCTCTGCACTGATGGAGTCCTCCAAAATACCCAGCCATAGGTTCAAATCCAGGATGGTTAGACAGTGATTTAGTAAGTTAATAACATCATAATAACTTTCATGGAATGCTTAGTGCATGCCACAATAAGTGCTCTATATGTATCATCTTACCAATCCTCATAATAGACCTGGAAAGTGAATACTATTGGGCTCTCCATTTTGGGAATGAGGAAAGTGAGGTTGACAGAGCTTAATTTGACCATATTCATCCAGGTGTTGAGTTGAGGTGTTCTGAGACCTTGGTGTATTTTACCCCAAAGGCCACATTCTTAACCACTGGTTTTTACTGGTTTCTGGTATGGAATATGAATATTATTTAGAAAAAAATACCTCTGTTATGCCTGCTGGTCATATTCCTAAGAGCTCAGGTCATTTCTATTCCCTTCCAAGTACCTACAGTTTGGGGTATTACATATGGTCTTTGTGCTAGGCTGAATAATGGTCAATGTCCTAATCCCCAGAACTGGTGAATTTTACCTTACTTAGCAAAAGGGACTTTGCAGATGTGATTAAGTTACGGATCTCGTGATAGGGAGATAACTCTGGATTATCTGGGTGGGTCTGATATAACCACAGTGGTCCTTATGAGGGAGGAGAATCGAGAAGTGTCTGAGTCAGGGGAGGAAGTGGTGTGATGAAGGAGGCAGAGATTGGAGTGAAGCACTTTGAAGATGGAGGAAACAGACACAGGACAAGGAAGACAGCTTGTAGACAAGGTAGCCATGAGAAGCTAAAACAGGCAAAGAACTGGATTGTCTCCTCAGAGCCTCCAGAAGGAAACTGCCTTGCTGACAGTTTTACCCTATAGTAGAACTCATGTCAGTCTTCTGACCTCCAGAAGTATGAGACAATAAACTCAAGTTGTTTAAGCTGCTAAATTTGTGCTAATTTGTCACAGCAGCAACAGGAAGTGAATACAAACTTGGACAGATCCAACGGGCTCTATAGAGAGTTTAACCCTGACTTTAAGGAGGAATTGAGGGTTTTTTATTTGGTTGGGGTGTGTACTTTTTGATTTCTGTATTCTTCCCATTCTCCTCTTTTTGTGCCATAAGGGCAGTGATCATTTGTGAATCTCCAGTTCTTAGCACAGTACCTGACATGTGGTAGGTACTTATAAATATGCATTAAATGGGTAAATGAGATGACATCACGCTGTCTCCAGCATATAGGTGTTCAGTTTGTTCAGAACCCAGTTTCTTCTACAGCCCAACCTACTGATGTCATAACTTGTTCTCTATGAAGTCACAGAGGGAATAATAATTATCTTATTGTCTATAAAGTCAAAATGTATCTGCATCGAGGGGAGCAGTAGGGACAATCTTGGCTTAAGAATCTCTAATAAGTCAATGTAAATGGTTAATTTTGCCAAATATAAAAAAATAGGTGAATCTTTATCCTGATAGCACAAAGATAGGGAAGTTTAATGAAGAGCATATGGTCTCTGGGGCTCTCTCATGCTTCCATCCCTGTGTTGGCTTTTGTCTTGTATTTGATAGTTAGGTAGTATTTTCTGTCTGTTTATTATTCCAGGTTTTATGCCTCTGAGGGTCTTTTAGTTGGAGACTTATGGTCATGGTCCTGTCCATTGAGTACAGATGTTAAACTCACCCATGAAGCTCTTTATGAGCGGGCAAACCAGGCCAGTATCTTTGGCCTGGATTCCAGGGACATGGTTTGAAAATCTTGGGAAAGCTGAGAGCTCCGCTTCTCCCTCTAGGGTGCTAGTGTATTAGCCTCCCAATAAAAGTTAATTGAATTTAATTTTATGTTTTAAGTGTGATACATTTTAAAGTTCTCCCCAGTGCTAGAGTCCCTCTTGAAAAGGCAGTAAATTCATATTATTAAACTACCAAATGTAATTCAGCTCAAATAAGCATATTCGGCAATCTTTATTCTGGATATGTGGGACTGACCTTGCGTTGAGACTAAATCATTTCATCCCAGACAAAGTCTGTTGGAGTTAATTGGGGAAGCAATGTAGATGTGCAGTAGGTCACCCTAAGCTTTTTATTCTCTTTCTGGCCCTCATTCAAAGAGTTGCTATAGCATACATTTCCTGACGCGAGTTCTTCCATCATTTAATAAACATCAATATTTGACACAGTGTGGAAGGTGAATAAGACAATGAAGATCTTCCCACCGACGATTCTTTATCAGACACACATCGTATCATTTTACAATGCCTAATTGTCAGCCTGAGCAGTAAAGGCCCGTGTGGATTGGGAGAAGGCACAGTGGGTTAGAATTAGGATGACTGGATTCTAAACCCTGCCCGGCCATTAACCAGCCCAGTGACCTTGGGCATTTCTTGTCTTTGGGCCTCCGTTTTTCCACATTTTTTAAAATGAGAGCATTGGCAGTGGTTTTCCAACCTCATTCTAAGAGGCACCAATATGTTGAGTTTCTTGGCAGTTCTGCTGTGAGACCAGAGTGAAGGTGGGGTGAGCAACAGCAGTAAAGGGTGAGACCAGCCAAAGAACTCCTTCAGCGCCCCACTCTTTAGTCCAGAGTGAGTAGCTACTTCAATGACACGAACCCCCAGCACGTAGGTGGGTTTCAACTTAACTCCATTCATGGGATTTTAGTTTTGTCTCCCTGATCTCTGTCCAAACTCATCCCTTTTTCTTTTTTTCTTTTTTTTAAATTTTTTTTTCAACGTTTATTTATTTTCGGGACAGAGAGAGACAGAGCATGAACGGGGGAGGGGCAGATAGCGAGGGAGACACAGAATCGGAAACAGGCTCCAGGCTCCGAGCCATCAGCCCAGAGCCCGACGCGGGGCTCGAACCCACGGACCGTGAGATCGTGACCTGGCTGAAGTCGGACGCTTAACCGACTGCGCCACCCAGGCGCCCCATAAACTCATCCCTTTTTCAAGAGTCAGACCAAATTTCATGGCAATAGGAGCCCTGGCTCTGCCACTCTAGATTCCACAAAGACCCTGTTCTGAGGTCCTTGAGAACCTAGTTAGGGCTCCAGGTGCTCCCATTATGTAACCCAGTGTATTGTTGCGGTTAGCTTAATCTAAGATGCTCAGCAGTCTGAGGACAGAGATGCTGCAATTCTGTGTTATCTTCTGACGTGATGAACATTTAAGAATAATAACGAAAGTATTTATTAAAATAAAATTGTGCCAGCCTGACCCTGTTAGAATAGGTAATACATTCTTAGTAAGCAGAAATAAAATGTGTTTTGTTTGGTCTACTTTTAGGATTGTGTTCATAAACATTCTTTGGTAATACCATTGTTAATTCATTTCCAAGGGAGGAAAAAGTCCTTGCTAACACTAAAATTCTGCTCTCTGAGCTCTATAATAAGATCAGCAAATAAACAAATCTCCTCTGGAGGAATCCTAGCCACCACCAGGCCTGACAGATCTATATGAGCTTTAATTCCTTTTGAATTTCTTTGCTGTGGTGGAATTAATGGTTTGGGATTAGTTTTTGCATCAGAAAAGGGAGAAACACCCAGAAAACAAGCCCTGAATCAAGACAGGTTCAAAGAGCTCAGCCTCCTGGTATAATTTCCAGTCCATTCATTTGGGTAGAATTCTTCATATACTTTTAAAACTCTATGACCAGATTTGCCACCATCTCCTATCCACCGCCCCCCCCTCCCCAGCCAACCCATGTCACTACAGCATAAGAAGATATTCTGGCTCTTACTAGGGAATCTCAGTGTTGAATAAGGGTAATTTCCCTTGTGTAATAGACAGAAAGACATTCTTGAGAAAATAACTTGAGATGTGATCAAGAAACAAGATGATGGGCCATCCTCCATGAAAGTCAAATGAAGCCATGTTCTCTGCCCATTAGGCTCTCTTATAAGCATAGATTTTCTCCAATAAGGAGGCAGTTATTGACACAAACATAAAATATATTTAATAAGATGGACATTCAGCAAGGGTGTGTTCAATTATTGAGAATGAATTATTTACTAATGGTTTGTCCAAGCTAAAGGAAAGAGATTGTGATGGTGGAAAGCTAGAGATGGTCTTTTGGACTTGCATAAGCTTTAAGACATTCACAGGATATTTCCCACAATAGGGAGAACTTGGCCTCTTTCGTGTGGAAGTGGATGTTTCTGCAGCCTTCCTCAATAAAGGGGTAATTTGGGGAAAATAAACAAAAGCTGGACACAGACTTTACTAAATTGTTTTCCATTACCAAGGCTTTAATATGTGCAGACAGAAAAATTCACAGTCTCTTTGTGATGGCCTAAGTCATACCTGTCAAATCATCAGAGTGGCAGAATTGGCCTCGGAGAATGTGAGGTCACCGTCTTTTATGACTATTCACAAAGTATTTTTTTCTCTTTTTTCAACTCCTCCTCTGTAATGTTTGTGATGAAGAAAACATGTAAAGGGTACAAAGTCTCGTCTCCTTATTACAGAAGGTATGTGGATAGATTCGGTCCAGTTTTCAGAAAGTGCTGGACCTGATGTCTTCTAATTCCTTTAATTTACCAAATATCTGGTGGTTATTTTTCAAAAGTGTGCCATGACCGACAAGACGAATTATTGTCCCAACGGATGGACCTTTTATTACCTTTGTTAGCATGATCCTTTTGGAACAGCTGATGGGTCCATGCTGTTGGTCTCATGTCTTACGTGTTGAATACTCTTTGAGAATCGTTGTTCCAAAGAACCAGGCTAATCTAGAAAGGAACGGGGGAAATTTCACTGATTGACTCTGAGAGAGAAATTTTGAAGGGGGATATTTCCACTAGGTTTCTGATGCCTTGCCATTTTCACTTTTCCAGTCCTATTAGCATTTTTTTTAATTACATTGTATCCATTGTTAACTGTATGCCTAGATCCATATCCACATACACCTACCCCTGCTTACTTTGTCAGAAGGAGTTACCCACGAACGTAGCAGAATCACATACATGACTATAGGGTGTCCTGAATACTCCCAAACTTGCTGACTACCTGTTATCATCTCATTAAGGGGCCTAATCTTTCATGTGAGTCAGCTAGTATGGATTTAAGTTAGGGACGTTAGCCCTAGAACACATTTCCCAAATTACTTAAACTTAAATCCTAAAAGGAATTTGTTTCCTTGGTCAGACTTAGTTGAAAAGCATGGGCTTGCAAGAAAGACTGAATTGTACATATGTTATTGATTTTTACGACTATTTTATAAGCAATTGTAAAATTTAGGTTCCTCTGCCTTCTGCATGAAATGGTCATGTGGGCCTGCATCCTCTCTTCCAATGATGGTGGTTAGGTGGACTTCTCACTGGGGCAAAAGCTTCCACACTCCATGAAAGGGGGAGCTGTACCCTCAAGAAGGAGACATGCTTTGCACATTTAGTATGTGGTGCAAATATGAGAGATGAGTTGACATTGAGAGTTGGTTGTGGGTATGTGCGACATGGGAAAAAGAGTCATGAGCTACTTTTCTAGCTTTAGACATAAATTAATATTGAACTGTAATTATAACTTTTCAATTAGCTCAAAGAAGAGCAGCTACCATGACATTTTAGGTGATGGTTTCAAAATCATGGATTTGGGGTTACTTTCTTTTATACTCCACCTTGATCCTTTAAAAACGAAACTAGGATTTTTTTGTTTTCCTCAAGGAGCAGCAAATGAGTGTTATTGCAAAATGAACCTAAAGTCTTTCTCTGCCTAAAGAGGGATGCAGCATTCACAATTTGCACTTGGTTATCTGATTTTTCTACCTTCCTCCTTCCCTGTCTTTTGCTTTTGGGTCTCAAAGTAAATAACACATGCACTTTATCTTTAACTTCAGATAATCAGAGTCACAGTCATCTGGGATATTGTGATGAACAATGTACATTTTACACACATGGTGTCATAATAATTTAAAATGTCATCTTAATCTATTTATGATCTTCTAATGACTGAAATGTTTTACAATTGTGGGGGATATTTTATAACTGAAGTTTTAATGGCTGAATCACTAACACCTGGCTGTCTGGAATGCTTTTTCTTTCTCCCAGTTAGGCATTTAAATGCATTTCTGGAAGGCCCAAGGGGTGGGATGTGACATATAAGCTCTTAAAAGGAGGAAAATTAGTTCTTGATACCTTAATGATCAGTCAGGTGAACGTTTGCATACTTAGCATTAACGCTCTTAAGTGGAATCGCTTGATTAAGACCCTTGGTAGGTATTTTTTTTTTTTATTTAAACATCCTTCTATACGCGATTACAGAGGGAAATGCTGCTGTTGCGCCCATCTCTTTAAAAAAAAAAATCTTATATTTCCCACAAGAAAGAGTTTCATTTTATTCCTCTATTTATTTCACCATCTTTCTCCTTCTTTATCTTTGATTGGTTTCCAAGATGAGCAAGTGACCTTTTTATTAAGAGCTTATTATGTACTCTTTGTTTTACTGAGCTAGGATGTACATTTAGATACATTCCTGTATGTATACAGGTTCTTGTCTGTGGATGAGAACACACTTGCTTAGAGAAGACATGGAATCATCAGTGAACCATACGAGCCAATGTGTAACGAAGCCCATAGCAGGCCCCCAGTAGCTGTTTAATGATGACGACAGTGGCACTAAATTATCTGGTGCTGGTCAGGGGAGGTCAACACAAGGTTGCCCGGCAGCCTATATTAAACAGTCACAAAGATAAGGCTGCATTTTAGCTTCTCCTGTTTGTACAACACATATACAGCCTTCAAATGCAGCATCCCACTTGATTTTCATAGCGATCACTGAAGGAATTAAAGGGGACACTTATAACCACGGTTTTGCTGAGGAGAAAACCAGGGTTCAGAACCATAAAATGACTTGCTCAACCAAGTGGGAGGGGTGGGGTGAGAGAGTGGAGCCTGCTGCCCAGATCTTCAAGGTCCTGTCCCCATGGTTCCTGGCAGAGTGGCTTCAGGTCACATTGTGGCCTTATAATGGGTAATTTGCCGGAAATGTAGCAGGGTATACAGTGTCTTTGTTCATGTCTTAGTTGGGAACGTAAAGGCAAATTTGTGTTTATTTGTTTCCAATGAGGATTAAGTAGGCTGATGGAGTAATGATAGGCCCTGCTTCCATTTTTATCAACTAATGGCACTCCTGGTGACAAGTGCCCATGATATTACTTTATGACTCCTAATGCACACACTTCTGTTATTCCAGCTTTGTAGGTAGATTTGGCTGATGTTTCTCACCCATTCCTGTTTTGACTGACCTCACAAAGCTGTGTGTGACTGTTGACTTGTACACTCACCATTGCACAGTTAATATAGAGAAGTTCCATACTCTCTTTCTCAACGAGGCATCAAGCTGGCCCAGACATTAATAAACCTGGTTAGGCCACCTCTTCAAACAAAAGTCCACTCTTAAATGTTGGCCATCAGCTAATTGGGACCTTTGTGCTGCAGATTTGCAAAAAGGAAAACGGACTGTGTTTTCATCACTGTGTATCTTGAGGCAATTATTTTCTTAAGTCTCTAGCTCCACTTCTGTAAAATGAGAGTGTAACGCTCGCCTGACATTGTTTGTGGGGTTGCTAAAATGACCAAAAAAGGTAATTTTATTTAAACACTTAGAAAAGGGTGAAAAATTATACAAATGGAGTCTCATGTTTTGTTTTGATGTAATTTCAGGCTTTTACTCCTAAGTGTCTCCTTAGTGGTGTCATACAGGTGATTATAGGTGATTTGGAATATGTTTGCAGCATCCTAATTTAGCTTTTATAAGACTCCTTGAATTTCAACAAGCATGTAGTTTGGTTCAAGTTCAAGCCTGAGGGCAATAAGTATTAGGGTAAGGGTCTTTGTAGTTAGTCAAATTAATGAGCCAACCTGTCGCAGGGTCATCTATGTTTGCTACAAACGTTGTAAAATTCCTATATTACCATATCTCTTAGGCATATGATTCCAGCTGGGGTATGAACAATGTTGAAGCAACTGTCTATCCCTCACATTTGTCTCTGAGATGTAACTTGGAACCCTTAAATCTGTTTACTATCTGCTTTGTTGTAACATCATAGTATTTGGCTTCATGTCATTTACTCATAATTAGGCAGTTGTTATTCAGATTCTGTATTATTGGTCATGGCAGCCATTCTTCAGCCAGAGTGCTACACTTGGGGGTTGTTTTGGGTCTTGTTCTTAATAATACTTTTTTGAACTTCAGCAGTAAATACCATCTTAGTTGTAGGGAAGTGACAAGCATGGGTGTTTTGGTGCATGTAGCAATCTCTTGGGGAAAAAACTCATTCTAAACTTAGTATCCAGTTCTTGGACTAGTGACCAAGGTGAACTCTGTTTGTGTATCGGTGGCTTTGTGTTCATCTTTCCAAGAGTTGAAAGTCTCATTTAGATAGTCCTCAGTTTGTCTTCTTAAATTTCTTGATTAAGTTGAGAGAGTTCACACTGGAAATTCTTTGGTTTGTTATTTGCTCCAGACCTTGTACACATAGCTGTTAGAGAGGGGGAAAAGTTACATTGCTCATCTAAGTATTTACCTTTAAAATAGTGAAGTCACCTCTTGGTATCTATCTTCACCCTTCCCAAAGAATTTTTGAAATGTCTTATCTCCCTTCCTAAGCCTTAGGCTTTATCCATGTATCTTAGCTTCACACTGAAATTTGTCCTTGCCTCTGACCTGGTATACACTTTTATCAATAATTTGTAAGGATATAGGAAGGGGTCTTCCTTATTAACTTTTGAAATACATAGTTAAGGAGATCAAGACATAGCAGAGGCATTGGATCATAGTTCTAAGTGATCTCAACAAGCTAAAACACCGCCTGACAGCTACCAGACAAAAGTTAATAGAATTGTAAGTTTAAAGTTCCAGCTGTGTATTAAAAAAACTTCTATTACAGAAGTATGTGCTTGAAAGGTCTGGGTTGGCAGTGTTGCACATCAAAAGCATTGCGATATTTTATTTGCGATACGATGTGCATCACCATTGGAGATAGCTTGGAAAAGTATTGCCAAGGTGGGTGTAATGTCATCTTGAGATCTACATGGTGCCCACACCATCTATAGGGCTATGTTCAGTGCTGGGTTTCATGTTTTAAGAAAAACAGGAAAACTAATGGGACCAGGCTGTTGAGTGTTAAGTAGATACCTGGCCTAGAATAAAAAAGATTAAGGTGACACATAGACTCTTCTTTCTAATAGCTAAAGCAGCATCATATGGGTGAGGACACAGAGTTGCTCTGAGGACAAATGTAGGGCCTGTGGGATAATGGCACAGGGAGGGAAGTTTTGTCACAACAGAAAAAAGGAAATTTTATGAAAGGATCTTATTAAACAGGATGATGTACTGCCTTGCACAAAAGTGAATGCCGACTGTACTGGAAGAGCCAGGGGAGCATTTTAGCAAGGTGGTGTCAAAGAGACATCTACAGCTGTGTGGGAAACTGCACAGGTCAACCTCACAGAGGGCACGGATCCTTTCTGACTCAGATGCGTTGCTGTGCTGAGAATGACAAGGTTTGCCCACGTATTTTCAGTCATCTCCTTGTTTGTATTCAGGTTGTCACACAGACTTCCAAGTTGAGACATCACATGGTCACTAACTTGGATACCAAGCACAGTGTGATTTTGTAAGAGCTAAGCAAACTTTCATCCGCTTCTCTGACCCTGTAACCTCTGTGTGCATGCCCTCTGCTTTCCTTTTACCGTAGTGGGATAGGTTTGCACCAGTCAGCTCTAGCTCTTCTCCCATGTGCCCCTCGTAGATCTTATAATCAAGATGCTGAGAGGACTAGCAGTACCCTTATTGTCTGTCACCCTGCTCCCTTTGCTTAAGCTGTCTGTGCCCAACCTCCCCCGTTCTTCTCAGTCCCCACCTTGAGATGCTCTCTTGATCCTTAATCTCCTTGCTCTTGACTTTCAAAGCAAAGTGCAATCCCGTCTCCTTCCTAACGTCCTCTCTGGGGCTTCCTCCATCACTTTTCTTCAGGCCCCTGTGCATCTTCAGAATTGTACCACATAATGCTTAACTGTTGTAAGTTTTTCATGGCTTTTAATTTTATCTCCCTATCTCCACAGTATTTAATTTTGGATTACTTGGTACTCAGTGAATACTTGTTAATGACTTACTGATGGGATTACACCTATGACCACAACATAGAACCAACTGGCTATAAAGGATTGTACCTTGACTCTTGCCTCATTGGCACAAGGTTGAAACCAATTTATGTAAGTACCAAAAGTGTAGGGCACCACACAAATTTTATTAATATGTTGAACAAGCTAGTTTACTTATTATTAAGACATCCTTCTAAGCCCTACCACGCCCTTGTCATCTCTGCATGAGGCTTAGCTGACACATGAGAAGAAATCCTTAGAATACTATGCAGCAAAGCCAGTAGTCAGTTCTTGTTCTACTCTTGCAGATTCATTCAGAAGGTAGAGAGATGCCTGAGTCTCTTGCTTCTTTTTGCAGCAAAGTGTTTTGTCAAATTGGTCTCTAGTTTAGAGCTGTTCAAGGGGTTAACTTTGACTCCTTTGCTAAACCCAACTGTTTAATGTTTTTAATGGCATAATGTGTTAATAGCCATACAGCTGTTGTTTCTCAGCGTCTTCCCTTATTGAGTTAGGCATCATTTAGTAGGCTGAGTTCAAACTGTAAACAAATTATTTTTGCATATGGATCAATGGAAATTTAATAAAGTTTATTAAAACTGTATATTGGACCAAGGAGTGCTGTTTTCTCTCATGGATATAAACCAACCTCATTAGGCTGACCCGTATTAACTGAATCGCAGGGAAGAAAATATTTCTGGTCATTTAAAGATTATTTTGGTTCAACAGATGGTGGCTAGCATCAGAGCGCAGTGTTTCTTATTAATTCATTTGCATATGCATACATGAATGATAGCTAGAGATCATTTACCCAATAGGCTTATTCCCAGTGCCTCATGATTCCTGGCACATAGTAGGAACTCCAGTAGAGTTGTCAAACGAAGGGTGGCAATCTCAGGTGCAAAGGCACGGTGTGATGTGCTGAGAGCCCAGCAGCCAGGGAGAGGCAAACCACTGACCAGCCCAGAGCCCTCCACTCTCAGCCCAGAGCTCTTATCAATCTAGTGAACTGTCCTCCATTGATTCATGGCCTGTGAAATGTCTTCAGTGTTCCACAGATACCTTCTGCCTGTTCTCATGGCAATCTCAGTTTATGTTGTAATAAATGTTATCTTAATCTCAACTGATTGACGAGTTCTTAAAATAACAGCATTACCGAGGTTCCTGCTCAGATTGTAAATCACAAATATTCTGCTCTTTGGACAGCATTTGGGGTGGTTAGCCAGTATTCCAGAAGTAGCTCTGGCAGCCCAGTTGCAGTTGGAGGTATCTGAACGGCCTTTTACAAGAAGGAATTAAACGTTGGTTCTTAGATAACTCAGAGCAGGATGCTGGCAATTTGTGGCGGGGCAGAGGGGGGAGGGGAGGCGGGAGGTGGGCGGCAGGCTCCATGACATGAATACTCTTCTGTAGATTTGCAGTTAAAGCAGAAGAGAACAAAGATGAACCACCTCTTTTGGCCCCAAATGATAGCAGTTGGAAGGAGAACCCTTTCGGATGGTAGAACAAGTATGGAGATGATCATTCCAACTTTCTTGTGTCAGATTCACTGGCAAGTAGGAGGCAGTTCTGTTCGGCTCTGGCAAGAACCTTTCTCTGTTGTTTCTTTCATTCTTCCTGGAAAGTGGAATCCTAAATATGGGCAGCTGGTTAGGACTGGAGCCTTGGTGACTTCTGAAAGTTATAACAAATGGAAGTCATTATCACCATTGCCCCCCTTTACCTTTGTGCTACTTGAGGCAGAAAATGATTTTTCCCCCGGTTTGTTTTGGAGTCTTTCATCCAGAGAGAAAGGGATTAGCCTATGGCTACAATAGTGCTTTCAGGGCCTTTTGGCGTGCTGCAAATGTTTACTTATCCAGGTACAAATAGGTAAAAGCACATAGTTAAAGATCCCAGCTGCAAGGTCATTTACCTTTTTAAAATTCAGCCGCATGTGCCGACTGAAGTCGAGGGCTTGCTGGTATGAGCCATTAACTGCCTGTTGTACGTAACCTCTCCTTGTCTTACACACAGCTGCGTGCGAGTCGCTGGTGCCTGCAGCCAGCCCACCATGCATGCCTTGCGAGCAACAAAAGCAGTTTAACTTGTGATCGCTGATCATATGATCCACTTACAGGGTGCAGGCTCAGTCAAGTAGAACTGGTAAATCATTAAAAATGCGCCTCGGCGCTGTGCCTGCTGAGTAAAACATCATGCTAACATCTCTTCCCCCACCCCCAACCAGTTAGCAGCATCAGGAAGGAGCTGGTACCAGCTGCGTGTTGGAGAAATCTCATGTCACTTCAGCCTAGCATGGTGGGAGATTGTCAACTACTCCAGGCAGCACAGGAAAGGAAGACAGAAATAATCTGAAATGGCAGCCATCCTCTCCCCTGTCCTTTACTTATTAACTCGACCTGTGCTAAGTGTTTTCTGTGTGTCAGGCCCAGTACTGGTACCTAAATTACAAAAATGAGAAAAGAAATGGATTCTGACTCAGGCTCCCACAGTCTGCCACGAAATCAATTCACCGCCAAGTATTTTAACACAGACACCAACCGAGTGCCATGGAATGCTTAGAGGCCTGGGGAAGCCAAAGAGGAGATGATGCTTAAGTTGGACCTTGAAGAATGAATCAGATTTCATCAAAGAGACATCTGATAGAGGAAGCAACTTGAGCTCTGCCTTAAAGTCTTACTTTCTAGAATTCTCTCCTCCATGAACTATACCTTTTTTCTTTCCCATAGGCTTAGACAAATTGTGTGAGTCTATAATGGAGGGTCCCACGAGTTTTCTTTTTTGATTTCTACCTCAACGCTATCCAACTATACCATAAACCCTCCAGGAACGATCCTATATCCACAGCATGCTTCATTTTTCTATAGCTCCAAAAGTGTTGGGGGTGTACTATTGTGTTTGATAATCCTCCTATTTTCTAACCAATCAGTGAAAAGCGAAGCCAAGTTGCTGTAGAGTAGGCAATAGGACTTAGAATGTTCCAGATAGATGTTCCTCCTCCCTACACACCAGAACATCTGCTCTTGAAGGAGAGGGGAGGGAAGAGCCTTTTATGAGCATGTGCACCATATGTGTCACATACATTATGTGTGTCCATATGTTCTGAGATATTTGGGTCTCTCAGGATTCCTGCAGTTGGCATGGCTGATACAACTTAAAAAAATTACTTGGGCCTCAAGAGGCCCTAGAGAGTAGATTTAATCATATATTCATTCTTGTGCTATGCCATTTTAGTTCATCCAGGTACCTCATTTATTATCTTCCAAGTAACAAGTAATCATAGCCCATAAATGCCTTTTGTCTGTCTCTTTTGTTTGCTTCACAGAGTTTTATTTAGAAGCCCGTTATACTACAGCTGAACATTGCGAAGTGGACATATTTGGGATTTGTACTCCCTTTTGTTTTCTTACTTGGTCTGCTTATGCACTGGTCAGTTACAACATCTTTGAACCATCCCTTCCTTTGGTGGGAACTAACCCTGCAGATAGTCACTTCCTGCAGAATAGCCTCCTGATTCCTCTCATCAGGACTGTTGTCTGGAGGCCAAGATGAGGAGATGGAGAGTTGGAAAAATTCCTTGAATCTCTCTGCAACCTGGTGTCCTTATTCTAAAACACCAGTAAGAATAAGGTTCTTTGGCTGGTTGTGGGGATGAACAGCCTCGTTCTTTAGAAAGACATCTGTCTCCATAGTACAAAGAAAGAGAGACCTGGGACTCAAGCTTTGTAGGATTAGGAGTAAGATAAAATGGGTCAATTTACGCAACTTCCTGCTTTACATCTATATAAAGGAAACTATATTCCTCATCTCTACCCACCCTCAACTCAAACCTCAAAGACCTTCATTCAAAAGCCAGGAAGATGAATCATAGCATAGTAGATATCAAATATCTGTTAAAACCTCATCCGTTGGGGTGCCTGGGTGGCTCAGTCGGTTAGGCGTCCAACTTCAGCTCAGGTCATGATCTCACGGCCCGTGAGTTCAAGCCCTGCGTTGGGCTCTGGGCTGACGGCTCAGAGCCCGGAGCCTGCTTCCGGTTCTGTGTCTCCCTCTCTCTCTGCCCCTCCCCCATTCATGCTCTGTCTCTCTCTCTCTGTCTCAAAAATAAATAAACATTAAAAAAAATTCAAAAAAAAAGAAGAAAAAAAACCTCATCCGCATACAGAAACAGTTATTTAGTGGCAGAATTGAGAATAAATGAAACAGATTAGTGTTTTAGTGAGAAACTGATGTACTACTATGTGTTTATGACCATTTTTGATTCGTGATATTTAAAGACTTGTAAATTTTTATAATTAAAAATAGGTTGTAAGATCTGTGATCATCACATATAGGGTACCACCTATAGAGGCAGAGCCTTGTTTTATTTTGAAATCTAGAAAAGTCATACAGCTACCTGTGTAGGGCTGATCGCCCAAAATTTTAACTCAGGCCGTTGTTAGAGAGGAACAGGAAAGAGCTCTTCATTGGGAAGGCATTTGAAAGTCAGGATATTATTATCATTGATCTTGGCAGGAAAGCAGGCAGGAAAGCTGTGTTCTACCCTGGGCGACTCATCAATTCTTGGGAAAGGTACTTCGCTTCTTCCAGTCTTTGTTTTCTCATCTAAGAGTGATGTTAATACCTTTCTGACATATTTCACGTGATTGTGGAAATCAAATACTGTACCAGGTTCCCTGCCTTTCTCCTAGAACAGATGAAATCTCTTCCATCCTTCACCCCCTTAGGTGATTTTGTTTGGACTCCCACTTGGAGCATTGGTTTTATTTGCTCTTGTTTCTGCGGTTGTTGACTCATCTTTTTCCCTCCCGCTAGACCGTAAGGTACTTTAAGTCACAGCACGGTTTATTCCTCTCAGTATGTGCCAGGTAAGGTGCTTGGGAATACAGAATCAGAATGGAATTCCTTGGTTGGAACCAGGTGTTCCGTTTCCTCACTGAGACCATGGTGGCTATATTTATCTACTCCACAGAGTTGTTTCAGTAATTAAATAAAAGTGTGCTAAGTACATACTAGATACTCAGGAAACTCTGACTTCTTTTCTCCTGTCCTTTGTACATAGTGGCAACTTAACACATAGTTCTGGACCAAATTATATTTTGAAGATGGGGAGGAAATCCATGCCTTCTCTCCCACCCCCACCCTTCTTGTTAAGGTGTTCAGGGAAAGGATGGCCCTGTGCTCAGTTATGCGCCGCCCCCCCCCATTTGCTTCCTCTCCCTCCCTCCGCCCTCAGAGTTGTATTGAAATAAAACTACAATTTCACATGTTGATATGAAGTACTGTGGAGGTTTGCAGAAGACATAATGCAAATTTTATTAAGTTACCATTATCCTTGTCAATGGAATTAGTGCATTTTCTTCATTGGCATCTTCTGCAATTACAAATAACAAGGAAATAACTCATGCTGTTATATGAAACAGCTTATAAATTTTTACCTACGTGTGAAAGGAATCGCTTGAAATCCAAAGCTGCCAAGAGGAATAATTAGGAGCCACAGAACAGATCTCGGTAATGTGACAGCAGCTTCTAAAACATCCCACAGGACAGAGAAGCGCAAGCTGGCTTGACCTATATCTTTAATAATACAGACCATTGCCCTTGGATTGAATCTAAAGGGTAGGACCAAGTGCTTGCTTCATCATGTTTTAGGAAAAATTGCCAAAGTTTATTTATGAATTCCCCACACAATGGCCTCTTGCTTTGATTATGAACCGACAGAGCTTTTTAAGTAGCAACTCAGCATGCAAAATTAAAAGCAAAAAAAAAAAAAAAACAAACCCAAAAAACAAAACAAAACGACCACAGAACATAATTTCTTATATTCTGTCATGCTTGGCAAAAAGTATTATGTAAGACCCAACTTAGACAAATGGCTGTGTTAGCAGTAGAAATAACCTTTTGTTTAATTAGAAAATAGGAGCTATATGGGACAATAAAAATGGTTACTGCTGCCCTTCGTCACTGTTTAATAAATACGATCGTGCTAGAGATAATGGTAAGTGTTATTTATTTGTGCAATATCACAGACTTGGTAATTGTTCATGTTGTTGATAGTTATCCTGTGTGGAGATCATAGTAGTTTCAGAATTTGTTTCCTTTGATCCAAGGAAAGAAAATAGCAAGTGTTTACTTAAAATGCCCCTGGCTTTCCTGGGCCAGAATAATGTATTTGAGTATTTTTAGCCCCTCTGTTGCAAGGGCAAAATCTCTCTGGCAGTGCCTGGTGCATATTGAGAACTGGTGGGTTATTTTGAACTGGCTTTTTTTTTTTTTTTTTTTTTTTTTTTTTGTCCCTCAGAGTGCTCTCAGGTCCTCACTGGATGTACTTCTCAGCAATGCCATTTCATGTTCAATTCCTATTTCCCAGCAGAACCAAATTTAGTAGCCTTGCTGGAGGGAAGAAATGGGGCAACGTTTCTCACCTGAGGATGTGCTCATGGGGAGAGGAACATCTCCCTGCTGCTCCCTCTTGAGAACCAGCATATGGGATGAAGATCAGACTGAATTTCACAGCATCTGCTTCAGTGTTTTCTTGGGGGGTGGTAGGGAGAAAAGGCTGAAGGCAGTGGCCAGATTTCAGGGTCAATTCCATTTTGTGTTTTACTATTAAAACTCTAGTTGTGAGACTGTATGAGTATTTGGGGTCATCTGGCTAGATTTATTTCATTGCATATGGCAGTTCCCACTTGGTTCTTTTTGGAGAGTTTCTGTTTTCTTTCTTGTTGTGTTTGCTGGAGTAGATGCTCCATTTCCTGCCTTTTAGAAAAAAAAATGTTCGTGGTTTGTGATGTTGGATGATTTATTATTATGATGACTTAAGGATTTTTCACTCTAGACTTTGGTGAATGTGAGATATTTCCTCAGACCTCTGAGCTCGTATTAGGCTCCTCTCATAACTGAGAAGCCCATGGCAATGAGATATGGTACAAATTTGTACAGGAGTGTTTTGTGTGATCACCTATTTCTTTGAGTGCTAAATAAGCCTTTCTAGAAGGTTTCCACATACTAGCTTTATAAAAATATAGACAGTGTGTCAAAAGGAAAACACAGCACAACAAAACCCCTTTCCTTCACACAATTCATTTTAAGGTTCAAAATCCCCGAAAATCCCCAATCTCCTCTTGCAGTCTGGTTCCCACTCTCTAACTTTCCTCATCTCCCCCTTAAAGAAAGAAAAAAGCATTTCTTCTAGGGACTGATAAGTTGTAGGCCGATGCTTAGCAACAGCATTCCTGTGCTTTAAGTAGCTGCAAGCCCCTCGCTGAACTCTTTGATGTGACTGTCAGGGCAGATTTATTTTGTTTTAGCACATTGTCTACTTGTCCAGATGTATCAGGAGATAAAAAGGAGTCATGTTTACACTCCTCCCTTTTTTTTTTTTTTTTTGGAGATGTAATTAAATCGTGTTTTTGATGAGTCTTGGGGAGCTCCAGTTGAAGAAAACAAGAATTGGCTGGAGTAAAGGGAAAAAGGAAAACTCACTTGGCAGAATGAGCACCTGATTTGGTCAGAAAATAAAGTATAAGTACCAGCTGGCTTGGTGATATGAAGATGGAAGTTTTGATCTGATTCTTTTCTCCCACTTTTATGGAAGTTCAACCAGGAGGAAGGGAGGAGTCCCTCCAGTATTCACTTCTTGTGGTCCCATCTCTAAAACCTTTTAGTTTGTGGTAATAGTCTCTTCCTTCTTTCTTGCTGTACACAGCCACACACAGAAGATCTTAACTCACTCCTTCCTTCCCTTCCTCCTAGCTTTCTCCTTCCCTCCCTTCTTCCTTTCTGCCTTCCTTCTCTTTGTCCCTCTCTCGCTTATCTATCTATCCATCTGTCAGTTACTGGGCATTAAGTATGTGGTAGACAGTTGTTAATCCAAAACCAATAAAATTGTTGAACAACAGAGATCTTGAATACATAAGTCTCAGAGCCGGATGAGATGAATTCCCTCACAGTGGGATTGCCACTCCTGTTTCTTTTCTTTCCCTTTCCTTTCTTTTCTTTTCTCTTCTTCTTCTTCTTTTTTTTTTTTTTGATTATCAGTTTTTTTAATGTTCACATTTAGTAACACCATTCTGAGTTCTATTAATGACCTGCGGTGAGCAGTGACAAGCAGAAATCCAACATTTAGTACTGCTGAGGACCTGCCAGGCAGCGGCTTTAATCTGCAGCCAGAGGCACTTCATTTGCATCCTAAATAGGTTACGCTGCAGCGCCCCCTTCTGCCCAAGGAGCCCTGTAACACGAGGGCTGCACTACCATGCAGTTTTCTCTTTTGCTGAGGGCCCTTGAGGACCCTTGGGCAGCTTGCTCTGGCCTTCCCAGCCAGGGAAGGGCCCTTCAGTTTGGGCCCTGGAAGAACAGAACTACAGTGATAACGGATGCTCACCTGCATGCCAGGGGAAAGCCACATCTTTATTTGGATTAAATTTTTTATTACTCATTTATCAGGGCAAAGGAAGGTGGGAAGCATTGAGAAACACAGGTGTAACAAAAGGGAAGCTGAGCAAAACTGGAGCTACCTCAGAGCACCCAGGGCCTGGTTCCCTCCTGTCCAACCTCAAATCCCAGACTGACATCACTTGAGTGCATCTTGGAAACTAGGGGCTTGTGTTTTGTGTTACCCCTTTGAACCAGCCTGAAGTACAAGAAAGAGATTTTCTTTGTTCTGAACAGCCTTTGGATGACTTCTCTTGGCATAAATGTACCTTGTAACTTAGGGCCCTTTTACATATTAGGGGACCAGGCTAAGGCTGAAATGAGCATGTGCAGGGGAAGCTCCTGGCATCAGGGGGACCATGGGTCCCACCTCTTCTAATGTAGGAGCTCTGTTTTTGGAGGAGATCATCTCAGAAGATCATCTCAGAGGCAGTTAGTCTGGGAAGATGTGTGCTTATTGTTACCTTCAACTCTTGGAGGCTGGGGAATGCTGGATGTTCAGTGTTTTATATTAATTTATTTCACTATTTAACAAGTATTTGTTGAGAAGCTGCTATGAGCCAGTCTTTTTAGGAAGTGTGGAACACTGCTTTCAAGGAGCAAACTATTTAATAAAGGACACATTGCTTGACTATGCTCCTAAGATATAATTACATACGATGCCATATCCCCAAAAGGAAATACAGGGTTCTTGGAAGTATGTATGAAAGTGATGCCAGGGACATCTTTCTGAGATAGTAAGGCATGAGTTGGTATTTGAAAGGTAAGAGGTTAACCAGGCCAAAATTGTTGGGGGTGGAAGTTAAGAAGAAAGACTGGGCTATGCAGTGATGTTGGCAGGATGTGGACCGGCGTGCTGAAGGAGTATGGAGAAGGCCATTTGCTGGTTTCAGGGTGAGGGATGAAGGTGAGAGATGGTCCGGAAGCCCTAACAAAGGCCTGGGCAGAGGGCCTACTAGGCTGCAGATCGTGCTTTTGACTTATACCAGAACGAGGTAAATTATTACATGGTTTTTAAGCAGAGTGGGGCATGATCACAATCTGTTTTTAAAAAGAAGTTCTAAGGATGGTCACTTCAGGTAGGACTTTCCCAGGAATTGAACCCTCTCTAAAATGAGTTCCCTTAGTTGATTGAAAGCTATAGTAATTCTCTGGTACTGGTGAGGATGGGGAGAGGAGGGGCTGATTTTAAAAATATAGTGAAGTTTACTTCATCCTGGCCAAACTATAGGCCCACATTCCCCAGTGAATCTTTTTAGAGCTCATTTGCTCTTAGCCCTTTGCAACCATCCAAGTTTCACGTCTTCATTTTGTTTCTTACCAGGGAACCATCAACCTTGCTGTAAACTGGTTACAAATGTGCAGTGGCAGGATTAACACAGGAGTTGAGGAAGAAAGACCTGGGTTTTTGTGGCCGTGTTTATCTTTCAGAGTCTAGGAATCATGGATGGCAGAGGAGGGCAAGGAGGACTTGTAGAACATATGTCTCATAATAGGTGCAGAATTTAGTTGATATGGTAGAATGCAGTCCAAAAAAAATGGTGGAAAATGGTTGAATGGATTTCTTATTTGAGAAAAAAAAATCAAAATTTCTTTTTTTTCCTTTGTCTTCCTTTCTGATTTCCCTTTTCCCTTCTTTTCTCTCTACTCCTCCCTCTTCCTTTCATCCTTAATGTTTGACAGTTGGACTGTCCTAAGTATTACATTTACCCGAAATGCGATGTAGGGATGTACCACTAGAGTAAGTTCATGCCAACCTTGTCCGTAACTGAATCCTGATAGACAACAATGTGTTCGAAGATTTGAAGGCTAAGACTTTAGGGGTATATGGTGATGTTTCTTTAGGAAATGAAACCACGAGTCCACTTTGCATTTTTCTTTGGCCACAGAGAGAATAAGGCCACTAGAATGATTAGAACTATTGCCCAGGACATAAAACTTAATGATTATGTCACTTGGTCACTTTTCCCATGGTACTCTCTTACATATTTGAAAGTGGAACCTCTCAAGGAAATAGTTTTACGTGTATATGTTTAGATGAGTGAAACTTTTGATGTCAACAATTACTGATAGTATAAAACAAAAAAAGGACTTTTTCATGAATAGCTCTGTGAGTGATGTTTGGGGGTTATATATCAAATAATTTTCCATGTATCAAACCATTTGCCACCACTTTTTTACTCCACTGTACTGTGTAAGTTGTAGTTTATAATATAAAAGCATTCATATTATGAAAATTAATATTTAACCAGGTAGAGATAATGTGTTTGTTTAGAGAGTAATGAGAATCTTGGATGTCCAGAATAAATAGGCATGTTTTCTGCTACTTGGGAGAAGATAGGATAAAATAAAGTCCTTATCTAAAAAGGTTCACAAACTGGGGATTAATATTAGCCTTACAAAGCAAGATGGTGTTTGGAACTTGAAGTCTTTTATATCCATATCCCTTTTCACAGTCAACACACAGGCATAAGCACACATGTACCCATATGGCAGAGCTTTCGAGATGCCCAATGCCAGCATCTGAGCTCCATTTTTTTTCTTCACAGTTTAGCTATCCTGACAGCTCAGAGCTATCAGGGTGGGTGCTCAGAGCATATGAGCTACAGCCGAGGAGAGTTTTAGTAGCCTAGCAGAACCTTAGAATGTATCCTACTTTGGTCACCATACTGGGTGTCCTTGAATTCCTAGGCAGAGAATCCTGCCTGCTTTCCTTGGATCTCCAGGGGTATACAAAACTCAAATGTAGTAGCCAGTCCTAAGTCTGCAAGGGTCCCAGTTTTATATCCTAGCTCACATATGTCATGGATCTTCAGGGAATCACTTGAGCTACTTAGAACAAAATATCCTCATTTACTAAGATAGCAGTGGACTTAGATTCTTGGATTCAAGGAAAACATTTTTGACACCTCTTTTAGAAAGAGGTAAAAAGAAGGCTGAGCAACACAGTGGTGGAGAAATGCCTTTGGAAATGAAAGACATGCATTAGAATTTATTTTCCCAACATTTGAAGTTTGTGTAGATTGGGATAAAAACTTTGTAGAAGGTTCCCATAGCATGTAGCTGCACTACTCATTGATACTGGCTACATGTTCTCTTGTGGTATTATCTATGTATAGTCAAAACGGGAATAATATCTCACCCCAGGACTAATGCTACTAGTTGCTTGATACAGGAGAATTAGTAATTAAATATGCTATGTAATTCCTGACCTATGCAGGAAATGTTAAACTGAGTTGAACTTTACCCTACTGACAGGTGTGTGTGAGGGGATGGGGCAGTAGGTTGGGTTGTCACCATTTCAGAGCTGTTGTGATATCTGGTGGTTCAGTTCTTAGTCTGTATTCGTGGTCTCCTTTTTCCATGTTGTATTGTGATCCCAGCAGATGCCCTTGGCCCTTCCCTCCCTTTAGATGGCTATTGCTGCTTTTAATCCTTTGTGGGATACCCAAGCTTGTTTAAAAAAATTACTGCATGTTAAAGCTTTTTGGTGCCAGCTGAGAGCCTGAAAAGTTTAAAATACATGATGTTTGGAAGGCCTTATGGGGATGATTTTCTGCATGTGGAGGCCTTTCATTGGTGTTGGTGATGATTCAGGATGGACTCTTCAATAGCACTTTCAGTTTTGCCCAGAGATGATGATGTGTTTTGAATGTTTATTGTGCAGCGAGGGACTCCAAAAGACTTGCACAGATTGTTGTCCGCTTTTGAAGGGGAATTTCCTCTTTTGGCCTTTTTGGTGTCCATTACATTGTATTCTAGACCATATTTACCTGGGGAGCCACTCCCCCTCCACCTTGAATCCATAGAGCTCTGGTAGGACCAGTCGCTGACCCAGAACTAGGAGTGGGCACATGATCTAGGCTTGGCCTAGCAGAGAGTTCCTTCTCCTGGTCATGGAGATTCATTCTGCTATGGGCGTATAACAGACAAGGCCACAGATTCCCAGATTTGGCTTGGAACTTTTAGGAAACAGAAGCTTTTTATGCTGTTTTGAAGATGGTAAGATATGGATCTGGAGATCTGGGAAGTCACCACATGGAGAAACTAAAGCAGGAATATGAGTACAAATCTAGAAATAGGAAGTTCTGATGATGAATTTGAGTATGTGGATCCAACCATACATGAAACAATGTACCTTGGACTCATTAGGACCCTCCTTCCCCATATATTTTCCTAGAGGACCTTAAATTGAATTTCATCACTTAAAGATAGTCTTCTCTTCCTGAATCATCCAATTAGGGAGATTCTACAATTTTTCCTGGAAATGTGGTCAGGTGTTTCAGTGTAGTCATAATCCTATCATGTAAGAATTCTTAATCATGTAGGACTTTAATTTCATTTTCTGATAGTCCCTCTAGTGTGCATGACAAAATAACCCCTCCTCCTGGAAAAAAACAAACAAACAATAATCTGGGTAACCATCTCTTTATAAAGGCAACTTCATATGATTGAATATTGAAGCATTTCAGTATTCAGTTGTCCCTTCAACCTTGACATTAAATATTTTCTTTATTAGGCAACTTCAAAATTATCTCCTTCCAGGAACGTAGGACAAGTTTAAAGCCTATCGAGCATTGATTTACATAATTTGTTATACAGCCATCTCATAGCCTTTTTTGAAGATTTTACTGTGAGTTAGTTCTGGCATCTGCTCCTGAAAGATGGCGATGGATAGTGAGGGGCCTGCTGAGTGAGTCACATGGCACCGTTCACTGGCCCTCCGGAAAGGTCCTGCTGGTTTCTCCTGCTAAGAACGCTTTAACAGACAGGGATGGGTAACTACAGCTAAGTGACTGCAGAAGATTCCAGTAGAATTGGCTAATGTAAGTACAGTGAAGTCGCTTTTACTCCACATCAGAGACTGTGGAATGGCTGTCTTCCTCCTTTTCCCACTTTCACCCCTCCTCCCTGCCCTGGGATGGAACAAGGCCATAGTGAACACCCACTTGGCCCCCATACTCTTCCCTCCACAGTGTCTCTCCACAGCTGTATCTGAATCCATAAATGACTTTTCCCCAATTAAGACATAGGAAGAAAAAATATAATTTCTAAGTCACTTGGCCTTGTGATATATATGCTGGGAAAATAAGTGTGCAGCTTTCCTACCCATCCTGGGCTTTGCAGCCAAACAAATCAATTCAGCCTTCAGAGAAGCATCCATTGCCTTGTGATTATGTTTGTGTAAAGTCTTGGGGTCTTTGATCAAAGAATGGCATTTCAGGCCAGGCCCTAATCCTCACTGCCTTAAGGTGTTTAAATGAGTTAAAAAAAAAAAAAGTTGATAACAGCTGGGACTTAAATTTGCCTTTGCCCAGCTTTTGTTTTGAAAGGGCTTCTATTATCCATGGCTTCCCTTTTCGAAGCAAAGATGGATCTTTGGGTAAACCAGAAAGGGAAAGAGGATATGGGAGGAAATGGGCGGAGACTCTGAATTAATCTTCTGAGGAAGAATGTTTGATCAGCGGGGAGGAGAGGTTGGAAGCCTTGGATGCTGACAGCAGGCACCTTTCTGACTAGGGTGTGATTGGCACCTTTGAAGCTTCAGTCAGGAGCCAGTGTCCAGTGGGTCGGGGCTTCCTCTGTCTGTGGGTGGTGGTGTTAATAATGTGGCAACTGGAAGGGTTAATTGCAGACAAGCAGCAGGATTACCGTGAGGCCTCTTCAGCTCTAAAAGGAACAGTGCGAGGAAAGCCTCTGATCTGTCAGCCTTAGAGGAAATTAGTGGGAGCAGACTGGAGCAGGCTTTAAAAAAAAGGCATTTAGGATATTAAAGCGTAATGTGAGGAAGGATATTGAAATAGGGCAAAAGGGATAGGAGTGCTGATCTCTAAAGGCAACGTCCCCTCTTCCTACTAGGAATTTCCATGATTTGTTCAGATTTCACAGATGCCTTCTTTTAATGGTCCAGAAGACTGATTTTACTTGCGCTGCAACAGGTTAAGGAAGGGTTACACCCTGTAAGCTGTTGCCCCCAAGTTCCTGTGCAAAACTTGTTTGGTCTCCACCACCTGGCGGTTTCAGAATGTCCTGACGCTGAGGCTCCCGGTATAATTTTAAAACAAGTCAGAGCATTACTGACACCCTATCTGCATTAGCTATCTATTGTATATTTTACTTCTTACCCTTCTGGTTCAAGTCGGGATGTTGCCAATAAATCCTGTGTTACCATTAAAGAGGCCATTCATCACGCTTCCTAATGTGATTAATCAAGATACACCACAGTACCCTTAAAATGAGATCATTTTGATAAATCATGTATGACATGAAAAGACTTTATTCCTTTTAAGTGCAATTTAGACTGTAATTTTTTTCCTCATTTATGATTCATGGGAGAAACATGGATAAAATTCCCCTGCACAGTTACACCTTATCTACAGCAATAACTCAAAACTGCTTTTAGATGAAAATTCAGGGCCTTATTCACCAAAGCTGAATGCCAGCTCATTATTTTCTGGCGTTCAGTAGTCCAAAAATAATGTCCACACATTAAGCGGCATTCTCAAAAAGTTGGAATTGGCCAGGCACCAGGCACATCAATTACACTCCATCATCCTTAATAAGGAAGAAATATCAGATGTCCTCTTGGAGTTTTTCTGAATCAGTAATGCTCAGCCTTCACCTTCCCAATTTGGAATGATTTGGAAACAAAAATGGTAGTAACAAAAAAGTATGGGACTTTCAGCTGCTTTACATGGCTCTTTTCTCCTGTTCCATAAAGCTCAGAGGAGGTATTTTTCCCCTCTCACATGGTTCATGCTTTCTTTTCCATTCCCCTTTCCTTGTTCCATAAATGCAACTACCATTTTGTTTGGTCTGAGTTCTGTTTCTAAGCTGCTGTGCGATGCGGGCTTTCTCTCACCACTGCCACGATCATTTGGGAAGCGATAGTCATAACCTCCAATAGAAAAATAATTTGAAAATGTGCCTTCTGGTGAGATCCATCAAGTGTAAGGTCACATTTTTGGTTAAAAGGCAGACACTGATGCTATTCATTAAACTGAAAAATGGCTTGTTTTCCACTAATATTGAAATAAACCCTAGATGAATGTGAAGGCATGCTGGCATGCACTTAGATAGAAAGCAAAGGGAAACACAGATATATTTAATTTGGACACGTAAAGTCAACAGAGTCTTAGGTCTTGCTTAAAATGGAATCAGGAAGATTGGCTGAAACAAATGTGAACAATTAGAAGTTCATTTGCCTCTTTCACAGGATGAGAACATTTAAAGAAGGATTCAGAGTCCAAGAATTACAGACTCACTTTGTGTTTTGTCAAACACTGTTACCTATGAATAAGGACTTGATCAACAGGTAATTTATTTCACTGATGTTCTTAGAGATTAATGCTGGGGAGTGGATCAAAATCCTGTATTTGACTCTGTGTTTAGCCCAAGAATGCACATATCCTATTCATATCCTCATAATACAACAAATGCAGCAAAGCTCGAGTTTCTCTGGTATGTCCTATTCACGCCAATGTTCTCTGTACCTCAGTCAGATAGAAATCAACAGCAAGCAAAGATTTCTTGCATATTATTCACATTTAAATGAAATTTCCCATGCTTTTATTTTTTCTGATATAAAGAATGAATTAAGAATATAAGGCCATTAAGGCTGTACTTGCCTTGTTTTCGTTTCCGTTTTGCATTTATGACTTTCTCTTTTTGCTAAAAAGATCTGTAAATTTATAAAACACGCATGTATCTCATTAAAAAAGTTTTCTCGTTCTAGCAACACTCAGCAAATCTCCAAAGAATGCAAGTTTAGAACATAAATATTTTAAGGCCCCATAAAATTGGCAGTGAATATTTTTTTCCCCTCTAAGACCATGTTCATTTCATTCCAATTTACTACCACGATTATATTTTCCAAAGCAGCTTTTAATACAATACACAATTATTTCATTCGCGGTTACATAGGTCACCTCATTAAGCCTGTGAAGATCAAGCCTCTTGTGATCCCCACAAATATCCTTGCATTTATTCCTAATTAAAATGGCCCTCCTAAAGTGTCTCAAGTTTATCAATACAAATAACAAACTAAGCAAAATAACCGCATTTGGAAAGTTAGCGGGGCAAGGTGACCTGGTCCCCCACATCTCAAACAGAGCCAACTGTGGTGTGTCCGCAGTGGTGCCCTGCCACCTGTTGGCTTTGCTTACATATAACAGGATATTGATGTCCCTCACAGTGGTGCGGTAACCCTCTGTGACCCCTGTCCCAGTTCATCACCCCCAAGAGAAAGAAGGAGCCGTTCGAGAATTCCAGGCCTCCTGATTTCCCCCATCATTCATTTCCTTGGCCACATGTTTCTTCTACTAATGCTAAAAATTTATGGCTGAGCACATTAAGGGCAGTACAAGCCCTTCCCTTCTTCTGGATTATTTCAGAGTTTCCTGTCATAAGGAAATCCAAGACAACGTGTCCTCAGCAGATTGTATGTGACAGTGTCTCTTTCTATCTCAGGAATCTGAGGCATGATGGATAAACTGTCAGTTTTGAAGGATGATGTTTTCTCCATATTTCCATTATGAACTGGGCTGTCATCTCCTAATAAATTTCTTGCATTGGTATCAATTTATTTTTACAAGCAGAGGGTCTGATGTATTTGGGAAAGACACTGACAGCAGATCTGGCCTAGCTTGACAGAGCTGGCTCCACCTCATTTTGGAAAACTACTTTGGTTCCAAGGACAGAACTTGACCCGCAGCCCTCGAGAATAAAAAAACTCTCTGAGAGGAAGAGAGACACATGAGGCAAGTTCCTTCTTTTAAGCCAAAATAAATCAAGCCTGTAGGACTGCTATGACATAATATTATTTCTAAGACAACCCTACAAACACAGATGAGAAATGCCACATGTAGCTGTTTACTAAAGATAGTTCGACCATCACAGTAATGCAGTGAATCTATGGATGAACTTACAACAAGGCTATAAAGATCATACTACTTTTTCCCTCAGAAGAGATCTCAGTAGTGAGTGTGTTTCTGCTTGACAAGTAAGGAGTAGTAGAGTCTATTCGTGTAATAAATACTTGATTACAAAAGATGTGCATGTCCCTGTCATAGCTACTATGAAGAGCAGGAGAGGTCATAAAGTCCTACTTCTCAAGAAACTTAAATCTACTTGAAGAGGTAAGATATACAAAATTACAGGTTACACAAAATGAGAATGAGGTAAAAATAAATCACGGCTAACATTTAATGAGAAATACTGTCATCTTTGTCTGTCTTACTTAATGTTCACCTCTACTGGGAAGAGAGGCTGCATAGCATTAGAATGGTTAAGACAGTGCCCACTGGAGGCAAGCTGCCTGGATTTGTGTCCCAGGTCTGCCACATACTAGTAGCCCAAGAAACTAAGTGAGACCTTGGTCAAATTACTTAATTTCTCTGGGCCTTAGTTTTCCTCATCTGTAACCTAGGAGTAGGGGCTGTAGCTGCCTCATGGGAAATGTTGTGAAGATTGAATAAATTAATACATGCAAAGTGTTTACAGTAGTCCCAGATACAAAGTAGGACGGATATGTGTTAGCCATTTTTACCCATCATCCTCCTCCTCATGTCATAATAGCATGACTATTGTTTTTACCATTTTATACTCGAAGCAAGTGGCTTAAAGAGTTTAAGTAAATTGCCCAAGGTCATACAGCCAGATGGAGACTGGCTCTAAATCTTGGTCAGTGAGGCATCTGAGCATAGACAACAGGGAAGTAGAAGATATCCAAGTTGTAAATAAGTCAAGGACAGAATCCTTGAAGCTTAATTAGCTTTTTTCTTACTATCCTTTCCATTCCTAGGCCATAAAATAGCCCTTTTCTACATAGCCCCAAACTTAATAAGTATTGTATGTAGTGGTGTGCTGGTAAAGGTTTAACAACTAGCTCTCTGGGGGGAAAAAGGTATGCATGCTTATGTGTACACAGTTTATTGTAATTTTTATGTACATAAAGGGTGAGTAACTCAACTTATAAATAAAAATTAAATAGATAATACTTTATGTTATAAATTAATTCCCTTCAGCCAGTTGATCCTTATAGAATACTTTTGATTATTTTGGCGAAAGTCCCATGTCCATAGCCAACCTAAGGTTGTGGCAGGTGAACAAGTGTAATTCTGATAGGAAATATCAATGATTTTCCCTCCTTGCTAAGTATGTCAGAACTTCCCTCATTTGTCAGTGACATGAGCTACATCTTTACTAACTGGATAACAGGTTTTGAATACTGGAAGAATATTTCCTCACATTTTTATGCTGTTCACAACATTTTGGCTACAGGTGCAATATATTTTTTTCTTTCCTTTCCTCTTCTCTTCTCTTCTCTTCTCTTCTCTTCTCTTCTCTTCTCTTCTCTTCTCTTCTCTTCTCTTCTCTTCTCTTCTCTTCTCTTCTAAGTAGGCTTCACACCCAGCGTGGAGCCCAATGCTGGGCTTGAACTCATGACCCTGAGATCAAGAACTGAGCTGAGATCAAGCGTCAGACGCTTAACTGACTGAGCCACTCAGGTGCCCTGAAGGCACAGTATACTTTTAAGTTTAATCTACATCATTAACATTTTTTCTATCACTTGCTTAAGTTTAAGAAATCAATAAAAGAACAACTCAGTCCCTAATTTGTAGCACTTGGCAACATCTGCCATGAATACTACCACCATGGCAGTGTCAGGCCACCGAAGTGACATCACTGAAGAGCTGGGAAGAGATATGTAGCAACACATCATTCTATAGTATTTCCACTATATGGATATGATAGACACAAATAATTTAAAGAGCATAAATAACAGTAAAATTTTGTAAAATAATTAGGAAGTGACGAGTTATGGTATATATTACCTTTAAATATTATTTGTGCAATTACAAGTGTATGTAATTTAATTTTAAATAAAGACTGTGTTAAACAACCAAAACACAGAATTCCTGAAAATTTAACCACTGGTTTTTGTGAGCTGGTACAGGTTGACTCCAGACCCACTGGTTATGTCAACCCCAAGTGGCCAATGAGACTACTCCTGTGTTTACATGGCATAGTCAATGAGTTATTAATAAATAACTTCATGGTTTTATTTACATGCCAGGCCACAAAACATGTTGCATATTAACATGAATTGGATCATCTCTCCACAAATATATTATCTTCCTTAGTTATATACTAAACCCAGGAAGGATTTTTTAGATACCTTCAAGCTTCAAGTTCATTGTACAGTTTTGGGACTCAGGCTATGCAACCAAGAAGTGTTGGTCGGAACTCCAAATCCCGCATATGGTAGCTGGGTGATCTTGTGCAAGTTATATAATCTCCCTCAATTTCAGTTGCCTTATCTATAAAATAATAATAACAATGGTACTTGTATCTTAAGGTTGTTGGGATAGTTAAATGAAACTCTGTGTAAAATGCCTGCATATAATTAGTGCTCAAGAAATGGGACACACACACATTCATATATACATTCATTGCTTGGAAGTTATAATGTATTACATTGTGATTACATTCTATGTTTGAACATTAGGACAAATACTAAATTTTCAGCAAGGATTAATCATGAGAAGCAAATTATTAACTTGTGTTTCATCATATTTCTGTGGACAAAGATGAACATTTGTTTATAGATAGGATATTCCACTTTTTAAATTATCCATGCTCTTTTTAGTAAATTCTCTCTCATTTGATTGTTCAAGAAGTTCCTGTGTTAGGGGCCTCAAGGCATTCACTCTCAATTTGGGTGTTGGCCCCTGTGCTCTTGAAGTCTACATTCCTACCAGAAAGGGTCAGATAGGGCCCTGTTGACAGTGGTGTGGGGCAAAAGTGAGTGATGATCAGGAGAGTAGTATCATAAACTTGGGGCCCCCAATGCAGACACAAGGTGGAACTGGGGAAACAAGTTGGCTTTGGGAGGCTTTGGGCTTCTGACTTGGTGCCTGATCACGCTGTGGACTTTTGAACTGCACGGTCTTGGATGTATTACTTATCCTGCTTCTCTGTTTTCTCACTTCTCAAATGAGAGTAACAATAGGATATACCTCATACACTGGAAAATCATTAGCACTTAGGACATATTCAGGAAATATTAGCTCCTGTGCTTCATTGTGCTCCTTTCTTTCCAATCCCCTTCTTTTTCCCCCTTACCTCCTAATATTCCTCCCTCTTTGTCCACTTCTCCTCCCTCCAATAGGAGAAATTGGAGAGATACTTGATGGAAAAATGCATTCTTTCATATCTGCCTTGATAAGTAGTTAGGATTTTAAATATTTAAATTTAAAAAATTTTAAATTGCAAGAAGCAATGACACAATTAAATAAGTTGAAAAATCAAATCACTTTAAATCACATTAACAAAAATCTTTTAATCTTTGCCTATTAGCTTTTACCTCTTGTTAATTTTATATCATTAAAAATCACAGTGTATATACTATTTTAATATTTACTGTGTTTGCTTAATATTATATCATAAAAATATTGGCATGTTTCTCCCTTTTTTATATTATAGTGTTATTTGGTTGCCATAAGAAATCATCACTATTTCCATAATGCCCAATATTTAGTTTTTATTTTTCCTTTTGCGATGTAAGTGGCTGCTAAAAATATTTTGGAAGCTACTGCTCTGGATGATTTGTAAGGTCTTTTACATCTCCTACATTCTGTGATTTTATTATTTATTGAACAGTCCACAAAATGCCTAAACCATAGTCTGTCCGTCCTCCCTCCCTTCCTTCTTTCCTTCCTTCTTTCCTTCCTTCTTTCCTTCCTTCTTTCCTTCCTTCCTTCCTTCCTTCCTTCCTTCCTTCCTTCCTTCCTTCCCCTCCCTTCCTTCCCCTCCCTTCCTTCCTATCTCCCTTCCTTCCTTCCTTTTTTCTGTTCCTGGTTCTTTTTTTTTTTTTTTCCCCCTTCCCTCCCTCCTCTCTCCTTCCATAAATATTTCTAAACTACAACTCTGGATCTGATGCCATTTTAGTAACTGGCATAAGTGGACCCCTTTATATCAGATAGAAACAATGGGAAGCTCCAGGATGTTGCCTTCAAGGGGCTTCCTTACTTCAGGGAGGTCTTTGGCACCTATCCCTTCTATGACTGATTTATATGACTGACTTATAGCCTGAACTAGCCTTCAGCCCCTTCAATCAGCTGAATGCTGTGCTCTTGCCCAGAATCTGCTCTTTGCCCTTTGGGACATTTCTTGGTCTCTTGGTTATTGACTCAACCTCATCCTGTACCTTACCGTTTTTTATTCCCTCCTAGTTTCATGACTTCTCGCTCTGACAATATATGGCCTTTTCTACTCCTAAGCCTGTCTGTCATTCCCAACACGATGCATCTGTCATGAAGGCTTTCTATCTTGCTTCACACTGAAAGGCATGGTGCGTTTACCTTGGAGCAGGTCAGAAGTCTTCCCGTTCTGGCTCGTTCTTTGGCTTCTAATTTAATCTTTTAGGTGATGGCAAGTTTTTATCTCTGATTCTGGCAACCTAGCTCAGACTTTTGTTGTGTCCAATTGCAATCATTGTATAGCTAGTTTTATCTTTGACATTAAAATGTTTGATTCATTCAATCACAATGCATTAACTATTTTCTATATTTCTGGCAGCATGTTGGGTACAAGGGTTAATAGTATAGTTAATCTTAGAAAGCTAATATAGTTAATCTTGAAAGCTTTCTCTTAGTATGAGTAAGAAACAAGCAGGGACATAATTACTCTTCCATGTGGTCATGTGTTCTAATAGAGGTCAGGGATAAATTTCTGCGACAGTGCAGAGTTTGGGGGTCATGCTACCAGTTGGTGACTCTTAATAACTAGTATTAATCATGGTTATCATTTTTTTTGATGAGTCAGGAATGCAACCCAAGTCCTCATTTTATTTTTCTTGGTATTCGCAGCAGAGGCCTTGGCATATAGTAGGTGGTTATTAAATACTTGATAACTAAATGAGTGATGCTTTTTCTTATGAAAGAAAATAAATGTTTTTAGAAGAGTCAGCTTTATACCACAGTTTCAGGGAATGAATTGTGATGAAAAGCGAAGATTGCTTTTGCTTGAAGGAGGCTGACAAATTTCCCAGACCCGGGATCACTTTATGCTGTGTATGATTTAAGGGTGAGTGAGCATGCCAAAGCGCTCCACTTGAGCTGAGTAATGGGGAATGAGTTGTGGAGATGTGGTCTTAGATGGTATTTTGTGAAAAATAGTAGGAGATTTATGGCTATTAAACAACTTTGTAGCTGCCCCCTTCTTGTTTTGAAGCCTGCCAAATCACTCCTCCTGTGGTCTGTATCATATTCCTTCAGGGCATCCATGATGTTCAGAAATATCCACTGGAATGCAGGTTTCCATGGAATGCACCCAATGGGAAGGGACTTGAATTTTACATACTCATCTGAAGACATTTGTTTTCTTCAACCGCGGAGTGAGATTCTCACTCTGCAAGTCTCTCATGGAGTGTGCTGCACTTCTACTGACTCTTTTCCAGCGAGGCTGCCAAAGTTCTGTCTTCCTTCCTGCACCATGGAAATTGCAAAGTGCAGTATATTAGTGACTATTATCATTATTGCTGTGAGTTTAAAAAAGTATCAGCAACTATCCATTTGTGAGTAGGGAAAGAGGACAGAAACCTTCAGTATGCTTTGACAAATCTTAAGCAGAAGAACTTACTAGGCTGGCATGAGCCTTTCAAGCCTTAGTATGAAGGGGGTACACATTCACTAGTACTTATCAGCTTTTTCTATTCCTTTGTCATACTCAGAAGCCTTAAGAAAAACAGAAATGGGGGTATTTCGTCACAAAAGGCAAACCAGAAACCGCCTAAATTCATGTTATCCGTGTTGTGCAAGTACTGGGAAACTGTTAGAGGAATTTCCTCTCATTATGGGTTCATATCAATATAGGGCTGTATGGATCAGAGAGGAAATAGGAATATTTGTTTTTTCGATTTTCTTGTTTGAGAAATTTCAAAAATGTAGAAAAGTTGAGAAATAGTGAACACATGTAACTAACATATAGACTTTGTATTTTCTAATATATTGACATATCTGTTTCTAAGTCTTTATTTAAGTAAAATAAATAAACCATATATACATGTGTGTGTGTGTATGTGTGTATATATATGTATATATATATTTGAAGCCTCCCCTATCCCATTAGCCCCAGTCCTATTACCCTGCATTCTGGCAGAGGCAGCCATTTTCAATAAGTTAGTGTTTAACTAGTGTAATTGTTAGATGTTTCCATACACACATGAGGTTGAAGATGAAGATACATATATAGATAGATAGATAGATGTAGATATTTCATATTTGTCATTTTGCAACTTGTATTTTCACTCTATGTTAAATTTATTTATTTATTTATGTTTTCTGTGTTAAAATTTTAGACCTATTCAACTAGAGATACATAAACCAGATTTATTGCTCTTAAATGCTAAATATTATTCTGTCATACAAATATACAATATTTTATTTATCCATTTTCCTTATTGACAGGCATTTGAACTATTTCCAATTTGGTGTGTTCTAAATAATCATGGAATAAACACTGTTTTATGTTCCACTTTATAGACCTGAGTGAAATTTTCCATAGTACATACATTTTAAATAAAATGCATTTTAAATAAAATTTTCAGTTTTATTAGGTATTGCTAAATTACTCTCCAAAGTAGTTGAACCAATGTCTATTCCCACTGGCAAGGGACGAGAGGATAAAAGTTCATTTCCCTTCATTCACCTTTGCCCTTGTTGTAAGACTTGAAAGTTGGCCAATATGATGAGTGGAAAAATTGTATCTTGTTTTAATTTGCATTGCTCTTCGGACTAGTGAATTTGACCTTCTTCTCTTTCATTTATTAACCACTCAGGTTTTCTCTTCTTTGAATTTCCTGACATTTCCATTGTCCATTTTTCTATTAGATTTTTAATTATTTAGGGACATATGTATTCCAGATGCTAATATTTTATTGTAGTTATTACAAATGTATTGGGGTAGGAATGACTTAAAAAATAAAATGTAAGAGTATAACTTTCTGCCATAAGTAGTTAGGAAATTTGGCAAGGACTCAAAGATTTGAGAAGATTTATGGTTCTGAAGATTCAGATTTACCCAAATTTCCTTTATTCCCATTTTAGGCATATCTTCTTAATCCAGGTAAAAGAAAACATTACTTAACTTTTTCCACTTACATTTCAGTCATTTAATACTCAATATACTATGGGTATGTTGCTTCAGTTCCAAGGAAAGTTCTTTATTTGGGGGCAGGTAATGTGCAAGTTTAAGACATTGTCTTGTCCACTTGTTTCATATGATAATCACTCTTTTCTTAATTGTTCCTGTAACCATAATATCGAGAGAACAAATGTGTACATCACTATTGAAAAAATCCCATGGACTTCATTTCGATAAGAGCCAAGTCAAAGAACTGGTATTTAGAATCTTAATTTGTAGTAGCTTCCTTAAACATCCAGCCATACATATTCCACCAACAGTTCGCAAAATTGTTCTTTTCCTGGATTCTTTTCCATGACTTGAGTTTATAAATGGACACCAAGAAGAAAAATAATTAAATGCTAGGCATAGAATGATGACTGTAAAACAGAACTCATGCCACACCAATTTTGCTTTGACTACAATTGGAAATAAAGGTAAATAGCTATTTTACTCTTGGTTATAGAGCTCTAATGTTTTGCCCAGTCAGAGGTATTTGCTGAAAGGTAGTTTCTTCCAGTAATTTTAGGAAAAGCTGTCATCAAATTGTCAACAGCCCAAATTGAGATTAAACACACTAAGAAATATCACAATATAGCAACCTAAAATTCATATTGGTATTTTGGGCCTTTATAGCATTGAGGTGGAACAGAAACATTGACAGAGAACCTATGGCCTTTTACTAAGGAAGTATGGTAGATCTGTGGAAGGACAGCTGCCATTACTTTGCCCCATATATCCTGCCTCCAGCATTGAATAGGTGCCATATTTAGAACACTGTCACTGTGTCTCATTTATCATGTGGGGATTGCAAGAGACCCTGAATGCCAAATGGAGGGACATGTGGTGACTTTAGTATTTGAAAATCTAATTTCTGCAGTATCCTAAGTATCTAATGATATGGTATCTAGCAAGTCTTATCTACTTTTTAAAACATTTTTCTTGGTGACTGAACTTTTATCTTTCTGGACCCAGTACCGTCACACCAAGCTTTAAACACCACATGTTTCCCTTGGAGCTGGAGTGAAGTTGTGCTACCTGAAATCTGTCTCTACCTTAGGGACAAAGCTTCTGATTTTGCTCCATTCAGAACTCTTTCTGTAAAGTCTCCACTGAAAGCCGCTTAATCAAACATCTCAAATGTCAGAAGCAGGGTTTAAAGGGTTTTTCTAGCAAGTAGGTCTAATCTCCTACTTAGTTTTGATTCCTATAATGTAGATAATCTCTTTGGAGAAAAGGCCTGCTCCAAGTAGGGCAAATATATCCCATAGAATATATTTCCTATTCCAGAAAGAAAAATGTAGCATTAATGAAATTTACTTTTTCTTGAAGCTTGGAAAGGTTGTAAGCTTAGGATTTTGATCCTAGCAGATGTTCTTTTTTGGATATTAAAAAAAAAGTAGTATTTGATTCAGAAGTCTCAGTAAGAATTGCAATAGTGATGCTTCTTGCTATAAGTATCCACACTGAATGTGTCAGAACAGTCATGGGTTCTGAGGGACACCTGACTCCACAGCCATAGTCCTTTCTTCCTGGCTTCATCCCCTTAGTTGTAGAGTTACAGAGAAAGAAAGGTAGCACTTCTTACCCATACAGGTCACACTATATACAGTTCGATGGTTAAAGAGCTGTTTGTGTACAATAAAAAAACATTTTCACAGATACATTTCATATCATTTTCTTTTAGGCTTTGGAATGGCAAAGTTTTATTGGGGACCATTATGTACCAAATTTCAGATGAGTTTTTCAGTGTGGTTGTTAAACTTAGCCAGAGCCCCAAATGCAGAGTGTACAATGGTTTATATCCTTCAGTTCATGCTACTGAGCTTCTGTGTCTCCATGCCACTGGGCCCATGTAAACTGGCCCTGTTTTTCCCCATCCACCCTGGGGCAAAGCCCAGCATCTTCACTGGTTTCCATAGAAATCTACTCACAGTGAACACTGAATCTGTGGGAAGCACCTGAAGAAGGCCTGTGACCTTTACCTTCTCTCCTTCCTCCTTCTCACCTTTCAGTTCAACACAATAAACAAACCATCCCTTTGTCACAGAGCCCTTTCACCTGTTAGTGAGACTCTTCAAAGCTTCCTATGCTACCCTGCACTCACCAGAACATTATCTCAGCACAGACAACTCTTGCTTCCTAAGAAGAGTCTTGGTTGATAATACTTCCTCCAGACCCACATCCCTAGAAGACATGTTTGGTAAATGAAGGTATTTAGTGGTTGGTGTTACTTCATGTTGACATGTTCTTTTATTACGCAGGCTTCCAGTGACTGTGTCGAGGCCCCTCCAGAGCACCCCTATACACCCCTGCCTTCTGCTTCCAGGGATCTCACCAATCACCGAGGTAGGAACTCAGCTTTTTATTGCTCTTAGTAGTTACAGGGAGGGACACTTGGCTGTGCAGAGCTCTGGGCTCATTATTGCTGCCTCCGCACTTTAGAAGGAACACAGTGCTTTTCAAGGTCTTGATGAGAAAACCATACCTGTCAAACCTAGTGATTTTAACTCATATTAAATAGAATTTAGTGGCGGTCTACTGGGAAGGCAAATAAATCCATGCTATAATATAATTTTGTGATTTGATTTTTTTTTCTTTAAGTAAAGAGATTATAGTACTTAAAAATTACTAAGTAGATCATTACCTGCAGCAAAAGTGTTGGAGAGAATTGAGAAACTCACTAATGTTTGTAAAAGTATCATTGTTTGGAGAGAATAGTTGAAATCTGTAATTTTAAAATGAATGAACTCTATGTTACAACTAAAAGGAATTCCAATTTGCCTAACAACATTGCCCAGGATCAATGCACAGCTTTTCTTAAATTAGCTGATCCTCAAAAACATTAATTTGGCTTACCCAGTGTTCCCGATGACTTGAATTCTTACTACCATTTCTAGAGTCTACATGGAATATAATTTAAAAATGCCTCATCCCTTTGCTGTCTGCTTAGGCCAAGGACTCTATGATCACCTTTGTTGGAACTGGGAGGACACGAGGCCATGTGGTATAACTGTTTTACCCCTTTTATCCTGGTTATGACTACAGGCATGTTTCTTAATTGTGAATCTGCCTTCCAATCTAAGTAAGAACAAGCTTTTATTGAGGGCATTCCATACTTTGAACAACATTTCCCCAAGCGGGAAACTCCCCTCATACATTCAGGGAACACTGAATAAGGACTGTTCCAGCTCCCACCTTCTTTGCAGGATGGATGGGCATGAACAAAGGCTGTAGAGATGCCCAGAAAGTGGGGAAGCTGGCACTTGAAAGACATGTGGGCTCTGGGCAAATGGCACACTTCTACTCTGCAGGCAATGATCAAGAGTGTATTGCAGGATTCCAGGTGTCTGTGATTTGGACCTTTGTTGCCTATTTGTTGTCTGGGCACAGTAGGACTTTTCTACATTTGCATATATTTTGGTTCAATTAGAATTCCGTTCATTAGGTGTCAGTTTTGTGGAAATCAACTTTGTTCAAATGCAGGTAGAACAAACAGCTACCCACATGCTGTATTTGGAGTACCGCGAAGAGAGCTCCCTCACTGAATGTCCTTATGGAAGTCTTGAACATATTCCTTTAGAAACTGGTGTTTTTTGTTTTGGTTTGGTTTGGTTTTTTTTGTTTTTTTTTTTTTTGGTGGGGGGCAGGTGGAGAGTTCCTCTAGGTGAATAACAATACCATATCTAGACAGAATAACCAATTAACTCTAGCATTATATCCTCATGGATTTATTTATTGGTTTCTTATATTTAAATAAAGGTATTTTTACTGTATAGATCATTGAGTACACTGCATAGGAATTGAAGTCTCAGAGCCCCCAAGTCCACTTGTAAAAGTTGATCTAGCCATGAAATTGAGATTTCACAAAAGAAGGACATAATGAGATAAATGATAATCCCCAATAATAGGACCATATTTCACTGTAATAGTAAAACAAGAAATTTGAACCTTAAAGAAATGGAATATAAGACTACAAGTTGTGAAGGTATGTTGAGTAATATTTGGAATATGGAAAAATGCCCAAGGTGTTTAGAGTTAAAACAAATGCCCTTTGATGACGTCAGAGCCCGACATTATGGGAACGTTGTTATTTAAAGGACCCAGCAACAGATATCTCAGTTTTACTGAGGAATACCTTATCCATTTAATGAGCCGGTTGCTTGATTAGTTCGAAGGACCTGGTAGTGAAAAAAGTGAACATAATGAAATGGTGGCCAGGTCTTTGGGCCTGTGGTCTTGTGGATACCAGTAAAGAGAGAACCAGAGAAATTCATTAAGTTTGAATTATTATTGGACTGATCCATGTAGGGAAGAGATGAGACTGATAGTTTTAGCTTGGCGTGAATCCTATGATAACAAGTGGGGAAAGCCTGATTTTTCAGCACCCGGAATGAGACTACTTAATGCCACTTTGCTTTTTTATATTTAAGTTAAAGAAATTATTCTTTTTTTTCTGATCATATAAACCACCAAACTATCTGAGTGTCATTTGTTAATACCTTTATGGAAACAGTTTACAAACCTTTATCCAGGGAGGCTCTTTCACATTGTGAAGGCAAATTACATCATTTCTTTCCCAAGTGAAATCCTCCATGATGTCTGAAACTTGGTCTATAAAATCTTAAGTGGAAGTTCTATTTGCAAATAATTTTTGATTCATCCAGTTCCCAATCTCTTTTCATTCCGCACCAACAACTACATAAACTGGTGGGCAGTAGTTCATGTGCAAATTGCTATTTTTCTGTACATGCCATTTTCCCTTTGCTTGTCCTTTTATGTAACTTCCAATGTCGAGTCTGATAAACCCAAGATTCATTTCCTAAGGACTGTAGATTCAAATGCAAAGGATTTTGCATCTGTAATTTACAGCTAATCCATGCATTGTAGGGATAATAATGCACTGTACTTTTTGATTCTTATAAGAAATTGTTTCTTACATTGATTTTTCCTCTTCCTGAGGTACTTGTAATATTTGCTTCTTTCTCCTTAGTGCAATTGTTTATATTCTTCTTTGTGTGATAGAGGTGAAGTGTATGTATATCTTGAACTCTTCATAAATGAAAGTTCCCTGAGGGGCAGTAAAGATTCTAATTGTTCTTCTCTTTCACATCACTGGTTCCTGCTCATCCTACAGGTATCAGCTTAAATATCCCAGCTGTAAGGAAGACTCTTCTGATACCACCCCACACATTTATATTAGGTCAGTGCTCTTTTATTCAGGGACTGTCTTCCTGGACAGGCTATAAGGTCTTAGAGGCATTGATGGAGATTGTGTCTCTTTGCTCACCACTGTGCCTGCAATGCCTAGCACAGGGCTTCCTGCTTAATAGAAGCTCAGGTTAATATTTGTTCAGTAAATGATGAGAGGCGAAAGTCAGTAATTTAGATGCCTCTGTGAGATAACTTGATTGTGTCTGAGAAAAGAGACCCATCTTTCTTTGGGAGTGAGTGATACTGGAAGGAAAGGCCAGCCTTGTGGACCTCAGACCTCAACTTTGGTTGCTTTCACAACCCCAGATCACCATGGTTGGGTCTACATCTATTGGTTCATGGCCAGACAGCATTTTAGCCACATTGTATAACTTCCAAGTAGATAATAGTTTTTATGTCATAGTTTTCAAAGTCTGGTATTTTGATGGTAGGAAGGAAATAGGATGAATTAAAGCAACTAGTAGAATTATTTTACTAGAACAGAAGCTTCAAAGAAGGGGCTGGACTTGCAATGAGATGCAGGCCGTGATATACATGTGGTTTTAGAATGGTGCGCCTGAATCTCTCTGAGAATTCTACTCTAGGTCTGAGTATGTCTTTAGAGTACAGGGACCACGCGGCTGTGTCAATGATCCCAGTTGATACCTAGTGGCAGTCTACTTACTATATCCTCTATTGGGTATCCACATTATGAGGAGTGTTGAAGTGTTAGAAAAATGTTTCTTTAAATATGTGCATAGGACATACACCTGCCTGCCAGGTATTGCCACTCTTTATCTGGTAGCTGTTAGAAATGGAATTTGCATTTATATAGACCACTGTGTCTTTTGGGGAAAACATTTCTGTTTAGTGAATAGACCATATCATACTCAAGACAACCCTATAAAGTAGGAAGAGTAAATATTATTATCCCCATTTAACAGAGGAAGGCGCCAAGAACTACTGGGGAAGACTAAGTCACTCATTGACAGAGGCAGGGAAAAAATATTCAGAGTTCTGTGTCCTTGACTCCCAGGCCACCCCTGACATGTGTCCTTCACACAGGACATCTGAAGCAAATACGGGACTGACCGTGGCATTGTGCTGGAGGGAAGAAGAAAGTACAGGCAGAGAAATGGCCTGGAAATGGCCACTGCCAGGGGTGAATTTCCAAATCCTTTGCTAAGGCTGCAGCAAAGTATTATAGTATCCTTGCCTGTTTTTGTCAAAAGAATTGTGTTACTTTCCTTCCCTCCCTTCTTTTAAATTACAAGTCTATAAATTCAAGAGCAGAGAAAGTTTGAAAAACCAAAGGGGAGAATGCTATGGCATCAGTCTGTATTCAGATAGGAAAAAAGAAGACCCACTATATATTCACATCATGTGTGATTCACATCATGTTTTAATGTGAGGAATGAGAGAGAGCCTTATCCAGTCAGGGAAGACCCCACTCAGTGTCCCAGCCTCACACCGAGGCTGGTGATCCTTGAGAGCTTGCTGAAGTTTCTGCACATGTCAGGAATGCCTGGGAACCTCCTAGTGACATTCTCTATGTGCAGCGCCGCTGTGGGAGTGACTCTAAAGAAGTTCACTTGGACACTGCTTCAAACATTAGAACTGCCCAGACATTGCCCTGTTCCTCTTTCTCTCTGGATTTCCAAGTCATACTCCAGTGTCTCTGTTTGGCTCAGTCTAATGTAGAATCATGCACCAAAGGAAGTCTCAGAAATGCAGTTTCTAGTTCCTCCTCTGAGCTGCAGAGAAAACCTTAGAAGAGGGTGGTGGTGATGCCAGGTTAGAACAGACAATCCCACATGTATCCCATAATCTGACATGGCCAGTAGCTATCACACCAAAGGCCCCATTACACTGCATTTGTATGCACATTTTGCAAAGTTATTGCAAGTCCAGTGAACATCCCTGAATTATTATTTTTTCCCTGATGCTTATACAGTCTTGAAAATATGCCATAGTTACCTTGTTGTATTAAGCATTGGACTTTAAGTGTATGAAAGAAAGAATGCAAGAAACCAAGAGGAAATCTATGGAAACTTGCTTGGAGATGGTTGCCAACCTACTTCCACCCAACCTTGGCAATCTTGCCGTTATCTCTGACACATTTGGTAGGTGTTCATCCTCTTCTGCCGCCAGGGGCTTAGTCTATTTGTGTTTGAAATTGATTGCTGGGACTGCCATTGAATGATTTACATAGCAACTCATCATAATTAGTTATCGTTTGCAGTCTCCTTAATGTGAGTTGCATTTTATGCTTAGGAATTGATTTTTCTGTATATCTCCATGAAGCAGCAAAATGTGTGCCATCCAAATAAGAAGAAAAAGATAGAAAGAAAAACAGCAGGCATTTTTTTTATTTTCTTAACAGTTTTAGCATGAGATATCATAAAATATGTTTTCCCAGAAGCCATAAATAGAGTGTTTTGCTTCAACTATTTAAATAAGTCAAAATGAAATGAATAAGAAGAAAATGAATGGATGTGTGTGAAGATGTGGCAATGTAGACAAAGATGTTTGGGATGGGGAGATGTTGGCCAGAAAACCTGCATGCCAGTGAACAGAATACTTTCGGGAGGGTTCAAGATGGGGCTGCTTGATAACCAAACTGCTCATTACAATTTGTTTTAGGCTTAGAGGATTTGGAGGTAATCTGTCTCTTTCAGACAATTTTTAAATTTTTTTCCCTGTTTTTTGTTTGTTTGTTTGTTTGTTTGTTTTTTATGGTCCTCCCATCTTGCTATGTCATCCTACAGGGGACATGAAACCTAAGTAGGTTTGATTGTTATAAACAAAATCTACACAGAATAAGAGCACAGACTAAATGAAAATAAATACATTTATTTAGGTTATCTTAATAGGTCAGCATTAAGGTATCTTTTTGCCTATTGCTTGTTGGTCCTCATTGACCATTTAAAAAGATGAAATAAGCAATCTGATGGTTGTGGTGACTTTGCCAGGTAGGTCCCACCTGAGATCAGACCCTATGACTAAAGCAGCCTGCTTACTTATTGCTTTCTGTCTTCCTAAATATTTTGATTAGTTTTTCAAGGGAGCTAACTATTGGATAGTTTCTTAAAAAACATCACCGAGTCATTGAAGATTCACAGAAGCATGGCAGATCCAGCTCTTCTCCATGGAAAGTGTATTGAAAACTGTGAAAGAGAGAGAGAGAATGGGAGGGAGCAAGCAAGAAGAAAAAAGAAAAAGAAAATAACTTTAGCAATTGGCAAGGATGGCCTCCTTGATGACAGGAACATGTTTATTCTGTGGGTCCTGCTACATAAGTGCATGGCCTCGGCTCTCTTCTTTCAGACTCCATGCCATGGCTTTGCCCTGGCTGTGAGGGGAAGAGTGTGTTGGTTCCTTGTGCAGAGCTATTATTAGCATTTTCTAATTATGTAAAATGCTTCCTCTGATGACATTTCAACAGAACCCATTACTTTAGTTTTCTTTCCTTCATAATGCTTTTATGGGCTTATAATCTTGGTGGAATTCTCAGATGCTGAGAGATGCTAAAGTTTCCTTTATTTAATCGAGGTGACTAGTGATTTGACAGTGGTGGTTGACAGGTTTATTTTATCTGCGTGGCAGTGGGAGTCTATTTTCAGTGTGTGCGCTCTGTTCCAAAGTAAAAGGACTTTACTAAGTGCTGAATAAATTGTACTTTCCTTTGATTCTAGACCTTGCTGAAATGGTTTAAAAACTCTAGTCTGGGTCATCAAATTCATCTCTCTGCTGCTTTGCAGGGTCAATAGCTTCACTCTGTACTGAGCAGGGCTGGGTGGATTGGAATGGAGGGTAGTGTAGATTAAAACTTCCGCATATATATAGATAGATGTGCATGTGTGTGCTCACTGTCTGGGAAGGTGGCAGTGATGGAAGAGCAAGCCAAGTGGAATCTGAAGATGGATGAATCCGTTCGGCTATTACCAAGACTGGCATGGACTTCAGCCAGGAACTTTAAGCAACCTCCTTTAAGCATTTGAAATCCATAGGGGTCCATTACCTATCTTTTTTCTCAAAGGATGATTTTTCATTTGCAGTCTCCATGATTGCTTTATTTCTACTCTTTGGGCAGAATTGTTGTGCACTCATAGACACAGAGGGGCTACGAATTTGGCTCTTCTGTTCCAGCAGCAAAGTAAGGAGGCAAAAATGGAATCATGCCTTGTATTCCCAACAGGAACAAACTTTACTTCTGCAGGATAAGAGATAACCCTTCCCCTAAAAAACCAGTCCAAATAAAAAATGGTGGTGAAGGGGCACCTGGGTGGTTTATTTGGTTAAGTGTTTGACTCTTGATTTAGGCTCAGGTCATGATCCCAGGGTTTGTGAGTTTGAGTCCCATGTCAGTCTCTGTGCTCTCTGCTGCCAGCACAGGACCTGCTTGGGATTCATTCTCTCTCTCTCTGACCCTCCCCTATCCCTCTCCTGCCCCCCCCTCGATAAATAAATAAACATTTTTTAAAAATTATGGTGAAAATATGTCCCTCTGCCTTAAAAATGGAGAGTCTTGGATTGACATGATTGAAGATTCTAAATGTCTTGAAGTTTTAGAGTCATGGGCTATTTCTAATCCCTTTCACTACAAGTGAAGAATTGAGACATGGTCAAATATGACTTATGCAATGACAGATGCTGCTCTCACCACCTTCACGTAAGGAGTTTTTCCATCATCCAATGTCTTTACTTAGTATCCTCTGTGTACAAAGCATATGTTAGCATTTGTGGAAAAACTGAAGGATAGAGAGCATGGTATCTGTCTTCTAAGAATTTATGGTTTGATTGAGGACATACCAAAATGAAGCAATGCCAATCAAGCTAGATATTATATATTATATAAGTAAAAGTTTCTTTACGTGGTAAAACCTTAAATGTTGTAAATGTTTAGAAAAGTTGGGAATCAATAAATGTTAGAATAGTCAGGCATGGCTGTTTGGCAGAGTTGGCCTTGAGCTTTGAAAGGCAAGTACGGCATGAGTAGATGGAAGGCAGAAGAAAGGTATTCCAGAAAGAAAGAAAAAAAAAGGGATATGGGTAAAGAAGAAGCACAAATGTAAGAACAGATAGAACTGACTAGAGGAAGGGGTCTGGCTTTGAAAAAGTCAGAAATGAAGTTAGGTTTGTAGGATGGATTATGGCAGGTCTTGAATAGGCAAAAGCATCTAGATTTGATTTGAAGCTGTTCTTTTGGATTATTAATCTGCAAACGGTGTGAGGAGGGAGTTGGAAAGAAAAGTCTGGAATTGAGGAGGCCACTGTGGGATGGCGTCAAAGTTTTGGAAACTTTGGATTTCTTGATACCAGGCTATGTGACTGCAGACTGCTGCTTCCAAAGAGCAGGTTTCTAGCAAAGGCAATTTAGGAAACAACTTGGTAACAGATGGGGAAGACAGCTGGGGCCAGGGCACTTCCAGTGGAGGGGGGAGACGGCAATGTTACGGTAACCTTCTGACCACCATGGAATTGTTGTTTAAGGTTGCTGATGGTTTGGTCATAGGGTATCTCTGGCTCAGACATCAGAGAAAATGTACAGTTGGTGCCTTTCCTCCCCACATTATTCAAAGTATTTCTGATGTTGGCTTTTGAAACGAAAATTTAGAGCCCAGTATCAGGATAATTTTGAAATAATCTAGCATTGATGCTGAAGACCCTGGAGTGGCTGGCTGGTTGGAGGAACAGAGAAGGGTAGGGATATGAGAAACATTCTGTAGCAAATGCAATAGACTGATTTAATGACTGATTATGTTTAGAGACAGAGAGTACAAGGGAACAGAAGACTGTGAGGACGCTGGCAGGGTGTATGGGAAGCAGTGGTCTCTGCTGGTATCCCCCTTCTTTCTTCTCACCTTGCAGAATGCTTCCCTACCACTCATGCATAAGCTATAATCTAGCCTGTTAAATGGGAGTCTGCCAGAATTAATGTAGTGGAGCTCATAGCAACAGGAACAAACATACAATAAGCAGGCAAAGCAGCCACAAAAATTTGTTCTCATTCTGATCTTTGGCTCCAGATAAGCTACATTCTTTAAAAAAAAAAAAAAAAAAAAAAAAAAAAAAAAAAAAAAAAAAACTAATAAGTGCCCAGCATGTTTATTCCAAAATCTTGGGTTTCTGGAAGGAGAACTATTTGAAGCCAATGGTTTTGGTCTAGATTGTTCTGCTGAGAGCTCTGCCCAGCATTCACCTCCCCATCCCGGTTCTAATTCATTTGTTTCCCTATATCTTGTAGAAAACTTTACCCCTGCCCCAGGTTTTTCCTCATGTAGAGATTTTACAACCTTTTTGGAACAAATAAACAAACATCTGGAATCATGTGGTACATTTAATTAAAAAGTTTGCATTTGGCCAGAAATGGTAAAATCATGAAAAATGGCCTGTCGGTGAGCTCAAGAAGGCCAAACAATGACGTTGTTGGCTGCAAACGGATTGAAATTGAGTGAGGTGAACACCTGCTCAGTTCAGCCTGCTGTCCTCCAGCTTCCCCCTCCTACCCATTAATATTTACTGCTCTGCTTCTTTATCCATTCTAATGAAATTTTTGGTTGGGGCTGGTCAGGGGAGAAGGCTGTTACTTTTCCAATAACCTCGAATTTGTTGGGATACGTATACTTTATAAAGAGTGCAATATTGGGCTTTTTGACTTTTCACTTCCCTTAATCAGAATTCCATATGCTTCAGGTCACTGCAGAGGCCTGTTTCTGTTTCTTCAATCAGTCGGCCAACCACTTTTTTTTTCTTTTGGGAGGAACCCTGCACTGGGGGTTGTGGGAGATGCACAAGAAGCCGCGGGCTCTGCCTTCAGGAATCCTGTAGTCTAACTGTAGAAATGAGGCTCTGCACACAGAGAACAGAGGTCAAGCTACAAGAGTACACAGGAGGGAACATGAGAGAAGAGCAGAGGGTTGGGATGTAGCCTTGGGTGAAAGGAGAAAGCTGGGTTTATCGCATCACTTGGGAGTGATTTCTAAGTTCTTTCTACTCTGGCATAGAGAAAATGCTTGACTCTGCCCACTCCCTACTTCCAACTGGCTGAGAGTGCTTTCTTCTAATCACCTCTTATAAACCTACAAACCAAGAAAGAGAAATGTGTACTTGACAGAGAAATGCAGTTTCAAAACAGACCCTCCATCCTCTCTGTCTCCATTCACCCATTCCCACCTAATTATTGCTCCTGTGGACTTTGAATATAAAAAATTCTAAAGCCACCCCTGGAAGGAAACCATCTGTATAGATGATGCACCTGGAGGAAGTCTCCCTGGGTGGTTTCAGGGTGTGAAAGAGAATTTGGGAAGAGACCAAGTAGAGTTCTTGTTTAATTTCTGGCCATAGTCCAGCTGAGGGGTGTGTGAGAGAAATAATCTTAAAGCAGGGTTAGATATGATGATTTTACCTTTCTAAGGAGCTTCTCCTCTGTGAAACATGTCTGTCCTAAAGTAAAATATGTCTGTTTGCATATTAAGAGAAAAATGTTGAAACTATCTGGCTTTGCAGAGTGTAGTGCTCTGATATGTCTTCTCCTTGAGGATCTATACCCAGGATGAAGTTATTCTAAGGAAAAGATGAAGTTTTTCTTCTTGTAGGGAATACAATGGAAATAGCCAGGGGGACTGAACTTACAGCGGGTACCATCCAGGCTGGATTTGAGGAAAGGATGAGTATTGTTGAACTAGAGTGACAATTGGCAAGGGAGATTGGAAAATCACCATTCCCCAAAGGCTTTTACTGAAGAATATGCTCATCTGTCTTTGGGAATTGAATAGTGTAGCCTGAAGGAAGTAAAATGAAACATACAGCTTTCAAATCCAATCAGGATTTGAAACCCAGACCCAGGGTTTTCCATATCTATGCTAGTCTGGCTTTATCATAAAGTAAAAACAGGGTTTCACCTTGAGCCCTCTGGATTTGTACAAGCACAGACAGATACAAGAACATGCTGGAAAAACACTCCACTGTTGTCAGAGGCGTTCTTAGTCCTCAACTCTTTATTATTCTTGTGCATCTGTTTCTTTAAATACTCTCTGCAGAAGCATTAGCATGAAAATAAAAGAGTACAGCAACTTGGAATTTTCCATTTGTAGCTTCCTTAGTCTGTGGGGTCAAAGTTCTATCCTCAGGGATGCTAATGCAAACTCTATGTGCTATTCCAGGGCAACTGTTCCTCAACTAAAAGACAAGAGGGGGCGGGGAGCCAGGAAAATAATGCAATGCTAATTCCTAAACACAGACTGCCTAGAGATTCCAATTTAAATTGTAGCTCCCTTAGTCTTATTCCCACCCTCCCCCAAAGAAAAAAACTTTTTTTGTGTTGTAAGGACAGACATCTGTGTAAGAGCAATAAAAACAGTCTTCTCTTCTGTGGATTAGCTCTTTATTCCTTTATTTATCTTGCTCTATTTCATCAGTTTCTCCAAAATCAAGAATAGTCAAAAAGGATAAGATGCAGTCCCTTTGTTTGTTTTTGATTAAGGTAACCCATATAACCATCCTCCCCACAAACTGTGTTCTCAAGAGAGCATTCCTTCTTATGTATTATTTCTCTTTCTTCATCTGCTCCTTTGGAAACTTTCCGGAACTTCGTATGTACAAAGGCCAAGGTGCCCTGGAGAACAGGTTAGGCAGAGCAGTAAATGGTGGCATATGTGCAAGAGTGTAAGGCACAATGAGAACACAGACAGCACAAAGAACATGTTCTCCAGCCTCCTTTTCTTCTTCTGAATCCCTAGATATTTATTAACTCATGGGCTATTTACTGAACACATACTGTGTACCAAGCAGTATTCTTGATGTGGAAAACAAGGGTAAATGAAAAACTGAATTTCCTTACTGCTTACAGCCCATTGACAAGTCCTTGAAACAGGCAGAGTGACATTCCTCCAGGAACTCTACTCCCTTGATGATGATTCTTTGCTAAGGGCAAAAGGCAATATTAGCTTAACATTACCCTGACTCCCCAGGATCCTGTAAGACTACTTTAAACATTTAAAAATTCCTTTGGAAATGTCCTTTATCTCTACCCCAATGCTCCCCCACCCCAAGATATAGGTTGGCAATCATAGTCCAAGCTTATGGCCCACTGATATAAATCTGAAGGATCTCATGACTGAGGTTTTACTGAACAGTAATAAATGACCTTTTCCTAACAGCTGCTAGCCCCTTGAGGTCCTGGAAACCTTGCTTCAACAATTCCTTACAGACTTACACTATTCCTGGGCCCCTCCCAACCTGAAGATGTATAATCAGTCATCTGCCACAACTCCAGTGTAGCTCTTTCTGCCCATGGATCCTGTCCCAGTGTTGCAGGATATTTTATCTCAATACCCAGGGTTCTTATCTCACTGCTTTGAAGAATGAAGAGGTGGACACAAAATGAGCAGCAAGCAAAAGTTTATTAGAGTATAAGATCAGATGGGAAGAATAGTATGAAATCTCTCTTTTACAGAGGAGGGCATTTGAAAGTGAATGCCCGTGACTGTAGGCAAGGGTCCTTGTTTTGGTCAGCCCACCCCTTCCGTTCCCCCTTGTTCCTTCTCAGGTTCTACCCTTATTGGCTTCATAACTCTAGGTGTTGGGTTGTCCATTCCTGATTGACTCCATTCCTGATTGATTCCATTCCATTGTGTGAGGAGGAGTCAGACTATGGTCATATCATTCCTTGTGGGTCATACGTTTTGTGATCTACTACTTATTTTTAGTTTGGTCTTTTGTCAAATTCCTGAGGAAAACCTGAGAGGGAGTCGGTAGGGTCTCCTACATTCTTAAGAGGAACTGGGGTGCCTGGGTGGCTCAGTCGGTTAAGCGTCTGACTTCAGCTAGGGTCATGATCTCAGGTCCGTGCATTCGTGCCCCAGTCAGGCTCTGTGCTGACAGCTCAGAGCCTGGAGCCTATTTCGGATTCTGTGTCTCCCTTTCTGCCCCTCCCCCACTCATGCTCTGTGTGTGTGTGTGTGTGTGTGTGTGTGTCAAAAATAAATAAGCATTAAAAAATAATGATAATAAAAAGAGGAACCTTACACCTGAGGGGGTTTGCCTTGGTCAGGCACTCCCAGCATTATTCCAAAATATGTGTTTTTTCCCTGGGTGGGGATCTCAGGTCCTAATCTTTCCCTATATGCTTATTTTATCCTATCTTTTCCTATGATACCTACACTTTAATAAAACCACCTTTTTGCACCAAAGATGTCTCAAGAATTCTTTCTTGGCCATAGGCTCCAAACCCCAACACTTCAAGCCACACCACTCTGAGCATTAGGGAAAGAGCGATGAATAAAGCAGACAAAACTCTTTGTCTTCAAAGAGCTTATATTCTAGTGAGAGAAAGGATGGATAATTAAGATAAAATATAAAAGCAACATAGAGTATCAAAAATACTAAGATGAAAAGAAAAGCAGGAGAAAGAGATGAAGGAGTAATATGTTGGTAATTTGAGATTTGATAGCCAGAGAAGTCACCACTGAGAAAATGGCATTGGAGTCATAACTTGAAGGAAGTGAGGGATGGAAACCTGAGAATATCTGAGAGAAAAGTGACGTAAGCTGAGGAAGGAGCATGGAACAGGCTCTGAGGTAGAAGCATGCCTGAAATACGTGAAGGGGAGCTAGGAGATCAGTGTGGTTGGAGTAAGTAATCTAGCAGGGGAGGAACGTGGTCAAGGAAGCATAGATGAAGTAAGAACAATATGAGAAGCCAGAACTTACAGCATCTTAGAGGCCATTTACTGTTCCTTAGGCAGAAAGTCATTTTATGGCATTAACTGAAATGATAGAAATGATGATTCTACTTTCTATAGGGGAAAGTAAAAACCAAAACCAATGATTAACTGGAAACGAAGATCAGAACCTATGTAGATTCTCTGCAAGATAGATAAAAGGATAGGATTGAAGAGATTCATCACAGCTCAAAATCAATGTAAGAGATTTTAAAAATGTAGGCCCAGCTTCAGAACTTTGCCAGGCACAGGGAACTCCTGGGGGCTTCATAGCAGCCAACAAGTCAGACCTCCACAGTGAATGGTCACATGGGTCGCCCTATCTGTATGATGTGGCTTGAAGTGTTGGGGTTTGTAGCCCACAGCCAAGAAAAAATTCTTGAGACATCTTTGATGCAAAAAGGTAGCTTTATTAAAGCATGGGGACAGGATCTGTGGGCAGTAAGAGCTGCACTGGGATTATGAGGAGTGACTGATAATGTACTTGGGAGTTGGGGGAGGTAAAGGCAAAGGGAAGTTTCCAAAAGGCTTTCATATGCTAAAGAAGACTCACAGGATCCCTGAGGCCTCCCTATTGTCAAGCTAAGGTTGTTTTTCCCTCTAGCAAAGCATTAAGACAGTTGGGGAGGAATGTTAAACTCTGCCCGCCTCAAGTACAGTAAAACCTTAGATTTTGAGTAACTTGTTCTGCAATTTATTAGACATTTCTAATAAGTTTAACTTGATAAATGAGCGATGTCTTGCAATATGAATAGTATGTGACACTGAACTTCACATGCTCACAATTGAGCCAGTGGTTCTTGAAATTAGCTTTGGATTACAAACTTGGATTACAAGTGTTTTGGATTACACACTTGTTTCCAGAACAAATTATGCTTGCAAACCAAGGTTTTACTGTATTTGTCAATGGACTGCAGGTTATAAGAAAATTTAATTTTATCTACATTTCTTTCTGCCTTTGTTTCCCACATCATGTATGCCTGTCCCCATCCTTGGCAAGCATCACTCGGCTGAGCTATCTTCAAACCAGAGCAGTAAGGCTGGGCAACTTGATGAGTAAAGTAAGATGGCAAGAGTTGGTACAAATGTACTAGTCATAATAAATGAGGATGAACTAAATTAAAAGAGCACTCCCAGATTTGGTAAAAAAATGAAATATAAAATAAAATGCTTTTTAAAGAAATAAATACAATAAATGACATAGGAAGCTTTAAAAAATGCAGGAATTTGGGAAAAACAAAACAAAACTAGATGCATGCTAAATATGAAACCCAGTAATAACAATGTTAATATCAGAGAAAATAAGGCTCAAGATGATTACTGAAATGATGAAGAGGGATATTTTATGTAACTCAGAAGATAAAATAGGAAGCTATAAAATTCATGAAACTCAATACATCTAACAACATGGCTTTGAAATACATAAAGCAAAGCTTCTAGAAATACTTGACAAAAATACTTGATAAAGTCACAATCTCAGATGAAAATTTTAGCATATTTCCCTTAGAAAATGACAGCTAACTGAACAGATATTTCACAGCATGTATGTTTTATTAAACAGAAAACAATGAACATTCTTTTGCAAAATATATAGGACAGTCACAAAAACTACCCACAAATTGAGTCAAAGTGTAATATGCCCACTTCAAATTAATTGATCATAGCTCAGTAAAATTAGAAATCAGCTTCACAAAAGAAGACATGGGCGGGGGGGACAAAAGCAAGGTAAAGGAAAGAAAAAGCCTTACAGAATTAGAAATAAATGAAACATTTAGGTTTATGAGGAAATATAAACATAAATTACTCTATAAAGGTAAATGGAAGTGACAGCACTATGGTATATTAAAAAATTGTGGGATATAGCCCAAGATGTAATTAAAGGATTTTTTTCTCTTGGAAGTATAAAAATGAAACAAAGAATTAAAAAATTTTTTAAATGGGCTTTGTTTCCAAAAATCCTAATTAAGCAACAACAAACCCAATGACATAAGAAATGACTCCGTTAAACTAAAACTTAATAAAATATAAACAGTATACAATATACTTTATCAACAGTACCAACAGTTTTTTTTTTTTTTTAAAGATGAGCCTAGCAGATCTAACTAAGAAAAAAAATAGAGATGAATTCCATAACATTAGGAATGAGAAGATTGAAAACTGGAGTTTTTATCAAATTTGAAAATCTAAAATAGGCAATTTTAAGGCAATGATAGTTACCAATATTGTCTCAAGAAGGAATATAAATTTAAATAGAGAAAAAGATTATAGAGGAAACTGACAAAATAGTCGTATATCCCCCAAAGAGAAGAAACTTCCTACAGTTTATTCCAGAAAATGAAAACCATTGAACATTATTCATTTCATCTGATTCCATAACTAACCTAAACAAGATGATGAATACACATGAAAATTAAACTGTAGGTCAATGTCTTTTACAAATGTGAGTAAAAGAACCCTCTATGAGAAATTAACAATAAGATTTAGGATGTAGTAATAAAAAAATATACCACCTCATGACCAAGTAGGATTTATCTCAAAATGGAAAGGTTAATTTATTATTAGAACTTATCAGTAAACTTATCATATTGGCATATTAAAAAACAAAAGAATATATGTGGTCATATTAATAGATGCAAAAGAAAAAATCTCATGAAATTTAGCAACTCTTCTGTTCTTATCTCTTAACAATTAAGGAGTACAATGGCAACTTCTCTAACTTGATTGAAATTATCTGCCAAAAACCTACAGCAACCTGCATAGAGAAGAACAAAGGGTTAAAAACATTCCCATTACAGTTCTTAAATAAGCAAGAAAGAAGTATTCTACATTCCCCTGGAGATGCTAGCCTAAGCGATAAGAGGTACAACAAGGACAACAACAACAAAGAGCAATAATAATTGGTAAATAGAACATTATTTGTAATCAGTATTATGATTTACATCAAAGAATAGCAAATATTTTCCCCAAAGGATCAGATGTCAAGTATTTTAGGCTTTGTGAGACAGAAGACAGCTGTCACAACTACGCAGCTCTGCCCATATAAAATATAACATGACAGAACTAAGACCCATCATATTTGTAATAGAATAAAATGTAAGTGTGCTTAATTCACCTATTTAAAATACTTTCAGGTTGAATCATAAGGCAAATTTCAATTCTCTGTTTTGGATAAGAGAAAAAGTAACAAATTGACTGAGAACAGTTTAAAGAAAAGCATAGAACCAGAGGTTACAGGGATTGTAGCAGGGTTTACAATCTAAATACCACAAAGTAGAATTTAAGCAAAAGAGCATTAAATGAGACAAAGAAATCATAAGATAGGACAGGACAATGGTTTATTATATTCAAAGATTCTGTGGGTCAGGAATTCTAACAGAAGACAGTGGGAATGACTTACATCTGCTCTGTAATGTCTGGGGCCTCAATAGTAGACTTAAAGTCTAGGAACTAGAATCATCTGAGAATTGGTATACGCATATGCTTCATGGTTGATGCTGTCTATCAGCTGGGAACTTCAGTTTCTTTCCATGTGAGGGTCCATGTGGTCTTCCCATATATGCATGTTTGGGCTTCCTCATAGCATAATGGTTGAATTCAAAGGACAAAAGATTCTCAAGAAAGAGTAAGAGCCAGACAGAAGCCATATTGTCTTTTATGACCTATGTCTTAAGAATTCATGTAGCATTACTTTAACTACATTCTGTTCATCAAGGCAGTCACCAAAGTGCTGCTCAGGTTTAAGGGAAGGGAAAATAGATTCTGCCTTTTGCTGGGGAGTAGCAAAGTTCTAGAAGAGCACATGAAACCAGAAATATTACTTTGATCATTTTCAGGAAGTATAGTCTTCCACAATAATATAGTGGGTCACAAATTTTAATAAATTTCAGGAAGCAGAAGTATAAAAACTCTGAGGTCACCAGGTGATGAAACTAACAATTGATAATAAAATCATACTGAAAAAAGCCCTTCTACTCAATTTTTTAATATTCTTAAATCTCAAGTCAAAGATAACATACAAGCTCAAATTGTAGAATAGCCAGAGAAATATGAGATAATGAAGCCATTACCTGTCAGAAACTATGAAATAGATCTAAGGCCATTCTGAGAAGAAAACAGAACATGTCTTTAAGTACATGTATTAAAAGCAGAAGAATGCAAAAGATAAATGAAGCGTCTGACTCAAACACTCAGCTAAGTAAACCAAAGGAGAGCAGAAGGGATTAGTTATTAAAGCTAAAAAAAGATATAAATAAATTATAAAACAAAACACTATAATAACTAATTCAGAAGCTGATTTTTAAAAACCCATATTAAGGAAAATTAAAAGAAAATACAAATATACAAAACATAAAATGAAAAGTCACAGAAAAGAATCATAAGAACCAACTTTGTTGAATTTTGTGCAAATATTGAAAATCTAGATCAAGTGGATAATTTTCTAAAAAATGAAATTTCCCTAAACTGACTCCAGAAGAGATAGAAAATTGAAACATTTATTTCCATAGGAAAATAAAGAAAGTGCATAAAGACCTCTCACAATCCCACACAGAACTGTCCAGTGCAGGTGGTTTTATAGGAAAATTTTACCAAACTTTAGAATAGAAGGTGATTTGGTGAAAGATGATGATTCTTATAAATGTATAACAACTGCATCTATGCACATAATGATGATGATGATGATGATAATTATGATAAAAAATAAAAACACCTTGATGTATAGTGTTTGCCCATTTCTTTGGCATAAATATTCCCACCATGACTGATTACAAGCTATCTCTAAGACCTCACTCAGTGTGGAGTGGGGAAGAGGTGTGCACAATTGACTCATATGAGTTGGTCTAAGGTGCTTGTACATACCACAGAGGTGATTCCAAAGCTATTTAAACTATTTGAGAGCATAGATAAAGAAGTGCTTCTAAATTCTTTTTATGAAGTACCTAAAATATTTACAGAAAATTGACAAGCATTATGGAGACTATAACTACATACTCATCTCAGTGATGAATATAGGTACAAAAATTCTAAATAAAGTAATTATAAACAACATCCACCAGCATAAACAGCAGAGCAAAGCATCATGGCATACTGAAATTTATTCCAAATATCCAATGAAATTTCAATATTAAAATATCCATTTATTCAATCTTTTGAATAGATCTAAAGATGAAAACCATAATTCCATAGATGCTGAAAGAACTTTGCCAAATTCAATAACCATTCTTGATGAAAACCATATAAAAATGGATGTATACATCCTTAATGTGATAAAACACATCATCTCAGTCCACAAGCCAATATCAAACTTAATGGGCAAACTTAAGAAGTAGTTTTATTAATGTAAGGACAAAATAAGTATCTGTTACCACCACTATTATTTAATGTTATACTGGAAATACCAATGTGATTAGACAGGAGAAAGAAACAACAGGCATGAAAATGGAAAGCGTATTGCAAAACCGTCATGCTTACAGATGACTTTATTTGATTTGGCAGTTGGAAACTCAAGAGAACCAACTGAAAGACTAGTAAGAGAATTCAGTGATGGAGTAAAGCATAAAGTTAATATACAATCATTAGCCTTTTAATAGTAGAACAAAAACCACTTGGAGAGTATTTTGAATGAAAGACACCATTTACAGAAGAAACATAAAAGATATTAAATTGAGAATATTACAATCATAAACAAAAACATACAATATCTTAAGAAAACTTGAAAACCTTCTAGAAGGACGCAAAAGAATGTTTGAAGATATGGACAGACCTCCCATATTATTTTCTATGAATACTCAAAACCATAAATATGTCAATGTGGTTGTTTTTGTTGTTAAAACATAAAACATATAAGAACATATGATTACCAGGGATTTTTTTTTATTCCTTTTAAACTAGAAAAATTGAATCTGAAGTTCACATGGAGAACTAAACAAGAATAATGGCTGGGATCATTCTGAAAAAGAATTATGATGAAAAATTAGCTCTACTGGATATCAAATATATTATAAAACCTCAGTAATTAAAACAATGTGGTACTGGCACATGGATCACTAAACAGACTAATGGAATAGAATAAGAAATCGAGAACTCAGATATGTGGGGACTTAGTACTTGATAAAGTGGTATCTCAGACTGGTAGGGAAGAGATGGATTAGTCAATATATGTTCTTGGGGCAAATGTGTAGCTATTTGGAAAAAACATTAAATTCATATCTCATGCCTTATACTTGGATTAATTACAAATGGATTAAAATTCTAAATGGAAAAGAAGAAACCATGAAAGAGCTTAAAGAAAACAGAGAACTCAATTTTGAAGCTGTAATTTTAAAAAACAAAAATTTAAAAATGTAACTTATTAAAAATACTCTTGATTTTTTTTTGCAAAACTTTCTACATAGGGAGGTAAAGACTGTAAGCAAAATCAAAAGACAGTGAACATGAAAAATATTTGGAGATCTTATCACGCACTATGATAGATTATGTGTATTTCTGACATATGAAGGGTGCATGGAAATCAGTAGTAAAATGATTAACAGACTAGCATAAAAATAGATCAGCAATTGTACTCCTAGAAATGCTTGCATGTGTAAAATGACATATATATAATAGTATTTATTATAGAGTAGATGTGCTGGCTAAACACTGAAATAACCAAAGAACTATCAATTGAGAAATCATTAAATTATGGTACATTCAACTTGTAGAATATTGTGTAACTTCTTACATACTTATATGTGAGTCTATGCAGTATGTATCATTAAGGGAAAAGGCAAAGTTCAGAACAATATAGCATAATGCTATTTATGTATAAGAATCTATATTAAAAAAAAACTCTCAAAGATGGATAATACTGCCTACCTATGGACGGGGAGAACCAGGTACATGGGAAGACTAGGGTGGGAGAAAGACTGTTCACTATACTCTTGTATTTACTTTAAAATGTTGAACCATAATTCAAAATAAATAGGATTTTTTAAAAGGCTGAAATAAAATTCATATAAATTATCTAACAATTATACATGTCCAAATGATAGTATACAGAATGATGTTCATTGCAATGTTTTTCTTGTAGTAAAAAAGAATGAAAAGAGAAATTATACACCTATCAGGAAAGGAATGGTTAAAATGATATTGATTGCTATAGGGCAGTTTTTAAAAAATTAAGGTAAATTAAAAATAAGGTAAGGTAAATAAGATACCAACACAGAATGACTTCAGAACATATTTTTGAGCAAAAACATTTGAGTATAAAACATTTGTGCACTATGTATTTATGTATTTAAAACCACAAAATCTCTTGCGTGCACACACACAAACATGTGTGTGGGTACAAATGCATAGAAACAATTTTGGAAAGATGGTCATAAAACCCCTAAAATGGTTACTTTCAGGGAATACCCAGAGTGGTGTGACAAAGAGTAGAAGAAGGGTCACAAGGATTAGCTTTCTCAATATCTGAATTTTTATTAAAATATGCTAGTATATTATTTACAAAATAGTGTTAGTAAAAATAATAAAAGATCTGAAGAGGGTAGAAGCTTTGGGTGATTTGGAACCATCGTGGAGACTTTGAAACTTTGTTTACCCAAGGACCATGATAAAAAAAATACTAGTTTCTTTGAAAACGTCCTTTGTTTCTTCAAATTTAAATAACCCAGTGCTGAGAATCCATGGTAGACTTTCTATACTCTTTCACCGTTGCAGGATGGGATATTCATATGAATGAAATATTCTGGTAAATAAAAAGATAGAAAAAAGGAAAGAGGTACATGCATATATTGCATTGCTCACTGATGTACTGAAAATGGGAAGGAAGACATCAGCATTAATAATAGTACTATTTATTGAGTGATTTCTTTAGAGCCAGGCACTGTGCTGGTATTTTACATATGTTCGTGGTTTCGTTTAATCTTGGGTATCTTCTGAAGCTGGATATTATCCCCATTTTATATATGAGGAAATTGAAGCTTAGAGAGATATTATGTAGTTTACCCAAGATCCCAGGGCTAATAAGTATCCTTTGTGAGGTTCAAAACCAGGTCTAACACTGAGGTCTGTGTTCTTCCCTCTATTCCAAGATGCCCCCCCCCAATAAAATACGCTTAACAATAGAACTACACTCAATGAATTTTAATTTTTCTTGATGATTCAAGAAAGCACTTCTGGCTTCTTCAGTATTTCAGGAATTCTGTTAGGAGCATCAATTATCAGAGCACTGGTGAAGCACAAAAATGATGGTTAATTGGAGATATCCAGTTGAAAGAAGGCAGACTTATACTGCATTTACAGAATTTAGTGCTTTTATTACAGATACATAATGGTATAGCAAGATCACTTGTGTGATTTTTGCATAGCCCCTTTGTTGTTAATTAATCTGCATGTTCTGAAAGCCTTTATCCCCCTATATACTGATTTCAGATATTCTGTCTTTATCAGCACCAAAATCACACCTTGTATGTCTGTTCATAGACCTATAGATATTGTTTAGATACATGATGCAATTTCCCACCTATTGGAACCTCATAGCAAAAGATCTGATCTCTGTAACCTGAATTAACATAAGCAGAGTTTAGGTATACTGCACCAATGGCTTCATAGACAACCCCTTTGGTTATAGATTATAAATGTCATTTAGAGAAAGCACAAGATGGCTCCTGAGTGTCTAGTAAACTTCAACAACCACCTGAGAGATACCTCCGTGTGACTGCATAAAATGGAAATAAAGAATGGCAAATAACCCATTGACTATGCACTTTCTCACCCGCTGAGAGCAAAACGCAATCCAATGCAATTTTAGTACTTACATGCCTCTGGGGAAAATAGACCCCTAAAAATCACTGAGTGCAGCACTGGAAAAATTTCTTAAATTTGTGCTATGCTTGGTGTTATAAAACCCAAGGAAGCTTAGGCTTTCTCCTTGAGTAAAATGGACTGGTAATTTTGTTTTGTTATATTATCCACCAAGCATAATGATAATGGGTCACATGCAATTTAGGAAAAAATTAAGTCTAATAAGAAAAATCTCTAATAAATACTAACAGCATCTTATTGGTATTGTCGTTGGTCTAACCTTTCTATTAACATTTGTTTTTTACATATTAAATGATCTGTAATATGTTGAAAATGAAGAGGGTAGTAAAAATTAAAAAAAAATTCTTATATACATTGTGCAAATGTTTACATGCCTTTTCCCTTAGGCAGGTACTAGGCAGTATGGTATATACAAGGAAGCAGTACTAAGTTACAACAGGAGATTCTTATTTTTTTTATATGCTGAGCAGTGAAGTTGCTCACTGTAGGGGGTAGACCCTATCATTAACCAGGAATACACTCAATGCAATGAAAAACAGAGATTGAATATCAGAATTCAGCCCTAAGTAAAGGGAAAAAATTATCTTCTCAAATCAGGATTGTTCTGGGCCACTGAAGGAGGGTAGAGAAACTTAGGGAACCTATGGTATCCAAGCAAAGGGGTGGGGGAATTTTATGTAGTGTTAGCCACCCATCACGGACAGTGTGGTAGAGTGGGATAGAACAAAGGGGGTGTGTTGTTCAGGAAGCTTCAATTGCGTATGTGCTTCTCAAGCCTACATAAGAATTTCCCAGGAACATCCATCAGGCAAAGATGCTTGAGGACCTACTTCCAGGGATTCTGATTCAGTGGGTCTGGGGTGACACCCTGGCATCTGTTATTTTTAATGAGCTCTTCCGATGATTCTTCCACATACAACACTTTGATGACCACTACATTAAATGATACTAACAAAGAACCTTTTTTCCCAAGTCCTCTCTGCGCTCCTCTTAAAAAAATTTACATTTGAGGTGGAGATAACAGGCAGAAATTCAAACAAGTAAATGAGGTAAAATGTTACAAGTGCTGTGAAACTTGGGGAAACCAAGGACTGGGTCATTGGGTGAAAGGTTGCCTAAGTTAATGTAAGGCTTGAACAAAGGCCTGGCCATGGGTGTAGAGAAGATTGTATACTTGGTTGGTATTCATCAATTGGTTATAAGTGGTAAATGGGAGGGAAGAGTAGGAGATGACTATCAGGTTTTTAGCCCGAATAACTGTGAAAGGTAAAGCCATTTTATGAGGAATGGCATTTGGGGAGGAACAGATTGGAGCAAACATGTTGAATATGAGGTTCTATGCTTACAAGTAGAGATGCTCTAAGACATAGGTCAGTAAACTTTTACTGTAAAGGGTGAGATACACTTAGGTGCAAACCCTAAGATTTGGCAATTCTTTTCCTAGGAGACTAACCCAGTACAATCTACTGAACACATTCAGATCAATATGAACTATATTCATACCATTGTCTGTAATGGCAAAACAAAAGAAAACAAAATAGACTGAAAAATTAAAATCAACCAAATAGTTTTTTTAGTAAGTTGGGTAACACTTTAGTAAGTTGGGAAACTCAGTGAGTGAGATCATTTATATAAAGTTTAAAAATGCCTGTTAAAACACTATTTTAAAAGGGTCTTTTCATAGGTGGCAAAACCATGGAATGAAAAACTCAAAGTTCAGGGTTGCATTTACCACTGTTGGTAAGTGGAGGCAAATAAATCTAATTTGAGAGGAACAGCTAAAGAGATTTATTTGTAAACTTGGTGATGGGTACATAGATATTTAAAAAACTTTTGTTCTGAATGCTTTACATGTGTTATATCTATTCCTTTGTAATGAAGCAAGCATTGCATGATAACGAAAAGCAAGACAAAGCCAAAATTGTACTGAAATTACCAATTTAAAATTTTCAAGATATAGTTAACTTATTCTTCTCTAAAAAAGAAAGGTTAATGTTGGGGATTGCTTATCTGACTCAGTTTCTTTGCTAGTCAGATCACCTTTCCCAGTGATTAAGGGCCAGCTGGCTTCCAGTGTTTCTTGTGGGCAGAATGGGACAGGGGGGACTGGGGACAGCACAGAGGAGGGAGGAAGCTCTGGAGGCAGGCTGACATAGCTGGTGTAGGGTCATTTGAGTTCCCCAACTTAGAGAAGAACAAGCATTGTCTTTGGCATAGGACAGAGTGTGGTTAAATTCCTCCCTGCTTCCCTGGCATTCAGCAAGTGATTCCCTGCTGTCTTTGTATATCCCACTCATCTGGGCTTACAGGGACACTGTGTAGTGGTTTTGTGGTGGAGAAGCTATTGCTACCTAATTTTTAATTTCTTGAAAATCACTTTGTAGTGTCATGATTACAAGACTTGGAAGAAGATAAACTCTCTGTCCATTCCGAGTATAAATGGGCACTTGAGATGAAACCATCTAGTTAATTTCCCCTTGTTGCTGGAGTAGAATCTGAATCCAAACCACAGCACCACCTCACCCCTAAATCTCTATTAAAAACCACCTTGGGTAGTCTGGCAATGCTTTATTTAAAGTCAGCAGAGAATTATAAAGTCAAAAGTGAAAAATGGTACAACAAGAAAGAATCATAAAAAAATACTAGATCAGTTAAATGTAGTCAAAGGCAATTTAGTGTGTTCTGGCAGCAGTCCTTATTGATGCAAAGAATGTGATGTGTCAGGGGTCGGCAAGAGCATGTAGGAAATGCAGAATGAAGGATGCAACTCCAGGCTCGATGCTGGAGCAGCCACATGAGGCTGTGAAGGATGCCTCACTGTCTTGCTTTTTCACCAGGAATTTCAGGGAGAATATTTGAATTCTCCCAGTCTGGACATCTTTTTGTTTTTCCTCAATGTAGCAAATTTTTAAAATTAGATTTTTTTCTTTCATGGAGGTAAGCTAACCTATAGGCTTTGTAGATTGGGTCAGACCAGGAAGGTAGCCATCTCTCACCAGTACTTTTTAGTATCTGAGTATTCTAGTCTCTTAGGGGTCCCCACACTGGTCTGCCTTTTCATATCTACATTCCAAGTTGTGATCATTTCTGCCTCATCTTCTTCAGTTGCTTTAGTTAGTATTAGCTAATCGGATTAGTAATAACCATAGCTATGATTATTAAGCAACTACCAGTTCTAAGCACTGTGCTGGGTCCTGCATATGCATTATCTCACCAATTCTTACAAAAACTTTATAAGACAGGTTTAGTATCAGTGATTTTACAGATGAGGACAGCTAAGGCTCAGAGGCTCAAACTCATTTGAGGTTACACATGGGGTAGCAGAAACAGGACTCACCAAGCCTGATGCCTAAGTGGGTGCTATGCTAGAAGGGTTGCTTCTCTAATCTCATCAGCAATCGTGGGTGGGGCCCAATACCTCTAGAGAGCCTAGTTGCAGTATAGGATGTTATAGGATAGTATGAAGAACTTAAGTCTGAGACCTGTGTTTCTATCTTAGATTTGCCACTTACTGGCTTTTTGGCCTTTAGCAAGTTACTTGACTCTTCTAACTCTGTAAAATGGGTCTAACAGTAACACTTATCTTAGCAGTGTTTTTGTGAGGATCATATGAGTTGATATAAATGAAGTATTTCAAAGACTTCCTGGCCCATAGTAAATACTTACATACATATTATTGTTGGTGTTGCTCCTGCTTCTATTATTATTATTATTATTATTATTATTATCATCATCCATGTTGATACTATTGTTGTTTTTGATGTTTCTGGAGACAGGATGCCTTCACTGAAAAAAGTAATTGTGTGGGGCCTGCTATGTGTGGGACGATATCCACTTTTGGTATATCCATTTGTCACAAAAGAAGATGGGGCAGAATTGATTACAACTTGGAAATGAGGAAAACAGATTCCTTGGGTACTTCTACTTGCAAAATGAGGTTCTGGGGGTACCTCTTTCCCATCTAAAAATTGACTTCTAGGAGAAAGGGAAGAAGCTTTGGAGAGTTCCTTAGGTTCTGGTAGGTCTTATCAGAGTCTTGGTTGTAGATTTAGGAGGAATGATTGGTTTGATGTAAATGCTTTAGAGGGTCTGAAAGAGATTAGAGAAACCTATTCCAAAGGATAAAGACAGGACAGGAGGGAACCATTAATCTCACGGACATTCAATTCCCTAAGAACTTTTTTGGGAATGACCAGAAACAAGCCAGGCCATATGCTGTCCATTTGCAATCCTCTGAGCTGTGGACTTTTTTTTTTTCTTCGACAGATCGAGGCCAATGCCATTGCCTCATTTAAGATGGTTCTTAAGCTTGAAAAAGAACTGAAAGGTTGAGACATGCATGCAGAGTCAACACAGACGATTTGATGAAAGTAGTCCTGTCAAACACCAGGGCTCTCCCGACTGTCAGAAACAGTCTGATGACATGTTCGAAGCTTCCCAGACTGGCTTGCATTTTAGGAAATATGCACAATCAGGGAAGACATAGTTATGCTGTGGAGAGTTCTGAGATGTGGAGAGAACAAGTTAATTGTTCAGCCTCAACTGAGACCTTTCACTCAAGCCATTAATCATAGTGCACAGCCTAGACTGCTGTCCCGCTCCAGATGAAGGCTCATTCCAGGTGCTGGCCATTTGCGTTTTCCTCCAACTGGGCTGATTTATGAACCCAGAGATGTTTCCTGGTTTTTCCAAATTCTTTCCCATTACTTTGTAATAAAGGGGACATGTGATTTCTGGTTTTTTGCAGATCCTCAGTTTTAACATCCCTAATACCAAAGATTTTTTCAATTAGTTTGCGGCCTGCTTTCTGTGATCTGGAGGGTAGAAATGCTGTTCTGTGTTTTGAGTATCAAAGTTAAGACTTTAGAGACTCTTATTTCTTTCCCCTTTGGCTGGAGTTGACAGTGCAAAAGTCCTGCATGAGTCTTTGTGCCCCACATTCAACATCTGGATGCAAATTAAGCTTTAGTAACCTTAGTGACAGTAGTTCACCACAGGTGTTAGAGTTATTCTCATCTCACTCCAGTGCCTGTGGTTCAGGGTATAATATCAGGGGCCTTCCGCATTTGGGCCAGATCTCCGGTGACAGTGTAAGCCAATATTGAAGACTTCACAAGAGAATCTGAGTGTCCGAGAAGGACATTATAATATTGAGGCTGTACAGGGTGCTGCCGAGTGTTACCTGTTTGAAAGGTAAGCCTGATCTTAGCTGATAAGGGGCAACAGATCTCTTGGGAGTTTTCCCAAGTGGCTGAAATGTGTTACAGAAAAGTAATTGGAAATTGATATTTGACATGTCTCTTGGTTACTTTTTATTCCTGATAACACCAAAGGGTTTGGCCAGGAGTCACTAGTGACGAATAGGTGAAATTCTGCAGTCTGTTGCTGAAATGCAATCTCTTCTTTGTTGAAAGTAAGCAGCTGCTTTCTGAGCCTCTGCTTCCCAACTAGCACTTCAAGTGTAGAGACCCATGGGCTTAATTTGGGTGAAATGAGTGGTGAATACAGCCTTTTGATAATTCTCTAAACAAAAATCATCACTGGCGATGGAATGCTGTCCTTAAAATGCAACTCAATTTAACAGGTACTTGTTCAGAGCCTGCTACAGGCTCTATATTATGTTGTGTGCTGTGGGACATACAAAATAAATGTCAAACATGGCCTTTGCCCTTGAAGAACTTACAGGCTCTTAGGAAGGATGATGTGTTTATGAAACACATTTTACATGGCAAGATAAGGTATCATGTATGTGCCAAAGTGAGTGGAACCTGGAATAAGTATAACAGGGAGTCAGAAAAAAAGAGAGTAGGGGAGACTGAGGTTGTCAGGGAAGCTTTATGGATGAAGTGGGATGAAGACATCAATATCTCAAACCCAGAACTCTACCTTAAAGAAATAGCAAAGAGCACAGTATCCGATTACTTAAAGATTATGGAGTCTCCTTTAAGTGAAAGTAAATTTGTTCAATATGAGAATGAATTAATTTAGTTCAATAAATATTTATTGAGTACATCTATGTGCCAACAACTGTATCCAATGGGGTAGGGGAAGAATAATCCATACAAACAAAACATGTCTGGGTATTCTCAGGTGCTACCCTCTCTTAACGTAGATATTTAAAGTTATTGCTGCTCTGTGTGATTCCAAAACCTGTGATTTTTACCACTTATCATTCTGTCTCTCAAATAGACCTCATGCTTGCTTCAGCAGCATATATCCTAAAATAGGACTATACAGAGAAGATTAGCATGGCTCCTGTGCAAGGATGGCATGCAAATTCATGAAACATTCTATGTTTAAAAAAAAAAGATAGACCTTCTTCTTATCCAAGATATCTTTGGGTTGAGAAGCTGACTTTAATTTTTTGTGTAGAGGAAAGAATGACATGTCCAACGTCATAAATTATATGCAGTATAAACAGTTGCATGCATGCTTGTCATGAAATGGAAGACACACTGAATTAGCACTGAATGTCATCCCAAATTGTTAGGTTAGGGAGTATTTGGAATAACATTTGAAAAGTCTGCTCCTGGCTCAAACTCAGGACCATAAGCAGAGCCCAAGCTCTCTGAAGATCAAGTTTTTCTTGGAATTTCCATTATTACCCTTGACAGCTACTGTGGAAACCCAATTAGAAGGGTCTTCCATCAGTAGAGTTTGAGACAGTCTTGCAATGGTCTCTTTGGCATTTGTGAAGTTTGAAATCAGCACCACCCACATATATTGGCTAAGTCACTAAAAACTCTATCTCTATTTTTCCTTGCAAACAGGAGAAATCAATTTTTTGTTCATCTCTTAAGGTACAGGTGTAACTGGGCAACTTTAAATTGTTCTAGAAAGAAAAGAAGTCAGGATGATAAGGGTGGTGGCATTGGTGGTTATCATGGACATGGTAGTCATTATTCTAAATATCCACATAACTTTTAAGTAATATAACCACAGAACACTAGTAAACACTGGAAAGAATCTAAGATATCAAGCACTGAGGGGCAGAGGTGTCAGAGTTTATTTAGCTAAGCAATACCAGAAGAGGACTAGAAAATCCCCCTTACTAGCTAGCAATCATTCTCATACCACAATGAGACCTCTGCTTAGTAACCCCTGCATATCTGCCACCCATGTGACTGCTTTTTGAAGCTAATTTAGGTATCAAATTTAAATGGAATTCTGAGAAAACTTTCATTTTTTCTTTTTCTTTTTCTTTTTTCTTTTTTTACTCTGGAGTGAGTAGTGGAGGGAAAAGCTAGAAGAAATTTGAAATCACTTTTGATTCCTGTCATTTTCCTTAGTATTTAATCACGCTCTTCAGTTGAAAGGTTCGTCTTGGCCTCCATGGGTAGGCATATACACATGTGCTCACTCGTTCATCTATATGCATGTGTATATATTGATATGCATTCCTCTCCATCATCTGCAGGCATTTTACTAATAATGGCTTGTGTGTGTGTTTTATCATCTTATTTTTTAAATGAAAATGACAACATCAAAATTTTTTGCAGAAATAGTTCTTCGATGGTAAAGACATTCCAGCATGTAGGCTAGGGTCATCTTTGGGTTACAAAATTCCGCAGAGGAGTTGGCATGGGGAGAGTATAAGCACTGTGGCTTTGGAATTTTGTCTTTCCATTTGGGGACAGACAAGCAAAGTTGGTAACAGAAAAGTTGAGTTAGTGGAGAACTAGTGTAGTAAAGAGTGACATAGAAGAAAGGTAGAACAAGGTTGAGAGTGCAAACAACAAAGTTAGTGTAGACAGAGGCAAGAGGAGGTATGGATACTCTCCACCCTTCTCCCAAACACTTTCTCCTCTCTGAGGTTATTACTTGGGCTCGGAATGGGGTTGAGATTATAAAAGGAGTTTGGACTTTTAAGTTGGAACTTTTGTTGTTGATGAAGCTGTTTTGGAAGCTTTCTTCTTGAATAGAGCCTGGGGGATTTTATATAGTAAGGAGGATCAGGCAGAGCTCAGAAGAGAGGAGATAGACCACTTAGAGTCTGATTTAGATTTTGGGTTTAAGGGTGAGAAAGCACTACCAGATTTCCATAAATCAAGGAGGTGAGTCAGCAAAATCAAAATCTGACTCAGGCTCCACTCATCAAGCTATGTGTCAGTAGATGCATCCACCCAATGGGGCATCTTTTTTCTAATTCATCCACAGTACTGTCTAGAACAGCATAGCCCCTGGATATGGGAATTTTCAGTTTTCCTATAGGTTGTCCCCACTTATTCATGTACTGAGGGAAGGAACAGAGGTTTAAAGCTGAAGTACCTGACAAAAGCACTTTTTAATGTACTTTTCTTGAGTAGCTCAGTGTTCAGGGTAAGTTTAAAAGGGAAGTGACCAATAGAGTTTTTGATTTCATACGTTTAAGAAGGGAGTCACAAAGCTCAGGGTGCAGATAGAATCAGGGTGATTCTATCACCTCTAATTTCCTTTGGGAATGCTGTGAGCAAGCCTGGCTTTAGTGGTTCCTTCCTTCTTTGTTCAGAAACTCCTTGTCATAATTATTGTGCAGCTCCTTGTCCTCAGTGTCATATTGCCATGGTGGGGGCGGGGGACAGTGAGGCCTCTGGAAGAACCTGATAACTCTGAGGAGCTTAGAAGTCATTGTCAAACCAGTAAGACAAGTGTGGTTGTATTAACTGAAGTGTGTACAAAGCCTATTTGACAACAGCTAGGGGACATTGAAAAATCGGAGACCGCCATCACATATGGAGAGGTCTTCCCATCTTCACCTCAGTGGCTGTTTCTTCTTATTGAAGAATGAAAACAGTAAATGGCCTAAAGCGAGCTAAAAGCAAATCCCTTGGCTTTATTCATTTCATGACTGCAATACTTGGTGGTAATATTAGTAAAGGCCCTGGCATTCCTCATAGGAGAAATGCCAGAAAAGAGGCAACTGGATGTTCATTCACCCGCTTAAGTTCTTTTAGAAAAAAACATGATTTATAAAGGAATGCAGAATCATAATTGTCAGCCAAGGTGTCATTTTAACTTTAGGATGTCCAGAAACAAAGAGATATTATATCCTTTGTTCTCGGAGCACCACAGATGCCAAATTATGCACAGGGTTCCCTCCTGGCATTGAGTGCTTTGGAGCCTAGAGGCAACCAGTGATTTCAGAAAGATGTTGCCTCTGGTGGTGTCCTCACCTGAATATCTCCCTGGAGCTTTGGGAGGGAGCATGGCCCTCCTAACTTCTCTGCATTCTGATAGAGCAGGCATTAGCAAGAGGGACAGATATCTTAGAAATGGCTGGTGGCTTGAGGTAAGCTGTCCCCAGCCTCACTCTAGGGAGCTTGAAAAGAGTACCATTAATGTACTGGAGAAATAATTCATTACTTTTGGTTTTGTCTGTACATCAACATATGCCAACAGATGCTCAATTCAAAACATGAATATTTGATTAATATAAGAACAGGCATCTGGAACAGAGAGCAGTGGAATTTTGGGGACTTGAATAAGACTCAAATGTCATCCATTCTAACCACAGCTGTCTGAATGCGCATAGTAGGCATTGAAAATATTTGTTGATTAGGTTTTCTTTGATTTGAACAACTTGGTTGCTTGGTTTTGAGCCCAGATGTTTGGTATCTAGCCAGAGTTGTATGCTCTGTGTGCTGTCATCAGCCTCACCACCGCAGAGATGCATTGTCAAAGGGCAGCATTCTTCCCATCCCCATGGTGAGGTCCCTTCTCTCTCCTCTCTCAGCCCATGCACACTGGCTGTAGGCCATAGAACACCCTGAAGATGGCTTATAGAGCTGTTCTCCACACCCCCATTTTCCCCAGTGTCATTGTGTGGTTGTATCTTATGACAGAGAACATTGGCATCTCCACTAACAGACCACAGCAGTGTTGGTGACAGGTACTTGAGCAGCCATTTACTCATCAATTCAATTGGTCATTGCAAAAGTGTTGAGTTAAAGGCCTGTTAGTTCACGGAACTGACCTGAAACCTGAGGAGGAAATATGAGAAAGCCATGGGAAAGGAGGAAGAAGACTAACATATGGGTGGGATATGAGACATTTATTATTTCCTAGGGAACAATGACAAGACAAGGTAGTTATAAGAAAGGGCACTTCCTGATTGCATTAGTGCTGATGGCATGCACAACAGAGGGGAATGGGCACTATATGGTAGAGTAGATACACCGTCTACAGATTGGCATTTCAGATTTGCCTCATAACTCCAGCATTTAGCTTTAAGGTAGGGCCTTAGTTCCCCACTCTGTAAAATAAAGTGAATGTCCCAGGATATTCTTCAGTACTATCCATCCTTCTGTGACACTTTGATCAGAACTTATGAAATCCTCATTTCCCCATAATTTAATGTTCACCAAATATCTAGAATTTATTTACTTGTATAGTCAAGTAGACTTCTAATATTCTAAGGACACTAAGAATGCAAAGTAGTGAAAGAAAGTATAGACTATGCCTTAATACCCCGAGAGGAAGACAGCAGCCTTTGAAGGGCTATGAAACCCACTTTAGATAAAAATAGATAAATAAATAAAGATTTCCTATGGTTGGGAGTGGAGGTCTTACTCAAAGTGAAATAGTGACAAGTTTTATCTTTCTTCTTGAAGCACGTTCTTGACTCAGTTATTGGGTTACACGGTATTGGTATGACAACTTGGTGAGTAGGTACCAAATGACCTCTGCTGCTATTGGTAAAAGTGGTTTCTCTTCAGCCCATCCAAGAAATAGGGACTATATTTTTGTGGGTGGTTGAGAAACTAGAGCTAGGATAACTAATCTGTAGTTGAGCCCGACAAGTAGTGGAGGTGGAAGTTAGAATCCTACCTGACTGAAATAGTTTCACTACACAGAAAATTTCTCATCTCTTTAGACCCCAATGGAGGTAGATAAGTGGGTTCCCTATATAAAAGGCAAAACTCAGAAGTCACTAGAAACCTCTCACTTCTGCATAGTAATTGATAGTTTTCTGAGCTATAGACCAATTGGCCAATTACTAGCCACGTTGTTTTATCCCCACAAGAATCTTGTGAGGTCATACTATGTCCCCATATTATAATAATCCTGTGAGGTCAGGGTTATATCCCTACATGACAGATGGAAACTTGAGGTGAAAGTATGCTGATAGGGGTTTAGCTGGTTCTGCCAGGGCATTTTTGATGGATGCTGGAAGAACTGCCACCCTGAAACTCCATGGTGCCCCATCTTTACAGTTGAACTTCATCTATCTATAGGCTAAGGCATTCCTGACTCTGGGTACTGCTTTTTAAAATGCAGATTCCCGTGGAAATAAAATCACCTCAAGCTTGCTATCACTTAAATATTTGCCTGAATGAAATCCTAGCAATCATTTGTATCTGCCCTCGTTGAGCACAGAATGTTAACATGTTAAAATTAGGCTAAAATGAATGGGGGATTGGGATAGATTAGGGTTTGGAAGTTTGTTTGGAGTAGCCATCCAGGTGGGAGTGTAATCATGAGGATCTCCAGACTCCATTTCCAAATGAGGGGCAGTCCCTGAGCAAGGAATAGTGTGCATGGCATACAGCAAGGAAGATAATGAAAACAAAGTAACTGTTCATATCTTGGGCTTGGTTGGCCTACCTGTGTTAGACCCACCCCTGGTGAATGGGGCAAGATTGTGATGGATGGGGTCAAATCCATTTGCTATTATTTGCCAAGTACCTGGCTTTGGGCATTGGTCCATTTCATATGTTCTCATATTCTGCTAACTACTTACGGCAGAAAAAATCATTCCTCTGTCTGATTCTAATATGTGCCAGTTGAAACTGAAATCCTAATACTGAGCAAATGTACCAAAGAACACTCTATAAACTTAATGAGGGAGATGAAGAGATATGTGCCAGAAACCTAGAAAATTTAACACTGATGAGGTTATGACTATTATATGTTTAGTTAAATTGTTGACACTGACAGGACGTGGCTGAGGAAATCTACCGTCCGTTTTCTCCTTGTATCAGTGATAATGGTTCCTTGGTGTGCTCTTCTCAGTTAACAAAAATATTCCTGAAAGTTAAATGCAGGAAGAAGTGACATAAGAAATACTTTTATTATCTCTGCTCTTCAGAGAGTTCCCTCCAGGAACATTATTTAAAACAGGACTTCTCTTGACTGGCAAAGTGAGTTTGGAGGGAATGACTCATAGGTTCAGAGGTGAGTGTGGATCCTCTTGAGAGTTGCAGCGTCTCCTGACACCTTTGCTTATACACTTGCCCTGGCAAATCTATCTAGCACAATGCTGCCCTAGCCTTCCAGAAATACCTTTTTTCTCTTTTACATTTTCCTTTCTCTGAAAAACTGACCAAGGTTCTCCTTTGCCTAGTGAATAAAATCTCAATTCCTTTAAGTGCCATTTAAGGCATAAATGTGGTCATGAGTTTTGTAAGCTGCAAAGTACTATATAAATTTTAGCTATTTGAAGAGGAATCAGAGGGTAGTGGAAAGGATATTGAATTTAGAGTCAGAACACCAAGGTTTGAGTCTTGTGCTAGTGGGGTGACCTTGGACAGGTCACTTAAAGTCTCTGAACTTCAATTCCTTCCTTTATAAAACAAGATTATTGTGATAATTAAAGTAATTGAAAGTGACATAGTAATTAGCAAAGAGTGGACACTCAATACCTGTTAATGAAGACATGATAACCAAAGGCAATTTAGTCTAGCACTTAAGAACACTGGCTCTGAGGACATAGGTCACTTATCTTCTCTTATTCCCTACCTATAAAATGGAGATAGTGTGTGTCTCTTATTCCCTACCTATAAAATGGAGATAAGGTGGACGAGTCAAATGAGTTAATACATATTAGAAATTTTGAACAGGGCCTAGCCCATATCAATGATTCTATAAATATTAAGGCTCCTTTTGCTGCTGTTGTCACTTTTATTATTCAAGGACCTGTCCTGGTTTATCTTTCCAGCTTTATTTGGTTGTCTCTCCTACCAGTAAAAAGAGGTTTTCCCCCAGGTCATGACATCCTTAAGTTTGGGACTGATTCTTACTCACCTTTAACTTACCTAGGCTTTACCCAATGCCTGAAAAATAATCATTTTTGTTGTTAAAAAAAAATGTACAACTACATGTTTGCTACTTCTTGGCATTGCACTGAAGGTTTTAGTGTAGTAAGGCAAGAAAAAAAAAAGAAAGAAAAAAAAGGCATCTAGGCTGGGAAGGAAAAATAAAAAACTGTCTTTGTTCATAGATGAAATGATCATTTATATTGAAAATACAGTAGAATTTATGATAAGCACTAGAGGTAATAAGTGAATTTAGCAGGTTGCAGGATAGAAGATCAATATACAATTTTTTTTTTGTTCTTTATCCTCAGTATAGCCAGTTTAGTATAGACCAGTTTAATGGGAGCATAGGATGAGTAAGGAGTAGTGGTGGTGAGTAAAACTGGAAAGGCAGGTTGAAACTCAGTTTGATAACATGACTTGATGACATGGAATGGTTTTGCTTACTCTTTATCTCTACCACCCCCCTTTTTCTTTCTTTGTCTTTTCCTTCCTTCCTTCCTTCCTTCCTTCCTTCCTTCCTTCCTTCCTTCCTTCCTTCCTTTTTTCATTTGTTCCTTATTTTCCCTCTCCCCTCTCTCTTTATTATTCATTTGTTGGTATAAACAACTTTTCTCCATGAACAAAGTTTCAGTTCTGTTTCTTAAAAACAGAAGTTTTTTTATTCATTGGGTTAAGTAAACAAAATGACCATAGCTATGTTGCATTGAGCTTACAGGGAACATTCTATGGAAGGAGTTCCCAAAGATAGGGATTGTAATATCAACATACAGACACTGGAATTCTGGATTCAAGTTCTGACTTTGTCTTAGCTGTCTCTATGACTTTGGGAAGGCCATTTCACCTTTTGGAGGTTCAGTGTGCTTTGTCTTAAAAAAAGATAATGGCAACATGACCATCTTTTTAGGGTTGTAGTTAATTCAACTCAACAACACCTTTTCATTTCCTAGAAACTGGATTAGGATATGTAAAGGGAAAGTCTTTCCCTTCAAGGAATGTTTAGTAAAAACAGGCTTGGAAATAACTCCACTGGCATAAGATAGGCACAAAGTTCTGGCAGTAACTACTGTTTTTCACAGATCTTAGCTTTGGTCCAACACATCACCTATGAGTTGTTGAATGTCGGATTGATGAAGTATTGAAGATCATTTAGAAATATAGAAAAGAAAACACACTCTTCTGGGGCTTGCACAAGAGGGGAAAATGGAGCCAAGAATGTACCTATAATTTAGGGTAAAGAGCAATAATGAGGTCTCATAAAAATAACCATGATGTTAAATAGACTGCAAATCATTTGTCCCTTGATGGTTTTCTTAGATTTTGTGCCAGTGGGGGGGGGGGGGAAGAAGAAAAAAATGATAATTGGCCTTGTGATTTATGCCAAAAGAGATGCTTGTACACAGGATTTTGTTTTAGTGTAATCAACCCCCCCCCGCCCCACACATATACTACCACCTAAAATTATTTAAGGGGAGAAAAACAAAATCCACCCAGCTATAAAGAGCAACCAGCCTGGGTTTGGAAAAAGGCTTTAATCTACTCTGCCTGGGGTCATATTGTTTTCTGCTGCTCTTGACTTTATTTCAAAGGGTAAAAAATCACTAACAGCTACAATTATTTCAGTTTTATTCACTGAGAGATTATTCCAATCATGTAAGAGAAATGGATTCTAGGTTTTTTCAGTGACCTCTTATCTTGTCCTTCAAAGAAAACAGCATATATGTTTGGAAAAAACATTGAACAAGGGGTTTGGATGATGAGAGTTCTTAAAGCTAGAGCTGTCAGTCTCGAGCTTTTAGGCATTAGCTAAATCAAGTCCTGGATTTGGTCCTCAGTTTTTCCATCTGTAAAATGGAAACAGTTATACCTACCCAGCTACCTCGTAGGGTTGGGAGTGTCAGTTGAGATGCTGAACTTGGAAGTGCCATGAAAATGCAAGGCGGTGCTTGCCTTTCTCCTCCTTGCAGTGGGGTTCTGCATCACAAAATAACAGCATGGACTTCAGATACTTTACAGGAAGCCAGTGCTGCTCTTAACAAAATGTTTTGTGTTACATGGTAGGGTTAGCACAAATTTATTTTTTCCTCACAACTGCCTTTCTAAATTCACTCTGTAGGGCCAGATACTCCTTTGCTTCTGAGTAAATTTCAGTTGGTGCCCAGAGCTTGCTACTTGCTTTGGTTACTTGAGTAAGTCATCTGGTTACTCAAGTGTCCAAACAGTATCAGTTCAGTTATGAATATGAAAAGTCTAGCATAGGAATAAACACTCTGAAATTCATCCATAGGTAATGCATCTTCTCTGTGCTTTGTAGCTTCTTCCTTTATTTTTTCATCTTCTCCCCATTCCCACACACCAGGTGAATAGGGTGCAGAGAACGGAGAGAAATGGGAGGCTGAATCCAACTTGCTTGGCTGGTGCCCATCTGCTGGCTTGCAGTGGCAGATGTTTAGCCTGGCCCTTCTCCTTGCAGGCTGTTTCAGTAACAGCTGCGGTCCTCTTAACTGCCCTTCTCTTGATGATAAATCCATCTCCCGAGGCTGTCCACTTGTGATTCCTTCTTCAAATCCTGGGCATCTGGGGACTTTTCTCTGCTGAGGTTTCCTTACCTCCAATAGTGCAAGATCCAAGACTATACTGGGGTGCTTTTGTCTTGCACTTGTCCCTTACTTCCTCCATGGAAATACAGGTCTTTGACTTACTAATAGTAGGGTGGAGTTATATCCTCAAATTAAGGTGGCATCCTTAAAATGAGCCACCTACTAGGCAGCTTCAGCCATAGTCTTTCATTTGTTAAAGGTTTTAGGTTTAAGTCAGAAAACCCTTCACTTTGACCCTGAAAACACAGGGAGCGCATTCCAAGCTACCTAAGTGAGCCATTGAACTCCCTGTCACTTGCTTGACATGAGGGAAGCGCCCCTAAGCCTTCTCCATGTGGGTAAAGCATTGCAGGCAAAATTCTTTGTAAAAATCCCCACTTCTCAATTCCAAACTCTTATCATAGCCTAGCCAGCATCTTTGCTAGAATACAGAGAGGTATGGTCAGCTAGGGTTTGTAAATCCAGTTCTTAGTAACCTCTGTTACAAGTCCAATTTGGGTGATCCAGTCATCCTGGCATGTAGGTCTGGTTGGTTCCTATTGTCTTGGGACTTCAAGTGAACTTCAAACAGAATCCTGTTTTAACCTTTTGTTATATTTCTATCGGTGTATCTCAAACTGTAGTTTGTGGAACTGCTTCAGAGAAGTGTTCTAAGCTTTAAAAAGTTATTGATCAAGTAAATTTGAGTACCAAATGTGAGATTTCTAACTCTTAATTTACTCATTGTACATGAGCCTATTAAAAAATATGTGGAATCTATAATAAGGAATACTGTTTGACACTTTTTAAACCCACTGTTCCTCAAATATATTTAACTATACAGTTTGTTAACATAGCATCTCTATATTTTGGGAAGTACTGTTCCAGATACAACTTAGGGCCTTTTCGATGAATAAGCAGGGGCAGTCCCTGGTGATGCTTCCACTGAGTTTAGCTAAGTATGTTAATACATTCCTCTAAAGTTTCCCTAAAACAAAAGTTTTATTCCTTATTAATAGAAGTGGGCTCTTTTTCAGAGGAATATCTGTTTGGAGAACAGCCAATCAGCATTGGCTATGTGGGAGTAAGAGTCATTAGTAGCCCTGTGGCCCTACTTATAATAAACAACAAAAAATAAAAAAATAAGATATTTAAACCCCTTAGAATAGTGATTTAAAGTGACCTGATACTTGCTTTAGGATTTGAGAGCTTACCTTTGATGATGTCTAAAGGTGAAGGCACAGAGACTTACAGAGACTTATTCTCATCTGGACCAGATTTAGTTCTTCCTATGTTTTTTAAAACTCATGATCATCAGTTGTGGTGGTTTGAATCATCCTGAATGTCTCCACCTTTTGGTAGGTTCAATTGGTCAGTTCTCAGACATCTTTTTCTGTACATAGCCCATTTTCTTTTATTTTTTTTTTTAATTTAACATTTATTTATTATTGAGAGACAGAGAGAGACAGAGCATGAGCAGGGGAGGGGCAGAGAGAGGGGGAGGCACAGAATCCAAAGCAAGATCCAGGCTCTGAGGTGTCAGCATAGAACCCAACGCGGGGCTCCAACTCACAAACCGTGAGATCATGACCTGAGCCGAAGTCAGACACTTAACCAACTGAGCCACCCAGGTGCCCCTATAGATACCCCATTTTCAAATATAGATTGTGATTTCCCAGATAGCCTGTTCCATGTATTGTTTCATCATGCTTTGATAAGATGATTGGCTTTATGGTTCTTTTCTGAACTTTGCAAGAATTTATGCTGAATAACATTTAAGTCCTCCTAACATGAGCAACTGTCCTGGTTTTAGAGCTGAGAGTCCTATATCTCAGGGATTCCATCCCTGGGACACAAAAAAATCTTATTTTTTGGTGATAGATGCTACAGGTTCAGGGAAAAGTATAAAACCCATATGGCAGCCCATATATAGATGCAGAAAGCAATGCTGTTTTTAGTGCCAAATAGATGAAGCATAGATTATTTATCTTCCATAGTTGTTGTCACTATGTTTTGTCCTTCTCTTGCCAACCATGACTTGAAGTTCACCCTAATGAATCACCCATTGTTGTTTCACACCGATTGATGCAACTTGAGGGTATACCTTAAGTACACTGTAATTATGAGTATTCACAGTCTATCTTTGACTCTGTTTCTTGATGAACTGTTGTCCTTTGTATCGCCATAGTGCTAGTTTAAGTTTTTACATTGTGAATATTGTGACTATATTTTCTAAGTGTTCAGATAATGAAAATGAGGATAATTATACTCCAATGCCAGCATAACCTGGAAACCCCAGAAAAAGAAGGTTAAATGACTGTTAATTAATGACTGATGGAAGGACGCATGCAACTAGATTAGGGAAATCAATAATCAAAAGACAGAATCTTGCATAATGTGCAGAAAATTGGACATGGTGGAGATGGCTTTGTGAGAACACATAGGGAGACTGAGTTTCTCAATTTTAGGATGAGACACAGAAGAACTTCTAAATTAGTCAGAAGCTTTTTTGTCTCCTAAAAAGACACCACTGCCAGGATACCTGGGTGGCTCAGTTCATTAAAGTTCCAACTCTTGATTTCAGCTTAGGTCATGATCTCACAGTTTGTGAGATCAAGCCCCACATGGGGCTAACAGCACAGAGCCTACTTGGGATTCTCTGTCCCTCTGTCTCTGCCCCTCCTCCACTCTCTCAAAATAAATAAATAAGCTTAAAAGAAAAAAAAAAAGACACCACTACTTAGTTGAAAATAGTCTCTGCTAAATTATCTTGGCTATACCACCCAGGCAAGCAGCATTATCATATTATTCTCTTGATTTTTCTATGACATCAATTTAAGTTACATTTCCCGATTTATAGGTTTCAGTTAAAATGTCCTGTGGAGAAATTTTGGGTGTCAAATGTGGTGCCCTCTTACAGAATAGAGTCAATTTTTTAAGATCTGACCAACACCATGCTTTCCTTAGTATGTCAAGTGATTTCTTGAACCACAGCAAGATAATGTTCCCTCTAGTTCTTCAGTATTTGGACTTGCAAAATGGAGTTTCAGGTTATCTTCTTGATTTCTATGAAGATTTTAATAAAACTGCAGAAAACATAACACATTGTTGATATCCTATTTAAATACAAACTCGACTTTACTTATCTGTCTGCATACTAGCAGACAATGAAAATACAGGTATTGGTAACTGCCATTTCGTTTTTAAATTTCTTACCAAACAAACGAACCAGTCTCACCTGCTAAATCCTGTCTCCACCCTGTCTACAACACTGCTAAAACGGGGTATGAATTTGCTTACCTGTGATATTGAAACTTACAACATGAAGTTTTGGGTCACTTTTAGCTTCCTCAAAATAGACAAAAGCACTTGGGCTTTTTGATTTCATAGAAATGGAAGGAATTGGCCTTTTTAGGTGTGTGCCTACAAAATGGCTATCAGTATTGAGGGCCATAGAAAAGATGTTAAAATGTTGGCCTGCTCTAAATCATATCTTCAGGGGCGCCTGGGTGGCGCAGTCGGTTAAGCGTCCGACTTCAGCCAGGTCACGATCTCGCGGTCCGTGAGTTCGAGCCCCGCGTCGGGCTCTGGGCTGATGGCTCAGAGCCTGGAGCCTGTTTCCGATTCTCTGTCTCCCTCTCTCTCTGCCCCTCCCCCATTCATGCTCTGTCTCTCTCTGTCCCAAAAATAAATAAACGTTGAAAAAAAAAATTAAAAAAAATAAATCATATCTTCAAAGTATGGGATAAGAAGAATGTGCTTCACTGATTTGAAATACATTGGGGATGAGAATGGAAGACAGTATTACAGTAAAAGAGAAATTTATTTGCTATTTGTCTGAAACTCTTTGGTGATCTGTGAAGAGGCCACAAGGAGCCTAGAAAATAATTATACCTGAGCTATTTGGTGTTGTATGTAGGATGTGACAAAAATTCATACACAGGGGGAAAAAAAGACTCATTTTTTGGAAATAAGGCTGCTTCTAAATGAACAACAAAAATGTCACCAGAGGACAGCCAAGTCAAACAAGGCTTTCTTAATTTCCTTATTTACTAAAACTGTAATGTACTTGGAATCCAGCTTTGATTTTACAAGTTGAGAAAAGTTTTGAATTCACAAGTTTGAATTACCTCTGCTGTAAAGTCATTTCTCCTGAATAAAGAAGTTTAACTTATGATGACATCCAATGTGCTGCATAGTGTTTTGAAAACAATGTCCACATTGGACATGGACTTTTTCTGTGATGAATTTATAGATGCAGCAAACATGACTGACAAAGTTCTGGCCCATCAAATAAGTATGTAGGTATGAAGTGGAGGAACATAGTTTGGAGAGCTGGACACTGATTCCTACAAGTCTAAAACCTTGCCCTTGCTAGTTAGTAAACTCTGAAGTGTTCCAAGCTGAAATGCGGGCTTGATAAAAAGCATAGCCACACATCGAGCAGAAGTTTACATTTGACTATATTCAGCCTTACCACCACATAAAGGAAGGGTGTCTTATAACTGCAGGCAGTTCAGAGAAGCATTAATGGAAAAACATTAAAAAACCAACAGAGTAAAAATACTCTATTATGTCATGGGAGAGGATGAAATGTTGTCTTTTACTAAATAAAAGTACTATCTGTTTCTATTGTATTTTCATTTTCCCTTTAAAAAATCTTATGTATTTTAAGAATATACAATAATATAGCCTTCAAAATTTAAATATTGAATAAAATGTTTTAAGAGTTAAATTTGTACAGAGGACAGAAATGTAAAAATAATGTTATATTTTTCCCACACGTATGATCTATTTAGTCACTCCTATTAATTACTATTAATTGCCACTCTTAACTAATTCTACATTTGTTTTAAATAATAGGATTTATATAGCCAAGAGGTAAATACTGTAGAACAATATAGAGTTTAAAATAAAACCTATTTTTCATATATTTTTATGGTAAAGTAGTTACATATCTATACAATTATTTATTATATATTATTTTTTCGAGGGAGGTTCTGTTATGGATGTACCCTGAGTTACTTTTCTAAAAAACTGGTTATCCTATTTGCCACCAGTGTGCTTTTCATGAACCTGTCCTGGTTTAAGGCAGGAAAGCAAATCGGATTCTGATTAATTGCACTTAATGTTGTACAAATAGCCCTACACATTGGCTTCTGACTGTAAAGGAAATTTCCTCACCAATGACTTTCAAACTATTTTATGTCATTTAAGAATCTTTTTATGTCATTTTAAAATGTCACTTATCTGAGGTTGGTTATCTTCATTTTTCTGCTTGTGCTAATTGAAAAAAGGGAAATACGTTTTCAATTCTCTAACGAGAACCCAAAGTAGAATTGACAAGTGTCCATATATATCACTAATGGAATGTGCATCATCTACCTGTAACTTCTTTTAAAACTGATTCTGGGTAGTTGGAAAAGTGAAACTGCTATTTTCATCATTATGCCTCTCACTCCCCCTTTCTCAGTAATGAGTAACACTCCTTTTTGCTGTTCCAAGCCCTCATGTTTCCCATCCTTATCATCTACTCCTTCTCAAAGGGAGACCCATACTCTGCTTTCTCACCCTCACATCCATGTCACTGTGCTTTCTCTAGTTCTTTGGATCCTGTCTTACTCCTACCAGTACTTCACAACCCCACGAATACCCCCTCAACTTTATAAAACTTCATCTGGACCATTTTCTAGCTATGTACTTTGATGTCCCATATGCCTTCTTACTCGGCCATCATCCTGTAGTGTTCTGTAAAGTTTCGTGTACTTTCTCCTCAGATGCATTGTGATTTCATGCCTTGTCCTTCCCTCATATCCCCAAGAAAGATCTAAAACAGGTCTAGACAGATTGCAGTGGTTCAAGAAAAATGATCAATTGGTTCATATAAATGGTGCTGCATACAAAATATGATGTGGGAACAGGCACGTAATAATGTATTTTTTAATGGAAACCTTGTCCAGAATATTTAACAGGATGTGAAAGCACAGGCCTTGTTGAGGTAGAGAAGTAGGGGTTATGATTAAAAAATAATCATAACCCTGACTTCTGGGCTCAGGTTTTAGTTTGCAAAGTAGCCTTACTACTTCTGGGTTGGGACTCTAGGTTATACACATGTATAGAAAATACATATGCACATGCACACACTCACAGGATGGGGGTTTGGCCTTGACATATATTTTTAATTTGATGCCAGTACTTTTTAGCAGCCTGGTCTGAAGTTGGGAAAATAGCCATTCCATGTCTGGTTGAGTTATGAGTTGAGAACAAATTTCACAACAAACCTCAACGATTTTCCACCAACTACACCAACCCAAAGACAATTTCTAATCGTTTGGTTGCCATCGTATTGCAAAAGAAGCAGAACACAGACATGCTGTCTGTTTCGCTTAAATTTATAAAAACCCGCTGAAAGGGAATGTAGAAAGTAAACGACCCATGGTAAAGCATTGTGAATGAAGAGAGAGGTGCTGTGGTTAGCTGAGTTTCTCAATCCCTTAGATTCTCAAAGCCAAGAGAAAATTTATCTTCTTCCACTGAGACATAAACTAAACTCTTTTGGTCATTAATCTGCAAAGTTGATGCCTGCCATGGTAATTCATCAAACATTTTTGTGGAGTGAGTCTGGTGGGGCCTCTGGGGCATCCGCCTTTGAAATTCAAAGCACTGTTTTGTCCCCTGAGGACAGAGTGACTTTCTCCCCTCATTGCACATCTGGAAGGGAAGTTTCTGCTTCTGCTCTTCCCTAGGCTGAGTCAGGACCTAAAAGGAGCAGCCATCTTTATGAATCATGTGCTTGTGCTCTGAGACTCGGAATATTCTTCCCTGGGCTGTCCTGTATAGAGCAAGAAGAGAAATACTGCAGCAGAGGCACTGTTTATAAAGGCCTTTTCCCCTGTATTACAGTTCACCACAGGAAAAGGACAATTACTGTTTGCAGTGATTTTTATAGGGGTGGGAGTCACCGCATTAACCATTGTGAAAAACGAGTAGAATCCTCAAGCTACAACTCTCCATTGTCTACAGATAAATCAGAAAATGGTTCCAGAATCTTGAGGTCTGATCTGAATTTACAACCATGTCTCCAGGCTTAGGGACAAATATACAATCTGATGAGAATGGGCATTTCCTACAGAGACTGTGTTCCGTAGGTGCTGGACCGTCTTCTGCCCCTCTAATAACTGTGCCTTGTAATCCCTTGTCCTTAGCTGAGGCACCTGGACCTTCCAGTCCTCTTGTGAATTGGCCCTGCCAGCTCCTGTCCTTCTGTCCTCAGCTCTGCAACACACTCCAGACACAGTGGCCACCTTTCTGTTCCTTGAACTGTGATACCAATGTCTTTTCCATGTAGGGCTGTCCACCCTGACCAAAAAGTCTCTGCCCTACAATCTTTGTGAAGTTGTTTTCTTTTTGTCATTGAAGTTTCACCTCTACTGTCAACTCCTCAGAGAAGTTTTCTCAGACCTTTGGTTTAAAGAAGCTGAACCCACAAGCCACTATCCATCAGTTCTGTGTGTCACTTTCTTTGCAACACTTATTGATAGGTGAGTTAATTAATTTCTTTGTTTCTCTCTTTTCCTTTCCTTTCTTTTTCTTTTCTCCTTTCTTTCATTCCCCCCCCTTTTTGCCCTCCCTCCCTTCCATCTTCTTTTTTTTCTTCCCAAGCCACCTCTACCTCCACTAAATTGTTAACTCCAAAAGAGCACAGCTCTCATCCATCCTCTTTACTGTGTTATAACCATGGTACATGTTCAATTATTCTTATGGAATTGAATCATTTCTTTGTTCTTCAGGTGTTTGGCTGAGGGTAGCGTGACGTTTACAGTAAAATTTTTGTTACTTTTCATATTTTAAAACATGCTTAGATTCATGTATTTTAGGTATAATTTACTCTTACACACTTATCTATTGACCAACCTATTCATTTATTTAACTGATGCTTATTAAGCATCTCCTGTATGACAGATATCTTTCTAAGATATTACAGATGTCAGAAAAGTTTCAGCCATCCAAATGATACCATTAAAGGGAGAGAGATGTGTTTGAAAACACATTTTCATATTTTATGTCAAATAATAGGTCCAGAGCAGTCTAACTTCTAATTTTCTTTTACTAACCAAACTTATTTTGTACTACTCCAACCATGTATCCTCCACGAAGGTTTTCTTTATTATCCCACAGTTGTGTCTTATCTTCACTCATGTTGTTTCTTTATTTTAGAACTCTCTTCCCTCTGCTGTTTTCTTCTGCATATTCTGTGAATCTTTCGAGACCAGGTCAGGGGTTTCCTCCTCACTAAGGGCTCCCTAATCCCTCACCTCTGCTTGCTCCCCTGAGCTCTTCCATTCAGCGTGTAGATTCTGGATCCTCTAAACCTGAGAACTTTCTACTGGTGGTGATTTTATTTGGATTTATATTTGTTCCATATATGTTAATGTTGAAAACTCAACTAGATTCTATCTTCTTTGAGAAAATAAACATGTTTCATAATTTTCCAGGTGTCTGCTGTTATCATAGGTAGTGTGGGGAACATAGTAGCAGTCAATAAATTCTTACCGACTGATTGGTGTCGAAATTGGGTTGTCATGTCCAGACAGGGTGCTGAATGGGAGCAGGTCTGGTAAAAGACTCTTCAACATTCAGCCTCCCTGTAGATCAAGTACAGGCAAAGCTTATGGTGAAAGGTGGTGAAAGGCAAAATTCCAATAGCAAGAGCATTATTAATCTACTTAAGCCATTAAGTGTTGTCCAGTATTAGATTGGACCGGAAATCCTGGTTTTCAACTCTTTCCTATTTGAATGCCCAAGAGGCTGTCAGCGAGTAAGAGGAAATGCGGAATTGGCTTTCAGTTGCCTGAGGAAAGAAGCTTAAATTTCTAGATTTATTGCTCTGCTTTACCTGAAACTTCTATTTTGCTTTTCCTTTCATGTAGCAATCGGGTGCACTGTGTTTCAGTTGGTACTTCTTAAACAGTCTAAGGGGGCTCTAAAAATAAGTACCAACCAATTCATACAATAATGTCCATAGTTGTCTTTATTGAATGCCTCATCACACAATTGTATCCTAGAAGCCCCAAAAAGGGATGATACTTTCAGATGGGACCTTATAGCAAAGGAGATAGAATTTGTAGTATGAATGGTCTGTCTGTAATCTCTGAAATCAATTATTCTAGCTTTCCAGATTCTAGTAGTAGAGAGCGGCATAAATATTGTAAAGTGGCAGGCTTGTGTCCTGAATCTACTTAACTAACATGCCATCTTGGAAGGCATATTGCTTCTTCTCTTTGGCCCAAATTTGCTATATCCAAAATAAATGAAAGGGTGGAACTAAATATCCTCAGAAACACCTACTATCTGGAAATTTCTATGCATCAACTACTATTGAGACAATAAAAATCAACTTAGGTAACCAAAGATAACTTAAGCCAAGAAGAAATTTTTTCCTGTCCCTAAACATGCCCTACATTTCTAGGAAGGTCCCATAGTCTCCTTTCCATTGAGTTTCCTTATCTCATTCATATCCTACCTGACCTTCAGTGCCTAATGTGAATTCTCTCTCCTTTGACTCTTTATAGCACTCATAGGCTTCTCTGTACATTTGCCTTTTAGTAAAATTGCCATTTAATGTATATGTGTTTTATTTTCCTAAGTTGACTCTAAACTATCATGGAGTGGGAACTATGCCTTATGATTTTTAATATCTTCAGAGTGCCTATAGTAAGTGCCAAATAAATATTTGCTGCTGCTGATTCACCTTAGTTGACTTATCTTATCTCTAGTGAATTTTACTCCAGGAATTATGCAACAAAATGACTTAAAGAAGACAAAGAAAATCTGGAAAGACTTTGGATACGTGATTAGAATTCTCAAATGGGGAAATTCTACCAGTTTGGTCAGTAACATAATTATTATTTTGAGTGATTTTATGAATTTGCTATCTCTGACTATTATTAAAACAAGTGTTTGTTTATGTTAATCTACTCTACATTTAACAAGGTTAAGATCTCCTTAATGATAGAGACAATATGTTACTCCTCTTTATGTCCTCAGCCTTACCTACGTTACAAAGTGAGTGCTCAGTAAATATTTGTTGAAACCATAAACGAATTATCTTTAGCACCAAAGCTAGGAATTCTTTTAAAGAAAATATTTAGACCCTCCACCCCCCAATTTGCAAGTTGCTAATGCTGCTAACTCATTTGAAGGTAATACTCACTAATGGATCTATCTTCTATGCTGGGAAGACGGTTAGACTAAATAAAACATGTGATAATAGGGATCTATAAAGTTGATGTTTTTGCATGGGCTCTCCAAATCTTATAGAAGATAGGATTAGGAGATAAAATATAATTTCTTTTCAGTTTTATTTGGCAGCATTGAGCATGGTAGAACATGTTCTTAACACTTGCAATATGACAGGATGGTTTAATTATTATAATCTCATATGTCATATTTGAGATTTGGGATAAACTCTGAATAGGGAAGATGTCCTAATTTGTGAAAAATGCTAAAATAATATCAAACTTCCATAAAATAAATCATTGACAGATTTTATAACATAAAATGTATAAATTTTCTGTATCTATAACATTATAAGCAAAATTAAGACAAATAAACTAGAAGATAATATATAAAAATTTAAAGATTCAGTTTCCTATTGTAGGAAGAGCTTTTTCAAGTTCTACCGCAAAAATACAGTAGAAAGAAAAATGGATTAAACAGGTGACTAGGCAAAATTAGAAATGTAAGTAAACATAGGAAGTTCAAATTTACTAGAAATTAAACATTTGTTAATTAACTTAGAGTTAAAAATAGTGTTACTTATTAAATGTAAAGATACAGTGGCATTATTATATCTTCCTTCTGGAATTAACTTATTTTGATATTTCTGGGAGGCGATGCAATTTTTATTATCAGTATAATATGGTAGTTATCTTTTGGTTCAACAATTCTATTTTTAGGAATCTATTCATTGTAAAAGATACAATCAATGATTTATGTAAAAGGCTAAAAGCAATTTTTAAGACTTTATTGTTTACAGTAGTTTTAGATTCACAACAAAATTCAAAGGAAGGTACAAAGATTTTCTGCATGTCCCTCACCCCCATAACCTCCCCCCATCATTGACATCCCCTACCTGAATGGTATATTTGTTATAACTGAACCTACACTGACACATCATAATCACTCAAAGTTCATGGTATACATTATTGTTCAGTCTTGGTTTTGTACATTCTTTGGGGTTGGATAAATGTATAATGACATGTATCCATCATTATAGTATCAAAGAGAATATTTTCACTGCTCTAAAAATCCTCTGTGCTGTGCCTATTCATCCCTCCCTCTACCTCAGGCAATCACTAATATTTTACTATCTCCATAGTTCTGCCTTTCCCAGATGTCATATAGAATCATACAGTATGTGCCTTCTCACACTGGCTTCTTTCACTTAGTAATATGGATTTACGTTTCCTACATGTGTTTGCATGGCTTGATAGCTCGTTCCTTTTAACCATTGAATAATAATTCATTATTTGACTATACCACAGTTTATCCATTTACCTACTAAAGGATATCTTGGTTGCTTCTATCCTGTTCTATTGTTCTATTTGTCTATTCTATGACCAACACCACACTTGATTTCTACAGCTTAGTAGTAAATCTTGAAGTCAGATAGTGTCTGTCTTCTGACTTTGTTGTTCTCTTTCTATATTGTGTTGGCTATTCTGGGTCTTTTGCTTCTCCATCAAAATTTTAGAATCATTTTTGTCAATATGCACAAAATAACTTGGTAGAATTATGATTAGGTTTGCATTGAATCTGTAGATCAGGTTGGGAAGAACTGACATCTCATCAGTGTTGAGTATTCCTGTCCATGAACATTGAATATCTCTCCATTTATTTAGTTCTTCTTTAATTTAGTTCATTGGAGCTTTGTAGTTTTTCTCATATAGATCTTTTACATATTTTATAAAATTTATACATACGTATTTCATTTTGTGGGTGTTAATGTAAAAGGCACTATGTTTTTAATTTCAAATTCCATGTGTTCATTGTTGATATATAGGAAGGAAATTGATTTTTATTTATTAACCTTGTATCCTGGAACCTTGCTATAATTGCTTATTAGTTCTAGGAGGGCTTTTTTTTTTATTGTTGTTTATTATTTTAGATTTTTACATAGACTGTCCTGGCATCTACAAACAAAGACAATTTTATATCTTTCTAATCTGTATGCCCTTTTATTTCCTTTACTTACCTTATTGCATTAGTAAGGACTTCCGCTATAATGTTGAAAAGGAGTGATGAGAGGTGATATTATTGCCTTGTACTTGATCTTAACTGGAAAGTATGTATCTACTAGATATGATATTAAAAGTAATTCTTCATGGCATTATGGAAAACTGAAACTCTTAATATCTAACAATAGATGAAATGGTTAGAAGTATAGTATATTCAGAAGAACTATTATTTAATCAACAAAAAATAAATTTCTAAAGAATAACATGAAATTATGTATATGATACTATAAGTGGGAAAAAGTTTTAAAAAAAGAACATCTCAAATTAATGAACATACTGAAGACTTGAGGAAATTCACTAAAATATCAGTGATCCTTCCCTCCGTGTGGTAAGGCAGACTATGAGCAAATTTCTTGGCTGGCCCAAACATTATTCTGTCATCTTGTTTGTGTAACTATTAGACTGACTATATGTCAGACCACTGGAGATCTAGTTGTTTTGAAGGAGTTTATTAGTTCTTTGAACACAAAATTTAGTATATATTATGAGTCTGGTGCTATGCTAGATACTGAAACATGGAGCTTAGAATCTAATGAGGGCTTTAGGTAGGTCAATAGACATTTATGGTATAAGTATTATTGTATTAAGTGTTATGATAATAATGAGAATATGATGATGATGATGAAGATAGAAACCACATATATAGCTGTTTTATTTTCTATTGTGCAAAACAAATTACAGTTTGAGTGACTACAATCACCATTTTATTATTCTCATGGATTCTGTGGTTCAGAGATCAGACAGAATGACTGGGGATTGACTTTTCGCTTCCTCACAATGTCTGTAGCCTCAGCTGGGAATACTTGAAGGTTAGGGCTGAGTTGACTAGAGATTGGAATTATTTGGAGGCTCATGCTCATACACTAATATATCTGGGCCTGAGCTGGGATGACTGTATTTCTGACTGAAGTGCCTACACACTTCTTGAACTTGGGTTCTTCATTGGAATCATAGTTCCAGGGTGTTAGACTTACATGGTAATCAGGGCTCCATGCCCAAATTGACTGTTGTTCCAGTCAGCAAGGCAGAAGCTTAATTGGAAGTGTTCTGATATAACCTTGGAAGTTAGGCACATTCTTTTGGTTATAGGTGAGTCACAAGCCCACCCAGATTCAAGGGAAGGGAATATAGACCCTGCTGCTTGGTGAGGGGAGTGTTAAGGTCATGTTGTTGAAAATCAAAGGAGTTGAAGTTATTGTTTGAGACAACACTATGTGATAGACACTGTTGACTAAATGTTCAATTAACTTGTTTAATTCTCATGACAGTCCATGAGGTGAAAAGTAACATTATCCTCCTTTTTAAAGAAGAAACTAGAGTCAGAGAAATAAGTAACTTGCCTAAGGTTATATAGTAAGTGGCAAAGTTGGGCTTCAAACTTAGGCAGTCTGGCTTCAGGGTCCAATCATAGTCTAAGGTCCCATTGCCATGGGAATATGCAAGACCTCTACCTAACTCTGACTTGGGGCAGGAAAAAAGGAATAGGTCAAGAAAAACTTTCTGGGAGAAGTGATAGCTAAACTGTGTTTTGAAGAATTATTAACAAAGAATTTACACAATTCCGTATAACACACACACACACACACACACATACATACATACATACACATACACACACACACACACACACACACACACACACACTCCACTTAAAAATGGGCAGAAGACATGAACAGATATTTCTCCAAAGAAGACCTCCATGTGGCCAACAGACACATGAAAAGATGCCCCATATCAGTCATCATCAGAGAAATGCAAGTCAAAACTACAATGAGATATCATTTCACAACTGTCAGAATGGCTAAAATCAGAAACATAAGAAACAACATGTGTTGGCAAGGATGTGGAGAAAAAGGAGCCCTTGTGCATTGTTGATGGGAATGCAAACTGGTGCAGCCACTGTGAAAAAACAGTATGGCAGTTCCTTAAAAAGTTAAAAATAGAACTACCCTATGATCCAGCAATTACCTACTAGATATTTACCCCAAGAATACAAAAACACTAATTCAAAGGCATACATACACCCCAATGTTTACTGCAGAATTATTTACAATAGCCAAATTATGGAAGCAGCCCAAGTGTCCATCAATAAATGAAAAGATAAAGAAGATGAGGTGTCTGTGTATGTGTGTGTATACACCCACACACACACAATGGAATACACACATACACATGATGGAATACTATTCAGCCATAAAAATGAATGAAATAATGTCATGTGCAATAACATGGATGGAGCCAGACAGCATAATACTAAAGGAAATAAGTTAGCCACCGAAAGACAAATACCATATGATTTTACTCAGATGTGGAATTTAGGAAACAAATGAGGAAAGGAAAAGAAAATAGAGACAAACCGAAGAACAGACTCATAAGTATTGAAAACAATCTGGTGGTTACCAGAGGGGAGGTGGGGGAGTGGGTGAAATAGGTGATGGGGATTAAGAGTACATTTATCAAAGGCAACTGGGTAGCTCAGTCTTTAAGCATCTGACTTTGGCTCAGGTCACCATCTCACAGTTCATGAGTTTGAGTCCCACATTGGGTGAGCTGGAGCCCGCTTCAGGTGAATTCATGCTCGCTTTGGGTGAAAACATGAGCCCTACATCATGTGAGCCCCACTATCCCTCTCCCTTTCCCCTCTTCCTCTCCCCCACCCCTCTGCACCTCCTGGGATTCTCTCTCTCTGCCCCTAGCTCACTTGGGCCCACTTTCTCTTTCTCTCTCTCCCCCTGTCTCTCAAAACACACACACACACACACACACACACACACACACACACACACTAAATAAATAAGCAAATAAATAAATAAATAAATAAATAAATAAATAAATAAATATTTAAAAAAGAAAAAAAAGGAACACTTAGGGTGAACACTGAGTAATGTATAGAATTGTTGAATAATGATATGTACACCTGAAACTAATGTAATACTGTATATTAACTGTATGGAATTAAAATAAAAATGTTAATAAAAAATTTGAGATTTGAAGGATGAATAAAATGTACGTAGCTGGCTGTGAGATAGATGGCTAGAATGGGAAGAGAATACCCTATGAAGAGCAAATAGCCCCCAGGCAAGGGAGCATAGCATATTCAGATAACATCAAAGAGTTTCCCAGGACTGAAATTTAGAGCTGAGATGGTAAATTTCAAGTGATGAAGCTGGAGAAGTGGGCAGGGGTCAAATCATCAGGGCCTGGGAAATCCAATAATGTGCTAAAGAGTTTGATCACCATACTGAGGGATCTCTTAGTGATATGACTGAATTGATTGTTTTTCCCTCATAATTAGCCATATATTTATTTTGCATTTATTTTTTTATCATAGTAAAATACATAGAACATAAAATTTACCATTTTAATCACTTCTAAGTGTACAATTCAGTGGCATTAGGTATATTCACATTGTTATGTAACCATTACCACCATCTATCTCTAAAACTTTTGTCATCTTGCAAAACTGAAACTGAACTCATTAAATAATAACTCCCCATACTTTCCTTCCCCCAGGCCCTGGCAATCACCTTTCTATTTTCTTTCTTTGTGAATTTGACTATTCTAGGTACATCATGTGAATAGAAACATATATTATTTTTCCTTTTGTTATGTAGCATAGCATCTTCAAGGTCACCCATGTTACAGCATGTGTCAGAATTTCCTTCCTTTTTAAGGCTGAATAATATTCCATTGTGTGCATATACCACATTTTGTTTATCCTTTTATCCACTGATGGGTATATGGGTTGCTTTCACCTTTTGGCAATGCATAATGCTGCTATGAACATGAATGTAAAATATCTCTTTGAGGCCTCTTTTAAAATTATTTTTTGTAATATTTTTTTAATGTTTATTTATTTTTGAGACAGAGAGAGACACAGCATGAGTGGGGTGGGGTGGAGAGAGAGGGAGACACAGAATGTGAAGCGGGCTCCAGGCTCCAAGCTGTCAGCACAGAGCCTGACATGGAGCTCGAACTCACAGACTGTGAGATCATGACCTGAGCTGAAGTCAGACGCTTAACCAACTGAGCCACCCAGGTGCCCCTAAAATTCTTTTATATATACACATAGAATTTGAATTACTAGATCATATGGTAATTTTATTTTTGATTTCTTGAGGAACCACCATACTCTTTTCCAAAGCAGTTGTACTATTTTACAATTTGGCCAATAGTGCACAGGGGTTCTAATTTTTTTTTATCCTCACCAACACTTGTTATTTTCTTTATTTTACTTTACTTTTAAATAATATATATCCAAATGGCTGTGAAGTGGTATCTCACTGGGGTTTTGTTTTGCATTTTCCTAATTATTAGCAATATTAAGCATCTTTGTACAAGTTTATTGGTTACTTGTCTGCCTTCTTTGGAGCATTGTCCATCAATTAACTCTTTGAATTAGTCCTCTGGGAATGAGTAGAAGCGTGGGAGTAAAGCAAGAATGGAGGCAGGGAAACCAGGTAGGAAGTTGTACTAATCCAGCCTCGAGATGATAAGACTTCAGTAATATAACCAATGTACTGGTATGAGGGTGGTGGTTATGGTGAGACCAGGGAGTAGAATTGAAAGGATTTAGTGACTAAACCCTGGATTAAAGATAAAATAGAACAGAAGATAAGGATTCTCCAGGTTGAATGCATGATGGCACCAAGGCTGGTGTTCAGCCTGTATGTACCAATATAGCTGCTCTGGTTATTAAAATATTGAAATACTTTTATGACAGCTTTCTCAAAATCCCTGAGTGCCCCTTCAGTGCTCTTTCCATCCATTACTCCAACTTTACCCTGGAACTTAACTTTCAAACTACTAGTTGGCCTCACAGTTTCCTAATTAAGAATTAATGCTGAGAACAATTGGGGAGGGGTAGTGCTCTAGGACTACTGCTCCAGCTCAGTGGCCAGTTTCCATTCTGATTGGTCAGGTCCCCTGATTAAGTCTTTTGCATGCTACCCCTGGGTAGCAGTGCCATTCACTGACATGTGTATGGGTGTGGACAAAATGTTCAGGAGATGTGGGAGGAGTTCACTAGAGGTGATGAGTTCTCTTTTAGAGCTTGCTTGTGTATTCAAGTGGAGATAGTATTCTTGGCTGTAGAAAAAGAGATTTAAGAATTTTCAACTTATGATGGTCCTAAAAATCCAAGAAGTTACCATCCAAAGGAAACACTGTCTCCCTGCAGTGACTCCATTCTTTGATAAAATTATCCACAATTTGGCAACTATTAAGAGGAATAAAACTCCTAATCAGTACTCTGTAAAGGTCATCTGTGCTGGAGATGCACATTGGCAGAATGTCGCAACATTCCCAGAGTTTTAGGAAACCAGAGATGTGGCAAGAAACATTCTTTCTCTACAGTAAGTTAAAGATTATTCTAAAGAAGGTAATTGGTTCATTTGCTTCTGGAGCACCATTAGCTGCAGATGAAGAGACTGGGTTCACTATGATCATTTGGCACCCTTTCCATGATGAGCCTCCTACAACTGTACTAGAAGGTGATGAGGCTTTAATTTTTTTTCATGGAAGACCAGAATGGATGTCAGTGCTGCTGCCTGAAGGATGAGTAAGGATATCCTAATCCTGATAGCATTTTCGCCATTGGTGGCTTATGTGTAATAGAGACCAAACTGTAATTTTCTGATCTGCCAAGATCCATTACGTCCTGTAAATATAGTTTGTGCTTGACAGAATCCACACTTAGGGTGGAAAGCCATGCAAATTAAACTAAGGCTTAGGCTAATTTTTGGTTGTGAAAATTATTCTCCCTTGGTGACCTTATTCAGAATAGAATAAAACAACCAGAAAGCTATTCGTGCAGCCCAGTCTTCTTCCTTTAATGAAGATAATAAAAGCCTTTGGATTGGCCCAGTTCCTGATTCTCATCACTCATGTCTTTCATGGAGCCCGATCATTTATGCCCATAAGTTTTTCATGTTAATAGATTGGAGGTCAGGTAATAAAATACTTTCTTTTGGTCTACTTTGAGATCTATGCAAATCTTATCTCTGAGGATTTATAGAGACTCTCCCACCACAGAGTCTTGGTACTTTGGCACAAATAATATTTTAACAATTCTCTACTCTCCGGGTTATTAAAGTTTAGTGTTAGCTCAGAATGGTGTCACATTGTGCATAGTCTGAGTAGTTGTATTGACAGAGCTAAAAATGGAGTAAGGTCAAACTCTAGTAATATTGATGATAAGTTAGGAACAGTCTTATCTGTTTAGTACATTTAACTGTACTTTCTGGTGATGACTTGTATAAATATATCTAGTTTATATAACTTGGTTTCCAATATTATTTTGTTAATCCCATCTTCATTTGCAGTGGAAAAGAAAAGGTAACATCAATTACTCCACTTGGGGGTCGGGGAATTGGAAGGCTGATTTAGTCAAGGTAACAAACTTGTCCCAGATGATGGCTCTCAAGTTTTGTGAAATATAAACTCACACAGGCCATACCCTCCTCAAGGTTGCCATTTATAGCCTAACACAGCCAGAATTAATAAGGTGTCACTAAATGTGATGTAACAGCAAAGAAGTAATCATCGTATTTTCATTTGGAAAGACATTCTCAGAAACAGAACTTTGAGAAATGGCATTTAGAGATATAGACATCAGAAGAGGAAGCTGTAGGCCATTGGGAGATTCCAACCGATTTCGTGAAAACCTTTGCTTTTCGAGGAGAGGAGGAAGTTAGGTGAACTGAACAGAAGAACCAGGATATCTTATATCAATCACATCTTTCTGCAAACAGTAAGATTCTCCAGTTTTTCACTGACAGTTGTATTAGGTCAACTAGTAAGTAAAAAAAAAAAAAATTTCGAGGATGAAAATTGACCTTGTGAAGATTCTTCATAGGCATCATATTGGAAAAGAATGTATTTCCTGCCTGAGAATAAAGAATCTTGCTTTAGTTTCTTCACATTGAGGTTAGACACTGTGGTAAGTTATGGAGCTGACTCCATGAAAACAGCTGGCCTTTTGACCAAGCATGATGGTGGTGGGGGAGGAGGGTAGGCTTGTGTGACTCTTCCCAACAAAATAAAAGGAGGCTCACGACTGCCACCACCACCAGCACTACTTCCGTTACTCCTCCTCCTCCTCTGCTACTGCTATTATTCATTTTAGTAAGGAAAGTTATCACTGCCAACCTTAACCTGCTTTATTTTTGTATTTTACTAATTAGATGGGTGAGGGTATGCCCGGGCATGAATTAATCACTGAAAAGTCATAAAGACCTAATCTCCCCAAGAGATTTCTGCCATTGTCATTTCCCTCAACATGTTGGTCATTGCCCACACAGCATACAAAATAAAATTCGAATCAAACGATGAAAGAGATGGGATTCATCTCTTTTATGCCTTCTTTTGGGCTTAATTCCCAGAATTAGAACAAACTTAAGAAGAGAGGTGAGCTTTTGATTTCCAAATATGCTTCTTCTAAACTCTCTACTTAGAGCTAGCCCATCCCCCTGACCTTGAAAAGGTGAATAGATCCACATCACTGAGATTAAATAGGGCACTGCAGAGGAGTAACTCCAGGAGGAGCAAGTAAGTGTAATCTCCTCTGGTGTGAAGTGTGACCAACCTGAATGAATCAAACCATATTTCTACTCCATGATTAGATCCAAATTTACAGAGCTTCTGTGCAATTATGCCACCCCACTGTATCCTTGGCTGGCTCTCATAATTGCCTCATTATTGCTGCTTTTTTATATAATATGCATCTTTGGATTCACAGCCCAACTATCTCAGCTGGAACTTCCCCTGCAGTTGTTTTTGTTTTGTTTTGTTTTGTTTTATTAGCAGACAAAGGTAGTCATTTTCCCTCTGCCCATTCAACATGGGTGATCAGGATAGGATTGAAATACAGACTTGGCTCATCAGAGGGCAACTTTGGTTTCACTTATATGCCACAAATGTCATCACCTCGTAACAATGACAATAGTCACTGATGAGTACATTTAAATTTATTCCTGGAAGTGTATTGCCTCCATACCATATGAATTAGAGGCATTTATGGCTTTTTGTTTATATGTTCTTTTGCTTGCCTTTTCTCTGGTGTGTGTTCAGATATCAGATTCCTTTATTATTTTCCCTCAATCTGGGACTTACCTTAGATTATTCTAGCTCGATTGTCAAATTCTTTGAAAACTCTTTGTAGCTCTCGAGCCAGTATGGTGCCTGGCAGTCAATAATTATTTATCACATGAATGAGTGAGTATTTTCCAACACTTAGAGGCAATCAGAAAATAATCATATTCCTAAAACAATGTGAAAATAGAATTGGTGGAAATAAAATACAAACCACATAACTGTGAGAGCATCATACGAGAGTAGCATTTTATTTTTATTTTTGGAGGGGCTGCCTGATATAAAAAATACCTTGTGAAAAGAGAGAATTGGAACCCCATTAGTAGATTGGGTTTGATGAATCAGTTGAAAATCTTAGTATCCTATCACAGGCTGACTTTTGCCCCTGGAACTCAATGGGCATTTCTGATTGAAGACAATGGCTAGAAGTGGTCAAGTTTGAAGGGCTTGAGAAAGAGAGCATTCTATGCATACTCCTTGTGACTTGATTAACACACCCTCCTGTAAGTAACCTTTTTCCAAATGAATTGATGGTTAGACTCTTGTTGAGGAACCACTGGAGAGCAATATGGCTGTAGGTATACAACACACTAGCATTGCTAAATACATAGTTGTTGAGTATTTTTTACTCAATCTTTTCAGGAAAATGTAATTCCAACTTGTCTTGCTTTGAAGATTTAACAAAGGAAAGGAAACAGCCTAGGTTTCATTTCCCAGATGATTAAAACAAACCCAGAATTACTGCAGGGTGGAGAAGGGGTGAGGGGCAGAAGTCAGGACATCATTATTCTTTGTCTCTTCTTGGCCCTGAGGGAAATATTGGCACCCAGATATTCAACAGTAGGAAGACATTTGGAAAGCATCCTAGTCAAAGGATCTGGAGTAATCATAAATGAGAGGGAGAGACCATATGGTGGGGGGAAGAAAGTGACGATGCATTATTTTTGCTGTAGCTGTTCAAATTTGCTTTTATCCCATAGAGTGGGGAGCCCCATCCTGCCCTTTTCTATTCCCCCGCTGAACCTTCCAGAATGTCAGCTGAAATACCTTGCTCTTTTCTAAACACTTCTGAACCAGCAAGATGTCAGTGACCTGGAGGGGATTCAGGTGAAGGCCAGAAAAATGATAAAAGAACTGGGAATGCTGGTGATCCAGTGGGGGTTTCCTCTCTGCACCTCCAGAACTGACTTACAAGAAGACAGTCAAATAGCTAGATATGTGTTGTTTGGCCCAAGGCAGATAAGAAGGTGTGGGCTAACTTGTCTCCAGTTGAATTGCCAACAGCCAATAAATTATTGTGTCTTTTCCCCTCCAAATGGACTGTCAGTATATATTTTTAAAAAGTTTTATTGAAAATAGCTGCCTCAAATTTGTTTGCCCTCCTTTTCCAGATTGTCTGAGTAATTGCAGACTCTTGCTGCTGCAGGCCCCATAGACTTTAAAGCACCCTGCACTGCTCCACACAAGCTCCACACTGCTTCACCCAGTGAAATTGCCTGTGGAGACAGAGACAGAGACAGGCCTCCCCCTTTCCCCTAACTTGTCTTGAGATCCAAAGAAAGAGGTTGAGACCTTTTTCACTGGAGACATGTCACCTCCCATGTGTATTTCTGGCTCCCCTTTTGGGTATATGAGCAAAACCATTTATTCAACCATGCATCAGAGAACAGATGGGAAATCTGCCTTTTGTATTAGTCACCAGAAAGTGACCCTGGCGGCAGTGGAGGGAATTGGTCAGGCTGTTGCAGTCAACTAGACCAGAGCAGAGAAGGAGACTGCTTTGCTCAGTCATCACACAGTCTCAGGCAGCTCCCTAAGAGACCTTGAGCCGACAAGGCCCTGTTTTTATTGGCCACCCCTCTATTAGGCTGAGATCCTTCATGCTGAGCTTCAGAGCCAGCGAGGGTTGTTGCTGTGTGTCAGGATGAGGAAGGGGGGCACAGGGGCAGGCCAGCAACATTCAGGGGCTTTAGTACCTTGCCCTTGACACTCTGTATCCATGTTTAATTAATTTCCTAACTTTGTATGGGGGAAAAGATGAAATAAATAAGGCCAACTGACCACTCCATAATTTGTTTCTGAAGTTTGGCTGGACATAAAAGTCTACCTTCCCAAGCCACACAACATAATTTATTTTATAATTCCCTCTCGGCATTAGGTCCAGGCTAACCTTGAGTTTAGAGGCTGTGCCTTTACTTCCTGGTGCTGGTGGTCACAGTGTGTCCTTTCTTGGCAGTGGCTGTGAGCCCAGCAAAACAGACCTCTCTGAAGGGGAGTGGATTAATCATTCTGAAAGCATGCTTGCCCCAACAGTTCCCCTGCTGGATGTCTGAGAACCAGAGAGAAGAGACTGTTGTAGGCTACAAGTGGCAGAGGGAGATGTCTAAAGACACAAAAAGAAGGGAAAGGAAGAAAAAAAAGAATGAGGCTTGTAAATTGTACATGCTGGCGTTTTCACTAAACCAAAAAGTATTACTATATATATATATATATATATATATATATATATATATATCGCCACTTCTATAGTAGAAACTGTGATGAGTCCAACCTTTTTATTACAATCAGGTTTTCTCTAAATATATTATGCCCTGCAGGTCAAAATGATTTACTTCTCTATTTTGGGACATCTGAGTTCTATTCTACTGTTGCCAGTATGTTTTCAGCTGTGCCAAAACTGAGCAGGTCTGCGGTTCTTTTGTAACATCAAAACGGAGACATTTATCATTGAGATTTATCATGGGACAGCCTGCCAGATGGTTTGGGTATTTTAAAGGTGAACTGTTTGGGCCTTGATTAGCTCATGTGGACTTCTAGCTAAAGACAACTCTATCAGCTGCTCCGTGGAAAGACACTGGCTTCCCCTCCACCAGACCCCCTCCCTCTGTTCTAGTAATGCAGAAAATATTAATGTAATGGCAGATGTGGCGTAGATTGTCATTTCAGGAAGAAAACCAAGCCATAACCAATTCCACTGATTGCATTCTAATTATAATGTGACCTCCTGTTGCTTTGCATAGAGGCAGTATTCATTTCAGTACACCACTGTAAAACTTGCCGAGTCAACGACCCTCAAAGGGGCAATTGTAAGATTTAAGCTTGGATTTTTTTGCTCATACCAAAGACCTTTATTCTGCCAAGCCTCTGCTGATTGGGCCAGAAAGAATGCATTTGATTATATAGACTCAACTTATTGGGAACAGAGCCTTTGTGCTTTGAAATGCTTTTCATTCAAATTACATTCAGACATTCAATCAACATTGATTATGATATGGATTGGCAATGGGGAGTGCCTTGGGTTTTTGGTCTGACTTGAAAGTTTGCTCAGCTCCGCACTAGATAACTGCACCTGGGAAGCCAGCTGAGATTCCTTAACCTTAAACTTGAGTTTCCCATACGGGGAAGGTTTCTCTGGGGGAGGCCTGGGTTTTCTTATTCCCATCGGAGTCAGTATTCCAAGATCATTTCTTTACTTGAAGATTTTGGGTCATCAGGACCTCTAAATTTAATCAATCTCTGAGAGCCAAGGAGTATGTGTATACATTTGTGCTTGTTTTAAATGTAGTAAATTTTTGATTTTGCACCCGAAAAGCTAGGAGAATCCATCTTAACTCAGATTCTAAGTCAAGAATTTGATATCATGGATGGAATCGAGCACTGGGTGAGGATTTGGGAAGCTCTATGTGACTTAGGGAATGTCTGCTTTCTCATCAGCAGAATTAAATTATAATAATAAGTGGCCCTGATGTTCAATTCAAAATATAGGTGATTTGAAAATACTAAGAAGCAATATAAAATTCTTCTTCTTATTATTATTGACAAGTCACTGTTTATATGTGTGTCTTGGGAACGTTTGCCTGCAGCTAGACCTCTATCTCTAGAAAAGTCCTGACACGCCCAGTGTTCCAACCAGTTGGTTCTTGGCAGACTTCACAAACATCGTCAAGCTTTTGCTTTGACTTGCAGGTTGTCTTCCCACCCTTCCAGATTCCAGCCCGGAAATGAGGCTGGACTTCCTGTAAGTGGAGCAGTACTGCAAGGACTTCCTCATTCCAAGTTGATAAAATAGCTTGAAATAGCTCCATTCTCTTTATCCAGTTGAGTGTTATCAGCTGCTGTCTGTGCACAGGTGACTCTCACATGTAGATTTTCAGCCTTGATAGCTTTCCTGAAATTTACCATTTCCAAATACATGGTCACCTTGGATGATAGTATCCTAGAATATCAAGGGCAATATGTTCTCTTTTCCCCACTGAGACAGCAGCAACTTGCCTCTTCTCCCCTGTTCTCTCTTTCTCTTAACTACTCCTCTAATTCCAGTCCCTTGAGTTCAGAACCTTGAGATCTTTTATGTCCCCCCTGTCTCTTAGCACCCACATAGAACTCATTGGCACATCCCATATGCTGTTAATTCTACCACCATACCCATTCTCACCATACCCATTGCTCCTTTTTATTTGAGTCTAATTTATTTTCCTCCTAGTCTTAGCCTTTTTGATGGTTTCTTTACCTTTGGTCTCCCCACCAATCCCTTCTGCCCTATGCCAGTATGGCATGCAACTTCTAAGATGGCACTCATGATACCTATTTCCCAATATTCACACCCTTGTGAAATCCTCTCCCCTTGTGTCTGGACAGGACCTGTGGCTTATTTCTAACAAGTAGATAATGGAAAAGTTGATAGGATGTCACTTCCATGACTTGGCTGCATGAGATCATGATTTCTACCTTCCCAGAGATTCTCTTCTTGCCTGCCTTGATGAGGCAAGATGCCACATGGCAAGCAACTAAGGGTGATCTCTGCCCCACAATGAGAAACTGGGCCCTCCATTCACAAGGAACTAAATCCTGCCAACAACCATGTGAGTTCAGAAGTTTCCCTTGTTGAGCCTCACATGAAACCGCAGCCCTGGCCAATAACTTGATAGCAGCTCTGTGAGTTACCTGAAGCAGAGAAGAGAACCCTGTAAAACTATACCCAGATTCTTGATCCACATAAACTATTATACAGTAAATATTTGTTACACAGTAATAACTAATATGCTAGCATGGTCAGATTACTACCTGACAATGTCAATTATTTGCTCCAAACTACTACCTGTCTTCAAGATTCTCTGAATTTTTTTGGAGTGGGGTGGAGGCGGGGGCTTCCTGGGTGGCTCAGTTGTTTAAGTGTCCAACTCTTGGTTTTGGCTCAGGTCATGATCTCATAGTTTATGGGTTTGAACCCCTCATTGGGCTCCATGCTGGCAGCATGGAGCCTTCTTGGGATTCTCTCTCTTCCTCTCTCTCTCTCTCTCTGCCCCTCCTCTGCTCATTCTCAGTCCCTCTCTCTCATAAAATAAAGCAAAATAAAATAAAATAAAATAAAATAAAATAAAATAAAATACTCTCTGTATTTGGTTTTGAGTCACCTACCCAAGCTGGTTTCTGGCTGTCCCTCCTAAGCACCATCAACTTTGTACTGTACATCCTTCTGACTTTCCTCCCTTTACCCTTTGCTGACATTGTTGCCCTTTCCAAGGTTCTCTTTATGACTAAATCCTATATTTTTTAAAGGGACCCACTTAAATGCCACCTCGTTCATAAAAGCTTTTGTGATCCTTGCAACTATATAGATCTCTGAGCTGCCATGTTCTGTACCTTAGGTCCCTTTTCATTTTTTGCCTCTTACAGGTGTTGAGGGCTTTGTCTTAGACTACTAGTAGATTGCAGATTTTATGAAGAAGGAGACTGCTCCTGATTCATCTTTGCATGTCCTCAGAGCTCCCAATATAATACGTTATGAATGGTATGTTCTCAAGGGAGAATTATTCATTCATGAAAAGCAAGGTGGTTTGCCCACAACATAGGCAAAGTAGAAGTAGTTTGTGAAATTATTAGTTTATTTACTTGCCTACCCTTTCATTCCCTGCCACATTCCGGGCATTGTCCTAGGGACTGGGGACAAGACTGAACTCAGGGCTGCTGTGATTAGAAGGGGGTCCTGTGCTGGGGGCTAATGTTCTGTGGTTGTCATTTTGAGACTCAATAATTTTACATTGGATCTGTATTTTGTGGGTGAAATCTAGTAGGTCTATGGAGTACATGCTGGAGGCTCAAATTGTGTCTCCCCACTTCCCTGGAACCGATTCTCAACCATCCTTTCTCCTTATCCTCTGACCCCAGCAGAGGTCTGGGCACAAACACAGGGACAGGCAAGGCTGCATGCCAAGTTACAGGGTTAGGGCTCTGGGCACCTGTGAGGGGCTGTACTTATCCCATAGTTGGAAGATGATATTAAATGGCAAATAAAAAGACCGTGACTGATTGAGAGAGAGAGACCACAGCATTTTCTAGGTTGTTGAACAAAGGGCCCACATTTTTATTTGTACTGGACCTTGCAAATTATGTGTCTTGCCCTCCTTGGGAGTTTAGTGAATAAACAGGTGGACAGGGGTCCATTGCCAGTAGGGGGTGACAACAAACAATGGGCAATAAAAAAGATGCCTTCAGAGTATCATTGGTACTATGACAAGAATAAAATAAGGTGACATGCTGGTAAGTACCTGAGTGTGGTGTGGGAGCATATTTTACCTTAAAGGAGACAATTAGGGAGTCTTCTCTGAAAAGGTGGCTTTGATTTGACATCTGAAAAGGGTAGGCCACATGAGGACTATGGGGCAGTTTCTAAGCAGAGGAAGGTATTAGGTCAAAATCGTTGGGACTGGAGGAAGTTTGGAATGGTCAAAGGCTCAGCACAAAAGCCAATGCAGGAGGAGCCTAATAACCACAGGGGCAGGGAGACTTGGGGTGAGTTTACAAAGGTTCGACACCGCCAGACCCTTCAGTGCCTTGCTGGCCATGGTGAGAGGACAGGTTGCTTCTGAGCCTGCAAAGGTCTGAGGTTTACAGGTAGTCAGCTATCCCTGCAGTTTTACCTCAGTTTAATTCCTTCCTTTGTATCAATATAGTTACTTCACATTCTTTAAAATGGAGGTATTTTGCACTAAGATATGTAACTTAGAAAGGATGTAAGTAATCATGTGTGGGCCAAGGAATTTGGAGTTCCTAGAGAAACTTTGCAAATGGGACTTTTCAGTTTTCCTTCCCCACAGGTCCTCAAGGGCTATCAAATTTGTTCCCAAGGCCACAAACTCGTGGCCCCAAATCTGGGACCAGAAACTCTTTATTTGCTCCACATGTTCTTAATCAACTCGAGTGCACCTCAAAGGATTCTGTGGTCCTGAGATAGCTCTGTCCTCATTTGTCCTGTTCTGTCCTTCTTGTTCCTCTTCCCTTCATGCCTGAACCCATTTGTTCTGTACTGGTTCTCATTACAAAACAATACCCTGTAGTATAGTGCAGACCTAAAAGTGCTGACACGTAGCTGGAACACTGTGCCAAATATGCAGAAGAATTAGAGTCCCTGAGATATTTCCTCCCCATCCTCTGTGCCAGCCTCTTATCTCCATTGATTTGGGAAATCAGAGGTGGGGAAAGGCAGGTAAAAGAGCCAAGAGGGGCATGAGTGGTAGTTCCTGTGACTTGCGCCCACCTGTGTGCTGTCCCCATCGTGTGGGCTGCACATAAATGACAATCCAGGAGGCCCTGTAGGGCCAGTAGCCCATCCCTTGCTCTCTGCTTAAAGGTTGTTTCTTTAAAGATTCAGAGCTTTGACTGAGAAGGAAATTAAGTAATTTTGTTATTTTTTCCTAATAATGCTAAAATTATTAATCTTCAAAGATAAGTACTGCTCAGTACATAATGAGTTAGAGTTGTTGATAATTATAATTTTGAAGAGTTGGAGCTTGCTGTCAGCCAAGTAATTAAAGGGGTGGGTCCTGGGTTCTATTTTGTTCCCAATGTAAGTGCTTCTGGTAAGAACTCTTCTATGTGTGTCAAAAAATGCCTTTGTTCTAGGCCTGTGCTGCAGTGAAAGGGTTAATTAAATCAAGTGAAGTAGCCCAGTGGCTTGTGAAGAGTTCTCTTGTCCTCATTTTGCCCTGCCTTCAGAGTTTTCCTTAAGATATTCCCATTGTTTTGGAAAAGCTAGACATCCTGATGCAACCCCAGTCTGCACTGAGAGACTGACTAGGCCAGGGGATTTGAGTCACTCTGAGCCCACAGAAAAGGCCCCACTTCTGCAACTGCCCTCCTCACCCATTGCCCCTCAGCCACCATTTTTTTAAAAAACTTCTTGCATATACTAGCACCAGACTGAAAAAAAAAATGAACAAAAAGAAAAGAGGAGGAGAAAATGGAAAACTAATGATTCAAGAAATCACATAGCACGAGATAATTCTATTTTGAAATCACAGCAGTGGCGCCCAGAGGCGGACGCTCCCCAAATTACTAGTGAAAACCCTTGATGGATCCAGTTGTAAGAAAGCCCAGGGCACATTTTTATTATTATTATGAGTGCCTCACATTCCCCGAAAGAAGCATTTAGCAGCTATTTTTAAATGTCTGTATGTGAGCAGACTAAAAAGAAAATAAAAGATCCCTAAAAATCTCCGATCCTAAATGTGCTTATTTGATTGCTGGCTTTTACTTAGAATAAAGGGCAAGTTTTCACGATGGCATTTGAGGCCCTCTGAGCCTTCTCCAGCTTCAGTCTCCCCTTTCCTTTAGCACGCTCTGCTGTGGCCACAGGGGCCTCCTTCCTGTACAAGAGTAGCCGGGAACACACTCCCTGCTCTGCTAGTGTACTTGGCTCCATGCTGGGATTATGTCCCTCCTTGGATATCTGAGTGGCTTATTCCCTCCCTTCCATCAGCTGTTTCCTGCCATCTCCTTCTCATAGAGACTTTCCCCTGCCATTCCATATGAAACCAAAACTTTCTACTTTGCACATGGTAAAAAGAACTTTGTAGGTGTGATTAAATTAAGTGTCTTGAGATAGGGAGATTATTTTGGATTATCCTTGTGGGCCCATTGTGGTCACAAAGGTCCTTACAAAAGGGAGGCAGCAGGATCACAAACAGCATCACAGAGGTTGAATGACATGCTCTGAAGATAGAGGGAAGAGGCCGTAAGCCAAGAAATGCAGGCAACTTCTAGAAGCTGGAAAAGACAAGGCAGCGATTCTCCCTTAGTCCCACCAGAAGTAACCTGCCATGCTGGCACCCTGAATTAATCCAGTGAGAGCCATTTTGTACTTCAGACTTTTAGAACTGAAGGTAATAAATCTGTGTTGCCTTAACTTTCTGAGTTTGTGTTAATTTGTTACAGCAGCAACAGGAAATAGGGTCTAGACCCATAGGACCTCAAACAGTATGACAAGCTTCAACTCTTGGTGCCTACAAATCTTCTAGTATCTTTTTTTCAGTTTTCTTTAAGGCTCAAAGGGAGGAGAAATCCTCTAGTATAAGCACAATGGTCTCCTGTGGTAGTTGAGGCCACTTTTGTCACTTAGGGGAAAAAAAGTTGTATTGTGGGGTGGTATGGTGCCCAGGTATGTTTCAAGATAGTTCACTTGAGGGTGAAGGAGATGATGAGTAGCTGTTACCCTTGCCAGGAACAGTGGGATGCTGCTCTTACATCCATTTCAAAAACATGGACTTGTCATCATATGAAGCCAAGTGGATAATTCTCTTCAGTTTAAGGATGTTATTGGCTGGTAACTTTTGAACACAATGTTTTTTTTTAATTTTTTTTTCAATGTTTTTTATTTATTTTTGGGACAGAGAGAGACAGAGCATGAACGGGGGAGGGGCAGAGAGAGAGGGAGACACAGAATCAGAAACAGGCTCCAGGCTCTGAGCCATCAGCCCAGAGCCCGACGCGGGGCTCGAACTCACGGACCGCGAGATCGTGACCTGGCTGAAGTCGGATGCTTAACCGACTGCGCCACCCAGGCGCCCCTGAACACAATGTTTTTAATGGTCATTCAAAAGAGTGAACTTTGAAAGTCAGAGCTCACAGCTGATGGGAAGGGTTTATAATTGTACCTGGTAAGAACTGGATCCAAACAGTGCTGGAAAAGCAGAGAGGAAGGTCACACAGTGGCTTGTTCCTATTCATTCACTCATTCATTTATTCAGTCCAATTTTAATTTGAGGGAATTAAAACATTAAAAAGAATTATCCAAATAATCTCTTCAGCTCCTTGTATTCTCTCTTCCCTTCCCCATCTCTAACTTTTCTTTTTCTGTCTCTCACTTTCCCCTGACCCTCCGCCTCCTGAAGTGCCTTGTATTTGCAGGACATAACTTGAAATTCTTCCAGCTTTATTTGCCAATGATGATAACTTTGTTAGGCAATCAGAAAATCCAAAAAAAAAAAAAAACACCTCTCTACCCCAAGTGACTTTTCTTTGACCAAATAAGAGAAACAACAGGAAGAGTTGGTGACCTCATTTACATCTACATATGTTACATATTTAAAAACTAGAGAAGTGCTGAGCAGATAGGTCTGGGAAATATGGATGCCATTCTGGAAAGGGCACTGTGCATAGTTCACACATCCTGCAGTATTAACTTGGCATGTGGGAAGGGAACATACTGGTGTTTACATTGTGATGCTCTCTTTTACTGCTTGTTCTGTGATGGGAAGGGGGTGAAGGTTTAAGCGGCATCTTCACTGGATCCCACCATGACCTTCAAACACTTAACATATCAAAGGGACAGAGGTGTGAATATTGTAAAAGGAATTTTGGTTAACTTTTCTGTTTTCTTATATTTTAAGTACCTGGCATAGACATGTTGGGATGGGGACTCATTTAATTTTTATTGAAAAAATGAGAATGAGGTATATAGCCAGTTAGAGATATTTGTGGAACATCTTATGTTCTAAAGAGTAATGTTCCAGCCTCTTATGGTCTTTTGGTTACATAGGTTTGTTTTACCCTTTGAAATGTTAAAGGTGATAGCAATGGTTCTTCTCATCCTGCTATGTTTCTGTGGTTGTCTTGGGAGTGGAGAAATCCATTACATCTCTTTTCCATTGATCCAGGTTGATCCGGGTTGGATTGTCAGGTAGCCTTTCAACCATCATGACCCTAAGTTTGTCGCTTCTAAAAGAGATACATACTTGGTTCAGGAGGGGTCTTCCCTGGGGGCAGATTTGTGAGACAAAAAGTGAAACCATTATTATGGGGTCTGTTAGAACATGCTCAAGAGTCCCTGGTGATTCTTTGATTTTACCTACTTTTAAGGTACAAAATCTTTAAAGTTTAAAAAGCTCTGGAAAGCTTAAGAACTTTTTAAGATTTCAGTATAGTAGAGCTACAAACCACTTAGTCATCCTCCCTCTTCACCATCTACCCATCCATGAATACTTTGACCCTTCTTTCCACCCCAAAACAGTTACTTAGTGCCTGTAAATAAGAGTCAATCCATGCCTCAAAAAAGTCTCATATGCTAATTGAAGGACCAGAATGCATGGCTGTAGAGCAGGTACTACTGTAGACATGTGGCAGGTGGAGGATATATGGAAGAGAGAGTGTGCAGCTTGGCCTGGGCTCTACCATGGAGTACGGAGGAGGGCAGGAAAAGATCCTTGGAGTTGCTGGTGCGTCCTAGCAAAGAGTAGTTATTTGCCATGTGCTAAGGTGTGGTAAGACTCAGTGTTATCTTCATTCTGTTTGCTCCTAAACTTATAATCACTGTTTCTCCATTTATTCTCTCATTCTGTCAACATTTTAGAGCTAACATGCTCAGAGGATTTGGATGCACACCCTCTACACACAAAGGAGCTTGACAGAATAATGTGTGAATGAATGTGCTAGAAGTTATTGGATCTAGGGTTTATCCCACACAAGAATAACTCATAAGTATTCCTTAACCTGGAGATTTAGTTAAATATAACCAACCTTATCGCATTGTCTTATGTAACTGACAACAGTACTGTACTAGATTTTATTACTATTCTCACTTTTGTGGTTGGCTAAAACAAGACAGCTTAAGAGCTATACACAAGATCCCACAGGTAGAAGGTGACCAAGTAATAGTGAAAAACATCTGTCTATCTTTATATCCTGGGTTGTTTCTATAGCCTCACTCTGGCTCGCTTATAAATAGCTGAACTCAACAAATGACTTCATAATTGCCTAGAGCAGGCTTTCCAATGAATGGCACTCACATGATATCCTGCAAGGAGATCTATATTTGTTTTGAATTAAAATATGATAGAGCATCCCTATTAAGAAAGACAATATATTAAATATAGAATTTTATACAATCAGAGCTGAACTGTAGATAGAAATTGTTTCATCACCTTCTACAACATTACAGATGATCAGGAACAAAGTTTCAAAATCATAGCAAGTATGCAGATTTCCTTCCTCCTACCAGTGTTATCTCAACTAACTAACACATTGATTTTCAAAAATTTTTATTTTATTTTATTGGGATAAGAACATTTAGCATGATGCAGTGCCTGATTGGCTCAGTTGATAGAGCACGTGACTCTTGATCTCAAGGTCATGAGTTCAAGCCCACTTTGGGTATAGAGCCTACTTGAGAAAAAAAAAGAACATTTAGCAAATCAGCCCACTTAATAAATTTTTAAGTGTGCAATCATTATTAACTACAGGCACAATGTTGTGCAGCAGATCTCTAGAACTTATTCAACCTACTTAACTGAAACTTAATAACCATTGATTAGCAACTCCCCTTTGCTTTTTTATTTTGCCCAGCACCTGTAAAGATCATAATCCCAAGAGAGCAGAATGCAGAGAAGCTGGGTTTGAGGAGAGTCTGGGCTTGAGAAGGGTTTGGAGCATAGAATGCAATTTTTCATTCTGTGGTCAAATGTGGGGATAAGAACATCACTGCAGAACCACTGCAATGTCTTCAATCAGTGGTTAACAGTTACACACCGTGACACCATTGGATACTAGCTGCATTGGGTGGACACTTGGTAGAACTAAGGACAGGACCTTTAAATGGTAACCCAATTGTTTAAAACACTTGCCTTTGGCCAGTTCTGCTTTCAAGTCATAATTCTGACCATGATGAAGTTTATTTAAAGGTGTAGTTCTCACTGATTGTGATCCAGACATCTGAAAGGAAATGTTCTATGGATGTGGTACTAGAAATAGAAATTATTCCTGTTAACAGTTACCCAAAAGACAAACTTGGACCTTCAGACAACAGAGTAGGAACTACCTGTTCATATTGATGTAATTTTGACTAAATAAGAGCTAGAACATTTGAGCATCAGTCTGCCAGTGTCTTGCCTTCTCTTTAAAGCCTCTGAAGTTTGGCTATCTTGTTTTTCTCTTTGTTTTTCTACTGGGTTCTTTCTCTCCAAAGGCCCTAGGATTCCCACTACATTGTTCAGTTCTACTCACCATTTCTACCATTGGATCTCCCCTTTCTTCCTCATTCCCTTTCAGAAGTCATTCCCCTCTCTACCACATTCCTCTCCTGGTTTTCATACTCCCCTAGTATAGCCATCACATTATAGACATGAACTGATGACTCCAGAACCCTGCATTTATTTCCCTCTCTTCTGGTGCTCAGCATTTAGCCTCTAGTAGGGGGCTCAGGAATATATTAGGAATGAATCAATGTTGGAAGCCAACAAAAAGAAAGAATATTTGTATCTAGTTACTGCCATCTAGAGACACTGAGGAGATCCCGTGTTCATGGTCTAGTTTTATTCAGTGTGCCACATTGTGTCAGTTGTCCAAGTTAATTTTAGGTAAACATTCACACACATGCACAGACGGATGAACGTTTTCTACCTTCTCCACAGTAGTGAGATTATAAGTGGTTTTATATTCTTTTCCTTTGAAATTTTTGGTGGTTTTATATTTTTCTGCAACAAGAATATTTTATCTTATAGCTGTAAATTATTAACATACTTTAAAATTATATTTTCTATTCTAAAAATGTTTACTTTATAAAATTTAGAAAATTAATAGTATTGGGAGAAAAATTACCCATACTTTTAACACCCCAGAAGAATTCACTGTTAACATGTTAACTTTATTTACTTCTATTTTTTTTTTTTTTTTTTTGGTGCATGCATTTTGGTATGGAGTTGTGATCATGCTGCAAATGCACATTTTCATTTTGCCTTTTCAATAAACAGTAATATGAGTGTTTTTGTGTTATGTAATATCCATAAATTTCACCTTTAGTGATTGAATACTAGTTCGTCTATTTGAATATTAATACCATTGCATAATTCAACTTGGCATTTCCCAATACATAGCACCAACACTAAAATGAAAACTTTTTAAGTGCTCACTATGTGCTAGGTATAGGATAAGGAATACACTGGTAAACAAATGAACTTGACTTCTGTCATTACAGAGGATAGAATCTGCAGAAAGGATTTGCATTAACAACTCAGTGTGGCAAGGGCTTTATATTAGAAATACAGACTCATGAGAGTGTTTGAAGGAACATAGAATCTAGTTTTAGGAAAGGATTAGGGAGAGTTTTCTGGAGGAGGTGACCTTGTAACTGAGATCTGACAAATGTATTGCAAGTAATTAGGGAGAAATGTGGAAAGAATGTTCAAGGTAGAGGGAACAGCATATATGATGGCTCAGAGGACAGACACATGGTCTGTTGAAGGAACTGAACTTTAGTGTGGCCAGAGAATGTCGGGGAGGATATATAGAGAGAGAAGAGAATAAGCAGGCAGGTAAGGGAGCTGGTGGCAGGTGTGAGTAGGGGTAAGATCATCAAGAACTTTGTATGCCAATTTAAAGAATGGAGACTTTGTCTTAAATACTTAGAAAAATCACTGAAGAGTTTTCAACTGAGGAACTAAAAAATCAGATTGGCTTATTAAAAAGATCATTACGGCTGTAGTCCACCGACAGAGACAGGGAGACCATTTAGGCATTGGAGCAAGTAATTCATGTGAGAGGTATTGGTCACTTACCTGATTTTGCCTTGTTCATAATTGTGATAACCCTGAGATTAAATTTTCATGCATAGCATGATCTTGCTGTTCTTGTTATTATTTCATTAGAAAAGATTGAAAGGGGGTATCTGGGTGGCTTAGTCAGTAAAGTATCCAACTCTTGGTTTTGGCTCAGGTCATGATCTCGCAGTTGGTGAGTTCAAGCCCCACATTGGGCTCTGTGCTGTCAGCGAGGAGCCTGATGGGATTCTCAATCAATCAATCAATCAATCAGCCTCTCTCTCTCTCTCTCTCTCTCTCATATAAATAAATAAACTTAAAAAAAGAAAAGACTGAAACGAAAATGCCACCTGATCATAGTAGTACAACATGCCAGGACAACTTGAAGTCTAAGGTTGCTCTCATGCCCACCTACCAAGTCATTTCAGTAGCACATGGTGGAGATAGGCAAGGAGTACTTTCTTGAGGATGGCACTCCACAGTCGATGTGGTTCACACCAGATTTTGTCCCAATTTATGTATCCCCCAAAGCTGCGTTATTTGCCAGAAACTCAACTGCTCTGCTGCACCCAGTGGCACAGCTGTGTGTGTGATTTAAAAAAAAATCTAACATAATTAGGATAATTATATACATTTTACAGCTACGTTTCATAGACTCCCTGGGTTGAATGTGTTTGCTAAGGTCAACAACATCATTTCCCTAAAGGAGCATTCCATTCTGCTTCAGATAAATCCTTCGCTATTTTTAAAGTGCTTCAGGGTATAAGATTCCACTTTTCTGGCCAAAATTCTATTTATGGCCTAGTGCAGGCCATCGTGGGATCTCCAAGCACATTCATGATAATGTTGCTGATCTTCATTTTCCAGGAACAGAGAGTGGAGGCAGAGAGAAGTAAAATGTGAGGGTGTCAAAAACAGGCAATGGAGCCACAATCCTGGTAGAGTGCATGGTCCCCAGAACTCAGCACCAGGCTCTATTGGGATGGGCCACTTTGGAGGCAGAGCAAATGTAACCAGGCCAGAGCTCCACCAGAATGCAAGAGTGGAGACAGTGATGGAAAGCAGGTGGAGGCTCTGGCCTTCACGTAGTGAGAAACCCACCGAGAGACTGGAGAATATTTGCAAAATCTTAGCGCAAGCACCCTTGCGGTGCCTCTTCGCGCATTTACAAGTTGTTGGCCTCTATTTGCCAATGGTTTAGTTTTGTTTTGATGAGAACAAATTATTCTTTGAGTTTCTCTTGAAATTTTTAACATTTCCAAAATTTTGTTTGACTTACCAACTGGAGGCCTGGAAGTAAAAATCTGACATGAGAACATGGGAAAAATAAGTGAAATGTTGCTTTATTTTGGAGTAGAGGTGGAGTGAAATGCTTATGGCCATCTAGCTTGTGATTTGCTCCCCAAGTTGTATAATCCTTGGCTTGACACAAATCTTGGGGTATCATTTTTATCTTTCTGCTTCCAGGAGGAAATGTTCCTCTTTGTCTGAAATGTACATCAGGAAGATGGTGGTCCCTTCTGGTACAAGGGTTCAGGAAGGAAAACTCACACCCCATTTGTTCTTTCACTTGTGTTTATAGGGTTAATCAGTCAGCCTGCATGTCATGGATTTTTGGAACATATTCAGTTTGGACTGGTTGTGATGTTGAGGAAAGCTTCATAGAGGGCTTGACACGTGATCTGGATTCTGAAGGATCCAGAGTTTGTTGAATACCTCAGGATTTCTGGAATAATGTGAACATAAGAAAAGTACCATTCATAGCTTACCATCATATGCTTTTAGTGGAATACAATCAAGAGATAGATTTACTTTCTAGAAGAGAGAGAATAATATTGACTGGAATTCTTGGGGCAAGACTATAATGAGAGACCTTGAAAAGAAATTTAACAGATATGGGGAGCAGAGAGAATGGAAGAAGCTGATTCCTCTGTGTTCCTTTCTTGTATCAAGATGAGTAAACTTGAGAAAACTTGATACATGGTTCATCTGGTTGCCCCATCTGTGGGCCCCTTAATTTCCTCATTTAAGTTCATATGCCATGGGTGCCAGAGAGGCCTTTCAATGCCATTGCTAAGTCACCAGCCTGGATAAGAAATGGGGAGCATCTGCTCTGGATTTGAAAGTATCCAGAATATAATTTCCAGCATGTTTTCCTCAGTGGGAAAGTGGCTAGGAAAGGAGTTTTGTATTTGGTGTAGAGACTTCAGGATACTAAAGTATGGGCAGACATTGCAGTTCATACAGCATAGGGGAAAGAAAAGGAAGGTTAGAGTCTGTAAGCCTTTGGTCCTTTGGTTGTAGGTCTGAAAGAATCCAATAACATATTTGTAATCTACCACTTCTCTTTGCCTAAATCCAGGACCTTCCCTTCTGGGAGTCTGTGGGAGGATAAATGTAAGGGCTCCACATGTCTCTGCCTTTCCTTGTTTCTTTGCTGGAAGGAACTTGTTGTGCATGTTTCCAAGAGACTGCTTTGGGGACCTTCTGGTTTTCTAAAGCTGACTGATTTGTGCTCTTTTCTGGACTTCCCAAGGCTCCATTTGAGTTTTAGAGCCAAGGGTTGACATAAAGACAGTCCAGAATCTGCTCCTTCTTTCACAGGTCCTCTTTTGAGACCTGCCACAGGGACATTCTGTCCAGAAGAGCTTTTGTTCCATTTTGAGAAGGAGAAATACAGCTGGGTGCTATCAGCTTTTGAGAAGTAGGTTGGTATCCAGGACGGAATTCTAGATTGGGAATAAGGAGTCTTAGATTTTAATTCCTGGATTCCATGTGATTTAGAATATATTCTGTTCCGTTGCATTCTGGGCTTCAGTTTTTGTTTTTCCAATAAAATGAGGGGATTGGATTAGATGATATCTCATCCCTATTTCTATGATAACATTCTCCAATCTTCTTTGATTGGTGTGTCTGTATATGTGTATATGTGTGTGTGCACTTGGTGTGTCTGTATATGTGTATATGTGTGTGTGCACGAGTTTTTTAAAAAAGAAAGATTAGGGATAATATCCCATGCACATTATTGACACCATATGTGCCTGCATTCCTGACACAGCTACAGGCCCCACCCCTACCATATGCTTCCCACACTTTGTCAGCCAGGCTGTCCTTTATTGCACATTGAAGCTTAGCACACATGTTCCCGCATGCACAAGATATGCTGACACAGGCTGACTCCATGTCTTTCCTACAGGGTGCTTCTTGAGGAATCCTTTTTTAATTTTTTTAAATTTTTTTAAATCTTTATTTATTTTTGAGAGAGAGACCGCATGTGAGCAGGGGAGGAGCAGAGAGAGAGGGAGATGTAGAATCCGAAGTAGGCTCCAGGATTACTATCAGCACAGAGCTATCAGCAATCAGTTCTCAGCACAGAGCCCAATGCAGGGCTCAAACTCATGAACTGTGAGATCATGACCCCAGCTGAAGTCAGACACTCAACCGACTGAGCCACCCAGGTGCCCCTACTTCTTGAGGAATCCTAAATCTAGCTGCAATTCTCACACTAGCCTCATTCTCAGGAAAGGGAAATGCAAGAGTGGGCTTCTAATCAGCCTATACACATTTTGTGAAGCGACTGTTGAGAGGGCTTTGTAAGGCTGCTGTTCTCTGTATCACATTGTATCAAGGCTAGACTTGAGCGTCATGACATAGTTGGGTAGCCCCTCTAAACCATGTCAGAGAGAAGTACACCAACTACTTTTGACCATGGTCAGTATATCCAGTGGTGCCATGACCTGAGGATGAAGCATTAAACTAATATGGTGGAACTCTAGAAGGGCAGAACTGGGATGGAAGCTTCAGAAAGGGCAGACTTACGGCTCTCTGATGGTAGTTCCACAAATGACCTTTGCTCTGGAATGCAATAGAATACCCCATTGAGTACTCTAGTCCCTGGGTGGAGTCCCTATAGATACTATCAAATTTCTCAGAGATCTTTTTTTTTTTTTTTTGCCTCAGAGATCTTAAATAAGTAATACACTTGATTCAGGTCTCAGTTCTACCACTTCTTTGTGGCCTCAGCCAAGTCATTTAACTTCTCTGAGTTTTATTGCCTTAATCTTTAGATGATATTGCCTACCATGTTGCCTCTTTCACAGAGTAGTTGTGAGATTCATAAGAGATGTTTGTGAAATAATTTGTAAACAATAAATTCTTAATCAGTGGTTATTAGTTGTGGGGACTCAAGGCCCCCTGGGAGGATATGTTCACTAGAACCTCTCACCAAAAAGATAAAGCAAAAAAATCCCATCTCCATATACATATAGACAATTCTGAGGTACAACTTCAAGGGATCCAGTTAGTGGAACCATGTGTCAGAATTTTAACTATCCCTAAGATAGAAATCAAATAATCATAATAATGCCTTTATGTGGAGATTACGTATCTGTTTCTCCTCTTCCACCATTGTCTCCCCAGTGCTTGGACACACACCTTATTGGCATATAGTTAGGGAATGATTGGGGAAGTGTACATGTATGTATATGCATGTGTGCATATGTGTATGCATTATATGTTGGTGGTATGTGTGTGTGGTGTAGGTGTGTGTGTGTGTTTGTATTATCCATACATGAATTTCTGTGTTTAGCAGTTAAAGTGCAGTGATAAAGCACTCTCTATGATGGGAAGAAGCAAAGGGTATCTCCTGGCTCATAAATGTTTCACTCACTAAGGAGCTAGACAAGGATAATCCCACTGTTGAGTATTCTGCTTGCCTCACTCCCTTTTGCAAGTTAATTTTGGTAACGTGTCATATTTTCCTCTGGCTCAGTGTGATTAGCTGGGAAAATACAGATTGCATCAACAATTTGATCTCCCTGGATACAATTTGGTGTCCTGTCTATTTCAATCCCAGACTGGGTCACACCTGCTGGGTACATATATTTTTAAACTAATTTGTCTCTGTATTCTTTCTGATCAAGAGCAAGGCAAAAAGGTGAAATTGCTCTTTCATATCTATTTTATTATCATGTCCTTCAGATGTTCCTTATCCTTTGAGTATAAAGGGAAAGAACTCTAAGCACTGTGCTAAATTCTTTGCATTTACTTGGTAATTAATTCATTTTTAAAAATATGTCCAAAATGAACTGTGACATACTTCCAGAAAATGGACAAATAATTTTGAACAACTCTATAAATTATCACAAGCTATCATCCAGATTAAAAAAATAGAATATTACTGCTACACACCTACCTCCCCCCAAGAAACCCTCTATGTAGTCTCCTATACTGTTGGAGTCCAGTATATCAGTCTTATCCTTTATGGATAGTGCTTTTGGAGTCTTATTTCAACAACTTTGAGTCTACTCAAAGATTATGAAGGTATTCTCCTGTTTTATATTTTAGAAGCCTTATATTTTACCTTTATATTTAGAATTGTAAATACATCTGACATTTATTTCATGTATGGTGTGAGGTAAGGGGTCAAAAATTAATTTTTCATGAGGATATCTGAAAAGACCTTCCATTCATCACTGCTTGTGTCTTAAATCAGTTGTCTGCATACGTGTGAATTTGTTCCTAGACTTTCTATTCTGTTCCATTCATGTACTTATCTCTTCTGGGTCAGTGCCAGTCTCTTAATTACCACAGGTTTATAATAAGGCCTAATATCCAGTGATTAAACAAGCTTATATTGGCTATCTTGGCCCTTTGCATTTCCATACAAATATTCGAATCCTTTCATCTGTTTTAATAACAGCAACAACAATGAAACAATGGAATTTTGATTGGGATTACTTTGAATCTGTAGGCCAATTTGTGGATAATTGACATGTTTACAATATAATGTCTTCCAGTGTATGATCATGGGAATATGTTTCCACTTATTTAGGTTTTATATAGTTTATCTCAATATCTTATAGTGTGTGTGTGTGTGTGTGTGTGTGTGTGTGTGTGTGTAGCAATCTTACACACATTTCAGTGGATTTATTCCTAGGTATATGGTTTTTTTATTTTTTTTAATTTTTTAATGTTTATTATTTTTGAGAGAGAGAGACAGAGACTGAGAGCAAGCAGGGAAGGGGCAGAGAGAGAGGGAGACACAGAATCGGAAGCAGGCTCCAGGCTCTGAGCTGCCAGCCCAGAGCCTGATGTGGGGCTCGAACTCATAGACTGTGAAATCATGCCCTGAGCTGAAGTCCGCCACTTAACCAATTGAGCCATCCAGGCACCCCGGTATATGATTTTTTTTAAATCTTATTTACTTTTGATTTTCATTGTGTTTTATTCATTTTTTTGGTGCTCATAGAGATAAAAATAATTTCATATGTTGATCTTGACGCCAGCAGCCTTTACAAATTTACTCACTCATTTAAGAATTTATAGTTTTTTAAAAATTTTGTCTACATATAAAGTATTATCTCCTGTAAATAACTGTTTATTCCTTTCCAATCCTTGGCAGTTATCAATAAAGCTTCTGTAAACATCTGTGTGTGCAGGTTTTGTGTGGACATAATTTTCAGCTCATTTGAGTAAATACCAAGGATTGTACGATAACAGTCTGTTTAGTTTTGTAAGAAACCACCAATTTGTCTTCGAAAGTGGTTGTATCATTTTGTATTCCTTTCCTAATGAAAGAGAGTTTCTGTTGCTCCATATCCTTGTCAGCATTTGGTATTATCATTGTTCTGGATTTTCATCATTCTAATAGGTGTGTAGTAGTATCTCACTGCTGTTTTAATTTGCCATCTGCTGATGATATATGATATTGAACCACTTTTCATATGCTCACTTAGCATTTGTACATCTTCTTTTGTGAAGTGTCTATTCAGGTTTTTTGTCCACTGCTTAACAGAGTTGCTCATTTTCTTTTGTTGAGTTACAGACTCTAAACATTTTTGATAGCAGTCCTTTATCTGATATGTCTTTTACAGATATTGTAAAATATTTGTAAGATATTTTTGTAAGATATTTTCTGTCAGTCTGTTTTGTCTTCTCATTCTCTAGAAGAATTCAATTGATTTTAAATATCAAAGCACCTCGCATTTTGCAATTTACCCAATTTGATCATGTTATATTAATACATGTAAATGCACATATACGTATACACACTATTTGTTAATACTTTATGAATTTTAATCTTTGTTTAATGAGAAAAATTGTCCTGCAATTTTTATTTCTTATAATGCTCTTGTCAAATGTAATACCAAATTTTGCTAGCCTCAAAAAAGAAGTTGGGAAATTTTTCCTTTTTTTTTTTTTTTTCTTTATTTTCTGGAAGACTTGATTTAACATTGGTGTTCTTTCTTTCTTAAGTGTTTGGAAAAATTCATGGCTAAAACCATCTAAACCTGAAGTTTTCTTTGGGAGAAAGCTTCTAATTACAGATTTATTTTCTTTAAAATCTAAGACTATTCTATTTTTTATTATGTCTCTTTTGGTAAGCTGAGTTTTTAAAAAAAATTTAGGATATGTGCTGCTGAAGTAAGCCCTAAATTTTTTTTAATTGGATTTAAATGTCAAATGTATTTACATAAAATTATTCATAGATCCCTCTTACCTATTTCTTTCTTTTTTTAAATGTGAAAGTTATTGTCAAATTGGTTTCCATTACCTATTTTTTTCTTTTTTTTTTTTTTTACTTTTTTTTTTCAATGTTTTTTTTTTTATTTATTTTTGGGACAGAGAGAGACAGAGCATGAACGGGGGAGGTGCAGAGAGAGAGGGAGACACAGAATCGGAAACAGGGTCCAGGCTCCGAGCCATCAGCTCCGAGCCTGACGCGGGGCTCGAACTCACAGACCGCGAGATCGTGACCTGGCTGAAGTCGGACGCTTAACCGACTGCGCCACCCAGGCGCCCCAATTACCTATTTTTTTCTAAGCACTGTATCAAGGCCCTCTTTTTATTTCTGATATTGTCATTTGGCACCTTCTCTCTTTTTCTCTTGAAAAGTTTAACCTTTACCCTCACCTGAGAATTGTTCATTTTAGAAGTCCTCTTAAAAAACAAATTTGTCTTTGTTGATTACTTTAGTATATATTTCATTTGTTTTATTATTTTGCTCTTTTCTACTTACTGTTTTCTTCATTCCAGCTTATTAGGTTTTACTTGCTGTTCCTTACTTTCTTAAGATGGATAATTTCACCATTAGTTTTTAGTCTTTCTTCTTTTCTAATACACATGTTCCTCTAAGCTTGACTTTAGCTCTATCCTACAAGTGTTTGTTTGTTTTGTCTTATAGTCATTCAGTTCAAGATCTGTCCTAATTTCCATTGTGATTCTTTTTTTTTTTTTTTTACCCTTGAGTTATTTGAAGTACTTGGCTTAATTTCTAAGCACTTACACATTTCCAGTTAACTTGAGCAAATAATTCCTAGGTAATTCTGGCCTGGGTAGGTAATAAATTCTGCATAATTTCATTCTTTTTAAATTTGTTGACATTTGCTTTATATCCTGGCCTGTGTTTGAGTGAATGTTTTGTGTTGCTCAATATCTGCAGTTTTTATGTGTAATATTCTTCATTTGTTTCTTTGCATTTTATGATCAGATTTCTTAATCATACTGTTCATATCTTTGCTATAACTGCTGATTTTTGTCATCTGCTGCTTTCACTTACTGAGAGACTTGTTGAAACTTCTCATTATGATTGTGAATTTCTCCTTTTTACCTGCTTTAGTTCTGTCAGTTTTGCTGCATGTATTTTTTTAAGATAGACCTACATATAGATATATAGATATGTAGATTTACATAATTTAAAATTTTTTACATCTTATTGAACAGCTGACTTCTTTATCAGTATAAAACTTTCCCCCTTTATTTTTAGTAATGCTCCATGGTAACATCTAATTTACTTGATATTTGTATATATACACCCTCTCTTATGGCTAATCCTTTTGTTATATACTTCTTCCATTCCTTCACTCTCAGATTCCCTGAATTCTTATATTTAATGTTTCTTGTAAGCTGCATATTCTTAATCCATTGTGAAATCTTTCCTTTTAATTGAGATGTACAGGGTTGACCTGTTAATTTACATGTAACATAGGTTCCTTCTGACCCATCCTCTCTTTTCTTAATCATCTCTTCTGTTGTGTCTAATCTTTTGCTAAATACATCAGTTAAATCCTAGGTTTAAATTATTGTATGTTTCAGCTGTGAATTTTCATCTGATTCTGTTGTATAGTTTTCAGTGCTTTGCTACATTTCTCTATTTTGTCCTCTAACATCCTTTAAATAAATGTGATTAATATGTTCAAGTCCATGGCTAATACCTCCAATATCTGGATCTCTGGTAGCTCTGTATCTTTTATTTATTCTTCTGGATTTTTTTTGGCATTTGATCTTGTCTCTTGGTATGCCACATGATATTTCATAGAGGACCTGACACTGAGTGCAAAACTTATGGAGGTAATTTGAGGCTCTGAATAGTATTTTTTCCCTCCAGAGAGGATTTATTTTGTTTCTGGGAGGCAATTAGGGTGGGGAAAAACCACCTCAATGCAGTTCATGATGGAGTGAATGGGAAGCTGGGACTTTGAGAGGTCAGATCTATTTCCACTCACCTCTCCCCCTGTGATATAATTCTTCAGAGTCCCAGTTGAGGGTCTGGAATGTCTGCTTGGGCCTCTATTCCTTGGCATACCTTAAAACTAATTTTGTAACCCAAGACCTGTAAGACTATTTGAAGTTTGGTTCAGCTTCTCAGCCTCTTCATTGCTGAGTTTAAGAATTGAGAATTGCCTCAAGGGAAGAAGTGGCACTGGGTTTAGGGATATGTCTTTGTACTTAGATTCTCCCTACTTCCTTTGTCTCCAGGATCCTATCCTTCATTTTCCCACTGTCTCACTGGCTCTCTAAGGGCTTAAAAAATTCCTATAAATACTTTTTTCGGCATTACTAGTTTTTCTCAGTGAGAAATGTTAGTCTATAACCAGTTAGTATATCTCACTCATCAAATTATTTATTCACACTTTACAGACCTTGAATTCAAGCTAAATAATCAAGATCACACACACACAGACAAGAAAGCTAGCTTCACTACATTCTCTCCTCAGTCTGTGTAATCATAAAGCTAAGTCTCTTTCTATTCAGGCCCCTATTTCAAGTCTGTCTCTTGGGTGGTTGTCAGAGAAATCCTGATAACAAAGTATTAACTCTTAAGGTGAAAGTCTTTCTAAGGAATGCCTGCATTTTATTAATAGAGCTGTTCTAAAGTCTAGCAGCCTTTGACAGAAATATCCAGAGTGGGAAGAATAGAAATGGTGAAGTTGCTGTACTTTGCTTGACTCTCAGTAATGCCATAGGGCATCCACTGGCACCATAGCCAACTTTGCCCTTGGCTCTCCCCTCTCCATCTGAAATTCTTGTTATTTCCAGTGCATTTAAAATAAGTTTCCCCTTCATATGAAAAGAGGTTTGCCCTTAAAAGCCTCTGCAAAAAATAGAAAAATGTAACCATGTATTTGTCAATAGCTCGGCAAATTCAAAGTCTTTTCAGAAAGTGACAACCTGTTTTATCTAATAATGGTCCATAGGAATAAAGAAGTAAATATTTTCCATGCCCTGCTATAAAGCAAGTACAAAAAAAAACCCCAAAACTCTATTAAAATGAGGAATTTAAAGAATGTAAAATTGAGCCATTTGTTAGCTGTTTGACCTAGAAAAACACATTTAACTTCTCTTAGCCTCGATCTTTTCACCAACAAAATGGGGATGACAATGATATTCACTTCATAAGGATGTCAGCAGGATTATATGAAATAATACATGTGATTATTAATTGAGTGATTTTTTTCTGTATTTCAGAAAGAGTTTGAAAAAAATTATTATTTAAAAATTAATGGTACGAAATTCTTTTTAAAGTGAAAGGCATTGTTGAAAACTTTTGCTTCTGCTATCTTTTTTACTTAAATCAAAATCTCATGCCCTAACTTGACTAGAAATGTTGTTCCCATTGCTCCAGTATCTGCTTTTCTTAAGTTGTGGGCCCTAATCGACTGAGGATGTATTGCTGAAAACCAACTACTAGAAGTCACTTTCCTAGATATAAAATATGAGGCCCCAAGAAGTGAAGGAGTGTGCATAAGACCAGTATACTTCTAGGCTAGGAGGAAGTACGTTACAGAGTCTACCTTGCTTCCAAAAAAGGAAGAATTATTTTCTTCTCCAGACTGTGTTCTCCAGCCCTCTGGATGACTGTGAGAACAGGTATGTGGAGCAGACAACCACAAGGGTTTCTTTGTGATCCCAGTTCCTGATACACCTTCTACATGGTATTCTCTTCTGGTCTTTAGTAACTCCCTCCTACATTACATTACTTTCTACCATTACAGCTTTCTTTTATGTTTTCTGAGATGGTATCAATGACTCTGGATGGACAAGGACTTTCTGATGAAAGTGAGTTTTGAAATTGAAAATACAAATGGTTCTCATATTTGAGAGTCTGGTCTGGTGACACCAGATAGTAGTCATATCTTATGTTTGTAGAGGGTTTTGCTCGTCATGGTCCATGTCTACTTACATCATTGACCTGCAAAACAGTTTAAAATGGGTTATGACTGAAACAGTAGCAATAACTGCCATTTACTAAGTGTGTTTTGTTTATAAAGAGCCTTCACTTTCATTTCTCATTATGTAATTTTCATACTACTCTTTTAAAGTGGACAATTTTATTTCCATTTTAAAGAAGGGCAGTTGAGTCTCAGAAGGCAAACAATTTGCTCAAGATCATGAAGCCAATAAATTATGTGGCCAGATTTTCAAAGCAGTTTGTTTATTAGGCAATGCCATAGTCTTTTCACAATACCTTAATGTCTCTCCCAAGTACTTTATCCAACATATAAAGAGAGATTTTTGCCTTTGATAAGAAGCTATGGCATGTATTATGGTTGGTCAAGTCAAGAGTAGATGTTTAATCTCTTAAACCTTAGCCAACTCTCTTTCTACTGACCATACAATTTTATCTCAGCTAGTAAGTCAACTTTTGGAAATGGGTACTTTGTGAACTTCCCTATTGCAGAAATGCATTTGAAATGCTGGAGGTGGAAATGGAATGCATAAGACCATCTCATCCAAAATAGCCAATCTAAAATTCTAATGTCTAAAGATTTGCTATTTCTACTATACATGGATCATCATCAAATTTCTTAATGTCAACATCTTATTATGCACAATTTAATTTCCAATTCAGAAAAAGAAGTCTGAATCTCTTTGTGGCTTTGTTAACAATGTCACCATTATTTTTGAGCCATTAGTATCAGAAATTGAGGAATTTGCGTTACAGGAGTATTCAGTAAGAGAGAATTTGGACAATCTCAATTTCTCGTTCTACTCTGTGCTTCTTGTGGTAGAGCCAAAGTACTCATATTACAAGACCAAGGCAGTTTCTAGAGCTTAGAAGCCTTTAGTTATTTATCCTCCTTTATTGAATTAGTTCTCTGCTGAGGGAGAGATAATCTAGGAGCCATCCTTTGTTGGATTATTGTGATGCTTTTAATGTCTCTGTAAGTCCTCTTTATAAGCTCATAAGTCCCTCTGGAAGTAGAACATGTGTCCAGGGCTGAAGCTCAGATGCTGTTGCAAACCCATCTGTGGAGGTTGACTTGATTTTGACTTCATGATGACTCATCAAAGACCTATCTACCTCAGTTTTCCATCTGAGCCCACGTTAACTGTGGCAAGACTGGAAGACTTCTCTGGAAGACCCAGAGACATGGCCTGGATTTCGCTCCTTGTTGCTCCTTTCTTGTAAAGTTGCCATTAGAGTTCCTCATTCAGGCCTCAAAATATGAGATGCACTTAGGGTGAATGGGGTTGACAAATGGGCCAAGTATGCAAAGAAGAGAAGGACTGACCAGCTGTGTATCTCAGCAATACGTGAAGCTTCTGACATGAGTCTGATGGTGAATACTTAAATAACCTGATATGTCTGAACAAAGAAACCAACTCAGGAGCACTAAATCTTAGCAAGATAAGCCTCTGCCAGTGAGACCAAGAGAAAGAAAGTGGTAAGGATCTGAGAAGGGTTAATTGAGGGTGAGGGGAAGCTTTACTCTGTTATCAAATTGACCCATTTGTATCCCTTTACCTTTCTCCCTTGAGTCGTTCTCATTTCACTTGCTAGGAAATGGACCGAAACCTGGTGTTAGATGGGGGAGTAAGCAAGACAATTACACACACACACACACACACACACACACACACACACACACACTCACTCACTCTACAGGGGCATGTCATCTCCCTTCCCTGAAATCTGAGGACTCCATTAACTAGTTCTTTCATTCTCTGTGACAGCCAAAAAGTAAAAATGTGGGAGTTCAAAAAAAAAAAAAAAAAAGAGTTACAGCCTCCAAGCCGAAGTTGCATTATTTTTTCAAAGAACCATGATGTCATGGACTTACCTCACCTTTAGTGCAGCCAAGCGAATAATGTGTACTGAGCTTTCTATCATGTACCATTATAATTAGCTCTGTCAGGTCTTAGCCCTGCAACCCTCATGCAGATAATATGATAATATGTCTTCATAACCAAGTGACCTTACATGCACAATATTTCTCCCCTTATGAAGATTGCATGTCAATAAAGTAATTGAGTCTCAGAGGCTGCAGCGAGGGAAGATTTAGATGATTGGACGTGCAGAGCAGTGATGTATGACCATTATTATTCCTCTTGTCAGGGAGGCGCGTACAAGCGAGGATGGCCAGAAGATGACAGGGATGACGGGTTGCGTTTCATTAAAAAAAATATTGCTGTTAATCACCACTCTATTCTTTTCAAAGTCACTGAGGAAAGAAACTCTTTTTTCATTTGAGCTTGTGATGAACGTGCAAAATGGGAACACATCGTAGGGTTTCCAGCCTCAGTCCCTCACAGACTGTCTTTCCTCCCTTGTGAAGAGGCTAAATTCAGATCTTAATGAATAGATGGGCAATGGGAGCTTGGATGGGGCCACCCGACTTCCCTGCTGTAGGGCTCCTTGGGTTTCCATCTGCAGAAGGAGTGCCTGCTGGGATGGAAGTGCACTTCCTCTCTTCTTGGCATTGAGGGAAGCATGCTCACGGGCTCTATAAAAAGAAAGCAAATGTGAGAGAACCAAATCGGAGACAACTATTTTTACTTGAATTAATTTGTTTGGACAGTTTTAACACTTGGAACACTTATATTTCCATACTTTATAAAAGCAAACATGCTGTTTCTCTAGCTGTAAATTTATCTTATGATATCATAACAGCTGGAAACTTGTAGCCTGGTAGGATTTTGTTTCATATTTAAACAGCTTGAGAAATATGTCGGAAACAAGGTATATTTTCCCCTATCTCTGTGTGTTTCCCTATCTCCTCTTGTTTTTGGCTATCCTAGGAGTGTTGGCAGTATCACTTGGAAGGTATCAAGGCTCCAAGATTTCTACTAGCTAGGCATTGTTAATTTCTGCTCCCTTGCAAACATCTTTCCTATAAATGCTGAGAACATGCTATAAATGCTAAGGAGGTTCTTCCAGCGGTGTTGGAGAATCTTTCCAAGGGGAAAGAAAGCTAATAGCAAAAGCATCTTTTGTTGGCAAAGGGGCTTCTGAAGTCTTTAAATCTTCATTCATAAGTAATTGACTAAGATCTAACAGCCTTGAAGGAAAAGGAGCTGATGGTATCACTTTTTAGTCATAGTATTAGCCTTATGATTTATGGTGTAAAATTAGCCACTGCATCCTCTCATTACGGGCGCTGAGTGATTTCTCCAGGCCAGCAGGAGAGAATAGTATAGAAGTGAGAGCTGGGTTTGTGTGTCTCATTGAGCCCAGCCATTTCCTCCTAAAAATCCATGGTGAATGCTTTGGGGGAAGGGGATGTTATTTTTCCTTCATTTTCTCTACCCTGTAAAAGACAAGACCCAACATAAATAAATAACTTGAAGGAGCTTGAATGTTCAGAGGAAATGTTAACCCATGGATGACCCAAAGTGGCAGTATAGAATATAGTTTCAGATGGGGTCAGTAAGTGATTCCAGCCTCCTAATTGTCCCACAACACCCCCTCCTCCCATCTCCCCACAAATCCAAGGCCAAAGCCTTCTGATGTTTTTTCCATTGAATAGTATCTGGAGTAGAGATTATATTCATTTCCCAATTTGGACAGGTTTTCCCTAATGAATTCAAAACCCCCTAATAGATTTCAGGGGCACTAGGAAAACTGATGATTTCAAGCTCATGCTCCCTGTTCATATGCTGACATTGAAATTTTACAAATGGATCTTCATCTCTTTAGTTCAAAGCTTTAGTTGCTTGTAAACAACAACAACCCTCCGTGGGAAAACAGATTAACCAGTTACCAGTTATCAATTATTTACATTTGGGTGAGAAAAAAAATATTTTCTGAATATTGTAAGAAGAGCAACATAATAAGCAACATAATAACCAGGTGTCTTGGAGGGTAAATTTACAGGTGTAAGATGAGATAATATGGAATCATGTATGTTTAAAAGACCTATAATTGTGAGCTTTATGCCATTAAGAAACACTTTTGTTGACGTTAGAGTTTGCTTGAGCCCTACCAGAGCTTAATTCTCTCCTCTCTCCTCATCAGCCTTCTTTCTTGGATGACAGTAGTGTTAGGAGCATTGACTTCAGACAGTGTATGAATTCAAATCCCAGTTCTTCCACTTACTACCTCTGAGACTTAGAAGCGTGTTTAACCTTCTGTGGCTTAGTTTTCTCATTTTTTAAAAGGGGAAATAATAGTGCATTCCTTTAGGGTGGTTGTAAATGGAGCATTCTTAGAATAGTACATAGAAAAGCAATATAAATGTTATCTATTACTGTTACCATCCCCAGTTAATGACTGGTGATAGATAGTTGAGAGTTATTCCTGGGCCAAAAATTCCCCAAAATGAAAAGAAAAAAAAATCTTAATCCTCATTTCCAGGACACTTGAATAAAATGAGAATCTCTTGACTCAAGGAAAATGACATTTAATCACTGGCTACGTAGTCCTCTTAACCCTCTCTCTGCTGCCTCCCCCTCTTGGGTCCCTTACCTTTGCCAATGGAATCAAAGCTGGTCTCAAGGGTTTTTCTCTGATCCAGAAGTGTTTTATTAATTTAATTATTATATGATAAACTTTATTTTGGGGGGAAATTTTTCATTGTAGTGTTGGTCATGATGATGATAAAAAAATAATAGATGCTAAATATATCAAATATGTTAGGAAATATTTCCTCTATGTAATTTCTTTTCATAAAACATGAGTCTAGGCTGATTGTTTTCAAACTTCCTCCCTCTTCCTCTCTATTTTAAGTCCAATATGTGTAAAAATACAGCTGAGCTATCCAAACTGCCATGGAGTGGGTCTGGCTCCCTGCTTACATTTCTTCCTTTACCTTTTCTATCTCCCCCACAGACTTCCACAGAGCTCTGGGGCCACTGATGACAAAAAGAAAACATAAAAGGGGAAAGAGAAGATAATTCTAACAGGGTACAAATCCTCATCCCCTCCCTTCAACTTCCCTGTCTCCCGTGCCTTGCCCAGAACATTTGCACTAGAAGAAAACTGAGAAATTACCTGCCTTATGGTTTTCACTCTGAGCTATGTATGGGAAGCTATGCCAACATTCCAAAGAAACGTGGCAGCAGTTTAAGAGGGTCACACAGGTGACCCAGCAGGGGTGAGCTCCCAAGCCTTAGCTATCTCAATTCCATTTTTTTCTAATTTTATATACTGGGGTCTAATGGAAAATATCATTTAATGAAAATTTTTATTGTTACTGTACCAATAACAAAAGGTTTTAAGATAGTGGTCTAGCTTGTCTTGTTCATTGTAATGAGGGTAGGCTTGTCATTTGCCCATGGTTACTACTGGTCAGTCACAGACTGTATCCTTAAAATTGCTCTTTGGAATCTTAGCCATTTCCACTGTTGTGCCTTTGTGGGGGCTTCCAGGGGCTAAAGAACCTCCCTTCTCCTCCATGCCTTAGATGGTCTCCTGAGTGATTATAACACTAACACGTGGTTGCTGTGGCAGTTTAGCACCTATGTCTGCCACCACAGTACAGCTCTGACCACAGTCCCAGAGGCCCAGAAGGAAGAAACAAGATGAATGAGGGGCTAGGGGAATAGAAGTGGGAGGGAGGGACAGAAGTTGAGCCACATTAAACTCAAAAGTGCAGGTGAAGAATCCACTGTAATTTTGCCCTTGGCCTTCAGGGCCTTGGCCATCGAAGGAAGATTGAGATCTCCCAGCTCGATGGAGCTCTGACATGAGTGATCTGGCCATTCTATCAGTGGGGCCTGGACTCTTGCTAACAGGTATCATTGTTGATGGGCACCCCTGCCTGGAGCTGCCAGCACAGCAGCTTGGATCCCTTGTTCTTTATTTCCATCCTCTCTCCCTGTTTTCTGTCACTGTGTCATGTCAAATCATTGTCAGGTGGCAGACACTGCACCCCCAAGTACAAAGGTATCAGGTTTCAGGACACAGGCTGAAATGAATATAATAATGGGAGCCAGAACTAGGCACAGACCACTTATCAGGCAAGGAAACAGCTAATAAGTGTTGTTAGAGGTTTCCATGGGGGAGGCCCTGGAGTACATTTCCTGGACAGGCAGGTGTAGCACAGCCTGTCCCGGGGTCCAGTTACAGACAGGCTTGTGCGATTAGTATTGATGCCTGTCACTTTGTGGCTGCCAGGCTGTTGATTCTGTGAAAGACCAAAGGCTCTGGTTATCTGGTAATCAACACTGCTCTCAAGAACAGCGCTGGGGAAATTGGGGGAACAGAAATAGCCTTTCCTGAGGAGTGACCGAGGCAATGGATCATGTTGCTGGCTTGTGTTTTCCTTTGGCTCGACCCTGAGAGTACTCCAGCCTTTTCTTTACCTGCACCACCAGGTACCCTTCCTCATTTGTCATGGAGTCAAATTCTCACTTGCTTAGAGTGAGCCAGTCCACACTCCCTATCCTGTGCTAAACACAGATGTAACTAGCATGGCTTGGGACACGATATAGGAAATAGAATGTTTTTTGCATATTGAGGCAGGAATTCAATTCCTTACCTGTGACAGACTCCCAAATCCAAATGTATGGTTGATGCTTAAGTCTATTATTATCCCCACTCTACCTCACCTGTGCTAAACATATTTTAAGTTTCAAAACATAAAAATTAAAATTCTAAAGGATTAGTAACAGAAGAATAAAAAATGTAATTGATTTCCTTACATAATTTATTTTGTTGCTCTTTGTTGCCTTCTCTGCCCATTTTCTCTTTCCTCATTCCAGAACTTTAATATCTTATTTCTTCAAAGCATCAGTGTCCTGATTATAGTGAACTTTGAACAGACAGATCCAACCTGCTCTCTCAAAAAGACTGAACTCCTGGGCTTTGTTATAGTTCTAAGCTCTCTCTCTTGACCCCTTCTCTTGGTTCCATTTTCTTCTCCTCTTTCTCTCCCCTCCTCTCCAACAAAAACTGGAAAAAGAAGAAGCATGATTGCTTTTTTTCTGTTTTATTTAAGGTACAAATAGTAAGTGAGGTTGCACACACAGACTCTTTCACAAAGTACATATCACCACTTTGTTAATCTATCAATCCATCCATCCATCGATCCATCCATCCAGTAAACTCTATTGAACATTCCTCATCAGTCAGACTGGCTAGATATTGAGGAAATAGCAGTGAATAAGATGATATCTCATCTTCAAAGAGCATTCCAGTAGAAGAAAGAGACAACTAATATTGGGTGCTAAGTGATATGTGAAAAGTGATATAGATGAATGTAGCGTGTGTGTGTGTGTGTGTGTGTGTGTGTATGTGTGTGTATAAATGTGCATACACAAATGCATGCCCGCGCCAACATGTACACACACACACACACACACACACACACACTCACAAGCACAACTGCCACCCACCGTGAAGTATCTGCTTGACTTTTGGGTTTTCCATTCATTTATGGATTAATTAGCAAATCTTTATTACCTGCTAATAGCCAGGCATTGTGTTAAACTTGGGTGTATAAAGCAAAATAAGACATTAACACTTTTTGTTCTTAATCTTTTCATGGAAAGCAATGGGATGGAATGGGCCCACCCAGATTTTTTGCCCATGGACTGGCCCACTCTCTGGCCCTCCATTTAATTTTATAGGTGAATTAAGAATCATTTATGTTATACATTTGTTCCCAGTTTCTCAAGGAAAGGAAGGTATCATCAAATAGTCACTTGCAAAGGAATTTAGACACTATCTGGCTAGGGGCCCTCTTTCTGCAAGTGAGAACACTGAGATTCTGGTGGAGTTGAGGTGATTTCTCTAGGTCACATGGGAAGGCAGTGGAAGAACTACCTTGTAATGGCCTTTGGTCAGACTAAGAAAAATTTTCCCAAGTGTGATCTCCAGTCAGCCTGTTCCTCGGCCGGTCTCTTTTTTATGAGGTCATGGAAGCTGCACGAATTCACTCATGCCACTAGGGGATGACTCAGTGAGCTGAGGACATTGTGTGACACTTCTCAGAGCAAAAGGGACAGACTACCTGCAGAGAAGGGGCTAACAGACAACCCAAGACTCTGAGTCAGGAACAGTTAAATAGGTCAAGCACTTTACCTTCCTGCTTTTCAGAAAGGCTCCAACAAGAAAAAAATTCAGGGAGATTTAATGCCCAGGCCAGAAGCTGATTACATTTTCAATGTCATGCTTCCTTCTGTTGGGAGGTTCTGCAATGTCGCCTCAGCTTATCTTGTCTTTGGTGACTACTCTTCACACAAATTATCAGAGTGCTGTCTCCCCAGAGGGGTTGGTCCTTGGGGCATCAGTTCATCAGGGCATACCAGTTCTCAGAAGCTGTTAATCCAGAAGCAGAATTTCGAAATGAAATTTTCTCTCCTAGCTCCTTCTTAACGCTCACCTTTCTGGCAAAAGCAATGGCGAAAAACAAGACTGACCTGGTAGTGAAAGGAAAGAGTATACTCCAGAGGGCTTGTTAAGCCCTGAGAGAAACTGGGTAGAGTAGGCAGATGCTTTGACTCCTGGGATGTTGCTCATTGCCCTAGTTTTTACTTTAATCCCATCTGTGGCCTCAGAAATAAGAGAAAGTAATACGCCTTGGTTATGCCAAAACATCCTATCAGTTCTGTATGCCGAGAAGAGCCTTGGATGTGTTGAGTCCCTACCTCTGTGGTTTCATACCACCTTGCAGTGTCTCTGATATTCTCACTTGGGAAGCAAGCGGGCTGTTGGGCGCAGTCCTAGAAGTCGTAAAATGGAGGCTAGTTTACATTTCCCGTAGCTGCTCAAGGACACAGAGGGAGAACGTTAATTAATACTGTGTTTAAGTGAAAAATAAGCTTGTGAAGTGGAGGCTCCATCGCTGTCAGGCTGTGAAGAGTGCATGCTAGAAAAGTGAAGCCAGCTGTGTGGCCCCACCGATGACTCAGATCCCTGGGAGTTCGGAGAAGTGCAGGCAGTGCCACTGCAGGGCTGACACTTAACTCTACTACTTCACCCTCTGTGCGTGTGTCCACATACCACCCGAGTGTACTAAGGTGGGGCAAGCGCTGTCCTTCCATTTTTGCTTCTTGCAATGCAAGCTGCTGAGTGCCAAGGACAAGACGCTGGCTTAGGAGTGGGCACCTTGTGGCCATGCAGAGAAGAGTATGTGTTCAGGGAAGGAAAATATCCCTCCTGTGCTCTTTGCGCCCAGACAGACACTCACAGTTTCCAGGAATAAACAGGGACATGTCTAAACCTGTCTTGGATATTTACTCACTTTATCTTTGGCCATGGAATGTTGACAAATATTCAATATGGTTGAATGACCTTCTGTAGGTCAGAGCAGGCTCCGTTCTGATTGAGTTTAGGAAACTCATAAATCTGGCCAAGCCTTCGATTTGTCAGGCGAATGGTGCTTTGTTAGCAGAGACTATAGCCAGAACCAGAGCCCATGTGGACCCGTGTTCTCTTTCTTTATGCATTCCTGAGCTGCCAGGTCCCCCTTCCCACCCCACCCAGGCCCGCAGTCCTCAAACTGGTGTCCCCCGGTTTGTGAACACATTTTCTCCTCTTTGTGGACAGAGCGTTTGGGTCAAGGCCTGTAGGTAGCAATGATGCAGACCCAGTGGTGTTTTAATCCTAGCCGTGGGCTCATTGCCTTGAACTTTCGCAATCAAAATAAAATAAGTAAATAAAACAGGACGAGTGAGAACAGCTGAAAGTGCTAGAAGGGATCTCAGCTTTAAATGTTGGACTGTGGGACTGGCCCAGGCGCAGCCGGTTGCATTCTTTTGCTCTAACAGCTTAGCAGACCCGATAACAAAGGATCCTTTTGCAGCTGTTTTTCTCTAAGTTGTAGAATTTTAGAGCAACAAAGGAAATTGGAGATTATCTTTACAGATGAGGAAGTTGATGTCCCAAGAAATTAAGTGATTTCTCCAAGGTTAAAGAGATACTGGTTGCCAGAGCCGAGATAAAAGTAAAGCTGCTTCTTCTGACAACTTCGCTGTTGTTGTTTTCTCTTTCTGGTGGGTTTCACCCCATCTCATCTCCCAACCCGCCCCTGCACGATATGTTTATTGCTAGTCTGCTGTGCTCAGAGTTCTGGGGAGGTTTCTCTGGGTCCAGGAGTCTGAGTAAAATCATGACCCAGGAACTCAAGTGATGTACACCTGGTGAGGGAAACAGACATGCCAACAGGTATGCAGACATACCTGTTTGGTCACGCAGACAAAAAGATGAGAAGATAGCACACAGAATCTGGTGGCGTTAGCACCAAGCCTCTGTGTGACAGAAAGTGTGAGAGTAGAGGAAGCAGTGTAAACCTTTTGAGAAGGAGCCACAGGAAAAGCGGAATGGGTGCATTACCTCCCATCCTTACTTTAGGATGCTTGTTTGATGGAATTTCTACTAGGCCAGACCTCTGGAGTGAGTCCCACTCCTACCACCAAAGTGAAGGAAGATGATTATCGCTGGTACTTACTCTAGAACAACCCTCCACTAAGGGCTTTACCTGCTTACTTTATTTTATCCTCATTAAAACCCTAAGGTGGGTTCCATCACTGATTTTCACATGAGGAAACTGAAGATCAAGGAAGTCAAGTGATTTTTCCAAAGTCACCCAACTAGTCAGAGGCAATGATCTCTTCCTAATGGGGGTTTTCACTTTCTGTTAGTGCAAAACAGTGATGTCCTTGTGATCATCTGTTTCCAAAGACATGATCAAAATGTACAACCACATTGTACTTAGGCCTGGAGCTACTCTGTGTTGCCTGCATGTTTTGATCCAAGAATTTCCTTTCTTGAATAAGAATGGACACTTAGTGGGGCAGGGCCAGGTTGGGGCTTTCAAAGCAGTGCCACACCAAATGGGGCCCTAGAAGGCTTAGAGGACCTTTGTCAGAGGCTCTTTGCTCATTTTATGGTTGGTTGAGCTTTATGAGCCCAAAGAATCCATTATTTGTTTTATTTATTGCAGACCTAATGCACTAGGCTTCGTTTTTTTCTTCAAACTTACAATGCTTATTGCATAACAGAATTATTTTTCATTTTTCTTTTCTTTCAGAGCCTTGGAATCCTGTTAGGAAATTTCTAGTACAAGCATTTGGGGGAGATACCAGTACTCAGGTTGGGCATCTGGGAGAGATAGACAAGCTCTTATTACAGCATGGAGGATGGGGAGATTACCTGGGCAAGTATCATTTCAGGTTGTGGCAGAAAGAGATTAGCTCCAATTTATCGCCGCTCACATTTTCCTCTTTTCCCCCAGTTTTCTGAGTGTCATGGAAATGATATTTGTGAATCCCAGGGGCCTCTCACAGTGGTGTCAGTTTAGAGATCTTCCCAGATACATCTAAATGTGGACATAAAATGTAATGGGAAGAAATTGAAAAAATATCTGTTTCTTGATTCTTTATTACTGTGGAGTTAAGAAAGCTATTTCTCATGCTGTTTCACAAATTTGAATCCAAATGCATATGTTAATTTGTATTCAGATGGCTTTTGGATGATTCAAACATGAAGATATTTTTTAATAAAGTTTGTCAATTTCCTGGCAATTTATAGATATATATTCAGACAATGTATATGTGCACATTTGCCATATGTACATATACTGTATTGTCATCATTGAGCCCAACTGAACTATGATGGAAAGTTAAAAAGCAATAAATACAAAATGAATACTTTGTGTTGAACTCAGCTTTTGATTTTAACAATATAAAGATGAGTGACATTAATTTTTGGCTGCTTACTCCATTAATATTTTGCCAAAATTAAATTTGAGCGTGACAAAAACAAACATACAGATTTTTCTCCCGGTCTAATACCATCTCTGTGACACAAAAACAAACTGGTAGGTTTCAGGCTGTAGAAGAAATTGCTGCAAGCCCCAAAGAGAACATTTTCAATTTCATGGAAAATTTTGTGAGGCAGGGATGCTCAAAGAGAGCTGTGTGTGATATTTAAATGTGTGACATTAGCTTATTTCCTAATATTCCTAGTGATTTTACTAATTGGGCACAATTACATAGATTTGCCTGGGCTGTGGTTGACTGGGTTTGGGGTGCATCATTGTTCATGCATAATCTGTGCTTCTAATTCAGAAACACTGTTCTTCCTTTGCACTACTTCATTCTTAGCAGAGAAAGGGTCCAGATGAAACATGTATCCTAAGCCAATGAGAAAGAAAGATACAGCCTCTAAAGTTTAGAAGGAATTCAGTGAGCTCCCTTATCTCATTCAAGTGGGTGTAAATCACAGGACTAACCCCTGAGCAACCTCTAGAGTAGAGACTCTTCTCACCTGAAAGACAGGAGGGTTAGATCTTTTTTTTTTTTTTTTAAGATTTACTTATTTTTGAGAGAGAGAATACAAGTGGGTAAGGGGCAGAGAGAGAGGGGGACAGAAATAGGCAGGAACCATCCCCCCCCCCCCGCCACCCAAAACCCATGCGGTGCAGGGCTGGAACCCAGGAGCCATGAGATCATGACTTTAGCCGAAGCTGGACACTCCACAGGTGTCCCAAAGACAGGAGTGTTAGAACTGCCCACTCACTGGTCCTCACTGCGAATGCAGGCTCTCTTAAGTGCCATGGCCTTCCTCAGCACACCTGAGAAGGGCCTGCAGCAATGACAGTAGCAATGACATCCCGCTGTGGTCGGTGCAGGAGTGTGGGTGGAGGAGGGTCTTTTGGGACTCTCTCCAAGTGCAAGTTTCCCCTCCGTCCAAAAGTAGAGCATTCCTATGAAGGCTTTTGTAAGCTAAAATAGCATAAACCAAACAATCAGTCACGATTAATTTATATGGAAATTTTTGAGCATCCCCAGGCCCAAAAAGTAACTGTTTGGGGTTTTTCTGGTGTCTTAGGATATATCTAGCTAACAGATGCACAAAATAAATTGAAACGAAGCACAGATGCGTACAACACGATTCAGAGCTATGGCAGCTTAATGCTGGGATGCAGAGTCTGGCTCCCCAGGAAGGAGTTTGGTGGTGCATCTCTCACTACTCAGGGTGCACCTGCTTATATAAGGGCTTGCTTCAAAACGCCCAACACTATTTTCACTTTTCGCCTTTTTTCATAAAAACAAAAATCCTCTTTAGTTGGTGAAAACAGTAACTAATTAATATAGGTCTTTTGTAGAGCAAAGTGGTTTGAACTTTTGAAAAAGCAGGAGATACCTGCATCATGTTAGTTAAAACTCTCAGAGGCTGAAGAACAGTGAGGATCACACTGAATATGGCCAAAAAGTGCAGAAGAATTAACTCCTTGGGGAGGTCTTTAAAAATCTTGCCCACTGCCCACCAGAATTTCCAATTTCTCAGGGTCTGAAGAAAGGCATATGAATTTACCTCAATACTGGGAACTTCTTATTAGCTGCAGTCCTCAAGCTCAAGTAATTGACTCTCTAAATAGATAACTAAAGCTATAAATGCTTAAAGAATCCAGTATACTTTATGAGCCAATAATACCAAAGCTGTGATAGGCCATGCCTGTGCATACTGCAGAGGGAGAGAGAGCAGGTTAGTCCAGGAAGGCCTCTTGGAAGAGCTGGAACTTGGGCAAAGCTTACTGGCTGTATAGAATTTAGATGGTGTTACCTAATACTGAATGGTGGGGGGGGGGGGGAGGGGATCCTATCATTTGTGGGCAAATTGACTAAGCAACAATGCATATCTCTTCAAATCCTGAATAAATCATCTTCTCTAGTCATGGTTCAGGATGAGTAACAAATTGAAGGTGTTCCCTCTCACCTAAAAGTGGCCCCCATTTCTCCACTACCCTATCTAGACACAAAATGTAGTCAGCAGTCTCGTACTTTTGCTGAGCCACTGTCTTTGAGTGGCTTTATTACTGATCTTGGATGAGGCAGTTAACTTCATTTAGTCTTATTTCCTTCATTTATACAATGGGAGGGTAGTGGTGGATGATTTCAGATCCTTTTTAGTGCTAACATTCCATCTGACCCAGTTAAACACTTCTCATTATTACACGACTGGAAATAGGCCAGGTCAAATGATGTCCCTTCAAGCATAACCATCAGATACAGCCGTATGCTGTAAAGATGGATATTATACTGTTCAACTTATCATCATTAGTTCCCTAGTCTTAGAATGGAATGTACCGTAGTTCATATCTGTCATAGTTAGTATTTGGAAGTCTCAAAGCCTGTGAGATTATTCACATATTTATTCCTGTGTACTGCATATGCCATCCAACGTCTCCCCTTCATCATGTGTCTATGACAATATATTGAACAGAAAATCTCCATCAGCTGACTCTGACAGAAGTGTATTATTTACAGCGGTGTCAAAATGTGCTGCTTATAATTGACTGGGCTCATAATAAGCCAACCTAGAATCTTTTCTTCTCATATTCCTTCTCACTGGTAAATCCTCCACTTGTGTTGCTTCCCTCAACAACTTCTTCATTATTTACAGAGAAGAGAACATACCCCAGATGGTGCATGAGTTATGTTATAGGGTGACTCTTTCATCTTGGGATGGTCTCTCTCTTTCTCTATCTCTGACTTAAGATTTTGCTTATGGCAATTAAGGGTAAGGGAAATCAGGTCACTTGGAATCCACTTCTCAACAGAATGCACTTCTCAATTTCTCCCAACTTTGGGAAACAATGTGGAATAACAATTAATAGTTACATGGCCAGGTTGTTTTTAGTCCTCATTTTACCGCTTACGGTCTATGAGACCTTGAGAAAATTATTGAACTTCTGAATATCACAGTTCTGTCATCTGTAAAATGGGGATACCCATAATATATAATTCATAAGAGTGTTGGGACTATTTATCAGATAATGCACATAAGGAGCTAAATCCAGAGTAAAAACAACAACAAACACAGAAACAAACATAAAGCTATATCTTTCATGCATTAACCATACACCAATAGAGAACTTCTCAATCTTCTGTCACAGAAAGTCTTCAGAATGTAATGGTTTCAGAAGCAGAGTTGCCTGCTTCTCTAGGTCTATCCAGCTTGACATGGGTCTGCACTGTTGTGTGTCCCACTCTCCCCCCCATGCACTCCTCCCTGCTTCACTTTCCAAGACTTTTGATGTTGACATACACATGCCATGCCTTGTCTTGCCTAACCTCAAGTAGGTTTTCTGTTTTTATTTTGTGGTCAAAATGATCGCATATAATAGGACTTATTCATTGCCTCCCCTAGATTCTAAGCTGCAAAGCCAGAGTTGATCCAGGAATCATACATCTTGGTATTTACCCAAAGGAGCTGAAAACTTATATCAACACAAAAACCCATATACAGGTGTTTACAAGCAGCTTTATTCATAATTGCCAAAACTTGAACTCAACAAACATGTGTCTCAATAGGCAAATGGAGATTTTAAAAGAACATATAAACTATGGTACATCTAGACAATGGAGTATTATTCAAGGCTAAAAGGAAATGAGCTATCAAGCCATGAGAAGACATGGAGGAAACTTAAATGCATATTACTAAGTGAAAGAAGCCAATCTGAGAAGGCAACATATTATATGATTCCAACTATATGACACTTTGGAAAAGAAAAAAACTATGGAGACAGTAACAAAGATCAGTGGTTGCCAAGGATTGGGGAGCTGGGGGAGGGATTTGTAGGTGGAGTACGGAGGAATTTTAGGGCACTGAAAATGCTCCGTATAGAACTATGATGATGGAGGCTTGTCGTTACACATTTGTCCAAACCCATGGAATATACAACACCAAGAGTGAACCCTAAGGTCAACTATGGACTTTGGGTGATAATGGTGTGTTGACACAGGTTCATCTATTGTAATAAACATATCATTCTGGTGAGGGATGTTGATAATGGGGTAGGCTATGCACGTTTGAGGGCAGGGAATATACAGGAAATCTCATTCCTTCCCCTCAATTTTGGAGTAAACCTTACACTTCTCTAAAAAAATTCCTTCCAAAAAAGGGGAAAATAAGCCATAGGTGAAGTTCATGTGGCACCGTGCTCACAGAAGAAGGATTTTCTTGGTCACAGATGCTATCTCCCCGTCTGCCAGTTCGTCTATCTCTGCTGTGAACATCCAGAAAAATTTTGGGGTGCTACTTCCAAATTTCATTAGACCAAGTGTTTGTGAAAAGCATGGATTTAGACAAGTATTTCTTTTTAATACACCTGGTATGATGAAGACCCTCACGTCCGTGTAATTCCTGAAGATAAGTATAAGACTCGTATCCTCAATGTATTTCTAGTTTGGCATCCAGAGTTAGCTTGTGATTGTTAGAACTCTACCTTGGTCTTCTGCAAGAAAAGTGTTATTTTCTGTCAAAGTAAAGACCTGTAGTAGAATGCAGTAACCAAAGAAAAGTTGCCTGAACCTGGCGTCCCATGACCAACCTCTATCAGGCATTTTACATCTTTTCTCACAAACTCACTTTCCCTCTCAGAGGCTGAGGTCCTAAACCTTAAAATGAGAAGGTAAACGAAATCATATCTGAGGTCTCTTTTATCTTTACCATCCGTTGACTTCTCTTTTTAGGGATTCTTGGAAACATTTCTAAATCGTCTTTGCTGAGCTTCTGAGGCAAGCCTTATGTAATGAAGAAGTTCTTTTTGTGTGTTGTCTTCTAACGCAGAGGATTTCACTTACAGAAGGAAGATGCAATCATCTTTCTTGTGATTTCCCTTTCTGTATATGAAGGAGAGCCAGTGAAGATTTTATCCCACTTAGGTCTCATAGAATTGTTCAGTTTTAGGATTTGCAGGCCCCATCACAGTGAACTAATCTAACATCTTGATATAACATAAGGAAACTGAGGCGAAAAGCATGGCCAGGGATTTATTAGCTGTAGAACCAGAAATAGGATATCTGCCTTCATCCCTAATTCAGTGTTCCTTTGACCATCACCATGCTACCTTCTACTTCCCAGAATCATGAAAATGGTACAAGGTTCCTTGGACCTGAACTGACTTCAGCTAAGGCAGTTATGTACATTTCTAATGTAATAACTAAACCTGTCAGGCATGTAGTTGTTTGGTTTAAGGGTTTTTCTCTTTTGCATTCTCTTACAAATTCCCTTTTCAAAATGCTTACAGCTGAAGCTGGATAGCGTGTAGCCTTCCACTGATGGTCCATTGCCCACCCCCAACCCCTGGATCACATCTGTGGCTGATGGCTCAGTACTCTGAGTGAGAGCTTGGCTCCTGTCTGGAATGTGCAGTTTTATTTCAGTACTTTGCTGACTGCATTGTACTAGTTAGCTTTTTGGGATTCTGAGGCAGCAAACACACGGGGCCATGATATTTGTAATAGCTAGTATTATATTGAGAAAAACTAAGGGAACTTAACAGAAGAAACCTTTTCAATATCACTTTGCTAACTGTCAGTACAGTGTAGCACAGAGTTTAAAGCGTTTTATCCACACTTAGGTTTCAACCACAGCTTTTGCTTCTTCTAGACATGGCAGATGGAATTTTTCATATACGTCTCACTATCAGCTATCTAGATTTTAACTTGCCATGGGTCGTAAGGTGATATTTTGGCATTTTACAGGCTGTCTTCATCGGATGCCAGAATATTTGAAATCTTTTGGAATAGAGAAGTGATTTTTTGCTGTGAGAGCTTGGAAATTAAAATCAGCCAATTTAAACTTATTCTTTTTCGGTTTATATTATTTTTTTCTCTTGGTTTTTATCTCATTAAACATCTTTTTGATTACATTGTAGTTGCTAATTATCTGGAAAGCACAGGAAAATAACAGGCTTCAGTTAAGCCCGACTTTGAGGAAAGCAGCATAAATCCTCTTGCTTGGTTGAGAGTCCTCTGTCTGTGATTGGCCTTGTTGGATGACTTTAATCTCAGGAGAGGGAGGGATCCATTGGGGGTGGGCAGATGGACATTGGACGTCTTCTGCTGGGAGGGAATAAAGCCCAGATAGAAGGCTGAGCTTTATCTAACAGGAGTGCCGAATTGATAGTGACTTCTCAGGTCTCTGGTTCCCTGTTCCATGAAAGCAAAGCTTTGTTCACCTACTCTCTGAGCAGTTTGCCTTTGCCTTCCCTCTGTGGCGAAATGCTGGCATTATGGAACAGGGAGTTGGGGGGTGAGCTTTTCTGTGGTAGAGATCACCTCCATCAAATCTGAACCTAATCTAAAGTCCTGCTGTCTCAGAAGACAATTACTTTCATCTCTCTATTTCAAGCCTTCTTTCTCCTCAGCTCATCCCAGCAAATGAGTACAAAGTGCTTGCTCAGAACAAAGCTGAAAGAGGAGATACTATTTGACAGGAATTGCAAGAGCTGGTAAAAGTGAGAAATGAGGGGCGCCTAGGTGGCTCAGTCAGTTAAGCGTCCGACTCTTGATTTCAGCTCAGGTCATGTCTTGCGGTTGGTGAGTTCGAGCCCCACAGTGGGCTCTGTGATGACAGTGCAGAGCCTGCTTGAGATTATCTCTCTCTTCCCCTCCCCCACTCTTATGCTCTCTCTCAAAATAAATAAATAAACTTAGGGGGAAAAAAGTGAGAAATGAGAGCTGGACGTGGGCCCTGGTCTGAGTTCAGGATGGATGTGGAGTGGTAACAGTTCTCAAGGAACAAGAGAATTTGAGACTGGATGCAAACTCCATGTGTTGTTGTTGTTGTTGTTGTTGTTGTTGTTGTTTGCTTTTGTTTGTTTTGAGTGGCAAAAATTAGTTTTCTGAGTGGCTTATTCAAAGACCTATAGCTCAGCATGTTTCTATTCCATCTGGCACTTTCTATTCTGTTTGGTCCATTCTTTAACACAAGAATATGTATACCGAAGCTTGGGTGTGTTTACTCATCTAGCCACCCGTGGATTTACATTGCTGTCATCTCAGACCTCACCTCATCACATGTTGAAGGAGAATGGAAGGGCCTATTAGAGACTCAATCTTCGGAATCCAAGATGGTGCAATAATATTAACCAAAGGTCAAACTCTATAAAAAGCTGAGATCAGGAAGAAAGAGAAAGGAAAAAAATGATGAGTATGTCTGCTTAGGTATGAGTATACATATAAAAATATATATTAATGTATATTAATATGCTATATGTGTGTATGTGTGTGTGTGTGTGTGTGTATATATATATATATATACACCTATATATATATACATATATATATACACCTATATATATATATACACCTATATATATATACACCTACATATATATATATACACCTATATATATATACACCTACCTATATATATATCTCCTCATCCTGTGTGTGAATGGTGTACCTACTAGGGCCAAAGCACAGTGCAAAACCCTATGGAAAGTGCTTTGTGGAATAAGGCACAAGACCTCTTCTCAAGGAACCTAGGTGGGGATGCGGTAATCTAAACCCACTCCCTAGTCCAGAAGTGCCTTTCTCCATGATTTGGTAGGTGAACTAGGGTAAGTTACCTCTGGATTTCATGAGCAATCAAGAACACAATATGCGCTGAGTACCACAACGTTTGCTGTGATCAATTTTTCTCTTTTCTCCTGAAAAGCAGTGATAGTATTTCCAGCTGTATCACCTGCCTTTAGAAAAGGTCTCTGCTGGTACCTACCCAGCATGGTCCCTCCTGCTTCAGGATCTTGGCAAGAGCAGGTTCTGATTCTGAAGCACTCACATTCTTCATGGCTATGACACCCCTCAGAGGTCTGTGTGCTTCTGACCACACAGATGCAGGTCATGACGGATGTTTATTTGTCTGTTTCCAAACTCAGGACACATGTACAGCAGTAAATCCTTCATTTGCCAAAGTTAATCACAGCCATGGTGTAGCTTACATCGTTCCAACTGCCCGTTGGGAAAGCCTTGAAAATATAGATGGGATTTGTCCTCCAGGAAATAAGTTCAACAAAACAGACTAGTGAGACTCCACAGAGGGAGAATTTGAGTCAGGGTCCTTCCTTGGATAATATCTTATTCCAGTCCTGTCAAGGACCAAATTGAAGACTTGCTTACATTCCCAAGGACAGACTAGTGACAACTTGGAGCGGAGGGAAGCAATGAAAGGTTCTGCTTGCTTTCACGTTAAACATCTTAAAAAATAAAGTACAGACAAAAATAAAATGAATATTACTCATGTTCCCACCATGAATATGAAAAAGTGTTAACATTTTATCATATTCACTTTAGATAATATTTATTATTGAGAAATAAAATATGTAGAAAAAAAATGAAGTCTCTCACATTCTTCTCCCTGGTTCCATTCCCCCCATGATTCTCCTCAAAAGCAAACACTGATACTTTAGTGTGTACCCAGTCCATTATACTGTATATGTGTGCATGTGTGTATGTATATGTATGTATATATGTGTGTGCATATATACGTATATATGTGCATATGTACATATACATATACATCATATATACATATATACATATGTACATATATATACATATATATATCCACAGACAATATTGAGCATTGTTTTAGTATTAAAGATTATTTCTGTATCTCTTCACAAGCTATTTTTATTTGGTCAACACTGTGTTTTTGAGAACTGTACATTTTAATGTGTATACAGAGTTTGTTCATTTTAACTGTTGTGCAGTATTCAACATTTATTGATGCATTCTTGTACACTCATTTCCAAAGTTTTGCTCTTGTGACAAAGATGTAAGGCGTGTGTGTACATGCACATACATGCATATATTATGTGTGTGTGTGTGTATACACATACATACATACATACATACATCCTATGGCAGAAATGTGTGAGGTCTTACATTTGATTGTCTTGGCTTTTGTTTTTTAAGGTTATATACCTAAAATTAGTATTTTTACAACTATCTTATTATATTTTTCCAAATTGCTTTCCAAAGTGGCTACAGTCATTTCCATCCCAGAATGTTTTGAGAGTTCTTGTTTTTCTTCTGTCTTTTCCAACGCTTAGTGTTTCCAGACTTTTTTTTTTTTTTGGCCAATATACATACCTCCTGTTATTTTCCTTCTTAATTATTTCTGTGTTCTTGATTTCTTAATGATTCATATAAATCAACAAAAGGCAATCCTTTAAAAGAGTAATGAAATATATAAACACATATATGTTTATATATTTCATTACTCTTTTAAAGGATTGCCTTTTGTTGATTTACTTTTTTCTTTTTCTTTTTTTTAATGTTTATTTTAAGAGAGAGAAAGAGACAGTGAGCAGGGGAGGGAAAGAGAGAGAGAGAGAGAGAGAGAGAGACAGAGAGTCAGAGAATCCTAAGCAGACTCCATGCTCAGCATAGAGCCCAATGCAGGGCTCAATCCCAGGACCATGAGATCATGACCTGAGCCAAACTCAAGAGTTAGACGCTTAACCAACTGAGCCACCCAAGCACCCATACTTTTTTTCTTTTCTAGTTCATTCAGTTTGGGTCTTGCTGCTTTCCTTTTACTTTCTGTGGGTTTACTCAGTTATTTTCCTGCATGCAGTTAGCTTACTTATTTTCGGTCTTTTAAATTTAAAATAAATTCATTTTTATCTACCTGTCTCTCCCTAAGTACTGCTCTAGCTGCATCCCAAAAGTTTTGCAGCAAATCTTTGACATTTGTAAGTCTAGGTATTTTGTAATTCACATTGCAATTTCCTCTCTGTCCAGTAATCATTTAGGCATTTGCTTTTTGGGGGGGGGTGGGGCTCTAAATTGTCATGTGTTTCCTGTCTTTTTATTATTGATTTCTAGTATATTGGCATGTACTCACAAATATTCTTTGAACATTTTGGAGGGTTCAGTTGAACGCTAGCACCTGGCACATTTTTGTCACTGTATGATGTATGCTAAAAACAAATGTGCATTTTTTTGTTTTCTTCAGCTCCCAGACTTGCTTCTTTCATAGTGTTTCTCACCTTGTGAAATGATGACACTCTTCTTTTTTTTTATCCCTTGGGTCAAAAACCTCAGAATCATCTTTAACTCCTTACTTTTTCTCACACCAGTGTACAATTTATCTATGTATCCAGTTGGCTTTGCCTTCAAATTATAGCTTACATCTGGCTGTTAGAACCACTTCCATAGCCACACCACAACTACTGTCTGCCTACTGCGGACAGCACTGCTTCCATGCAGGTAAACACTTCTGTCATTGTTCAACAGCAGTGACAATGGTCCTTTAAATATGTGAATGAAATCATGTTATTCCTCTGCTCAAAAGCTGCCAAAGTCTTCCCACTTCTTTCAGAGTAAAATCTACAGTCTCTGTCATGGCCTTCAAGGTACCCCATGATCTAGTTCCCTGTTACCTCTCTGATCCTACTTTCAGGTAGTCTTTTCCTCCCTTTCTTTGGGATACTTGATGCTGCCTCAGGGCCTTTGCACATCTGCCATATTCTCACTGCCTGACATTTACATGTATTGCTACCCTACTTCATTCAAGTCTCTATTCAAAGGTCTTATCAGAAATGTCTTTCCTGACTACCCTATCTCAGATAGCACCCCAAAATATCCTCATTCTGCCATCATTTTTTCCTTTTTATCTGACTTTTTCTTCCCTTACTGGAATGGAAACTTCATAAAAGCAGAGATTTTGACTCTTTTATTTACTACCATACCTCAGGACCTGTAATAGTAAGCCTCAGTAAATAGAGAGACTCAGTAAATATCAACTAAATATTTGGGTGAAAATCTCTATTACTTGGGATGGGAATTCTTTAGAAAAATTTTTTATGTCAAGATTGCTAATAGTGCTGCTTACTCTTCTACATTTAAGTTCTTCCTAATGTTTTGTAACCATATCTATGTGTTTCCCACAAGGCTGTTCCATTAGGTTAAGCTTGTAACTTGGCAATTCCAAAATCTGAGCAGGTTGACACAATAGAAGTCTTCTGCAAAGTCGTCTGTGTCTTCTGTGACTCTCTAGGCATCTGCCATCCATATGCTTACCCACAGACCTGGGCTATTTTCATGTCAAGGAAAGGCAGCTTGGACCTCCAGGAATAGAGTCCACAGAAAACATACCCATTTTTTATGCTTGCCTGGAAAGTGACACACAGCCAATTGGCCAGACTTATTTTGCCATTTTATTGTAATATGTCCAGGTACATATTTCTCTATATTATGCTTAGCAGTTGGTATGTGCTGTAAGTCTGAGAGCTTAGGCCTTTCTTCACTTTTGGAAAAGTTCTCCATTATTATCTCTTTCCATTGTTTGTCAATATTCCCTCTCAAATTCTAGAAATCTTATAAAGTATAGGTTGAAGACTCCATACTTTTTAGTTTCTCTTTCCTGTTTTTTGTTTTGTTTTGTTTTGTTTTACCTCATTATGTCTTTGTGCTGTGCTTAGAAGGAATCCTCACTACTATGTTCCAATTTACCAATTTTCCCTTGAACTGTAGAAACTCCTAGGTTTATTCCATCTGTAGAGTTTTGAAATTTCAGTTACATTGTTTCTATCCTCTAATTTCTTTTTAAATTTTTATTTATTTTTTAATGCTTACTTATTTTTGAGAGAGAGAGAGAGAGAGAGAGAAAATGAATAGGATAGGGGCAGAGAGAGGGAGACACAGAATCCGAAGCAGCCTCCAGGCTCTGAGCTGTCAGCACAGAGCCAGACACGGGGCTTGAACCCATGAGCTGTAAGATCATGACCTGAGCCAAAGTTGGATGATTAACCAACTGAGCCACCCGGGCACCCCTCTGTCCTATAATTTGTAAGTGTTTATTTTATGACTTATTTTCTCAACTTACATCTTCCTTACTTTAATACTTTTTATTTTAAGATATATTTTCTCTTTATATCTTTATTTGAAGCTTATTCAGAGACTACTGTGTGCATTTTTAAATTATGAAGTATAACTTACATGCAGTGTTATGAGTTTCAGGTATACACCATAATGATTTGACAATCTTATACATTACTCAATACTTGCAGCATTATTTGCAATAGTCAAGGTGTTGAAGCAACCTGTGTCCATCAGTAGATGAATGGATGAAGAAAATGTGGCGTGTGTGTGTGTGTGTGTGTGTGTGTGTGTGCATGTAATGAAATATTGCTCAGCCATAAAAATGAAGGAAATCTTATCATTTGTGAAAACATGGATGGACCTAGAGGATATTATGTGCATTTTTTTGAGGAGTTAAATCATCCTCTCATTGATTTGGTTGGAATATCTTCTTGGTCCTGTTTTTCCCTACTGGTTTTGACTTTTAGTTTTCTGTCTGATCTAGAGTAGAAGTTATCTTTAAAAAAAATGTTTAAACATCTATTATACTTTGCTAATTTGCAGTAGCTGCCACGTGGCTCTCTGAGAATCCCAGCCCCCTAATAAGTCATGGTGTTGGGGACAATGTAAATCTAGTACTTACCAGCTCATTGCCTATCTGGTTTGTGACTTGCTTTGCTCCATCCTGTCTCATATACTTGGTTTGATGCAATCCACAGCCCCATATTTCTTAGTACTTTTCCCGTATAGGTTGGGAGACCCTAGCAGATCCCGGTTTTATGCTGTGAGTCTCGCTTGTGATCCTCATTCCATTCAGAGTTTGGTCCTTAATAAACTTCTTATTATCTTTGTCTATTTCTGTACCTAGAATTCAACAATAACATAGGTCCAGCATTTGCTGCTTGCTATCTGTTTCAGTACGTTTCTGGTGTATGGAGATATTACCTTGTATTTGGTATAGATACAACTTTTAATTTTTGAAAAGTCAACTAAAATCACTTCTCTGTGATATTTCAAGGAAGAGGCTTTGAATATGTAAATCCACAGTGCCATATTGGCAAGAGATCTTTTACATTTAATTTAAAAAATTTATTTTGATTTTTAGGATAATTCATGCTTATTATCATAGTTTTGGAAATTATAGAAAAGTGTCCAGAAAATATTTAAGTAATCAGTAATACAACTACGCAGAAATAATTATAGTTATCATTTCAGTGTGTTGTCTATTTATGTTTTTGCTTTTCACTAAATGGGATTCATACTATATATTCAGTTTTATATCATTCTCTCTTATTCCAGACATTATAGGGTGTATTTGCCATGTTATTAAATAATCTTCAAAAGTATTTTTTTAACAGCTCCTTAATGTCCTGACATATGGAGGTACTATAAAAACATAAATCATCAAAAATGTTAATATCTCTCATAGCATAAATTAACATGTAATTACTGAGTAAAAGAGTATGAATGTTTTTAAGGTACTTGATACATAGTGAAGCATTTTTATCTAAATATGGCATTTCCAGTTTACATTCCAATGGGAGCGTAACCATTCTCTAGCCATTATTTCTCCAACTTTATCAGTTTGAGAGATGGAAAATTCTGCTTATATGTTTGTGCTTTCAAAAATTCCTATATCTGTTTAGACATTTCTATTTTAATTTCTACTTTAAATTTTTTAATTTATTTTAAATAAGACTCTAGGTTTCTCTTTCTCCCTCTCTCTCTCCCCGCCCCCTCCCTTTTTGGTTTCCCAGGAGAACCACTTTTAATATTTTCTGCTTTTCATAATTTCTACTTATTTGTTGTTTTTCCTCCTTCAGCCTCTTGTTGTATATATTCTTTTCCTTTTGGCTCCTTAGACTGATTGTTTAATTAATTCATTTTAGTTATCTCCTGTTTATTCATAGCCTTACATGTTTTATTATGGCTATATCTATAAGCTTGACATGAATACACTTATTTTCATTATTTCCAAAGTAGGTTGCAATTGTAATTTTACTTACTCCTTGATCCAATTATTTTAGGAAATTTTCTATTTTATTTCCATTTTGCTAAAATTTTTTATTGTAATTCTAGTTGTATTGATGTTTGAGAATATATTTTTTTCTTTAAAACCTTATCAAACATATTGAGCAAACAGTCAAATTTTAATATGCCCCTTGGATGTTAGAAAAGAACCTATGTTTTATTTTTGAATGGTATAAGGGTATGTGTGTGTATGTAAGTTTATGTGTTTACTCACATTTATGTTAGTTGAAAGTGTCATTCATTTTAATATTTGTTTGATCTGTCATAGGAAGACAATTGTATGATGTTTCTCAGCTTGTTATTTCTGGTAATTTTTGGAGTATATATTTCGGTGTTTGATGATTATATCATCTACCACATAAGTTACGTGTCCATTATATCTTCATTGCATTGGGTTTCTTTCATCGGCACAAAATTATTCTCTTCTTTACCCAGGCTATTGCTTTCTGCTTTGAATGTTGTTGCTGTTACTGCCTTCTGAAAGATTTTTTCATATACTATTATTTCCATTTTTAAACCATTTAAAAATTTCATTTAAATATTTTCAGTGATCTGTATATATTTAATTTTCTTTTTTTTTTTTAAATTTTTTTTTCAACGTTTATTTATTTTTGGGACAGAGAGAGACAGAGCATGAACGGGGGAGGGGCAGAGAGAGAGGGAGACACAGAATCGGAAACAGGCTCCAGGCTCCGAGCCATCAGCCCAGAGCCCGACGCGGGGCTCGAACCCACGGACCGCGAGATCGTGACCTGGCTGAAGTCGGACGCTTAACCGACTGCGCCACCCAGGCGCCCCTTTTTTTTTTTTTTTAATTTTTTTTTTTATATTTAATTTTCTAACACAAATTATTACAAAAATGTATGGCACTTAAATCCATTGCTATAACATATATTTGGGCTTAATTTTATCACCTTTTCTAAAGCATTCTTGCTTTTTTCCTTTTTATTCTTGACTTTGTTTTTATCTTATGTAGACATTTGTAAGATTGAAATCCTTTCATTGATTTTACTAGTGGTGATTCCTTTGTTTATCAAAAGCATATTGTGTTTGTCTGTCCAACTCAAGAACAAGTTCCTAATGAGGAATTTAAGTTATCTGGGCTTAACCTGACTTTCTCCTTTTCTGTATTTACCAGTTACTCCTTTTATGTGGCATTATGATATTAACATTTTATCATGAAGTTCTGATCTGTTTTACATATACAACATCCTTTCAGACTTTGAATTTAATTGTGTGCCCATGTGACAATTCATCATATTTGATCCTAAAAATTAATTGGTTTCAAAGTTCTTTGCCATTTCTTTTATATTTTAAGTGTTAGAGTCTTGAGTTCTTGATTTCTCTTTATCAGTTGACAGGTATTCATTTTTTTAATGCTTTCTCAGGAAGGGAACATGAATGATTTATCTTTCATGATTTTAAGCTTAGCAAAATGTCTTTCTGCCAACTTTTCACATGAACAACTTGGATATAAATCTCTCAGGTTACAAACTTTTCCAATCACTACTTTGTACAAATTGTTTCATTGTCTTCTGACATTTGATTTTGCAAAGAAGGGTAAGGCTACCTTATTTTTACTACTTTAGAGATAAACTTTTATTCCTCTTTTAATTTTTGTATGATTTTTAATTTACCATTGAAATTTAAAATCAAATGAAACTTCTTTGATATTTCTGGTCATTTAAAAATTTATTTGATTCTTCCTAAGCCCTTTTACTTATAAGTATTTATACTAGATCTTTGATGATAAATTCTCTGCTGTTTGGATTTCCACCTCAGTAACACCTCTCTTTACTTAGATCTAAATTGTCTTCCATGTCTTTTATCTTCTCTTTATTTCTTTTTCTCCTTTAAATATTGGGAGATATTTTCAAAAAATTTCCCTACATTGTTCATTTAATTTTTTATAGTGTTGCTTCCTTTTTACTCCCTCCAATATGGATTTTCATTTTACCATTGTGTTTTGGGTTTCCTTAGCTATTTTCTTAATCCAGCCAGCTTCCTTATCATCTCTGTGTCCATTGGCAAACAAGCTCTCTTTTGGCACTCTGATCCCTTTTAACAGAGTGAGTGTTTTTTATGTATTTTTGAAGATGGCAAATAGATGTGTTCTAAATCTTTTTTTCTGTCTCACATAGGAATTAATTTTCAAGTGTATCATCTTTATCCAGATCAGTAGGGAAGGTTTCCTTTCTGAAGTATTATTTTTGTCTTTTTATAGACTCCATGGTGGCAGATGTAAATATGTATCTCTATACACTCATCTTTGAATAGGACTACTTCTAGCCTAGTGCCTACAGGCAGGCTTTGTGGATTATTCTTTGCTTCTGTCCCACCGAATTTGATAGGAGTCTAATCCTGAAGTTTGAAGTCATACCACTTAATTTGGGACGTGGAGGAGGAAGCATTCATCAGTGTGAATCTTCTGAATTGAGTTTTGTATACTTTCAGTGACAATTGAATATTTTGAATAAGCCAGAGACTCAGACTTGTCTGTTTTTCTTTGAAGAGTGCCACATGCAGATTATGTTCATCCATAGATTCTCCTCCCAGTACTCTGTCCTTACCCATTGTAGAGTTTTTATGCAGAGGGATAATCTATCTTCAAAATATACCTCTATTTTCTTTATTATTTGATTAAGGAGGTATAATATGGATGGATATAGAAAGGGAAACTGAAGAAACTGGAAATAAAGATTAAGATTCTAGCCCTGTACAACTCAGAGGTCACTTTTCAGCTGGGTCATCAAAGTGGTGATAGAATGGGTGGTGTCTTTTGAAATGACTTAAACCAGCTGGTTTGCCTATATCCTACATTCTTATTCCACTCCTTCAAATATACATAAGTGTGGAGTAGCATTCAGTTTAGATACAGAATATAGTAAATGGTAAGAAGCCCTGAGGTTCTGGGTCAGGACCTCAAGGTCATCTGATTGTAGAGGGGTTGTGAGGAGGCCACATGGGCCCCAGACCACTTAACTCTTTTTTAAACAAAAGAAATAATCACCTACCTGTTTCTGCTGCCCCTAAAATGTTTGAAAGTCACTGAAATGTTATACAGTTAGAACTTGTCTGCTCCAACTCCTTTAATAGGCAGATGATGTGAAATGTCATAGCACTGAATAACAAAAGATGTCAGGCAGGTAAATATAAGAACAGAGAGCAGGCAGAGAGTGCATGCAGAGGTGTTTGGTAGAAGATCTAAAAGAAAGTCAGTACAGTTGGAGCATAGTATGCTAGCAGGAAAGTAATGTGAGACAACAATGGGGGGAGATGCAGGGTCCAAAAAAGAAAACACCTTTTTAAATGAGGGTAAGGAGTTTGGATTTAATTAAAATTTTATAAGAAGGCCCAAGGAGAGGGAGGTTTAAACAGGTAAGAAACATAATTTGATGAGTTAGCAACAAAGGTTTCATGTTTTGTTTCACTCACTTAACAATTCATTCATTCATCCATTTATCCATATTTTCTTTCATTAGCTGAATAAACACATATTTATCAAATAGCCACTAAGTTTTACGCACTATCATGGGGTTCTATGTTAGGATTCCCAGTTCCTAGTATGGGAATCCTGGTATTTTTTTTATTATTTAAAAAATTTTTTTTTCACATTTATTCATTTTTGAGAGATAGAGACAGAGCATGAGTGGGGGAGGGGCAGAGAGAGAGGGAGACACAGAATCAGAAGCAGGCTCCAGGCTCTGAGCTGTCAGCACAGAGCCCGACGCAGGGCTCAAACTCATGAACTTTGAGATCATGACCTGAGCTGAAGTCAGATGCTCAACTGACTGAGCCACCCAGGCGCTCCTGGAATCCTGGTATTTTTATTATGCCATGTAACTTCTCTAGACAGTGTGCTTTGTGTGAGCAGGGTTTGTTTTGGACTTTATACAAAATATTTAAATATCCTGTTCCTTTATGGTGGTCCTTGAATAAGATGGTAATTAATGATATTAATATTAATAACATGTAATCTTACATTATGCCCACTTAAAGTTCTCTGCGGTAGGGGAGGAATGTTTCTAAAAATATAGTTAAAAGGGATAGCCATCATCAGTGACCAGGCTTCCCCACTGGTCAGAGACCTGTAATGTCTTTGTAGGACTGATCAGTCAGTTAGACACATTGAATCTTTCAATCAGGCTAAATCAGCTGCCTTTTCTTATACACAGATTTGTTGGGACTCTGCCATGCCAGATTTGGTAATGCTGACATAGAATAGTTAAGATTTGTCTCTTTAGTTGTCAACTAAAGAGTTTCTTGTATATGTTTTGTTTAGTGAAGTCTCAGAGCTAAAGTATATATGAGAGGAGAGCCCCACACCCTCCACCCCTTTTGTGGTTTTCACAACATACACAATCTTTCCCTAACATATATTCCCAAGATTTTCAACAGTGAAACATCTGTTTTACTTTGAGGTAGCTATGATAAGCATCTGCTTAGAGGAATGATTTGAACAAAACCAGGGCACATTTGTTTGCCATGTTATGGATTATCTAGTCTTACATTGTTTATGAATAAATCATACAGGATGGATAAACTGGTAACCACAACAGCATGTTTTATACTAGGTTTAAAACATAAATTTATGCATTTGTAATTTTTTTTCCTGTAAAAACTAAAAAATTTATGTCTTAAATAGAAGATAGCATGGGTTCTGACCATAGCTCAGCAGCTGGGTGCAGATTCCAGAAATTTCTTTAGTAAATTAGAACCCAGCTGGCTGATTGAGGGTCCTAGTGTTCACAACTGACATTCAATGCATTAAGCATAAGTGAGTCAAAGATAAAAATACAATATTGTATGAGAAGAAAGTAGTACACACACCTTTGCATAATACATAATACTTTTTCCTCAAAACTCATTTTAAAAATAAGATATGTAATGGAGGTTCACAAAGGTTCAGGGACTTCTTAAAGTCACACAGGCAATTAGTAACAATCTGAACTGAAAATCACATCTTCCTACTTATATTCTAGTATTCTTGGCTGTCCAAAAACTGCTTCATTGATCCTTTATTTTGAAACTCCATTCACAGGCTGTCAATGACATTTACTATAAAGCTAGATCCATAAAAGCATCCATTTTGAATTATTTGGTTTGTTGTACATATCAATTCTTAGGATAAATCAGGTGTAAGATGTTGGAGAAAGATATACAAAAGATTGATGGTTGGGTTATTTCATTAAGGAATCTGATCTCCATTAGCCTACTGAATGATAAGATTGTTCTAGAGAAGAGCCATTCCTTATTTTGCTTTCATTGTTAAAGAAGCAATGTCTTTATTGTGTATTTTCCTGTTGTTTAACACAGACCCCCACAAAGGGTAGGTTTTGGTTACTCTGAGGGTGCATTACTTTTTGTCCCAACCTGGCCATCCTAAATCAGCAAACAAACTGAAAACTAGAAATAGTGAATAATCATTAGGGAAAAAAAAAACCCGTGTGTTCCTTTAAGCATAAAGGAAAAAAAAATGACACAGTAAGACTTTTGGGTGATTTTGGTCTGTATTCACTCAGCTAGAGGCAAGCTGTTCTCATCTCCCATGACTTTGGCTTCTCTTTCATTTGTATTTTCCATTTCCTTTCCCTGGGCCAGATGTGTGGATTTCCTTGTTATGCCCAAAGACGAGAAGACTTTTGTGGAAACTGCCAGGACTATTTGTAATCTCCTGGCTTTGCAGAGATCTCAGACGCTGAGAAGAACAAATTCTGATGTTTCACAGCCACAGGAAGAGGGTTCGAGATGTTGAGAGAGGGACAATTTGGGTGGAGTTTTCACATATGGTTCTCCTTCATAGAGAATCCAGGGCGGGGATCTGGTATAGCTGAGGCCAAGTTGTGTTTCTGCCCTCTTTTTTCCTTGTGGCTTGGGAGAGCAGCCACGAGGAGTGCACAGTTTTAGCTTGGACCATGACTTCCTCATCCTGCAATGCCAGAGTTGGAAAGGGCCTTAAAGGTCACATTGCCCAGCCTCCCATCAAAATCATTTTTAGATGAAGTCTGCAGAAAGAGTGATTTTTTTCATACAAAAACTGGTGTCCTAGAATCTAAAACTACTTGCTGCCCTTTGACACATTTCTGGCCATCCAGAATTGGTGAACATTATAGAACTGGGGTAAGAGATAGTGTCAAAGGACCTTAGCCTAGATTCTCATCCAGTATGAAAATTCCTTGATTATAAATGGAAAACAGAAGACATATTGGCAATATCATATTGACATGAAATTCTGGTCTTAAAATCGTCTTAAAATGCTGTTTAACCCTAGGACCCTAATAGGTGAATCTCACAGTCTGCTAGCCACCTCTTCCTACAAAGTCCCAAGATAGATTTATGCAGAAAAACTGAAACAAGATGGGATAAGACTTCAATACTAGCCAGGAACTTTAGCATCATGCCCCAATAAAAACACTAATGTGGGGTAGTATGGATTCTGCAGAAGACTCCTTTCTGTTAGTCATTGTAGGCCGATGTAAGGGTCTTTGGTGGAACAAAAGGGGACCAAAAGGTCTAAACCCTCTAGTCCGCTCCAGATTCAAAATCAAGTTGTAAATCTTACCTCTCTGCTGTGAGAAAAGGACTCACACACCACACTGCATCAGATGAAAGCACAAGAATGTGAGTGTGTAGTCCACTGTCTGGCATGACTGCATGGGAGATGAGGCAGGCATATCTTTGGGGACCATCTTATGCGGATATGGAGGGGAGGAGAAAGCCCTTGAAAAGTGGAAGGAAGTGTTCCAAGTGATGTACCTTGTTACCGTGGCTGTGCAGAAGAGTATGGCAGAAAGAAATCTAGAAGGACCACATTAACATATATAGTCCAGTGACTCCAGCTACATGCACCATACTGAAGAAAAAGGTTTCTGATCTGGCCAATCATGCTAACATTCCTCCTCTCTCCCCTTCATGTTGAAGGGGTCAAGAAAGGCATGAGTATCCTCAGAGACTACATCCTTGCACAGCATCACTACCCAGAAATAGCCATCCAGTCCCCACGTTGCTCCTGAGGCCATCTTACATAGGGAACAATAGCCGGATTCAATCCCAGTCTTATGGTTTGGGCATGGATCTAGCTTCTATAGTGGGATGTGTTGAGGCTGTTTTCCCACTATTTTTACTTAACCTACTAAATGTATTCTGCAACAGAACATGTCCCAGCACACTGCCTCACTTTGAAGTTTTATCAAAGAGGCCAACGAGCATGCTTAGTATATGCCAGCTTCTTAGAGGAAGAAGAGGTCAGGCCCTGAGCTGGATTTTCCCCTGATGCTATGAAAGCAATCAAGGAGGACACATGATGTAGTACTAGAACCAAGTACTCATATGTCCCCTGAAAAGATATATTAGTTTAGGCCAGTGGCTAAGTAAAATGTCTATATTCTTTTAAGAAGAGTCTTGCTTTGAGGTGAGGATGTTCTCCTATTTTAATAAGGTAGCTACTTGAAAGAAGGGCTCAGTTTCTTTGTGCACAGTGAAGACCTAGGGGAAGGCCTTTTGAGAAAGTTGTACTCATACCGAAAAAGCAGCATTTTAGATGAGAATTTGAGATCTTGAAACTCTAAATAAAAAGTAGTGATCTTGTATATCCAGCCTATTTTTTCCACTCCCCCCCAATGTTCAAAGACTTTTTTCTAGGGGTGCCTGGTTGTCTCACTCAGTTAAGTGTCTGACTCTTGATTTCAGCTTGGGTCATTATCTGACAGTTCATGAGCTTGAACCCCATATCAAGCCCTGCATCAGTCTCCATGCTGACAGTACAGAGCCTTCTTGGGGTTCTTCCTCTCTCCCTTTCTCTCTGCCCCTCTCATCAACTTTTTCTAAATACATATGTACATACACATATACTTTTTTCTAGCTCATCACCTCTTCTTCCCTTCTTTTTGATTTTTTAATTGTCTGAAATATTCTGCAAAATTGAACTTGGGTGAAACACAAAAGCTAAGTTGAAGATAGGAAGTTGAGTTGTTTTTTAAATAGTGTTCTTAGCGATAACACTGACCTTGAACATTTTCTGCAGTTCCTTGGATGTCTGAGGATGGCCTGTCACATTTCATTGTCTCCCAGAACCATCATGACCCTGTCTGTACGATTGTTGTGGGCTTCTCTTCGCTACAGACTAAGACAGTACTTGATGTCGATCTCCCACTGGGAGGGAGGATTGAGGGGTATAGTGTTGACATTTCAAAGTTTAATCCTTTTTCTTTTTTCTGTGTCAGCCTCAGTTCAAGCCAGGTACAGTTGATGCTCAATAGTACAGTTGGTTCCATATTTGCAAATTTGCCTACTCATGAAAATTTGTTTGTAATCCCAAAATCAATACTTGTGGCATGCTTCCATGGTCTTTCACAGACATGTACAGAGCAACAAAAATTTTGAATTGCACCACGCACATTTCCCAGCTGAGGCCATGCTCTGCCTTCCTGTTTCACCTCTCATACTATAAACAAATGTCCTTTTCATGGTCTATGGAAGGCTGTGCTTTCACATTTTTGTGTTTTGGTTGGTGATTTTGAGGTTTAAAATTGCCTCCAAGTTTAGTGCTGAAGTGCTGTCTAGTATTCCTACATCAAGAAAACTGTGCCGTGCCTTTTGGAGGAAATACATGTATTAGAGAAGCTTTGTTCAGGTATGAACTATAACATGTTGGGCTGCGAATTCCATGTTAATGAACCAACAATATATTTTAAATAGATTTTCTTTAAACACACCACACATAAGATCAGGTTATATCCTGTTTGGTTGGTTAGAATATTGTGACCAGAGGCTTTCAGGAACCCAACCCTATGTTTTCCCTAAGACCAATCGCTTGGCATTTGCTAATTCAGTATTAGCAGCAACTTTATAGAAAATAACTGCCCTAAATAATAAGAAGTGACTGTAATTGTTTAGTAAGCATTTGCTATAATGATAAAGATAAATATTATAGACCCAGTATGCCAGGAAAGGATGTGGGCATGTTATGTACTCTGTCAACAACATGTTGTAGTAAGGGAATGGGAGAATTTTCTCCCAGCCTGGAACTTCTCTAACAAGCCAGGGAGAGATGCATCATTTTCTGGGCCATTTCACTTGGATCATAGCTTATTTTCTTTCACACCCCTCATGCTTTCCAAAAAAAAAATGGTTGTTTAATTAAAACAAAAAATTGGCCCTATTGTTAGGTGTACATTTGCAATCTGAGGGCCTATGGAGAGGAGCCACGCTACTCTTCAAGACAAGGGTGGGTTGTTGAACTTTATGTTAAATCTTGACATTGCAGTAAATCTCTGAACCTGTGCCAACCTGCATTGGATATTGAATACTGTTTTTATTTTCAATACTAATCAATCATAGAAAGTGCTGTTATTTTTGGTTACATACAAAGGTTCAGATGAATAAAAACAGCTATTGATAGTTTATGCACACACAAGTTTATTGATAATTTTTTCAAATTCTGTGTGCCGATTGATGTAGCCATTACAACAGCTGTGGATGTGGGATAAAACCAATGTGACATTTTTATTTCCTGGCAGTCATACCTGGGGATAGATGGGATGTGGGGAACTTTGTGCTCTTTCTCTTGGACAGGAGTAATACCAGACACAATTTGGAAGACCTCTCAGATCACTGCACTGTTGAATCACTCATGTTGGAAACCCAGCTGCTGGGGGTGGGGGACACATAAATCCTGAGTGTGAAGCTTCTTTGGCTACAGTTTATTTATTTTCTTTCTTTCTTTCTTTTTAAAAGGCAGTTGTTAGTAGGCACTTTATGAAACTTTCAAAATGTATTAATAACATCTGGCACTTAATGCACAGATACCAGTAAGACCACTCTGCTGTGTCTGCTAAGCTGGATGGAAACTTTGCAGCTTCCACTCTTCTGCTTGTGAATCCCAAGTGTCAAGACAGAATAGCAAGAAGAAGTCAGTAGAAAGTGAAGGTTTTCTCAGGCCCCTACTAAGAGCCCAGCCAGATGCACATTTTTTTATTCCTTTTGGTAAATAGATTCAGATTTGGTAGGATTCAGTGAATTAAAAAATATCCCCCACTCAGAGCTCCTCTCTGCCTGCTAATTGCATGAAGCTTAACAGATCCACTTCACACAACACCAAATAAGGGCTGGCTGGAAATCAAAACCGCCTTGCCAGGCACTTTGGATTTTCCAAAGGAACTGTAATGTTCCTGGAGATGTTGATTAATGGAAATGGGGGACTGTATGGACTGGAGGTAAAGCCCCATAGCCTGGTGCCAATGCTTTTTATTTTTGACTCCAGAATTGAAATATTTTCCCCCATACTCCCTAAAAGAACTTCCTTCATCGCACGGGACTGATAATGGGGGTGAGGTTCAATACCTTAGGAAGAAATGCAAAAGGGAAACAGAATGTTAATGAGTCCAGGATTTTGCCCTCCATTCTGTATTGCTCTGCCCCAAAATGCAAAACCTAATTAGTGCTTCCAGAGAAGCGTTAAATGGATTTCATGCTGTTTAATAAATTCTTTACGTGTTTTGGTGCCACTGCAAAATGTGGGGTTGAGTGAGGGTGGGAATCAGGAGAGGAAATGATTGCTGGTAATGCTTCTGCCAATGTTATTCCCTTTCAGGTGAGCCTCAGCGACGTGTGTTTGTTACTCAGGTGCTTCTTGTCTTGACCCAAGTTTTCTTTCCTTTGGCTACCCTATCATATTCCTGTGCTTTTTCTCAGGGACCTAGTTTCCAGAGGCTTAGCTCACAGTTGTTCCCACCCTGAATAATCAGTAATTGCTAGTGACTGATATACACTGGGTATCCATTGTGTAGTGAGCACAGAATGGGACAGAGTTGCTACTGGGGATATTGGGTTTTTGGGGGGTGAGGGAGACAGATACACAATATCTGATCTGTGGAGTAGAGTCTTGGTCTGACATTCAAAGTCCTCCAGAATTTATCTCTTATGTAGTTACTTGTCTGTGATATGTATCTTGTCCAAGAGACTGTTCTTTGTTGTTTTCTACATCAGTGATTTGTACTGCTGCACAGTAGAATCATCTGGAGAACTTTAAAACAAAATACAGCAATGCCCAAGCTGTACCCTCTGTCAGAGCTTAGAGAACTGGAACTGTATCACAATCACTTAGAAGGCATGTGAAAACACAGATCACTAGGCTCCACACTCCGAGTTTCTGAGTCAATAGGTCCAGGACTTGAAAATTTGTATTTCCAAAAGTTATTGCTAATGCTGCTAGTCCAAAATCACACTTGAGGATATTTGCCCTTCGTCAATGGAATCAGAGTCTCCATGACTTTGGCACTTTGATGAATTCTGATAATTCCATCATATTGCCAAGGTTGACATCCATGTTGCACACATTCCTTGCCATTGAATGAAGATCGTAGAGGAAGATTATTTCTTTGTATGTTTCCTGACATTTGGTCTCTTTTTTCTAACTGGATAGTCAAAATCTTGATGGCAGGAACTATCTCCTACTCTTCTTGAATCACCCACGACACTTGACATAGGGTGAACACACAGAAGTGTAATTTGAATGGCATTAACCAAGAAAATGTGGAAGGATAGACAGGAAGAATTGGAGGTATCACCACCACTCTTTGTCTCTCCATTCTCTCAAATCCAGTGGGAAGTCCTTTTCTCTACTTGTAGACTCATAAATATGTTGTAGAGCTACCTTCTTCCCCTTCTCTTTCTTCCCTTTGGGGAGAGCACATTTCAAATGTTTGCTTTTAAAGAAAGCAACTTTAGAGGGTACTGTATTCATGGTTGTAAAACCTTGTATTCACATCCTCGCTTTGATATTTTTACTTATATGATCTTGGGGATATTACTTAAAAATTTCAAGCTGCCACTCATTCATTTATAAACTAAGGTTAAGAACGCATTCTTGTACTTCTGAGAATCAAAGGAGTTTGTGCTTAAATCAATTCTAAGCATAACACAAAAACACAAAAGGCACAGTAGGCCTGTTGTTTACAGATATCATAGCAAACATAACTTTTCCTAGAAAGATAGTTGAGATGCTAACGGATTGTGCAGAGCAGCAAACGGAGGTTAGCACACATTTGAGCTTCATCCCATCATCACAGTGTGTGGTTTGGAAGTGTTTACACCTTTCCATCATGAACCAAGAGCCTAGGGAATAGAAAATATCTAACGCCATAGGTAATTTAGAGAGAAACCCCTGCTGAACTTCACTGCTACTAAACTCTACAGAAACCTCTGTTGTCTGCCCTCATAACTTATCTCCTAGTCAGGAAGCAGGCTGTGGGCATTAAGATTTCCACAACCTGTTGGTGTCTTTAGTACTTTGCTTCCAGAATGATTCATATGAAATAAAGATCCTGGTATCATAATTACTAGTTTCAGCAAATGTTCCTCCCTGTAGATAAGCCTGCCTTAATTCTAGAACTGTTGCTTGTGAAAGCAACAGGGTTGCATGGTTGTGAAATAAAGTCCCTGATAGGAAAGTGAGATGGTGAATGAAGAGAGCCAAGAATCCTCATCAAGCTATTAAAAGAGGCCCCTCCTCTGGGAAGTGCTGTCTTTTGGGAGTTTTTGTGCTACTCAAAGTGTGGTTCACACAAGATCCCCTGGGCTCTTATAAGAATGCAGAGTCTCAGGCAACACCTTAGGCCTCCTGAACCAGAATCTGCATTTTGTCAAGGGTCCCAGTGGTTCAAATGCACATTAAAGTTCCAGGAGAAAGAGGAGTCCCTTAGAACTCCACAGAGAATTAGGAGACCTGCCTGGGTATTTTTAGTTTCATCTGCACCTCAGTTTTTCCATATGAGTTAAAAAAAGAATATGGTAAGTCCCATTCTTCCAGTTGATAGGAGCAGGTGGTAAAAGGATACCAGTAGAAAAGGTCTAGAGTTTCAGTGGCCAGAAGATCCATCCTCTTCCTCCTTACCTACCTCCTCTTTGAAAACTTTCTTGGATGCCTGTCTCACTTCAAGCTGCTTTGGGTTTAGCAGGCAAGATGTCCCAGCTGTATCACCCCCCAGTTACTAGAAGTTGAGATTCTCCCAGGGACACAGAGTTCTCCTGGCATCCTGCACCACCTCTGCTTAAGCTGGTTGGAATGGAGACTCCCTACCTAGACTTGCCTCCAAGGCAGGCCGGGTTTCAGAAGTACAAGTGAGAAGAGGCTGTGTTTCTAGGCCACCAGGAAGCACTTCAGTCAGATAACAGTCCTCTCCAGTTACTCAGCGCATCCTGCCTTGGACAACTGGGAAAACACACAGGGAACAGTGGGGGTCGTTCAGCTCAGCCTGTGTTCCCGATAGTGCATAATTAAAGAAAACACCTGTGTGGCTGCTAAATCACTTCCCACTGTTCCCCTGTGCAAATGCTGAGCTCAATAATCCTACAAGTGCCTCATTCCTTCCACCCAACCGAGGCAGCACACAGAGCCACAATGCATAAAGCTGGCAAGTTATTAGTTCAGGACCCCTTAAAGCATCTCTTAAGATTGATTTGTTACCAGTCCTCTGAGCCCCTCCATCAACCTGGCTGCAACTTGCCTGACTGCAGCATACAGAATGCTCATGGATAAGGAGTGTACCCTTGTTTGGTCACCACATCTCTGTCTCCAAAGTAGGCTCATGGAAGAGGCTTGGGGTTGTAGGAGCCACAAAGCCTTGGACCACAATTGAAATACTGTAACTGCAGGTCGGATGCTGCCCTGGGGGAATACCGCCAACAACAGTGAAATGAGATGTGAGTGGGACCTATGGGTTTTGTTGGAAATGCAGGAAAGGGAAATGATAGTAAATCAAAAAGCAAGGCTATTGTTCTGAAAGGGCCTCTTCCTGCTGCTGAAGTTTATGGGGTGCTTTGGTTACCACCAGGATCTTATGGGGCCCCAGCTGCCCAGAGCTGAGGAGATAGACTCCCCTCCACCAGCAGGTGGATTGGTAACAGGATTCTGTATGATGACAGGTCAGCTTTGTAATTTACTTCTTCCAGGGCAAAACAACACTGCTTTCACTGCAAGCTTTAGAGTATTAGAGTGGACGAGTGAATGAGCCTAAGAGACCCTGTAAAGGGAATTGCTGGATGTCATAGAGGAGGGGAGGGCTTCAAAGGAGTAGAACTGTATCCTGAGAAGAAAGGACAGCAGCTGCATATTCACCCCACCCACTCTCTGCTACATCACTGCTTTATTCCTTTCATAGTCTTTGCCATTAACTGAAGTCATATTGTTTACATGTTTGCCTATTTATTTATTATATGTCTTCCCAACTAGACTGATCTAGAGCTGGACTCTTTTTTTTTAAGCTGTTTTTTTTAAGGGGGGGTGGAAAGAGAGAGAGAGAGAGAGAGAGGGAGAGAGAATCTCCACTCAGTGTGGAGCTCAACGTGGGGCTCCATCTCACGACTGTGAGATCATGACCTGAGCCAAAATCAGGAGTCAGATGCTTAACCAACTAAGCCACCCAGGCACCCCTAGAGCTGGACTCTTATCTAACTTATTCACATCTATATCTTCAGAACTGGTCCAATGCCTGGCACAAAGCAGGTGCACAATATATTTGTTCTGAATGAAGAAGTGAATTTTTATTATTTAGGGACTGTTACCCTGAGTAATTCTGGTTTGGCAACTTCCTGACTCTGGCATAGATCATCTTTATATTTTGGCAAATGGTAGGTAGAAGGGTTGCTTTCCTTATAGGGGAGACAGCACACAAAATAAGGCCATTTTCTGCCTCTGCAAAGAAGCTGCATGGACACTTTTTCCTCCCTCTGTCTGTCAAGACTCTTGGGAAATGTAGGGTGTCCTAGAATAAAGTTCTTAAAGATTTATTAGGCACAGTATGCCTGCACTCTCCTAAGAGAGGAGCTACAAGATGAATATCAAAATCTCCTGTGCTCAAGCTTTTGATCAGGTGCTGGAAAGTAATAGGCATGCAAACAGATGATGAGTCCATTTGTGTATATGGGCTATGACAGAGATGTACATAAGGTACACCTGAGGGAATACGTTGGCCTTGGAAGAAGAATGGAGGAAAAGTAATTCCAGCTTCCTGGAGGAAATTACATCTATTCTGAGTCTTAAAGGAGGAAGGCGAATTGCCCCTAGGTGATGGTGGCAGGGGAGGGTATTCCAGGAAGAGAGATAAGTGTTATGATGCTACAGAGACAAGACGGCCTGGTGTGTTGGGAACTGTAAGTGTGAGTGTACACGTGTACATGTAGTGAGAAATTCAAGTGGCTTGGTCCCCAGTCAGCATGACCCCAACAGCAAAAGTCTTAAAGGCACTCCAGGTTGGACAAGGTTTCCCAGATGAGAGATAATGAGGGGAGGTGGGTGAACTCCTGTGACAGAATATATCCAGTGGATACATAAACTAGACTCTTTTATTTGTGCACTTATTTGTGCATTTACTTGTGACCAGGTATGTACCTGGTCATTTTTTCAACTGCAACTTCCCACTGTTCACGCTCATCTGTTGGGCAGTGAAAGCAGCCCTGTCTGAAATAGTTACTGAGTTAGAAATATGAAATAAAATGATGCTTCCAAGTGATCCATGGGTTTCTGTAATTCATGTTTCCCTCACATCTTCATTACCGTAGTGGGTAATGAAGTGTGAATATTTGTGTGGGCCTATACAGACACATGCTTATCTGATCATCTCTTGGAGGACATGGGGCACAGAAAGACAACAAGACCCAAGACAGAGTTGCTCTTCTCTCCTCCCTGTTTCATCATGGCTTTGTGGACATGTGAACATACAGAAGAATCAGATGCCAGTGCAGAGGCCATCCCTACAGAACTGCTTCTCAAGGTCAAGGATCAGAAGATGACAGGATTGAGATAAATCTATATTTAGGCAGACAAGAACTCTTGATGGTCTGTCATTCGGTGCTAGAATGTTCCCACTATCAAATTCATGAATTGATAAATTTATATTGTGCAGATACTTACTATCTGGTATTACAATTTCTCAGAGATAATAGGGGAAAATAAAAACAAGCCTCTGGCATCTCGGTGACCTTGAGCTAAGAGTCCCAGGATACAAACCACATTTACAGATGCATATTATTTCCTGATTGCTTCTGAATTCCTTTTTTTTTTTTTTTTTGATATTTGAATGTAGTTGGCAATTCTGCCTCCTTAGTAACAGATACTGTTTGTCTCCATTTTTCTTCTATGATCTCAAATGCTCAAGCGGTCAAGTCTTCTGATACCAGTTCTATAATACCAAGGCTCTGAGGTTACCAGGAATATTTGCAGCTTGGGCATGTGAGCCTCCTCCCATAAAGAACATTAATTAAGGGCTGTCATAGAGGCTTTCTGGTTCTCTTGTGACTTGAGCTGATATTTTGATACCTGAGTGTGTACTTTGCTTCCTGTAAGTATTTTAGTGCACTCCTTGCAGCCATCATCACTGCCTTAGTGGGTGCATGCAGCTGCCATTTGTTCACCCAACACACTTGGTACAGTAGGTACAATCAACCACATGATAATTTGATTAACTTGATGTAACTGTTCATAGTGGTGATAAGGATATATCCCAAATCACCTGGAATCCCATCTTTGAGGATCTGTTTCATAGGGCCCCTTCTGAGCACTGGTATATGAGCTATTTTGATAGAGATCTTTTAATACAGGGATTGGTTAAACAGTACAATAGTTTACTAGAGCTTCTTTAAAAAATACTACAGAAGGAACCACACATATTTATTTATTTATTTTCTCATAGTTCTGGAGGCTAGAAGTCCAAGATCAAAGATACCAGCAGGGTTGGTTTCTTCTGAGGCCTTTCTATTTGGCTTGTTGATGGCTGTCTTTTTGCTGTGTGCTCACATGGTCACCTCTAGGTCTGTGTGTTTGTGTCCTAATCTCCTTGATTATGAGGCCAGTCATATTGAATGAGGGCCTACCCATATGACCTAATTTTACCTTAATTACCTCCTTAAAAGGTAATTTGGTGGACTAAAAAGGCAAGGAGGGAACACTGAAACAACAGAGATAGTAAATGCAAAAAGCAGCTACCCTACCCTTAGGGCTAGAGGAATAAAAGAAAGAGATTAGAGTTAAAAGAACCTAGAAGCTTGGGTATGGTGCCTTGCAGAACTGGGATCCAGACCTCTGAGGAGCATGTCCAGTGTTCATGACTGGCGCTGGCATCTATGATGCAGGCACAAGGAGAAGAGCATTTAGAAGCATGGGAAAAACTGGAAGGGACATGTCCTTTCCTCCTGCTTCAGCCTGCCGGTCTTGCTTTAATATCCTCTATGGTAAAACCTGTCAGATGTCCCCTGGTAAAGGAGAAATGTAATCTGCAATTCATAGCCCCAGCATGACAGGGCATATTGAAGGATATTGGACTGAGAGACAATAACTTACTAATCAGTATAAATTCCTTCAGCTTCTTTTAAAAAGTCATATCTGCCTCTGTAGCCTTGCTTTTATTACTTAGCAACATATGAAAAAATCTCCAATGTCCATACTCTTCCAGAGCATGAATTCTAATGGCCGTATAATGTATTCCATCATAGGGATGTGCCATAATTTACTTAACCAACTTCCTATTTTTAGCCATTATAGCTTTTAAAATTCAGTTGCACTTATAAACAGTAGTTCAGCCTGCTAAATCTAAGCACATATCCTTAAATAATCCCTTAGGATGAATTTTTAGAAGCCTCAAAATATGAATGTTTACAAGGTATAAAATTACTTTTTCTAAGCTACAGAAGGCATGAAATATGTGTGGTTCCTTCTGTTCTAGAACATAACAGAGTGAGAGTATCCTGTCCTAAAACGTATTGTCCTAAAACCCAGGGGAGGGTTTCAGTAGTATCCAATGGATGTGAGCCATAAGAATGGGAATATGATTACTTTGGATTAAAACAAAAACTTCCCTTTAAGAAAGCATTTAAAGGTGAGGGGAATATTAATAGTAGCATTTGCCTCAGTTGGTGGAGACACCATGTTGTTACTGATTTTAATGCAAATGCATGCTTAGCAGAACTAATTTTGTAAAGCATTTTCCTAAATAATCCAATTTTACTTGGTGCTATGGTTGGACAGAGGAGCAGGAAGGGTCTGTATTTATGAAGTGTGTCCTTGTAGGAATTATGATGGCCAGAGGCCATTGCTCTAGATACATAATGATGGTTGTGTTTTCTAAAATTTTTTTTAACATTTATTCATTTTTGAGAGACAGAGACAGCTTGAGTGGGGGAGGGGCAGTGAGAGAGGGAGACTCAGAATCTGAAGCAGGCTCCAGGCTCTGAGCTGTCAGCACAGAGCCCCATGTGGGGATCAAACTCACGAACCACTAGATGATGACCCGAGCTGAAGTTGGACACTTAACCGACTGAGCCACCCAGGCATCCCCATGGTTGTGTTTTTGATTCCATCTTTAGTTTCTGAATTTTAGCCTTTGTGATTAAAAGTCCATATCATAAAGTATTGGCCTGTGCTGATTTTATTTTTCTCCTGGGATGTCCTGATTATCTGAGGCGTGACTTGCTTGGTCCTCCACAGAGGATAAAAGTCTGGATGGTTCTGAGTCAGATGCTTGAAGCCCACCTTCCTGTTGGAGACTTGGAGTGCAGGTTTAGGTGCTACCTTGAGAAAAATGTGAGTCCAAGTCTTTGCTGGCTCCCTGAGGACAGTTCTGAGAAAGTCACTACCCCCTTGTGCTCATTTCCTGGTGCTGGGGTATGCTGAGTTTTATAAGACTAAATAAATTGATAAATTCAGCTGATTCAGAGCGTTTACATAATCTTTCCAATGTCAACAGTCATTTAAATTATCCTAACTTTATACTGAATCTCCAAAATCCAATTACTAGCTAATAATAATTGTCAGTTTTACTTTAAACCTTTAATGATAGGTCACAAGGGATGTGTAGCAGCAGGATTAAATCGCTGTAGACTGTAGCTGTGCCCAGCCTTAAATTACTCGCCTCTTATCTCTGGCTAACAGAGCCACTATATGTTTTGTCACCATTTTTGCTAAATAGAATAAATGTCACCAAAATTAATTTCATCTCCCTTAAATTAGCTTCTTAGTGTGATTTCTCACTTCAGTCAAAATTTATTTCTTAAGAATTTAATTTCCTTCTTCATCTCTTTTATTTGAGACAGTGAGACTGTTCCAGAGCAAATGTCTTTTAATCACTGGCTGGCGAGTTTGGAGGCTTGCTCTTCATTAATAATTGCTGACCCTTTAGGGGGAGTGTTGGAGGATACTTCTGTTTTATTTAAACCATTGTATGCTTTTAAGTAGAGTAGCCTGGGATCTTTCCGAAGAGTCTCAGAGAAAGTTCTGAAGCTCGCATAGACCAGGAAAGATAAAGTTACCAATAAGAAAATCTTTTTCACAGGGGGGATGATTCAGGAGGGAGTTTGTAATTAGGCAGGTTAGTTGCATTTGCTACTTTTTTTTTTTTTAGCGTTTATTTATTTTTGAGACAGAGAGAGACAAAGCATGAACAGGGGAGGGTCAGAGAGAGGGAGACACAGAATCTGAAACAGGCTCCAGGCTCTGAGCTGTCAGCACAGAGCCCGATGCGGGGCTCGAACTCACGGACCGCGAGATCATGACCTGGGCCGAAGTCGGCCACTTAACCGACTGAGCCACCCAGGCGCCCCCATTTGCTACTTTTTAATCATTTCAGGCATGTACCTCTGACAATAGCTATCCTTTAAGAAAGGCATATATTTGGAAAAACTGGAGGGAATTTAAAGTTAAACATAAGAAAAACACAGAAGGGTCACCTAACTCTGAAATGTATCCTAAAGACAAGATGAGAGCACTGGTAACAAATTCTCTTTGTTTATCAATGTAATCCCAAGACATCAAAACATTGGGAGGAGGGATGGTTTTAAAAGGAAAGAGAAGGAGAGATTCACTTCTAGACATGCAGCTCTGTGACCTGCTCCCCAGTGAGTCAAGGGAAGATTATGATTATTATTAACTGGTGAGCATTATGAAGAAAAAAAAAAACCATTTAATGTCTTCAGGTATTATCTCAGGGAAATACAGCAAGTAAAGAAACATTTGTGTGAAAACATCCACTAAAACTCAGAAGGAGCAATGAGATTCTATGGGACTTGAACCATGTAAATCCTTTCCCTGCCTCCCCTCCCAAGCTTGGTTTTATGGAGACGCCACCTGGGGTAGATGTGGCCAAGAAGATGGGTCTCCTTCTCCCTTCAGCTCCCAATCAAGAGAGCTGCCAGCATTTTTTATTCCTTCCAACTAAATATTGTAGAGGTTAAATTTTTGGTGAGTCCATAACTTTGGGGATTTCTCTCTTTACTCAACCCCTGCTCATAAGGTGGAGGGTGTCCCTCAAATGAATCCAGCTGAGCATATAGAGGCCTTGATTACTCTTACTCCAGTTTGATTATAGCAGGAAGGTTCTACACTGGGAGAAGTTGAGAAGATAAGAGCCGTCCACTGCCTTTCCAACACAAGGAGCAGTGGGGTCAGAGACTTTTTCTGGGAAGAGAGGCAGTCCATAAGAACAGAAAGTTCTTAGCAGCACCTGGGTGGCTTAGTTAAGTGTCCGACTTGATCTCTGCTCAGGTCATGATCTCAAGTTTCATGGGTTCAAACCCACATAGGATTTGAGTTGACAGTGGCATCAGGTTCTGTACTGACAGTGTGGAGCCTGCTTGGAATTCTGTATCTCTCTCTCTCTCTCTCTCTCTCTCTCTCCCTCCCTCCCTCCCTCCCTCCCTCCCTCCCTCTCTCCCTCTCTCTCTGCCCCTCCCACACTTGTACACTGTGTTCTCTCTCTCTCAAATAAATAAACTTAAAAAAAAAAACAATGAACAGAAAGCTCTTATATTTTCTCCAAAGGAACTGACTTTGTTTGGAACAGAATGTGGGGAAGCTTAAGGTTAAGGGAACTTTCATAAATAGTGGAGATTTTGATATTTAGCAATTATGAAGAGGCTAATAACTATGACAGCAAAATGCTAAACAAGAGGCCAGTCCATTTACCAGAGAGGACCATGGGAAAGAGATAGCTGAGAACTCTCCTGGGTTCACAACAATCCTTAACGACTAGCCTCAAAAACTACCCATGCCCATGTATTCAGTGGCATTAGTTACATTTACATGATTTACAGCCACCACCTCTGTCTTTGTTGAAAACTTGTTCATCATCCCAAAAAGAAAATTTGTAACCAATAAGCAATAACTCCTCAGTTCCTCTCCCCTGCTCCATGGACAGGGATTAACAATGTACTTCTCATCAGAAGTAATGGAGGCCAAAACCAGTAGGATGACATATCCAAAGTGCTGAAATAAAACAGCTGTCAGACAAGAATCTTATATCCAGCAAAACTGTCTTACAAATATGAAGATGAAATAAAAACATTCACATTCAAAAACTGAGATGTTTCATTGCAGCAGACATGCCTTACAAAAACTAGTAAGTGAAATTCTTAAGGCTGAAAACAAAGGACATAGACATTAATTCGAAATCACATTAAAAAACAACACCAGCAAAGATAATTATAAAATAATAAAAGATAATATAAATGCATATTTCTTCTCCTTTATTCTCTTAACTGATTTTAAAAATCAGGATATAAGAGCAATATAGGAAAATCAATTGTATTTCTAGATACATGCAGTGAACAATCTGAAAGTAAAATTAAGAAAACAATCATACTTATAATAGCATGAATGTGAGGAGGGCACTTTTACCCCAAATTGATCTTATCGATTCAATGAAATTGATTTTCTTTCTAATTTCCAAACTTACATAAAGCTACAGTAACTAAGGCCATGTGGTATTAGCTTAAGGATAGACATACAGATCAATGGAATACAATAAAGAGTTTGTAAATAAACCATCATATTTATAGTTAGCTGATTTTTGATGAGGTTACCAAGACAATTCAATGGGGAAATAATAGTCATTTCAATAAATGGTGCTGGGGTAACTGGATAGTCACATGAAATAGAATGAAATTGGACCTCTACCAAGATTAAGTCAAAATGGATCAAAGACCTAAATATAAGAGTATAGAATCATAGAAGAAAACATAGGTGCAAATATTTGTAACCTTGGGTTAGACAATAGTTTTTTAGATATGATACCAAAATTACGAGGTACAAAAGAGAAAAATAACTGCATTGGACTTCATCACAATTAAGAATGTGTATTCTTTGAAGAATACCATGCAAAAATGTGAAAAGATAACCTATAGAATGGGAGAATATTTTTGCAATTCATGTGTCTGTGAAGGACTTGTATTTGAAATATATAAAGAACACAACTCAATAATAAAAAGACAATTATTTCATTTAAAAAGTGGGCAAGTATCTATTTGAATAGATATTTGTTAAAAAACTATATACCAATGGTCAATAAACATACAACCAAATGCTCAATGTTGTTAATCATCTGCAAAATGCAAATCAAAACCTCAGAGATACCACTTCATACCCTCTAGAATGGCTGTAATAAAAAAGACAGACAATAACAAATATAGGCAAGGATGTGGAGGAATTGGAACCTTCGTATATTGGTGCTGGGTATATAAAATGGTGAGGCTCCTTTGGAAAGCAACCTGGTAGTTCCTCAAAAGATTAAGTGTATAGTTACCATATGACCTAGTAATTCTACTCCTAGATGTATATCCAGGAAAACTGAAAACATACATCCACCACCAAAAGAACTTGTGTATGAATGTTTATAACATCATTATTCATAATAACTCAAAAAATGGAAAAAACTCAAATTTCGCCAATTGAAGGATTGATAAGTAAAATATAGTATCCATTCAGTGGAATATTTGGCAATTTAAAGAAATAAGCATAGATGATGTGTGCTACAACATGGATGAATCTTAAAAACGTTCTGCCAAGTGAAAGAACCCTGTTACAAAAGACAGCATATAGTATAAGGTAAATAAATATAGAGGGATGGAAAGAAGATTAGTGGTTGCATAGGGCTGAGGAAGTTAGGGGGCAGAATGAAGGATGATTTCCAATGGGCTTGAGAGTTCTCTGGGGTTAATGAAAATTTCCCCAAATCGTGGTAATGATTGCATAACTGAATACATATTAAAAAAAGCTTGAATAGACGCTTTAAAATAGTGAATTTTAGACTGTGTTTATTATATAAAACTCTTATTAAAAAATTATGAAGTCAGAAAACATGGATCCAATCCTACAATTGTGTTTTTCTACCAGTATGACTTTAGACAATTTGCATATTTATGGGCCTTAGTTTCATTAACTACAATTGCTTGGACCTAAAGGTTCCTAATGGAGGCACTTGGCAATGTAAGGCAGGGCAGAGGGGATTAGTTAGGGGTTATAGTGGCCAAGAAGGCTCCTCCCACAAGGGCCAGCTGCATGGGTTCCATGCTCAGAAGAGCCAATGCTTGGTTTAATTCTCTGCTGTTACCATCTTGAAATTCTTAATAAGTGCTGAGCAAGGAAAGAGTCATGCATTTTCATTATGCACTGAGTCCCACAAATTATGTAACCTTTTCTGATACCACAGTTAGTACGAATGAGCTGGGGTTCCTTCAGCATCCGGCAGTGCACAGGGCAGCAGTATAAAATGAACAATTGCCCTGTCTACAGTGTCCTGATGAGGAACATTGATTACTAAGGAATGGTTGAACTCTGAAGTACTGTAATTTTTAACTAGCCTAGTAGAAACTAATCTGAAACTTTTAAGAATGGTGCCTCTTCCTCCAAAGAGTTGGTTTGATTTATTTCATGTACTTACCCAAAATTAGAGAGGGTCCAAGATATTTTGGCAGTTTTGTCCCTCATTTTGTTTCTTGAGACAGATAATATACTCTGTTTGAACCATAGGTGCCTTAGTCCTGCTTCTTGTCCTCTAACTAGCCTGCTGAGATTTACATGAATATAGCCTTAACTTGTTTTTATTTCTGCTGTTAGTAGATTCCTTAAGAAATTTCCAACTCAATAGGTTCTGTGGCAAAAACAATTATGATTTGCAGAGAATTTTTGATGAATAATAATATTCTAAGATAATCACTTTACGTACCTTGTTTCATCTCATTTTCCTATCAGTCTTTTTATTGATTATGATTATCCCAACTTTATAGATGAGGAAGCTGAATCTCAAAGAAATTAACAGAGAAAGATTAGAAGAAAATGATGTCTTCTCTTTGACTTCTCAACTGCTGAAAGATAAAATCTGAAATCCATAGATAGCTCTTTCCTTCATTGACTTTTTCCCCAAACACATTATGTCTTATTAGAAGAATTAGTGTTGGAATCTACTGATATATGATGCTGCTGTACCCTTATACTATTATAAAACCATATGGTGGTGTTATTTTCATGTTGCACCAAGATTTATTATATACCTAGGTTGAGTATTTAATGCTCTACATGAGATAAAAATACTGAATTGGAAAATGAAATATTCAATTATTTCTAGAGTCATAGAATGTTCGAGCTGGGAGAGGTCTTAAAAGACTCCTGTGCCAGCCTACACATTTTACACATGTTGTAATTGAGATCTGGATGTTCACATAATTAGTGCATTACATTAATGACAAAGACAGAAATATAATTTGTGAATTAATGTTAGGTTCATCAGACTTTCCACATATTACCTTATCTCTCTTTGATCAGCTTTGTCTACATGAAAAAAAAAACAGTTTAATAGTATGCCAGTATGGTCAGCCTTAGGGGTTCCTTATTAAGCTTCAGCCAAGGACCTGCAATGACCTTTCTTTGTCTGATTCTTTTGATGAATGAACTTAGCACATTTATGAAAGAGATGAAGATTGGCTTTTATTTCTCCTAGTTTGTTGAGATATAACTGACATATAATGTTATATTAGTAGTTTATGATATATAATGACTTGATATATGAATATATTGTGAAATGATTACCACAATAAGTTAACATGCATCACCTCACATGGTTACTTTTTTTCTTGTGATGAGAACTGTTAAGATCTACTCTCTTAACAACTTTCAAATATATGATACAGTATTTTTAACTGTAGACTTACTAATTTTATAACTGAAAGTTTCTACCTTTTGAACACCTTCACTCATTTTGCACCCCACTATCACTTCTTTGGCAAAAGCAATTTTGTTCTCTGTTACTACAAGGTTTGTTTTGGTTTTTTTAGATTTCACATGTAAGTGAGATCATACAGTATTTGTCCCTCTCTGTCTTATTACAGTTAGCATAATGCCATCAAGGTGTATCCATGTTTTGCAAATGGCAGAATTTCCATCTTTGCTATGACTGAATAGTATTTCTGTGTGTGTGTGTGTGTGTGTGTGTGTGTGTGTGTGTGTGTTACATTTTCTTTATCCATTCATTTATCAGTAGAGAGATTGTTTCCAAGTCTTGGTTATTATAAATAATGCTGTCATGAACATGAGGTGCAGCTATCTCTTCAACATAGTGATTTTGTTTCCTTTAGATATTTATCCAGAAGTGGGATTGCTGATCATATGGTAATTCCATTTTTAATTTTTATTTTATTTTTATTTATTTTATTTTTTTAAATGTTTTTTTTTATTTTTGAGACAGAGAGAGATAGAGCATGAGCAGGGGAGGGGCAGAGAGAGAGGGAGACACAGAATCTGAAGCAGGCTCCAGGCTCCAAGCTGTCAGCACAGAGCCCGACGCCGGGCTCGAACTCACACACCGCGAGATCATGACCTGAGCCGAAGTCGGACGCTCAACCGACTGAGCCACCCAGGCACCCCTCATTTTTAATTTTTAAAGGAACCCTCATACTATTTTGTATAATGGCTGTACCAATCTCTATTTTCTGCCAGCAGTGCACAGGGTTTCCTTTTCTCCATATCTTCACCAACATTTGTTATCTCTTGTCTTTTTAATGATTGCCTTTATAGTTTTGATTTGCGTGTGTACTGATATTGAACACCTTTTAAAATATTCTTTGGCCATTTGTGCGTCTTTGGAAAAATGTATGGTTCCCCTGCCCAGTTTTAATCAATTACTTTTTGTTATTGATTTGTATGAATTCCTTATATATTTTAGATATTAACCCCTTTCAGATATAAGGTTTGCAAATATTTTCTTCCATTCTATAGGTTGCCTTTTCATTTTGTTAATCATTTTCTTTGTTGTGCAGAGGCTTTTTAATTTAATGTAGTCCCATTTATTTATTTTTCTTTGTTGCTTGTGCTTTGGTATCCTATCAAAAAATCAAGACCTATATCAGGGAGCTTTTTCCTTTTGTTTTCTTTTAAGACTTCTATGGTTTCCAGTCTTACATATAAGTCTTTAATCCATTTCAAGTTAATTTTTGTAAGTGGTGTAAAGTAGGGGTCCAATTTCATTATTCTCCAAATGAGTGTCCAGATTTCTCAACACCATATATTGTGGGGTCTGTCCTTTCCCCACTGAGTATTTTTGCCTTCCTTGTCAAATATTAGTTGACTGTATGTACAGGGGTTTATTTCTGGGCTCTCAGTTCTGTTTCATAGGTCTGTAGGTCTATTTTTTATGTCTGTACCATAAGGAATATGAATAGTGTGGATATTTTATAATGGGATATTCATAATTACTCTTACTTATTCCCTATGATATTGTTGTCGTCTATTTCACTTGTCCATATGCTATAATCACCCAATATAGTGTTACTATTATTATTTTAAGGAAGCAGTCAACTTTTAGATAAATTGAGTAGAAACAATAATTTACCTTTATTTATTCTCCTACATTCTTCCTTTCTTCATCTGTTCCTTGAAGAACATTCTTAACATTTCTCACAGATTAGGCTTACTGGCAATAAGTTATCTCACATTTGTCTAGAGAAGTTTTTCTCCCTCATCTTTCACTAAATGTAGATATCTATTTTAAATATTCTATTCTCTTCTTTCTTGCATGATTTCTGACAAGAAATCCATTTCAATTTTTATCCTTGTTCTTCCATAGAGGCTTTTTATGTGTGTATCTATTGGAAGTTTGGGGGCTGCTATAGCTTCCAGGCCAGCATATACACACACACACACACACACTCACATATATATATGTATATACATATATATGTATACATATATATATATACATGTATATACATATATATGTATACATATATATACATGTATATACATATATGTATACATATATATATACATGTATATACATATATATGTATACATATATATGTATACATGTGTATACATATATATATGTATAAGGCAAAACCAGAACAAACAAAAAAGGTGAAACACAGACCTCACCACTATGCCATCCTTTGCGTACTGAGATCCTCACTTACATCTACTGAATCCCTTTTCAGAATCTTCTGGTAGATTCTTTATTATGTTTTACTCCAGGGTTTTTAGTTATAATTATGGAAGAAATAGGGTAAAGTGTGCTTATTCCATCGTGTTTGAAACCAGAAGTATATTTTTTAATATTAGGTACATGAAACTATGGTTCTTGTTTAAATTCTCTGGAATATGTTTATTTTTTATTAAGCAGGCAATCAATTCACTTAGGTTCACACTACAAGGTTCTGTCCTACTTTCTGTCGATGATGGTTCCAAGGTCAGTTAAGCTTTCCTAGCCTCTGCTATGATCTCTAAGTCTGCCTAGTATCGGCATCAGCCAGGGTTTGTCCAGGACTTGGGCTATTTACGTCATAATTAGTTCTCAAAGCCTTTACTCTGTTTGGTTTGTTTTTATTTGTTTGCTTGTTCTGCACAAACACAGCTCAAAGTTGATTAGGCAACTTATACACAGACATAGTGGATTCCCTGAATCATCTCTCTCTTTTCTTAGGTTTCCCCCACCTTTATGATTCCCAGGAGACCCTTTCCCTGGTTTCTTTGGCTAGAAAAACAGGTTTCTGTCAGGGTTTCAGTACCTGCACTGTCAAACGATTCTGTGTGACTGAAACTATTTAGGGGAAGAGGCAGTGGGAGAAAAGAAAAAGAAATGGACATTCCCTATGCCCCTATTGGACAATTGACTACTTTTTCCAGGAACTCTGGCTATGGAGACAGATCTTCTCTCAAGGCTCTAGGTGCCACTGCCATGACTGCCATGACTATCAAGTCATGAATGACTGTAGCCTTGGGAAGGGGCTGGGAGGAAGAAGAGAAAGAGAAATGCAGATTCTTCTGACACTCTCTGGTTCATAGGAGCTCCTTGATTCAGTTGTAACTGCTTCTATTTAGATAGCTAATGAAGTTAGATTTTTTTTTAATTTTTAAACATTTATTTTTGAGAGACAGAGAGAGATAGAACATGAGCAGAGGAGGGGCAGAGAGAGAGGGAGACAAAGAATCTGAAGCACGCTCCAGGCTCTGAGCTGTCATCACAGAACCAGACTTGGGGCTTGAACCCATGAACTGTGAGATCATCACTGAGCTGACAGTGGATGCTTAACCAACTCAGCCAACCAAGCACCCTTGAGTTAGGTATTTTAATAAAGGCCAGTTTGCTCTTGCTAAGATGGGAAGTTTTCTTTCTCAGGCAATAATAACATGTAGGATAATGATAATCAAAGTAGGGTTTATAGTTTGTCTGTATGAAGTCCTCCAGTAAAGGATGTTAAATGTACACATTTCTAAACCTTAGCATCAGCCTCTTTAATCTTGATTTCTAGCTTTATATCATCTATGCATATTATTTATCCTATGCATACTAAAGATTTAAGACATTACTTATAAGTGGTAGTGGATCAGTAAGACATCAAAGTCAAAGAGATTAGTAGATGCATATAATATTGTAAGCAAATGATATCAGGGTCTTAAAGTTAGGCCAAGACCATAGAAAATATGGAGGAAATAGGAAAGATATTTTGGAGGTAATGTTGAGGGCACTTGAAAATGCCTGGAAGATGAAGGATTCTTCCCTGGAAGATGAAGAAGGGACAGTAAAAGATGACTCAGAGGAAGGATTTTGGATGCCTGTGAGGATGGTACCACAATTAGATGGGAGAATACCAAAGTAAAATGTAGAATATAGAATGAGACTGGATTGGCATATGGAGATTTGGGATACCTCCGGCATGTTTGTATCGAGCTCTTGAGAGTCTGTTATGTTTGAGGAAGGGTGGGGAAGACACATCTTCCAAAAATTTACCATCTGTTAGTGGGAATAAGACATGGAGAAAATTAATGAAGTTAAAACTAACAAAACTAACATTTGTTGAGCCCTGTCTATGTGACATAACCCTATAAAGTAGGAATTATTAAAATCTACCTTTTCAGATGAGCAAACTGGTACATATGTGTGGGTTTATTTCTGGTCTCTCTATCTTATTCCATTGATCCATGTGTCTATTTTGTGCCAGTAACATACTGTTTTGATTACTTATAGCATTATAGTATATCTTGAAATCTGGAATTATGATACCTCCAGCTTTGGTTTTCTTTCTCAAGATTGCTGGATCTTTTGTGGTTCCATATAAATTTTAGGATTATTTGTTCTAGTTCTGTGAAAAATGCTAGTGGTATTTTGACAGGGATTACATTGAATCTGTAGATTGCTTTGGGTAGTAAGGACATTTTAACAATATCTCCAAATCAATTAGCATGGTATATCTTTCCATTTCTATTGTCAATCAGTGTCTTATGGTTATCAGATTATAGGTCTTTCACCTCTTTGGTTAAATTTATTCCTAGATATTTTATTCTTTTTGGTGCGATTGTAAATAGGATTGTTAGCTTAATGTGTCTTTTTTGCTACTTCATTATTAGTGTAGAGAAAGGCAACTGATTTTTGTATATTAATTTTGTATGCTGAAATTTCACTGAATTTATCACCTCTATTAGTTTTTTGGTGGAGTCTTTAGGGTTTTTTTAAAACATTTTTTTAATGTTTATTTCTTGAGAGAGAGAGGGAGAGAGAGCCAGAGAGAGAGAGAGAGAGAGAGAGAGAGATAGAGAGAAAGAACATGAACAGGGGAGGGACAGAGTGAGAGAGGGACACAGGATCTGAAGCAAGCTCCAGGCTCTGAGCTGTCAGCACAGAGCCGGATGCAGGGCCCCAACTCACAAGCCATGAGATCATGACCTGAGCCGAAGTTGGATGCTTAACTGACTGAGCCACCCAGGCGCCCCTTTAGGGTTTTTTATATATAGTATCATGTCATCTGCAAATAGTGACCATTTTCTTTCTTTCTTACCAATTTAGATACCTTTTATTTCTTTTGTGCTATTTTATGCTATTGTCTAACTTCAATTTCTGATTGTTGCTTTACTATATAAATTCAATTCATTTTTATATATTGTATGCTGCTACCTACATAAAGCCATTTTTAGTTCCAATAGATTTTTGTACATTCTGTGTGATTTTCTATGTAGATGATCATGTCTTTTGCAAGTAAAATCAGTTTGCTTCTCTTTCTTTCCCTTTAATTTTGATGAGTTCTAATATATCAATTTTTCCACTTAGGAAGTATGTTTTTTCCTGAGTTCTCTATACTGTTCTATTAATCAATTTGTGCCTCTCTCGCAATACCATAGAATCTTGATTACTGTGCTTATATAATAAAATTTAACATTGAGAAGAATGATTACTCCCACTTTATTTTTTTAATTATTTTGACAAATTTAGCTCCTTTACCTTTCTTTATAAATACAGAATAAGTTGTCTGTCTATAAAGAGACATTTGGCATTTTGATAGGTATTGCATTAAATCTGTAAATCAATTTAGGAAGAATTGACATTTTCACTGTGTTGAGTCTTCCAATCCATGAACATGGTATGCCTCTCCAAGTATTTAGGTCTTTTTAAATTTTTTTTTTCAACGTTTATTTATTTTTGGGACAGCGAGAGACAGAGCATGAACGGGGGAGGGGCAGAGAGAGAGGGAGACACAGAATCGGAAACAGGCTCCAGGCTCTGAGCCATCAGCCCAGAGCCTGACGCGGGGCTCGAACTCACGGACCGCGAGATCGTGACCTGGAGATCGTGACCTGGCTGAAGTCAGACGCTTAACCGACTGCGCCACCCAGGCGCCCCTATTTAGGTCTTTTTAAAATTACTTTTGTCTGAATTTTACAATTTTTATCCTAAGATAATATAAATACTGCATTAAATTTGCACCTAAGTGTTTCATATTCTTTGAGCAGTTGCAAATTTTATTGAATTATTTATTTCATATTCCATTTGTTCATTGTCAGTATATAGAAAAATATAATTTTTGTGTGCTGATGTTATATGCTGCCACCTTATTAGACTTAATTATTATTTCTAGGAACCCTTTAGTAGACTTCCTGGGGTTTTCTATGTAGATAATCATATTGTCTGCCCATAGAAGCATTTTTATTTCTTATTTTCCAATGTAGATCTGTTTGTTTTGTTTTGTTTTCCTTGACTTATTGCCTTTGAAGACTTGCATTTAATCTTTGTTACTCGTGACAAAAGCAGCCTTAATCTAGGATAATTTTGCCCCACTGTTGAGCCTATATATTCTGGTAGTCTACTCAAAATCCCATGATTTTCTAGAGTTTCCATTCTAGTTGGTGGGGAACACGAACTCTTCCCAGCTTTATGCAATATCTAGGGATTGCTCCCTGTGCTTCTTTCAGGTAGTTCTCTTTCTAGACTCTTGTAATTGCCTTATATACATGCCTTAATCAGCTAAAGACTTGAGGCAGATTCTCTGAAGTTTGCTGGAGCTCTTTTGGCTCAGCTTCTCCTCTTCAGTAGTCTGGCCTTTGAAATCGAGCCACCTTACCTGACTTTTCCTCCCAGCTTCACCTAGACTACTGAAAGGGACTCTGTGCTCCACTTGAGTCCCTTTTGCCTATAATATGGCCTACAAATTCTCTCCATCCAGTAAACTGAGACAAATCCAGAAATCGCTTCCTTTAATTCCCCTTTCTTAGGAAACATTACCCTGTGCCTCCGTATTTCTATGGGCTAAAAACTATTTCTTTTGTATATATTTTTCAGTGTTTTAGTTATTTCATGTTGTGAGGGGTAAGTCTGATCCGTGTTATCCCATCTTTTTTGGAATTGAAAGTATATTTACCTATGTTTATGGCAAGTATTTATCATAACACAGATCCTGATCTGGTTTGGCTTTCCAAAATTATGGCTGAGTTGCCACTCCTTATACCATTGTTTTCTAATGAGACTGTTAAAGACCAATATGGAAAAGTTTGCCTTCCTCAAAGCAATTCAAGACCCATCCCACCCTTCATGTCTTGTCTTCTAACATGCCCACAATTCGAACTCAAGTATATCCTGCTGGTTCCATTCCAGTATAACGATGATAAAGGTGTCAGATTGTATTCTCTTCCTCCTATTTCAATTCCATTTTTGAAGAGAAGACAGAGCAACTGACAAATTTACATCTTGAACTGGCCCCGGATAGTATATTTATTGTTGGAACTAAGTCTTAGTCCTTTCTTAATGAAAACCATATAGGGAAATAGAGGCAGCTATTGGGCTGACATTGCATTTGAGTTAAAATCTGGCATCTCCACACCATTGACAAGTCTGACAGCTGGAGCAGCCATCACCTCATCACATCTCTCACTTGTGAGTCTCCTAGATTTTGGCATCCTTCCTGTCTAAATTTTTATCAGATGAGCACTTTTCCTTGGCAAGTACTTTAAATACCTTCAACTTGTTTTATCTCTGAACTGTTGCCCCTTGCCCTCAGATGTCATTTCTCACATGTATGACTGGAGGATATTCGGAACAAATTAGTTAAGAATGTAGCTTCAGAGAGCAATTCTTTTTGGCCTTCTGCCCTTTCCATTCTCTCCCAGAATATCAGAGCTTCCAGGCATTTATTATCAGACCTCTGTGGGCATTTATTAATTTCAGAAAAGGCTACTTCATGGGCTTGCAAATTGGAACAATTGTTTATGAGTTTGGGTTGTGATACTACAGGGTTCACTCTGTGCTCAGCCATCAGTATTGTTTTCCTTGGCTTTGTTTCATTCACAATAATCAAGGACGTGGGGTTGTGACCAGCAGTGAGCAAGCCTCAAAGGCCTCTCATAAATCCCAGCTAAATACTGTGTTTGGAGGCTTCTCAAGATTAATGGCAGCCCTCAGCTCTCTGAGGCTGCACTGAGACCTGAGAGAAGGTGGTGTTCACTCTGGCTTCAATGTTTCCATGTCCAGAGTTAGTAAGTGGTCTGTAAGCACCAAGGGACAGAAAGTGGGCCTATACAAGGTGTCATCCACATATATAATAAGCTTCCCCTCTCTGCCGTGCAAACCCCTTTAGAGTTTCCCTCCAGTCTCTTCCTGTAAAAAAAATACAGATTTTGTAAGCCTGGTCAATTTTTTGCACCTGTAGCAAACACACCTGGAGCTTTTCTTACCTGATACATTGAGGGCTGAATAAGGATTCATGGCAGTAACGCAACTCTTTGAAAGGTAAAAAAAAAAAAAATTAATTGGTTATTTAGTAAACAGACAAATCAGAAGAAATCTATAAAAGCTTAATAGATTGATATTTTCCCCCTGGGTCACATTTTGCCCTTGTTTTCTAGCATCTTCATCAGTGCTTGCAGCTGAAATGGATTCTCCTTTAACCCTTGGTCTTTCCTCAGGGGTGAGAGATTGTTTGGTTTCCAGCAGATAGGAAAAGACAGTTAACAAATAACTAAGTCATTTTATCTCTAGCTTCTTTATAAGTCTTACAGGTTAATGCCAGAGAGGCATGAGCTCTAGTGAGGAGAAAACAACCGACAGTGGCAGTAATGACACTGGTGATCATTGTCATCATCATCATCATGTGTCACATTTTTGGAGCATTTATTATGACCATTTATTATTACTTTAGATCATTTATAATAGCGTAAGGCACTATTATTTTTTTAAAAGCAGCTTTATTAAGGTATAATTCACATACAATAAAATTCTCCCATTTGAAGTATAACAGCTTTATTGTCTTTAGTATAGTACAGAGTTGTACAACTGTCGCCATTGTCTAATTTTAGAACATTTTCATCACTCACTCCCCCCACCAAAAAAAGTCCACATCCCTTAGCAGTCACTATCCATTTCCCTATACTTCCAGTCCCTGTCAACTACTAATTTACTTTCTATCTTACAAATTTGTCTGTTCTGGACATTTCATATGAATAGAAAAATAGAGTGTGGTCTTTTTCACTTAGCATGATGTTCTCAGAGTTCAGCCATGTTGTAATGTATGTCAGTACTTCATATAGCCTAATAATGTTCCATTGAAAAGATATACTACATTTTGTTTATCCATTCATCAGTTAATGGACATTTGGATTTCCACTTTGTTAGAGTTTTGCTGGGCATCACAACTATATATTTTTCTAACTTTTGATTTTGAATTAATTGCAAACTTGCAAAAAGTTGAAAAATTAGTCCAAAGAATTTTCCCAAATTCCCCAAACATTAACATCTTATTTAACCACAGTACAGTTATCAAATATTGATACAATACTATTGTTTAATCTAAAGACTATAATCAAACTTCTCCTTTTGTTGCACTAATACTCTTTTTGTGAAATAGGATCAAACTCAGGATTACACTATACATGTACTTGTCATGTCTCCTTAGTGTTTTTAAATCTTGAACAGTTTCTCACCCTTTGTCTTTTAAGACCTTGACATTTTTGAAGACTAATGGACAGTTATGGAATATTCCTCAATTTGGATTTTTTAGGAATTTTTTTTTAATTTTTTAAATTTTATTTTTTAATTTACATCCAAATTAGCATATAGTGCAACAATGATTTCAGGAGTAGATTCCTTAATGCCCCTTACCCATTTAGCCCATCCCCCCTCCCACAACCCCTCCAGTAACCCTCTGTTTTCCATATTTAAGAGTCTCTTATGTTTTGTCCCCCGCCCTGTTTTTATATTATTTTTGCTTCCCTTCCCTTATGTTCTTCTGTTCTATGTCTTAAAGTCCTCACATGAGTGAAGTCATATGACATTTGTCTTTCTCTGACTAATTTCGCTTAGCATAATACCCTCTAGTTCCATCCATGTAGTTGCAACTGGCAAGATTTCATTCTTTTTGATTGCCAAGTAATACTCTATTGTATATATGCACCACATCTTCTTTATCCATTCATCCATCGATGGACATTTGGGCTCCTTCCATACTTTGGCTATTGTTGATAGTGCTGCTATAAACATTGGGGTGCATGTGCCCCTTCAAAACAGCATACCTGTATCCCTTGGATAAATACCTAGTAGTGCAATTTCTGGATTGTAGGGAAGTTCTATTTTTAATTTTTTGAGGAACCTCCATACTGTTTTCCAGAGTGGCTGCACCAGCTTGCATTCTCACCAGCAGTGCAAACAAGATCCTCTTTCTCCACATCCTCACCAATATCTGTTGTTGCCTGCGTTGTTAATGTTAGCCATTCTGACAGGTGTGAGGTGATATCTCATTGTGGTTTTGATTTGTATTTCCCTGATGATGAGAGATGTGGAGCATTTTTTCATGTGTCGGTTGGCCATCTGGATGTCTTCTTTGGAGAAGTGTCTATTCATGTCTTTTGCGCATTTCTTTACTGGATTATTTGTTTTTTGGGGGTTGACTTTGATAAGTTCTTTATGGATTTTGGATGCTAACCCTTTATCTGATATGTTGTTTGCAAATATCTTCTCCCATTCTGTCAGTTGCCTTTTAGTTTTGCTGATTGTCTCCTTAGCTGTGCAGAAGATTTTTATTTTGATGAGGTCCCAATAGTTCATTTTTGCTTTTGTTTCCCTTGCCTCTGGAGACATATTGAGTAAGAAGGTGCTGCGGCCAAGATCAAAGAGGTTTTTGCCTGCTTTCTCCTCAAGGATTTTGATGGCTTCCTGTCTTACATTTAGGTCTTTCATCCATTTTGAGTTTATTTTTGTGTATAGTGTAAGAAAATGGTCCAGGTTCATTCTTCTGCATGTTGCTGTCCAGTTTTCCCAGCACCATTTGCTGAAGAGACTGTCTTTATTCCATTGGATATCCTTTCCTGCTTTGTCAAAGATTAGTTGGCCATACATTTGTGGGTCCATTTCTGGCTTCTCTATTCTGTTCCATTGATCTGAGTGTCTGTTTTTGTGCCATTTAGGTATTTTTTCATGAGAAAATACAGGAAATGCATATTTGACAAGAATAATGTGCCCTTGTCAGTCCATTATGTCAGGAGGTACATGATACCAATTTGCCTTATCTCTGATGATGCTAACTTTGATAACTTGGTGTGGATAGTGTCTGTCAGGTTTCCTCATGGTAAGGTTGTGATTTTACCTTTGTATTTAATAAATATCTTGTGGGAAGATGCTTTGAGACTAGGTAGCTTTCCTGTTTCTCATCATAGTCTCATTACCAATCTTAACTTCTATTGGTGGTACTTGTCTGCACAGTCATTATTGTGGTGTTTGCCCAATGTTGGTTGATTTCTTTCTTTCGTTCTTTCTTTCTTTCTTTCTTTCTTTTTTTCTCTTTCTTTCTTTTTTTCATTATGGTTTTGTGGATCCTTATTTTATGGGTTATAATTCATTACTATCATTATTTAATTTTTGATTGAATTAATATTTCCCAATTGAAGACCTTTCCATTTGACTCTTGTATTATTTTTTGATATATTCCCCTTATTTATTGTGCTGTTCCTTATTTTCTCTTCCAGGTTTATCTTATACTTTTCTTGCCTTAGCCCTGGAGTCAGCTATTTCTCCAAGGAAATGTGACAACTTTTACTGGATAAGATATTTAGAAGCCATGGCCTGGACACTATTCTAAGCATTAATATCATTTCCTCCCTGTGAGTTAGGCACAATTAAAAGCCCCACTTTCTAAATAAAAGGAATGTTTCACATAAATGACATACTCATATTTGACATAAATAACACATCCAGTGTCACACAGCAGTGAGTTGCAGAACTATGATCTGAACCTACGTGTTTTAACTCTAATGCCCATGCTTAAATTTAATTTCACACTGGGATTAGAAAATTTGTTCCGTATCTCTGAGCCTTCACACCTTATCTTCAAAATGAATCTAATGCTATTTGCCTCTCAGGGTTGTTGTGGTGAGTGAATGGAAGGACACATGGGAAATAGCACAATATTTGTCCCATAGTGGGCACTCAAATACTATTAGACTCTGAGTTGAGTTATTCATGCCTAAGTATTTTTATACACCTACTCTGAGCCCTGAGATAGAAAATATGCAGGTTAAAAAAAAACATTAAAGATACAACCCTTCCCCTTTAGGAACATGAAACTATAATACATGAAATTTCCAATGAATGTTATAAGTGCTGGAATTTGGGGGGATGCATGGTCTAAGATTTGGTAAAATAGAAATCTCAATGTTAGAAGAAGAGGTATTTGAGCTGAGCCATCAAAGATGATGGTATTTCAGGGTCGCCTGGGTGGCTCAGTCAGTTGAGCGGCGGACTTCAGCTCCGGTCATGATCTCGCGGTCGGTGAGTTCAAGCCCCGCGTCGGGCTCTGTGCTGACGGCTCAGAGCCTGGAGCCTGTTTCAGATTCTGTGTCTCCCTCTCTCTGACCCTCCCTGTTCATGCTCTGTCTCTCCCTGTCTCAAAAATAAATAAAAAACGTTAAAAAAAAAAGATGATGGGATTTCATTGTGATAGAAGAACATTGAAGGTTAGGACACTGGAGCATAGAATACAATTCAGGACCATTCATTTGTACATCAGAAATGACAGAGAAAGGAGACAAAATTTGCCTTCCACACGCAAATCATCTCTTATACAAGAGGATAGTCTTCCGTGGCAAGGTAGCTCCCATCTTACAAGATATCTAAGAAGTGTGGACACTCTACACTAGGTCTTCTAGCCTATTAAGCTGCTAAATTTTGTAATACATACCACTGACAAGTGAGGAATATATTATGACGGGGACAGATGATCTTGGGCATAATTAGGCATATTTGTTGAATTTTGATGGGGTTCCAAATGTTTATCATCATAACCACTTCTGGGTCCAGAAAATATTTTGGTGAAATATTTTAACATTTCTCTTGGAACTCAGTGTACATAAATCTGTATTTCCATTGGTCTAGAAAATAAGTTCCACATGAGGTACATAGAAATGCTTTAACAATTTAACTACAACCTATAAACTATAAATTCTGCTAGAAATTTTGAGGGTGGATACTTAATAGATTCTCTTGAAGGCTCTGCAACTCCCTTAGACCTTCAGAAATTGTTTACCAAATTTTGTTTATTGGAATATGTGCATTTTTTTCTGGAGATAGGGTTTATAGTTTTCATAATTTTCTCAGAAAATTCTCAGAATCCCAAATATGTCAATGCTGCTATCCTAGATTTATGTTTTCTACTCTGGTAGCCACTTGCCACATATACTTATTTACATATAATTTCATTAAAAATAAGGAAGGGCTCCTGGGTGGCTCAGGTGGTTGGGCTTCTGACTTCGGCTCAGGTCTTGATCTTGCAGTCTGTGAGTTCAAGTCCCGTGTTGGGCTCTGTACTGACAGCTCAGAGACTGGAGGCTGCTTTGGATTCTGTGTCTCCTTCTCTCTCTGCATCTCCCCTGTTCATACTCTGTCTCTGTCTCTCTCTCTGTCAAAAATAAATAAACATTAAAAATTTTTTTTCAAATAAGGAAAGTTATAAATTTATTTCCTTATTTGCACATTTCAAGTGCTCAATAGCTTCATGTGGTTAGTGGCTATGATATTGTACAGTACAAACATAGGACATGGTTTCCATCATTGCAGAAAATTCTATTAGGCAGCCCTACAAAGTGTTGGTTCTCCAACTTTGGCATGCATCAAAATCACTTGGTTTTCTTAAAAAACAGATTCCTAAACCTTACTTCCAGAGACTCTGATTCAGTAAGAACGAGAGTAACTAGAGTAAGAATGAGTAAATAAATGTGAGTAGAGTACGTAAGTAGAATAATTATGTGAGTAATTAAGATTAAGAGTTTGCATTTCTAACAAGTTTGCAGTTCTAACAAGTGATGCTGTTGTTGCTAGTCTAGGAACCACTCTTTGAGAACCACTGGGATGGATAAGGTTGCCTGGGATAGTGGGGTTGGGGGAGGATTGGGATGGGTAATGGAGGAGAGGGAGAAGCTTCTACCATAAACTGTATGACTCTGAACTTCTTAGCAATCAAGTCATAGATTTAGAGAAGGCACATGGGTCTATCCCTATTCTATATTCATTCAAGACCTTTATATCTGCCTCCTAACCAAATTTAATATGCCAGGCATGAACCAAGGACATATGTATTTTGGAATCTTTCCTTCTAAAGTTTGTCTTCAGGAGAAATGTGTGTGTTAAAGTAGCTTTCATTCTGTTTAGAGTCTAAGGCCTGTGAGGCCTTGTTATTCTATAGATCACAAGAAGAGAATGGAGTTATTCAAAGGGTGTGGAGAGAGGCAGAATGGAACAAAACACATCCAGGTATGTGTTAGATTGCCAGCCAGTGTTTTCTCCAGGAGAGACTAGAATATTAACTCCAGACTCCAGAGAATGAGTAGGTCCCTCTTCCATCTCCTCTAGATATAGTGTTATTAGTTTATGTAAGGTGGGGATGAAAACCATACAGGAAACCTGCTGTATTTTCTTTTATCCCAAGCCATGGTACATCACTAATCTTTTATGTCACTCCTTACCTGTCCCTAAACAGGACCTCAGACTCCTTCCCAGATAGGACATGGATGGCCATTAACCAATCAAATGAAATGTATTTGGTACACAGGACATGAGTGATGAAGGGTTGAGGGACTGATCTTCCTCTACCAAAAAGAGGTAGAGAACACTGACACCCATTGTAAAGCATCATGCAACCTTAGTTTCTAACCATTTTCCAGGATTTCTTGAAACGATGCTGATATAGGGCCTTCCCAGAAACACAGTAGGCTGGGTATGCACACTAACAAGCAAAAGGTGTGAAAGATCCTAACTTCTCAAAAGACATTATGGGATGATAAATGAAACTCCTACAAAATGCTAGGTTTGATTATTTTTAGGAAATGACAATCAATGTATTCTTCCCCTACTGGCACTGAATGATGGTTTGCAGGATCACTGCATGGGAAAGAGCTGAGAGTGACATTTTCACTGGAAAACATTGAGGCTGCCTGTGTAAAAGCAAAATTCCATGAGCCATCTCATTTCTGGGATAGTTCTTGGTTGGGGGGCGGGGGCGGGCATAGCATCCAGGTCATTGCGGGTATGGGCAGACAAGACTAAGCCACAGGTAGTGATACTGAATGTGTTTGTATGTTAAGGTGAGGGGTCACAGATGGGCTCAGTCTGGATTACCTCACCTCAGACCCTTAGCTGAGTGCCTGGAGGCTAAGCAGTGATCCAAAGGAGATCTCTGAGCTGAGGTTGAGGACCAGCGTACTCCAAACAGCCTGTGAAAGTAGCTGAGTGTCCCAAATCACCTGATATTTACAAAGGTCAGATGCAAACTTGTGACATATTTTTTTCAGGAAGTTGGTGCTAAAATAATTTTCTTCCCTGTCAAAGGGCAGTAACATGAATGATGATGAATGATGATGACTGGGATCCTTCAGCTGGTAACCACAGTTTCCAGAAAATCACAGAGACAGCTGATCTTACATGTAGACTGAGTCAGTGTAGTGGGAAGATCACAGACAGGAGGTTGAGAAGAACCAAAGTCCAATCCTAGGACTGCCATGAAATTGTAGTGTGCCCAGCTAACCAAACAAGCCACTTAATTTCTCTAGGAATTCATTCTTCACCTGTATGGTAAGGAAGTTGGATTAGATAATTTTCTAATTCCTTCTAATTCTGAAATACTGTTGCACAAATGGATGACTTGTGATCATTGTTGAGGTGAGGTCTTTCAGAGCCTGTGACCCCAGATGTGATTGTCCACCCTGCGAGAGCATCAGCCACTATCCCATTTGTGAGGAAATTCTTGTCCCCACGCCCCTAGCTGATCTGCCCTTTCATGGCCCATACTCTGTATCTGTCCAATCTTCTTCAGGTTAAGTTGTGGAGTTCAAGTTTTTTTATAACTATTGATCTCTTTCATCCAATAGATTATCTCTTTGAAGATTTGGTTGTAAAGTAGATAAAAATGAAATTATTCTTGCTAAAGCAGGAATGTGGGAGTCTATAACCTCCACCCACCTTGTCCTCTTAGCAATGCAGAAGGAGACAGCTTCACAGACATTCCAGAAATCAGGAAAACAGAGTTAAAACCATAGAGTGAGAGGAAGGCAGCATGGAAGACCAATGGCTAGGTGGTCCAAGGAAACATTTCAAAAATATTATTCCACTACCCAAGCTACTTTGGTGTAGTGTGATAAGTGCTACCATAAGGGTTTTTTTTGTTTGTTTGTTTGTTTTTTGTTCTTTTTTTAATATGCAGTGAGGGTACATAGGGAACTCAAGATGCTACTTAGATGGACAGAAATACAAAAAGGCAGTAGAAGAAACACTTGATCTGAAGATGAGGAGGTGCAAAAAGGAAAATGCATTCCAGGCAAAAGACACAGAAGTGTGAAAGTGTGCAGGTATGGGGCCTGAAGGCCATTTGATACTATCGAAGAATTAAGTCCAAAGTGAGGAAGCTTTAGAAAATAAATAATCCCTTTATAAAGAATACTATATGCCTTGCAAAATATGAAATGTTGTTAGGACTATAAAATAGGAAGGGATCTACATTTTATTATATTTTACAAGTGTATATCTGGTAGCAGCTTTCTTGGGAGCCCTGGGAAATAGTTTTAGAAAATCCTGAGTGGAGTCTTTGTATTCTTTGGGTAAATACCCAGTAGTGTGATTACTGGATCATAGGGTAGAGGATGTATGTTTACTGCAACATTATTTACAACAGCCAACATACAGAAGCAGCCTAAGTGCCTATCAATAGATGAAGGATAAAGAAGATGTAGTATGGGGGGGGGGGGTGGAGATCCAGAGGGAGGGAAGGAGGAAGAGAGAGTATAATACTAAGCAAAATAAGTCAGTCATAAGAAGACAAATACTGTGTGATTTCACTCATATGTGGAATTTAAGAAACAAAACAAACAAAGGGGTAAAAAAAGACAAATCAAGAAACAGTCTCTTACCTATAGAGAACAAACTGATGGTTACCAGAGGGGAAGTGGGTGGGGGATACGTGTGAAATAAATGAAAGGGATTAAAGAGTACCCTTATCATAATGAGCACTGAATAGTGTATAGCATTGTTGAATCCCTGTATTGTACACCAAAACTAATAAAATGCTGTATGTAAACTATACTGGAATTAAAATAAAAAACTTAATAAAACTTTAAAAAAAAGAAAACCCTGAGTAGAGTTACCAATGGATAATGAAAGGGAACACAGACTTCTAGCTGGAGTCTGGAACATGCGGACAAAGGGAGGAGATGTTAAGGAAGCTGAATCAGTACTCTGTAAATGCCAAAAACAATCAAAAGATTTTGAATGAGCTTCTTTGTTATTGTTAGTTAAATGTGTTTATTTTACAAATGCTTTGCTAACCACATGCTTTTAAAAGAAAACTTGTTTCAATAATTATTTTGTTAGATGACCAATTCAGTACCAATGGAAATATAATTAAGTAGATCCAAGGGCATAATTATTCTAATACAAGACAGGTGTCCCAAAATAAAACCTCAGGAATCTACCTTTATATGGCAGCCAGGACAAGTGATATAGCAAACAACTGTTTTGGAATTAGACCTATGACTCTTTGGTAGGCTTTTGGCTCCTGTTTGTTCTTATTAATGATAAAATAATTAATAAATAGTCTTCATAAAAACTTTGAAAAACATATAAAATTATAAGGAATAAAAATAAATTTACAATCATACCACCCAGTGACAAATATTTGTAACATGTGTTCTTCCATTCTTTCTTCTACATGTGTACATATACACACATATTTTAAATGAAAATTGAGATTTATTGCATATACATTTTTGTATTATTTTTCTCACAATAGTGTATCATGAGCATATTCCAATATTATTAAATATTTTTCAAATATATCATTTGTAATGGCTGTATTAAAGCTTGCTCATGCTGTAGGATATTTGAAATGTTTCTATTTTGTCATTTGTCTTGTGGTTGCCCCACAGAGTGTGGGATCAATATTCTCTTCCCTCTAATTGGTTCAGATGTCAAGACTAATGATGCCACACACGCCCCAAGAGAGTATGGAAACATTTATTTCTTACATCATGAGGCTTTCTGGGGAGAGCAGAGCAAGCTCTCAAACTGGTCTACTTGGTTTGAGTGGAGAAAGGGAAAGTGGTGTTGGTTTTTATTGTGATTAGGTGTAGGCTAGCCTGAAGGTTCCCATGTACAGTGTAGGGTTTGTGGGATTTGAAGGGATGAATTACCTGAGCTTTTTAATTGGCTGGCTTGGATGTGGGGCAAAAAGGAAATGAGAAGGATAGAGTCTGAAAGCAGTCAGCAGTCACATGCTGGAGTCTAATGATCTTACATATTAGAAAAATCCCAAGGAATCCACTAAAAATCTACTAGATCTAATAAATGAGTTAGCAAGATTGCAAGGTACAAGATCAATATATACACAGGTCAATTTTATTTCTACACATTTACAATGAACAATTAAAAATGAAATTAAGAAAATAATTCCATTCACTATAGTATATAAAAGTATAAATTACTTAGTAATAAATATAACAAAAGAAGTATAAAACTTACACTCAAAAAACTCAAAACATTATTGAAAAATTGAAGACCTAAATGAACAAAAAGACATCCTATGTTCATGGATTGTAAGACTTAATATTAAAATGACAATATTTCCAAAAATTGATCTACAGATTTAACACAATCTCTCTCAAAATCCCAGCTTGTTTTTTTGTAGAAAGTGGCAAGTTGATCTTAAAAGTCATTTAAAAAAAATGCAATAAATCTAGAAGACACAATCTTGAAAAAGAAGACAAAGTTGTAGGACTCACACTTACCAACATCACACTTACTACAAAGCTACAGTAATGAAGAACATATAGTATTGGCATAGGATAAACATATAGATTGATGTAAAAGAATTGGACATCTAGACATAAACCCTTATATTTAAAGTCAGTCGATTTTCACTAAGCCTGCCAAGATATTTCAATGGGGAAAGAATAGTCTTTTCAACAAATGTTGCTGGGAAAGCAGAATAGCCACATGCAAAAGAATAAAATTGGACTCTTTTATCATACTATACACAAAAATGAACTCAAAATGGATTATTGACCTAAATGTAAGAGCTAAAACTATAAAACTCTTAGAAGAAAACATAGGAGGAAGGTCAAGTCTTCTTAAGTATAACGCCAAAAATACAAGTGACAAAAGAAAAAATAATTATGCTCAATATCACCCTTAAATGGGAGGATATGGGGCACCTGAGTGGTTCAGTTGGTTGGACATCTGACTCTTGATTTCATCTCAGGTCATGACTTCATGGTCATGAGATCAAGCCCCACATCAGGCTCCATGCTCAGCATGGGTTCTTTCTCCCTCTCTCTCTGCCCCTCCCCTGTTCACATGCACATGCTCTTTTGCTCTCTCTCAAAATAAATAAACTTAAAAAATAATAAATAAATAAATAAATGGGAGGATAAGTAGAAACTTAAAGGCCTCCTTTAAGTATATTTTATTAAAAAAGGGGTCTTAATTTGGCCTTGGTTTCACCTATATTAGGCCATATTAAATATTTTAACTATTTTAACCCAGAAGGGTCTCATTTTGTCAAGCATTAATTTCGAGCATCAAATATTTAATTTTTTTTTAATTTTTAAAAAATGATTTTTATGTGAGAGAGAGAGAGAGTGAGTGAGTCAGGGAGGGGCAGAGAGAGAGACACACACACACAGAATCTGAAACAGGCTCCAGGCTCCGCACTGTCAGCACAGAGCCCAACGTGGGGCTTGAACTCACAAACTGCAAGATCATGACCTGAGCAGAAGTCGGATGCTTAACTGACTGAGCCACCCAAGCAACCCAAAGATTTCATTTTATTTCAGTTTATTACTTGTTATGTTATATTATCTATGTCCACTATGGGATATATTAAAGAAATGGGTGCTAAGACCATGGGAAATTTAAACAAGACAGTAGGTCAGTGGGTAAGGTGAAGAATACCTGTTTTTCCTCTATTTGACTCTTAGTAACTCCCATAAGAGTATGGAGTGCTTTTAAATTTAGTGAAGTACCCAGATATAACTGTAATTTGAGCTCCAGTGTCAGTTGAGGCCATGAAGTTTTACCAATTTGTTCACCTCCACAGAGATTAAAATTAATGTAGAACCTATGTTTTAAAAACACAAAAGCCAATTGATACCTTTTTTTTTTACTTTTCCATTGTTAAATTCTTTTAGTAAAGTTTGGATTTATAATTGGGTCAAGTCTGGACCTCAATTCTCCCCTGCTCCTCATTTTCTTTTAATGGATACTGGATATACTTTTGGAGGTTCTCTCTATCTTGCTCAGATTTATATAAGTTTTTATCCTCCAGAATCAATTCAGTATCATCAAGGTTAAGGACCCCCTGCCTTAGCAATTGTTGTTTTATTGTACATAACCACATCACTCAGTGTTGTGGAACATAGAATTTTTGTGAGCCAATTTGATAGGGTCTGATAGGTTAATGATATCCTCTGGCCCTTTAAGAGAACTGGGGATAAAGCATTCACAATTTTTTTTTAAATCAAGGTCTATGCTATATGGTAAATAAGTGTTCTTTCCTTATAACTCTGAGGATCAGGTTTGTTTTTGATGGCAGAGCATTGGAAGCAGCAGCATTTAAAACCTCATAGGGTTCTAGTGAGTAATCTGTTTCTAGGAGCGCACCACCGGATGACTGTTCTTTACAGCAACAACACCCAATGGGCCCATATACTGCACAGGGTATCAATATTGGTCTTTTCCCTAATTGCAGAATAGGGTATTTGCCTGGTTGAGAGACAATTATGGTCTCAGCTATTTCCCTGTACCTAGCATGAGTCTCAGGGTTCATGTTGCAAGGGAGGTACAAAATGTAATCTGAAGCACAAGCATAGGTCTGGGCTGAGACATACCACTTAAAGAGAGCCTCAATTCCTATTCCTGTCCCTAAATGCCAACATTGAAACTTTGACTTACGTTGGTCTTCTAGATTTTAAATCTATAAGAAAGGCTAGGTCAGACTCAGTAAATGCAGCTCAAAGTGCTTGGTGGCTGGCAGGCTTCAAAAATACACACTAGCCAATAGACAACAGAGCCTGTTAGCAAGCCGCAAACAGAAGAAGAAAGTTCTCCAGATGATGGTAGTCATCACCTAGACCATCCTACTCACTTACCTTGTGGTTGCTCAGCAGAGGGTAAAATCAACCACCCCGTCCCAAAATTGGATCCCATTTCAAGACTGATGACACCACACATGTACTGTGAGGGTATGAAGACATTCATTACTCCTATCATGATACTCTCTGCAGAGAGGAGGAAGGCATTCAAGCTGGTCCATTTGGTTTCAGTGAACAGGCAAATGGCTTTGATTTTTACTGTGGTTAACAATTGTGCCAGGGAGAGGGTTCCTACCTGTGGGCCAAGGTTTGCACGACTTGAACTTCCCTGCCAGTCCCAAGGAAAGGAGCATCTGGTCTTTATTACCAGCTTGCCCAGAGGTAGGGCAAAAGAGAAAGTAGAGGAATGGGGCCTATAAGTTGTCAGTAGTCAGGTATCAAAAATGGAGTCAGATACTTTATTATGATATTATCAATAATGCTGTAACAACCATTCTGGTGCACACATCTTCATTGGAATCTGAACAAATAGGCTTTCTAGAAAGCTGTAAATAGATACAGAACTATTATTCAAGTACAATTGAGTATTGACTACTTCCACCTGCTCAAGAACCAGGAGAGCTCTCTGTAAAATTTCTCATAAATGGAAGTGCATATGTTGCAATGCATCCTTCTGGAATGATTTTGTAAGCTTTGAATATAAAAGGGTGTAGAAACCTAGGAAAACTAGGCCTTCTAATACCTTGCCTGGACATCTCCCAAGCTCTTAACTATGCCCCTCCAGGACTCTGAGAAGTAAAAAATACTATGCTGTGATTGCTATATCTGTTCCTGTTCTATGTGGCCACCTCACTTATGACAGAATTTTTATCCATAGTTATTAAGTTTGGAAGTTAATATAATTTTAAAATATGAGAGTCTGTGGAAGGGTTTGTTCTTACAACTCCATAGGCCACCTGGATTTAACAGTATCTCTGAATATCTCCTTAAGCTAAATTTCTTGAAGATAAATTGGATGGCCAAATAATATATCTACCAAAAAAATATTTTTGCAAGCTTTCATTGGTTAAATGTCATCATTTGGGGGCACTTTTAACCTTGAATATAGTGCTATCATTCCCACTAACACAAGTGTCTAGATTATTTTTAAAGTAATGAATACATATTAGAAAGTATGGTAGAGTGGACATCTTGAAAACCTATCCTTTTAAGGTACCTTATTTCTAGATCATGATTGTTAATACATTTCTGGTTCAGCTAAAAATAGGAGAAATCATCAAAGGTGGGGACTGGGGGTGGTGGATCCAGAAAACACTGAGCTGAAGTCAGTGTAGGAAGCAAGTATTTGCCCCAGATGTCAACACTGGAATTTGGATATAAAGATTTGAACCTACCACAAGGTGGAGGATATGAACCAAAACTCCTTTATTAAGTGTGTATCCTTAAATTTTAATCAAGTGGTATCAGGTCTATAGCACAGAACCTTTCGGAAGAAAGCCCCATCTGATTAGACCGTTCAGATTTCCACAGGTTGAGAAAAGGCAAAAACTACCAAACATTCCACAAAACCTCACTTTAGAGTGTTAGCAAAGAAAGAGACTAAACTCCCACTATAGCATCAGATATTGGAATTTGCACAGTCTGAATGTAAAACAAATTATCATGAAATGATGAAAGAAATAAATATGGAATAAAACAGAAAAAAAGCAGTAAGAGACTATAAAAGTAACTAATTTAAAAACTATTCATTTGAAACATTCAATATAAAAATATAATTATGTATATTTAAAACTCTTCAGGTAGATTAAGTAGATTAGGTAATGAGTAGATCTAAAGAAAATATTATAATGCAACATAAACAAACATGGGAAATCTGAGGAGTTAGATGACATGGAGGTTAGAATGAGAAAGTTTTCCATTCAGCAAGTTAGAATTCCAAGGAGAATAGAGGAAAGACAGGAGAGGCAGTGCTTGAAGAGGTAATAGCTGAAAATTCTTCAAAATGATAAAAGACATAAAAATATATAGGAAGCAGATGGTAGAACAAACAGGGTAAATATTTAAAAGCTACAACTGAACAAAGTTATTAAAACTGCAGAGTACCACAAGAAACAACAGGTGTTGGTGAGGATGCAGAGAAAAAGGAACCCTCGTGCCCTGTTGGTGGGAATGCAAACTGGTGCCGCCACTATGGAAAACAGTATAGAGGTTCCTCAGAGAGTTAAAAACAGAAATACCTGTGTTCCAGCAATTGAACCACTGGGTATTTACCCAAAGAATACAAAAACACTAATTCAAGTGGACACATGCACCCTGATGTTTATGGCAGCATTATCTCCAATAGTCAAATTATGGAAACAGTCCAAGTGTCCATCGATTGATGAATGGATAAAGAAGGTGTAGTATGTGTATGAATATGTGTATGTATGTATGTGTATATATACATACATACATACATACACACAATGGAATATTACTCAGCCATAAAAAAGAATGAAATCTTGGCATTTGCAGTAATGTGGATGGAGCTAGTTATTATGCTAAGCAAAATAAATCAGTCAGAGGAAGACAAATTGCATATGATTTCACTCATATGTGGAATTTAAGAAGCAAAACAAATAAGCAAAAGGAAAAAAGAGAGAGAGGCAAACCAAGAAACAGACTCTTAACTATATAGAACAAACTGATGGTTACCATAGAGGAGAGGGGTGGAGAAATGGGTGAAATAGGTAATGGGGCTTAAGGAATGCCCTTGTCATGAGCACCAGGTGATTAAAATAAAAATCTTAAAAAACAAACAAAACAAAAAACTACAGAGTACCACAAAGAGAAGATGTTATAAATAACTGTAGAGAAAACAAAAATCTCCTACAAAGAACAGATCTTTAGAATAAAGGCAGGAGGCAAATTTCTTAGCCTCAAAATGAAAGCCAAGAAGCAGTAGAATTATGTTGTCAGAGTACTGATAGAAAATAAATATGAGCCTAGAATTTTGTTAGAATTCGAAACTATCTTTCAAGAAATTGAAATGAACAAAATGGGAACAACTTACTACCCATATAGTCAACTGAAAGAATGTCTTCAGCAAGTACCTGAGGAGAAAACAAAAGGACATAGTCCTAGGAGGGAATGTTTGAAATAATACAAAGGACTGGTATTAAATGTGAAAAAGATTGTATCTTAGAATCAATGTACTATCATCGCCTCATACCATATAAAGCAAATATTTATATAATGGGAAAAGAATAGAAAAATCAACATCATAGTCACGTATTTCAAAACATTTCTCTCAATTTGTGATAGGGCAAACAGACAAAAGTCGTAAAGATATAGAAAATTGATGCAGTTAAGCTGATTTTAATGGACATATGCAGAACTGTGCACAATTAGAGAATACACATTCTTCTGACGCATATAGGGAACACTTTAAAAATTGACCACATCATAAGCTAAAAAGGAAATTTTAACAAATTTCAAAAACATGGTATCATATACATTTTGTCTGGCCACAATATAATTTGTATTTTGTTTTAGGCTTTTTTAAAGTACTGGAAACATTTCTACAGCCTCCACATGAAGCTGTGCCAATTTAAACTGCTACCAACAGAGTGATAGGGTTCGTTTCGCTACATGATCACAAACACTCAATGTTGTAATTTTTAAAAATAATTAAATACCAGGGTGCCTGGGTGGCTCAGTCGGTTGAACATGCAACTCTTGATTTTGGCTCAGGTCATGATCCCAGGGTCATTGAATTGAGCGTGAAGCCTGCTTAAGATTCATATTCTCTCTCTCTCTCTCTCTCTGTGTCTCTCTCTGTCTCTCTCTGTCTCTCTTTCTCTCCCCCTCTCTCTCTCCCCCTCTCTCTCTCCCCCTCTCTCTCTCCCCCTCTCTCTCTCCACCTCTCTCTCTCCACCTCTCTCCCCCTCTCTCCCCCTCTCTCCCTCTGCCCCTCCTGCTCATGTGCTCACTCTCTCTCTCTCTCTCTCAAATAAAAAAAAAAATGGAGGTTGCCTAGGTGGCTCAGTAGGTTAAGTGACCAACTCTTGGATTTGGCTCAGGTCATGACCTCATGGTTCGTGAGTTCCAGCCCCACATCAGGCTCCACAGCTGGCAGTAAGGAGCCTGCTTGGGATTTTCTCTCCCTTGCTCTCTGACCCTCCCCCTCTTGTGCTGTCTCTGTCTCTCTCAAAACAAATAAACTTAAAAAAAGAAATACTTAAAAATAAAATAAAATAAATTTTAAAATAATTAAATACCTATTTTTTATTTCTTTGATACCTCATGAGCCTGAACACACTCAGTACATTTATTGACTTTTTATTTTATGTTATAAGCAATTGTTTTTATTGTTTATCCATTTTCCTGTGGAGATGTTAATTTTCATTTGATTTATAAGAAATATTTGCTACATTAAAGATAGTAACCCCTTGTCATAGATGATAAAAAGTAATTTTTTGTCTATAATTTGGATTTTACTTTTCATGGCATTTTAACTCACAGAGGCATTTAACTTTTTACAGGCTATATCTTGTGTTATCTGACAATATTTCCCTTTGCTATTTCTTCCTTTGACTTTATTCATATCCCTAGAGATTGGAGAGATCCAATCAATTTTTGTTGTTATTATTGTACAGTTAGCTTTCTTATGTTTGACTGTCTGGTTAGGATTGCAAATTCATTTTGTCCCTTTAACATTTATTAAGCAGTGCTTAATTTCCTTGCTGATATAAAGTGTCAACTGTATCCTAGTCTAAATTCCTTTATAATAGAATCTACTTCTTTGCTTTCTATTTTGTATCATTAATCTCTCTTCCCATTTTTTTTACAAGTTCCATGTTGTTTAATTATTGTAGCTTTGTTATTTTTGGAGTAATGATGATCTTATCACCGCCCCATTTTGCTACTTTTTCTTTCTCCCCCATGTTATTACTTCCTTTAAAATTACAAACGTTATCTTCTATTTGAATTATCTTCTATTTCAAAATGTTCTCAACTATCCTTTTTTGATTAACTAAGATGAAGTGCAGAGACACTTCCTGAAGTGAAAAACTACAAACGTAACCAATGCTTTTGACATATTATTTTTAATTTCATTTGACCTTAAACTTGGAGACGCCTATAGTAGGATTCTAAAGTAAGAAATACACCTATTAGTTTGAAAGGGGGGGGTAGAGAGGAAATAGTTCCACTCTGATAGAACCAAAGTTTTAAAAAATTTATCCAATATTGTTTGTCTGACATTATGTCTCCAAAGCATCTCATCCACTCTAGCCAGACAACTCTCTTCATTATTCCTGCTTCAGGCCACATACATTTCAAATTCCCAGTCTTTGCTGAGAATATTCTTTGCCAAAGATATTTTTTCCTCTTCTTTTCTGTGTATTAAGATCTACTTCTTGGGGCACCCAGGTGGCTCAGTCAGTTAAGCATCTGACTTAGGCTCAGGTCATGATCTCATAGTTCGTGAGTTCGAGCCCCACATTGGGCTCTGTGCTGGCAGCTCAGAGCGTGGAGCTTGCTTCAGATTCTGTGTCTCCCCTCTCTCTTTGCTTCCACCCCACTCACACTCTGTCTCTCTTCCTCTCAAAAATAAATAAGCATATTAAAAAAAAAGAGGTCTATTTCTTTACGGAATCTTTAAGGGCAAATTCTAGCTCCTTCAGCATGACGCTTTCTTTCAATGTTCATAGCATTTGTAATCTGTTCCACACAGTTTAAACATTTTAGAACTTTTTCTAATTATAAATGCAATAAAACAAATTCACAGAACATTTTATTGAGAAGGCATGTTTTGTATAGCTCTAACTCCCTGTTAAGAATCATATATACTCCATTACAGTATCTTTTATATGAATGCATAATTGTAACCCTAGTGAACTTACAGTTTGGTAGGCTACTTTAGCATAGATTCAAGCTTTTCTATGTTGCTTCATTAAATTTATTATTACCATAAGTGGCCACCTGGTGTTCTATAGAGTTAATGTACTATTATTTATTTAATCTTTGCATTACTTTCTGTTCTCTGTAACATGCAAAAGTGAAGTGAGATGTTTGTTGTGTAGTTTTCCTATCCATGGGGAATTACTTCCTTAGAATAGATACCAAGAATTGGAATTAAGGGAAGAAAAGGTAAGAGCATTTTTAAGTTCCCAATATATGTTATCAGATGGCTTTCATCCATTGATTTCATTTATGAGAGTCCTGGTACCCCAGCAGTTTTGATTTTACTGGGCATAAATATTTTACTATTGACTACTTAAGAGAGCAAAAAGCATATTAAACACCTTTGCTCCTGATTCTCTGTTATCACGTATTAGTTAGCTTTAATGTGTTAATTTTGTTTTCCCAAAGATATTATAAGGTCCTTGAATGCAAGTACAGGCAGTGATTTGTGTTTATTCTTTATACTCCACGATGTCCTTTAAAAAGTGTAGCAAACATAATTGTCTTCAGTATTTGCTCTTAATTGATTGAAGCCTTTATAAAATTTCTGTACCTCAAATTCAAGTTCAATAACAATAAATGCATTTGGCAAGCAGAAGATTTTTAAGCTGTACCTCCAAAAATAAACTCTTACACTAACCTTACCTACAGATGTTATACTTATCCTTGTAATCAATGTTATTTGAAAATTTCAGTAAACACGTATCTTGAATTCTTCTAGGCCTTCAGGCTTATTTTATTCCAGGTCTTATCCAATTCATTCATAAGGCACAAGCTGTTTAAACATCACCATTATCAGGGTTTGCCCATAGAAAGCCCAGACAAAGAACATGGTCTTGGTTCTCCAACACTGATATACTGGGATTCTAGAATGTCCCTTAGGCCCAAATGAAAGAAAAGGCAACTGTGATAAATGTACCCGATTGATAAAAGTTTGCATCTATGCTTGTTCCCCATTTTATCCTAGATCTAGAACAGTGAGGGGGATATGATAGACGGTCAATAAATATTTGTTGAATGGTTAAATGAATGAATCTGTGTGCTTAGGTCAAAGTCATCAATCACTCTACAAATATTTATTGAGCTCCTGTTAGGTGCAAAGCCCAGTGTACTTATAACTATGAAAATAATAGATAAAGTTGACAGATCCTATACACAGCAGGGGGCTGTCACTAATGACCTTGAGGTCCCATCCAGTGCATTTTTCTATAATTCATGTGCGTTCCTTTTGACACATCCATGTCACATCCACAAGCCAAACAAACTCCTCGAGCTGCATCTCTATGATGCATGATGATTCCCCACCCATTTCCCCAAAGGGCCTGCAGAGGAGTTGTGTGCTGTGGATTCTTAGTGCTGGTGACTTCTGCGCTGGGATGAGAAGGGCTCCAGATGGAGGCTTTTGTGGAGGGCTCGCTTTTATCCTTGGTTGTATGCAGCCTGAGCAGTTATGTTATAAATGAGTCATTTACAGCCTTCTCCCCAAGTCCTCTTCTGTCAGCTCTTTCTTGGACTTTGTTACCAAAGGTTACCAGCGTGCCTGGTGCCTTTGATTTTTGTGGGCACCATGGACCAGAGAAAAGAGTTGTCGCCTTGGGCATCTGCACATTGGCTTCCACACGTCCTGCAAATGGGTACCTGCCAGCACTCTCCCCCAGATGTCGTCCTGACCATTGATTTTTGCCGCTCACTATTGCAGTTATTAGCTACAGTGAGGCCAGCACGCTCAGCTCTCCACTTTAATTATTTATCCTTATGAAGAAAAATTTCCCTCGTGTGTTTTATTCTCCTCCTGCCCCGACCTGCGTGCACGTGGACTCCCTCTTCCTTGTCTTCCCAAGTGCCTTGTGTGTCGAAGGGCCTTTCACCAGGGTGCTCGTTCCATTTATGCCTTTAATATGCATTTTGTGTTCTGCCAGTGGGGTCAGGAGGGCACGCAGAGAAGCCAGATGGCTTACCTCTTCCCTCAGGAAACGTGCCGCTATTTAGCTGGGCACCTTCCCAACTCAAGGCCGGGTGAGATTCCACAGTTTCAGGAAGGGTTGGTTCAAACGCCACCGTCCCTGAGTACAAATCCAAGTTCCTCGGGCTATGCACTTTTCTACTCCACTGCCACTCTGGAGTTTTCTGCCAGAAACAGCATTTTAGGAGATATTAGAATGGGGGTGGGAAGGGATGGATGGGAAAAAGAGCCCCATTTTATTTATGGCCTTTGCTCAGACACACGTTTCCGTTATTTTAATCTGACTGAAATAAGAAACCATAATCCATGGATGAGAAGACAGTGGACAAACTCAGTTAAACCGTGAGCACCCTGAGGATGTATGTTTTTCCCCATTCCTGGTTTTTAATGTTTCTTCCCTGCTGCTGTTTCCCGACTTCAACTTTTGAAAAGCCAAGCAGTTTAACTGGCCAGGCCCGGGGAAACTTATTTGTATGCAGCACAAATTTCAGAATCTGTTCTCAGCCTGTGCCGAGTGAAAAATGGCCTGCATTTTCTTGATAGCCCATGTGGTTGTAAAGAATAAATGGCTAATGAATTACAGATGAACATTGACGCAAATTAATCTTCCCGCTGTCCCTGGGTTATATGGCAGCCATTTAAAAGTTTAATCAATACACTAAAGTTGAAAACATGCAGGCACTGCAGTTGTTTGGATGTAATAAACATCAGAGGGAACCGGGAGGTTTGCACTCAGTCCATGTATCATAATGACAGCTATTTATGTTTAATGGACTAAATATTTTTTATTGGAAGGGAGCAAATGTCAGCTTAACTTTGTGAGCCCCGCATTCAACTTTCCTTTGAGGTTGGTGAAAGACGGCTGACGTGTCATTGGAAATGAAATGTTAAAGGGGGTGGGGGGGGGGAATGCACCACGGAGACAAAGCCAGGATAAGGAGTCGTTGGGAGACGTGATGCAGTGCTAACATTCTGCAGCAATTCATTAACGAAAACGTAAACTCTGATATTTCTAATGTTGCTGTAAAATGGTTTACTAGGAACAACTTTAATGGTTATTAGGGAAAACAAGTGCCCAGATCTGCCAGATATCCCGTTCAGTGCAGGCTTTTGTTTGAAAACTCTTTACCAGGTCATATTTGCTGGAGATTTATAATTAGTCCTTTTTCTTAATGTGAGAACTGGGGGAGAAACAGCATGATGACTCTCAGCCCTTGTATTCCATAGATCTTTCCATTTGAATGGTGTCCAATGACTTTAAATAACCATGTGCTCTCTTTTGGAATACTTATATCTTAATTACTTTTCACGTCGATATTTTGTAGCACTGCTGTGAGGCTGGTAGGACCACATGGGTGAAAAGGGAATGGGCTTTGCCGGTAGTGGTGCCATCTTGCCGGACAGAAACCGGCTGAAATAAAATGAGAAGAATAGCTTTGTCTGAACAACAAAAAAATATAGACCTCGTTCAGCTTTGTGCTTTCTTTCTTTTTTTTTTTCTCCCAAAATAAAACAAAGTATGGTATCCCTGTGGAGCATGGGGTCTCAGAAAATGGCATACACTTTATTAAATAATTAGAAGCATTTACACAATGGAAGAGCATGTTTTTAATATCCCTTTTGCAACCAGTTGTCTCGGGTTCTCTTCAGTGTCTGAACCTTCTGAAAAGTCTTCACATTTAACGCCAGAGTGTTGAAGAAAATAGTTTATTATGTATCGAAGTGGGGCTACAGGATGAGGAAAAGAGGCAAGGGGAAAGATATCTAGCTATCCCATATTTGGACCTATAAGAATGTAGAATAACATCTGCTTATATATTAAATGTATTTTAAATGACAAGAATTTGTGTTCTAATTGAGCCTGAGGTTCAAAAGAAATCACTTTTAGCTTAGTCAACCAAACTGATGGATTCTCTGGTCGTTTGTCTTCCCATAAGCAAAATGGGGAGAAACCTTTTGTTCTGAAGTCCGAAGCATGACTCTCTGCTAACAGATGATGCCCCTCCATTAACTGTCATGCCGCTCTCATACCCCTGCAGTCCCTGGACCCTTCTTTATTTTTCCTAGTTCTTATCACTATCTTAGGTGATTGATTGATTTGTCTGTTTGTGCTTTCTGTTCCCCCCATATTAAAGTCAGGTCCATGGTAGGGGGCAGGTGGATGGGAAGTAAGGAGGCAGGAACATGATTGTTTTCTTTGCCCCTAGAATCCCAGGGCCTGGCCCATGGTAGGTTCTTATAAACAGCAGTGAAGTGAATTTCAGACTGTTATTTCTGATTGACTTTAATAATTATAATTACAGTCATTTTTTGGTTCACGTATTATGATTTCTAGGCACTATGATAGTTATTTTATAGATAATATTATATATGATCTTGGCTATAACCCAAGATGGTAAGAGTTATTATCCCCATTTTACAGAGGCAAAAACTGAGCTCTAAAGAGTTTAAGATAATTATTAATAGTCACTGTTAGTAGGTAGCAATTCCAGAATTTGGGTCCTGGTCTGTTTGTCTGTCTTTCAGCTATACAATACCCCCATGTTCTATAATGCCTCATGTTCTCATTGGTGATTGAAATCTGACGAAGTCACCCCAAGTTTTTATTGTAGTCCACCACCAGCCAGCTCTCCAACTGGCTGCTAATGGGTAGAAGGATTAGATTCATAATTTCTCACCTAAACCTCATGTCCTGAGGCCTATCTGTGGAGAATGTTGAGCCATTACCTCTAAAAAAGTAGATGGTGGCTACTTGGTAACAGGCAGTGTGACCCTCAGATAATGTGTCTTCCATCATCTGGGGAAACACAGTGGCTCTGGCAAATTGGTGAGGAAAGTATGTCAGATAAACATGTGTTCAGCTGCAAGCAACAAAAATCCGACAAATAGTGACCTAAATATGTGAGTGTTTATTTTTCTCACATAAAAATAAGGTTGGAAGTAGGCAATCCAGGACTGTTGCAGTGGCTGAAAGAGGGGTCAGTCTTTCTTTCTGTTCCATTGCCTTTAGCATGAGTATTTCATCTTCATGTTCTTAGAATGGCTGCTACTCTTCTTGGCATCATTCCAGCTCTCCAGGCTGGATGAAGAGGGAAGGTCTTTTCCTTGCAAGGCATTCACTTTCTATTTGTGGATGGACAGCTTTCTAAAAACATCTGCCTATTTCTCATTGCCCAGGCCATGTCTTTGGAGGCTGGGAGTCAAGTATTTTAGTGCTCATGTTCTTACAGTAGAGGAAGATAGGATAAAAGCAAGGCAATCCATAGCATCTACTATATAAGATAAATCACATTTTTGTGTGTTTCTACTAAAAGGGTTGAAGTGTTGCTAGATGCCAAATGTAGAGCCACTTATATCATCTTTACAATGACCTTATTATAGAAGAGTATTTATTCCCATTTCACTAAGAAGTAGTGGAGCTGAGATTTGAAACCACATTTGACAGATTCCATTCCAGGTCTTTTCTCTATATTCATGTTTCTTTAGCTGCCATTTTGATTTCATAATAAAGGATGGTAGGGCTACTCCTAATTGCTCCAGCTCGTGATATCTTCTGAACATGCTATCTTCTGAATTCACTTGACACATTGGGTCTACCTCTTTGATTGTCAGGCATGCAGTACTTGTGCCGTTTTTGAGCCCTTTGTATGCAACAATGGAAAGTTCCATACACAGCGGTTAAAAAGATGAGTTCTGATGTCTTTTTAGATTCAAATCTTGGTTCCATCAGTTAATACCTGTGTAAGCTCAGACAAATTACATAATCTTTCTTCTTCAGTTTCCTTATCTGTAAAATGAAAATAATTGTAGTGTCTACAGCATGAATATTTTGAGATGAGTAAGTGATTAGAACACTGTGGTCCTCAGTAAATGTTGATTGCTATCACCATTGTTATCCATATTTACTGTGTTTTATTTTGTTTATATGACCAGATTGAACTTTGGAAGGCCAGGACCATGTTTTGTTTTGTTTTTTACTTTTTTTAATGTTTATTTATTTTTGAGAGAGAGAGAGACAGAATATGAGTGGGGGAGGGGTGGAGAGAGAGGGAGACACAGAATCTGAAGCAGGCTCCAGGCTCTGAGCTGTCAGCCCAGAGCCCAATGAGGGGCTCAAACTTGTCAACTGTGAGATGATGACCTGAGTCAAAGTAGGACGTTTAACTGACTGAGCCACCCAGGTGCCTCTTATCCCCTCTTGATATCCCCAAAACACTTAACAAGTTTCCATGCATATTAGAAACACTGAATAAAAAGTCATTAAAGAATTATGCCATGTGGGTTCAAATCCTTGTTCCACTGATTTAACATCTCTCTGTCTCAGCTTCTAAATCCTAAAATGGGGAGAGTAACACAATCTACCTCACAGGATTATTATGTTGGTTTAATGAAATAATGCACTTAAAATTTTGGAACAGTGTGTGATAAATAGAAAAAGTTCAGTGTTAGCCGTAACTATTATAGTACTCCATGGATCATCAGTGTTCAAACATTAAAACTTGATGGTATATAGTCTAATTGGTAATAACTCCAAAACCATATTTCTCAGACCATCTCAGGTACAGCGTTATTTAAAATAACCACATCTTTCTGGTGAATCTATATTGAGTATAACCTGTGATCCAGGATGTATAGTAGATGTGAGAGATACAAAGATGAATAAAACACTGTAGGAAACACAAATGGTGATGAGCATGAAGAATGTTCACCCACAGTAATAATCAAATTCTCAAAAAGTAAAACAGTCCTGGGATATAATTTTTCTACGTATTAGGCTCGGTAGGAACATCACATAACCATACTTGGTGCTATTGAGTGGATTGGGTATATATTGATATGTTTTAGAAAAGCATTTGGCCCTATGCATTGAGGCTAGAAAATATTTAGATCCTTTGACCTAATAATGATACACTTAGGAATCTGTCCAAAGGAAAGAAACTGAAATGCATAAACAAAATATTTGTATACATTCAGATGTTCACCATAGTAATGTTTATGACATCAAAATGCAGAAAATAGTCAATATACAACTAAACAGGAATGCTAAGTAAATTATGGCAAATTCATAATGCAATGTTATGTAGCATTTAAGAGATGTTTAAAATAATTTTTAATATGGCAGGCAAATATTTATGCAACAAATCAAGTGAAGAAAGATATATCTGAACTTATCCATGTTTATGACATATGGATAGAAAAATGACTGGAAGGCAAAACATCAAAATGGCAATTGCATTTAGCCCTGGGCAGTAGAATTAGTCATGATTTTTATTTTTCCTTCTACTTTATGTTGTTTTTTTTTTTTTACATAAACGTGTAGACATAATGAGAAATAGCTTAAAAACAAACCTCAAACAAGAATATGGTCTTTTTGCAAATAATTCTAGAATAAAAAGTAGTGATAGTAAGAAAAAGGTTTTGCATGACTTAGGAATTGTGTTCAACTGCAACTAACAAACATCTGAAATAGTAGTGACTTTAACAGGATACTTTCATATAACATCAATCCTGGATATAGGCAGTCTATAACAGGTGTGAAACCATCAGAAACCCAAGATTCTATATTTTTGTTCTAACTTCCAAAATACCAGTGCCCATCTTCAAGTTTGATTTATAATCACAATATTGCTGCTGTAGCACCAGCCCTTATTTTTGTGTTTCCATTAGCAGGAAGAAAAAAAGCCAAGATTACAGTGATACTCCCTTAAGCAAAGAAGTTATATTTTAACAAGATGTGCCAAGAGCCCTTCATAACATGTTGTTAAATTTTATGGCCACTATCAGTGAACACATTGCCATGCTCAATAGCTTAGGGTGTCTGTGTGTAAGGTAAAAGGGCAATATGGATAACTGGTAGTTATCCCTACTTCCTGATTTTAATTCCAATTCTGCCACTCAACAGAAGGTTGATTTTAACAAAGTCTAGCACATCAGCGGCACCAAGGAAGCCTCAGGAACCTAATTCTATTCTAGCCCTTCCTTGATCTTCTCTGGCAGGGAGACCATATGCCATTTGAATAGATATTTTTAGTAGTATGCCAGTTATTTGGGAGGCTTTGTCACTGCACATGGATAACAGCGCACTCATTTCTGAGACTAACCCCTAGTACAATAGTTTGGGGACTCTCAGAGGTGAGAAGTCTTGGGTCAATAGATTTGACATTATTGTTTGGGTTTTCATTATTTTTAAAAAAGAAAGACTTTGACGCCAGGCATAAGGGCTGCCTGGCCGAGGGAAGGTAAATAGATACTTTCTAGGAAGATCAGGAGCATCTACCACATGCCTTCCTTTGAGTTCTCCTCTTGGCCCAGTAATGGGAGAGGTGCATGGAAGAGGTCTACATGTATCAATAGACAGCATCCCCAAAACAGAAGACAAGGACTGGACCATTTAAAGTTGCCAGGAGACTCATTTCCAACTTGAATACAGGACGAATGTCAGAGCAACTGAATTTTGCTTCTTGTTAAGACTTATTTTTTGCAGTGTTTCAGAACCATCAAGTCAAAGTATATGTTGTGATAGATTTACACAACTTATAAATGTTGTGGGATGCAAGGTTGGGGGAGGAGAGAGGGGGAAGGGGAGAGAGAGAGAGAGAGAGAGAGAGAGAGAATATAAATGAGTGCTATGGGCAAGGATTTTCATGAACTGCATTGTAAACTAATTTAGTGGGCTCTAGGAAGAACACAAACACTATGCCAAGGACTCACAGACTTGAATTTTGTTTACATGCATTTTATAGGCAATTTTTAGAAGAAAGGACAAAAATAATACTAGTTATCTCTTAGGGTTGTTTAGAGGATCAAGTGATCAGTCATATAAAATCAGAGTGCCTACACCTAGGAAGCTCAATAAACTTAGCTCTGATGATGATGGTGAGGAGGAGGAGGGAAAAAGAAAAGGAAGGCAAGAAATCTGCTAAGATTTTGCTCCATAAAATGTCTTTCAGTTGAAATTTTGCATTAAAAAGGAGAAGTTTTGTATTTTTAACTGGAAAATTAATTTTGAAAATTTTGTCATGAGATGAAACAAAAAAACTATTGATAAAGCCCTAAGTTACAGAACATTGCTCATTTGCATTCTTCTTTGGCTCATCCTTCCCTAAAATGTTTTTTGTTATAATGGAAGAAACACTGAATCAGAAGAACTAAAAGCTAACCATAGCTTTTTCCTATAATAATTTTGTCTTTTTGAAAATATTTAGTCTTTCTAAATCTCAGTTGCTTCCTCTGTGGACCAGGAGTAGTAAAACCTACCTGTTGGTCATGGGGATTAAATGATGAATTTAAAGCACCCAGTATAGTGTCTTGCACATGGAATTAATACATAACTGATGCTGTGAAGGGCTAAAGCAGCCGACAGAGTTCTTCAGAATGTGTCATGTTTCTCAGGGACAATCTGCCTTCATCTCCAGGGACATGTCTGATGCAGAAGATTCTACCAAAAGAAAACTCAAAACTGAGAACTTTTTATTATGTTATGGTCAGATGGCCTAAGAACTTATGCCAAGGGGCAGAAATTTAGTTATGTCCTTCCTGTTAATGTTAGAAAGAAAATCCCCACCCCACCCCCATTAGAATCACTCAATGTAGTGCAGTTCATCATGTCCCACACTCTTCTTACCCTTGGGAATCTGCCTAGTCTTTCTCCAGTAAAAGAAGGCCAGCCTCTACATGGTAGCTGTCAGGGACTATAATTGTCTTTAACATCCAAGAGTGATTGGTAGGTATCATGCCATACAGTCCCTATAATACATGGGCATAGATAATTCAAGAAGGGAAGATGAGATATATGAACTGAATAGTAGAAGTGACTGAATATCCCGTCTTGTTCCTAATGGGAGGAAAGCCCTCAGTCTTGCCATTTTTGGTATGAGTATTAGCTGTGGGTTTTTGTAGGTGACCTTTATCAAATTGGAGAAATTCCTTTCTATTCTTATGTTATTGAAAGTTCTTATCTTGAACGAATTTTGAAGTTTGTCATATTTTCTGCATCGGTTGAGATGATTCAATCTGTTGATTTGGTATATTAAATTTATTTTTAAATATTGAGCCAACCTTGCATTTCTAGGATAACCCTTATTTGGTTATGATGTATTATACTTCTTATGTATAGCTGGATCCGAACCTCTAATATTTTATCACAGATTTTTGCATGCATGTACATGAGGAATATTGTCCTATCGTTTTGTTTTCATGTAATATATTTACCTAGTTTTGGCATCAATATAATGCTGGATGCATAAAATAAATTGGAAAGTGTTCCCACCTCCTCAATATTTTGGAAAAGTTTGTGTAGAATTGACATTATTCTTTGGTAAATCCTTGGTTGAATTGGCCATTCAAGCCATTTGGCCCTGGAGTTATCTTCATGAGTTGATACTAAACTATGAATTTGAAATCTTTAAGAGACATGAGGTTCTTTGGGTGTTTCATTCTTTCTTTAGAGCCAAGCTTCTTTATAAAAGACAAATTTCACTCCCATTAAGCCTCTACTTTTAATAATTGTGGCTATCAGATAACCATTGTGTTGTTTATGGCTTAATTACAAATTCTGCTCATGATCTCTTAGGCCTTCTGTTTGATAAACAGAGAAAGTCTGGCTCACTTGCTCAGTTCATTCATGCATGCATTCGTTCATTAGCAAACATTTTAACTACATTTTAAATTCCAAGACCCGTGGTAGAGAATCCATAGATTCAGAGATGAATAAGACAGTATCCCTGAGTTCAAGTAAATTACATTTAAGTGGTAATAATAATGATATGACTGGCTCTGATACAGTGGGGTGTATGTAAGGGTTGTGTCATGAATGGTGCACAGGGAGAACAAACAAGGAGCCATTAATTCTGCCTACGGAAAATCACTGGAGGTTTCTAAGAAGAATGCCATTAGACCTGTGTCTTGAAAGATAAGGGGAATTTTATCTGGTAGAATGGAGGTAGAATGGAGTCCTAGCACCTGAAATGCCATGGGATGTTTGGGGAACAACTCATTTCAGATTTTCTGAGGGTAGGAATATTTAGCTTCATTAATTAATTGTTTGGATCAGGAGAGCAAAAATCTGAATGGTAAATGAAAAAGTCAAATTGCTTTAATTATTGCAATTCTTCCATTTATGTGTTTCTAAAATACAGTTGGCATGCCTGATATACCGTCACTGCAGAGTAGACTTGGGTTGACTTGCTGCTACATAGTGACTCAGATTTTTAAATCCTAATTTTATTTAATTTTTTTTCATGGTTGTAATAATAAATAAACATTTTCTTCAAGGAAGATGTGGTCATTGAAATGGATCTTAATTTGAGTGCTGACATTTCAGTAACAAAAGAAGAAAAACAAGATCATTTGTAGATAGAAGGGGAGAGGGAGGGAGGGGAGGAAGGAGGGAAGAAATCACAAGTACTTACAGAGTGTGGACATTATAGAATCTCTCAAAGTCATCTGATTGCAACTGTTCACAATTTTACCTTCAGTACATTGATCATGTCAAGCCAACTTAAGCTACTCTATCCAGATTCATCAGGATTCATTGGCCTCTGAGTACATCATGAAAAACAATTTCTTTGTGTAAATGTGATGAGGAATACCTCTTCCTCATTGAGGTTAACTGTGTCTGGATCTTTGCCATACAAGACCTGAGTTCACATTTGTTGTTGCATTTGGTGCTGCTTTTACAAAACCATGTTGGCTTCCAGGAACATCTCACTGTCACCTAGGAGCTGGCAAATTCATTGCTTTAATTAATTAAGGGAGGATCTTTGGAAATTAGGGCCCCTTGTTTTTAATTTTCAGCTAAAGGTACCTACTGATTTCTGTTTAAAAATAGATGCTGCCTACTTGATTTGCTTATTACTCTTTGATACTAAAATGTAGCTATAATGGCTCTATGGAATTGTCAGTTATTTATGCATATTTAGGTACAGCCTGGATGGCGTGGATTTATTCTGACATGACTAAATGTGTCATAAAAATGTTTGATCCAAGAGTATGCTATATATGCATATGCTCATTTGGGGGAACAAAATATAACTTTAGGTTTTAAAACAAATTCTTAGTATACATTTATTGCCTGCTCCATGCTGAGCCAGTGCTAGGCCCTCAAGAGACTGTTGTAAACAAATCAGACTTCCTGCTCTCATGAAGTTGGGTTTTAGTGGATGTTTGCTCATTCATTAACCTGTGAATCCATTCTGAAATGCCTTTATGTGCCAGGCACTGTGATAGGTACTGTCCTTTGCTATGCAGGTGAAACATCAGTATGGTATTGTGCCTGGTACTTAGCCCAGAACAAATATTTAACTGAGTGTGAAATTACCCTTTCTCTGTCTTTAACATTTTACATAATTCCACATTAAGTAAGAACATGGAAGGAAAAATACATTTTGGTCGTAGTAGTAGAGATTGCTTTGTGCTCAATAAAATATACATTTTCTTCCCCTTTTGGGACCACAAAGCTGGACTTCAACTCTGTCTCCCTCACAGTTAATTAGATGTGGTTAAATGAGTGTGGTTTAGCCAAGGAAATGATAGTGGAAGCAATGTGTGTCATTTCACAACTAAAACTTTTGAGGAGCGGCTCTGCCTCCTTCACTTTGCCCATTCCACTGGCAGAATGCAGATGACAGGACTTACAGGAGATGGCAGAACCACAGCAATCCCACATAAAGGAGGCTTCTTGCACTGGACATTTGAGTAACGGAGACATAAACTTCTGTTATGTGAAGCCACTGAAATTGTAGGGCTTTTTTTTTTGTTATAGCAGCTTGCATAATCCTCAGTAATACAGCAGTGGGGCAGTTGGAAGATGGCTCATTATTATAAGAAACAAATCATCATAAGACATGCTATCATTTGGCAATGACAATAAATATTATTCAGTAGCTTGAGTTCCTTATAGTCCCCTGCTTGGGGGCAGAGGGTACAGAGGCAAGGTTTATTACTACTGTTTTGAACATGAAAATCAGGATTGGCATAAGTCATGAGACCTGCCAAAATTCACAAGTCTGGAGTACAGAACACTCAGTACTAGCAACAAGGTATTATGTTTCTTCTAGTAGGAGGTATTCTATCCTCTTACTCTTTATCACCTTCATTATAGATTTGTCACCTTCATTATATTTATATATAAAATTATTAGTTTGTTTTAAATTTCGTCTCCTTATTGCCTTCCTTCCACCACTAGGTTGTATTGTCCATGGGCTGAGACCTTATCCACCTGCTGTATCAATATCTATAAGAACACTGAGAGTCACATAGTAGGATCTCAGTAAACAGCTGTCTCATGGAAGAAGGCAGAACTCAGTAACTGATTAAATAAATACCTTACTAGTCAGACATGTTGTAATGCAAATTAAACATGGCCCTATACATTTTTGTGAAGGAATGGTAAGGATGGAGTGCATATGTGGAGTGTGTGTGTGTGTATGTGTGTGTGTGTGTGTACAACGAGGAAGGCAGAGAGTGATGGGATTGCAGTAGCAGAGACTGATAATTTTTCACTCTTAGTTATTTGTTTTGGGATAGCAAAGTGCTGTTTGTGGAGAATATGCTGGCCTGAAAGGACCTCAGTCAGTGCTAACTGACTATTGGGCTTAAATAGGTCACCTGACAGAATCCAGAAAAGAGAAGGCAAAGAAAGTTAACACAGATTTGAAAATTCTCCCTGGAGTCATTACTGTCCAGTTACAAAGATCACATGCCAAGATACACAAAAAAAGCCATCTCTTCCCAAATTATTACTATAAAAATTTGCAAGCCTACAGAAGTCAAAAGAATAATATAATGCACATACACATTCTTTACCTAAATTCACTTTTAATATTTACCATCTCTCTGTATGTCTCTGAGTCTGCATGTATATACACACATTTTTATGAGACATTTAAATAAATTGTAGACACCATCATACTTCAGCCCTAAGTACTCCAGCATGAATATCCTAAGATAAGGAGCATTTCTTACAAAACAACAAAATGCTAAGAATATTAACATTAATTCAAACCATTGCCTACTCTTCAGTCCTTAGTGAAAATTCCTCCGTCTTCCAATGATGTCTCTTATAACTTCTTTTGTTTTAATCTAATATCCAAGCAAAGTTTGCATTTGGTTGTTAAGTCTTTTAATTCTTTTTCAATCTAGTGCAGTAGTTCTCAAGGGTGACTCCCAGACCAGCAATGTCAGGATCACTAGGGAACTTGTCAGAAGTAAAAATGCTGGAGCCCCACCCCAGACCCACTAAAAGAGAAACTCTGAGGGCTGACGCAGGAATCTCTGTTATAACAAGTGTTCCAGGTGATTCTCATGTATGCTAGAGCACACCTTCCACCTTTCCTCCTTTTCAAGACATTTAGGTTTTATTGTTGTTTTTTTCAAAAGCTCAAGTCAGTGTCCTTGTAGAATTTCCCACATTCTGGATTATTCTAGTTGCTCACTCATAATTTGATTCAAGTTAAACATTTTGGCAAATGTAGGCAATATTGGGTGTATTTCATCATGTTGAGAGGCATGTGATATTTAATGATCCCTTTTGTAGTAATGCTGATTGATCATTTGGTTAACGTGGTTACTACCATATTGATCCACTCTGAAGGTATATGTTCCCCTTTATAATTAATAAGTACCCTTAACAGTGGCAACCTATGGTTGCATGAATATTTTCTTCTCCAATAAACTTTCACCCAATACTTGTAGCATCCATTGATAGTATTTGCCTGGATTACTACATTGGAATATGGTGATTTTTCCAATTGTATCATTGCTTCTACATTAATTAGCTGGCAGTCTTTAAATAAGAGCTTTCTCTCCTATTTATTTTTGTGCTTAAGTATCATTATCAACTCATAGTTATTTTTTAATTCAATGTGTGAAATTAATTACTCTCCTTATTCATTTTGATATCAAATAATGCCAAATTTGGCTAGAGAGAGGATCTTCAAACCATCTCTGCGTTCTTGATCTGCTTTCTGGCACAAGATGTTTCAGGCACTTTGTACATTTCCTGCCCACATCCTGTTTACTTTAGGTGGAAATATTTGGATGGTGGGGAGCCAGTATCTAGGTGCCAGATATCCTTCACACATGTGTGTACACACACACATTCATATATATGTGAGTGTTAATGATTTCTTATAGATCTCTCCAATTTAGATTTGCAGTTATCATTACCATCATCATCGTCACCATCACTTTCCATATTAGTTTTCTAGGGCTGCCATAATGAATTCTCACAAACTGAGTGGCTTAAACAATACAAATTCATTATTTGTTAGTTCTGTAGGTCAAAAGTCTAACATGGCTCTTCAGTGTGTTCAAATCAAGGTTTTGGCAAAGCTGTGTTCCTTTCTGGAGATTCACGGGGTAAAATCCATCTCCTTGCCTTTCCCAGCTCTGGAGGCCCCCCGCATTTCTTGGCTCCAAGCCCCTTCTCGCCTTCAAAGCCAGGGTGTTGTGTCTCTCTCTGATGCTGGTCATATCTCCCTCTGTGACCACAGCCTTTAAAGCTTCTTCCCTTTTTAAGTACTCATGGGATTAGGCTGAACCCAGACAGATAGTCCAGAATAATGTCTCCAACCTAAGGTCCATACCCATTATCATTTCTACAAAGTCTCTCTTGTCTTGTAAAGTGATATAGTACAGGGGCGCCTGGGTGGCGCAGTCGGTTAAGCGTCCGACTTCAGCCAGATCACAATCTCGCGGTCCGTGAGTTCGAGCCCCGCGTCAGGCCCTGGGCTGATGGCTCAGAGCCTGGAGCCTGTTTCCGATTCTGTGTCTCCCTCTCTCTCTGCCCCTCCCCCGTTCATGCTCTGTCTCTCTCTGTCCCAAAAATAAATAAACGTTGAAAAAAAAAATTAAAAAAAAAAAGTGATATAGTACAAATTCCAGAGGTCAGATTATGGATGGACATCTTGATACCCATTATTCTGCCTACTACATCTTCCCTCGTTCTTTGATTTCCCTTCTCTCACAGTGAAAACGTTAACTTCCAGTAACTTCAGTATATTTACATGTTTTCTCCTACAACACACACAAAATAATTTGAGAAGTATAATGACAATGACACTAACAACAATAAGCCTCCTAAGTAAAGCTCAATATTTCTTTGCATTATTTTTATTTATTCATTTATTTTATTTTTTTACTCAACATATCTCACTCTGGTGTGTACATGAGTACACAGTACATGAGGTACTGTGTTCCAAAATTCCTTTCTTTTCTTTTCTTGTGTCATTATGTTATCGATTTGATAGGCAGTTGGGTTCAGTTTTTCCCAGTTGTATTCAGTTTTAGGGTTTGCTTTTTCCATCCTTTTTATTTTATTTTTTGAATATGTGAAGTATATGAATATTTAAAGATATATTCAGAGAAGTCTCAGCTCTATCTCAATGCCCTCCATCCTATTTTCACTCACCACACATAGTCATTCTTACTAGTCTATGGTTTATCCTTCCCCTGTTTCTTTATGTAAAACACAGATAAAGATGTGTGTTTAGTTTTTAGTCATATTTTTACTTCTTTCTTTCTTTTTTTTTCAATATATGAAATTTATTGTCAAATTGGTTTCCATACAATACCCAGTGCTCATCCCAAAAGGTGCCCTCCTCAATACCCATCACCCACCCTCCCCTCCCTCCCACCCCCCATCAACCCTCAGTTTGTTCTCAGTTTTTAAGAGTCTCTTATGCTTTGGCTCTCTCCCACTCTAACCTCTTTTTTTTTTTTCCTTCCCCTCCGCCATGGGTTTCTGTTCAGTTTCTCAGGATCCACATAAGAGTGAAAACATATGGTATCTGTCTTTCTCTGTATGGCTTATTTCACTTAGCATCACACTCTCCAGTTCCATCCACGTTGCTACAAAGGGCCATATTTCATTCTTTCTCATTGCCCTGTAGTACTCCATTGTGTATATAAACCACAATTTCTTTATCCATTCATCAGTTGATGGACATTTAGGCTCTTTCCATAATTTGGCTATTGTTGAGAGTGCTGCTATAAACATTGGGGTACAAGTGCCCCTATGCATCAGTACTCCTGTATCCCTTGGGTAAATTCCTAGCAGTGCTATTGCTGGGTCATAGGGTAGGTCTATTTTTAATTTTTTGAGGAACCTCCACACTGTTTTCCAGAGTGTCTGTATCAATTTGCATTCCCACCAACAGTGCAAGATGGTTCCCGTGTCTCCACATCCTCTCCAGCATCTATAGTCTCCTGATTTGTTCATTTTGGCCACTCTGACTGGTGTGAGGTGATATCTGAGTGTGGTTTTGATTTGTATTTCCCTGATGAGGAGCGACGTTGAGCATCTTTTCATGTGCCTGTTGGCCATCCGGATGTTTTCTTTAGAGAAGTGTCTATTCATGTTTTCTGCCCATTTCTTCACTGGGTTATTTGTTTTTTGGGGTGTGGAGTTTGGTGAGCTCTTTATAGATTTTGGATACTAGCCCTTTGTCCGATATGTCATTTGCAAATATCTTTTCCCATTCCGCTGGTTGCCTTTTAGTTTTGTTGGTTGTTTCCTTTGCTGTGCAGAAGCTTTTTATCTTCATAAGGTCCAAGTTATTTTTACTTCTTTCTTACCCCAAAGTACTGAGTTTATGTACCTTTTGGTTCCTCGCATTTTTACTTATCAGTATATCCTACATCTACATCTATATCTATATAAACATGTCTACATATCTATATCTGTATCTATCTGTATGCCTGTGTCTCTGTCTATACTGTGTCTATAGTTGCCCCTCTATATGTCTGTATAACTCTATACCTATATTTACATCTACATCTGTATCATCTCTATAAATCTATCTATCTATCTATCTATCTATCTATCTATCTATATACCTACATTTACATCTCTCCAGAAGTATATCCTGGGAGTCACTGTATATCTGGTGATCATGCAAGTCTTGAAAGGACTAATACGTTTTTAAATATACCTTCTGTATTGTTTAACTTGTTAACAATAAATATTATATCCGTGACTTAAGTAATAAGGGAAATACATATAGAGAAAATGACTTTTTTTTAATGCTTTATGCTAACCCGTCACTTCCCAAGGCAGAGATAATCCTTTTCTATGTTCTCATAACACTTTGTGCCTAATATTATTATAGCAACTTTTATTTGACAAGTCATCTCCTTTTCTGGCCTGTCAGTTCCTCAAATATAACAAGAGACTCTCCCTTTCTTTCCTTTTCTTCTTCCTCATCTTTGTTTTTTAGGTGTATTTATTTATTTTGGGAGACAGAAAGAGTGTGTGCATGCAGGTGAGGGAGGGGCAGAGAGAGAGGCAGAGAAAGAATCCCAAGCAGGCTCCTGGCTGTCATCGTGGAGCCCGACGTGGGGCTCGACTCAGTGAACCATGAGATCACAACCTGAGCAGAAGTGAAGAGGCAGTCGCTTGACTGACTGAGCCCCCCAGGCAACCCTCCTTTTCTTCTTTATTTTGGGTATCAGGGATTGTTCCTGGAAAATAGTGTTTCCCCACTTATTGTTTTGCCCAAAATTCCATTCAAGATGCACTCAGTTGGTTATTTTTTTTAAATGTGTCTTTTTAAGAATAAAATGTTTTCCTGAAGTGATGAAATTCTATTTCATTGTCAACTGTTAACATGTTAATGTGAATTAGTGATCAGAAAATTAGTCGATTCTTAGAAAAGGTATGAAGGGACATGCATCTGAAAGAGGACGGTTATATTTTAACTCTGGAGTTGAAACCCCAAGAAAGGCAAGAGGGAGTATGAGGGTCATAGATATTCTAGAAGGGAAGGGGACAAACCAAGGAAAAGAAGAGAGGGACATGGAAAGAGAAAGGTCTCTATCGTTGTGTCAACCATATGAGCTGTGAACAGCATAGAAAATATGCGTAGGTAACCAGAGCTAGAACCTGATCTTTGGACTCCCCCCATTTGCCAAAGTTGATACGACCTTTCTCGTCCTTCTAAAAAGGGCTCTTCTGAAATCAGGCAGGTACTCCCACTGCCCTGAGGATGGAAGAGGGCCTGAGCCTTCTCTCCTTCTAGAGCTCTTTGAAGTTGGACTGCTAACCTCAGGACTGAAACACACATCTCTGTCTGTCTTGACCTCCTTCAGGGAAGTCAGCTGTATTTGTGGGGGTGTATTGTTCAGCCTCAGAGCACTGTTTAAATTTAAAATCAATAAGGAAAAGTGAGCCAGTAAGAGGCACAGACTGATTAAGTGCTGTCTGTATGAAGAGGTTTATCCTCTGCCACATTTCTGTTGAAATCCTAAGAAATGTGAAGATGATGGAGCAAAGTGAAAACAGATTAAAAATTATGTCAGATACCGAAATGCAGTAAGGCAGCTGCTTCTTTGGCAGATATATGAGAATTGGCAACTTTGAGTTCTGATCTGGCAAAATGATGTCAACATATTCACACCCAGGTATACACTGTGTGCACCTATAACACAATCATAATCAAGATGCACACAAAAGCAAAACACATACAACATAAGTAACACAATTTATCGCAAGACACACAGCACACATACAACAGTGCACACACAAGCACCACACATCCACATGTAACACATACACACAAAACACACAATACACATTTGTGCATGTACGTATCAACACACATGAATTTGTTCTTGACTGGTACTGTGAAGGTGTAACTCTTCCACCTGCCAGCTTATCCTACGTTTTTATTTTGATGAAAAAAACAGCAGAAGAGAAAAATCTCTTCGGAAGGAGAAAATCTCTTCATCAGAAAATTCAGCGAAAAAAAAAATTCCCAAGACATTGTCATGTATTACTGGTTATTTTTGGTGGTTAAGAGAATTATTTGAAAACAAAGAAGCCTTTCACAAAGCCTCTAAAATACAAAAGATTTAATAACATTTACATCTGTGTATCAGCCATGTCTGTAATGCAAGTCATGAATAACACATAAACCAGAGCACGGAAAGAACAGAAGTGCTCACACATCATTTAAAATCCAACCCACCCCATCGTCAGTGGAATCAAATACACAGCAGGAGCAGTTCCAGTTGATACACACACAATATAGTCATTGAAAATGAAAACATATTAATTATGTTCCTTAAGGTTAGAGAAATGGCAAGAATCACTAACCTGTTCAACTTCTCTGTTGAAATTCCGTACCAAAAAGTGCATCACAATTTGCTTTCTTATTTTTCTTAAGAAATTAGAGTGAGGGTTTATATGCATTTGTCTTCTTTCATTTTCATGTACATCTGCACTTGGGGCTCAGTCCTGCCTCCTTGCTGTGCTGAAAATGGGGAAAGTTGGCTTAAGAAGATGGGTCCTTGTTACAAGTGAGTAACTTGCAAAGAAGGAATTCATTGTTGAGCAATGATATTTTGAAGTGACAATACCTGCACTACTCCAGGTGGCATATGTGGAAATCCACACCACCAGGAGAATAGCTGTGTGTTACTAAAATCTAGAGCTCAAGTAGCAACATGGTTTGATCAAGAAACACAGGGAAATCCTTTCTTATTCTGATTCAGATAACTCTCTGAGGCCCAAGTTTGGGATTATGCTTTCTGGATCCGTTCATTTGGCTCCTATGAATTTCAGGGATCTCCTAGGCTTTCTATATATGCTGTGAGATCCTTCAGCCCTGCTGTAGGGAAACCTCTGGCCCCACGATGGAGAAGGGCAAGTGTGGGGAGGTGATTCTTATGTGGGTATTCATGCTTGACATATGTCCATGTTGATTCTTAAGTGTTGTTGTGTTTTACTTCCAGGAATTATGAGGATATTCAAATAATGTCAATATTTTGTCAGCACTTTTTTGTTTGCTGGCTTTTGCTTTGATGTTTGTTTGTTTGTTTGTTTGTTTGTTTAACCTTCCCGTTCCGGGCATTGTCTCCCCTTCTATCTTTCGTTGGTGCCGGACCATTGCATGTGGGTCCTGAACAGTTCAAAATGAGCTCTGTAAATGTCAGGAAACTCCTTCCTCCTCTTCCTCTACCATGTATCTCGTTTCAGTGTGAAATTTCAAGGACTCTGCAGTCCTCACTGCATTAAAAGGTTATTAGTCGCCTCTTTTTTACGAACTATATATAAATGCTTGATTCCTGAGGACAGTGTTTCAGGGCAAGTTGAGTGTAATTGCTAAATAATATAGTCATTCTCATTTTAAATGAGTGATACTTCCGTTGTTCCAGATGCTTCTACGTGTGTGTGTGTGTGTGTGTGTGTGTGTGTGTGTGCCTGCATGTGTGCATGTGTGCATTCATATACCAGTAGGCAGGCATGGGTGAGACCTTCACTCAGGGGAAGCCACAGCCACCCATAGGAGTCTGCATATTCACGCATTTGGGTTTTAAATGTGCCACATCCCAGGCCTCTTAGGCTCCGCAGATTATGTATAATAGATGACCTGCATTTACAGAGATGTGTGCTATACAGATGTAAATGTTATTATAGCTTTTATATTTTATGTTCTTGTTGAAAGATCATTTTGTCTTTGAATAATATGGCCGTTCAATTTTTTTTTTGGAGGGGAGGGGGTTATCTTTAAAAGAGAATATGAAATGGATATTGCACATCATATATTTCTTAAAAGTAATTTGGAATTTTAGGGTCTGGGATTGGGGCTGACTGATACACTGCCACGATGAGATATAACCCCTGGAAAATAACAGCACCAGCACATGCCTGCATCTGTCCAACCTCATAATTCACTTTCACATTGGATTATGGATGTCTGCGTTCAGTGAGTCTATCTTCCCTTTAGGTATTATTTCAGCCCTTTGAGATAATAAGGAAAGTTTAATTGCGTTGTTAATTGATTTTTTGCACAACATTATTACCTTGATTGATTGCAGAGTTGATGAAAATGTTAGACACAGGCAGCGTGGAGTATCAGCCCAGCAAGGAGTGGGAGCCTTGTGGAGAATAGATAACCTTGATGTTAAGAGCTATATCCTTCAGATATGTCTTCCCTTGACATATTGATGGCCCTTGAAAAGGGAAAAGCTGATTGTATGCAGAATGCAATCATTAAACCCACTTCAGCTCGCTGTTGATTAATTTGTTTTTTCCTGAAGGATCTAGTTATAGGGAAGGCCTCGCTTGTACCAAACAGCAGCCATTTTCTAGGCTCCAGCTTGTGCTTAACCCTCTAGGTGAAGAGAAATACTGAGGCTGGCGTGGCTGAGACAGGAAGATTGTCTTAGGGTGTTCCGATTGTGCACTTGCTGCTCACAGACATCCTCATGCTCAGCAACTCCCATTTTCCTCCATCCTTGTGTTTATTCCCCCCCCCCATACCAATTCTTTCAAAATTCCAAGGCCAGGGATCCTTTTACTGAGAAACAGAGTAAGATGAAATGGAAACTTCTGGATGCCCAGGAAGGTTTGTTAACCAGGCTTCTAGTCGTTGCTGGAGAGGACCTGACACTCAGAAGTTTTATGATACTCCTGAGTATAACTGAGGTACAACCGGGCTTCAACATGCTCCTGTAATTGGAGAATTTGGTTCTTATTGGTGTGTGTGTGTGTGTGTGTGCGCGTGCACGCGCACATGTGCGTGTAGGGTGATATTTGTATGTAGTGGGATAAAAAGGGATTTCTAAAAACAGTTTATTGTATTTACAATTACTCTTTTCCCTGGCCGTCTGTAACTTTTTTCAAGAGATGTTTATTGATAGCTGTTATGATTACTACAGTCCAGAACCATCTTCGTGATACCAAAAATCAGATTGCTTGATCAGCTGCTTGATTGATCCATTGGACTTCTGCCTTGTTTCCCTCTACCAAATGCACACCACCTCATCCCTAGCTCCCCAACCCTGGAGACAGACTAAGAGGACCAGCCTTATGGGAAAAGGGGCTGGCTTTGCCAGCCACAGAAGAATGGATGCTCATATAGGTGTAGTAATTCTAGACAGGATCCATCTTCTGGAGAAAACGGGTGGCTTCCCTCTTTCCACCCCATCTTCTACCCTTATTAGTGTGGAGCATTCTGACTTCTTTTGCCCTCTTCTTCCCTTTGTGGATGTCCTTAATATTCATTTAAACCAAATTTTAATTGTATAGCATTGTTGGAGGCCTACCAAGAATTACCTCATCTTCCTAGAGTTCTGACCCCCACCCCCCCCCCCCCCACCCAGAGAGGTCCTGTGGACTTTGGGGCAGAAGAGAACAGCTCACGAATCTCCCAGAGCCACAGAGCACCCTGTAGATGGAATTCACGCGATGGTCCAAAGCAGTTTCTCCTCAGTCGGCCCCACTGCCCCCTCCTTTCGGAGTCTTTCTTCTGCTGAACTAACGACTGGCACTCGGGGAGTCTAATATCCACAGAGTCTTGGCCCTCAATTACCGTAATGGCTTATAATGAGATTTTGGCCAAGTAGCAGGTAGCAGGTTATTACTTCCTGCTCAGCGTGGGCAATGTCTACGCTGTTAATTTGTGTTGCCGAATGTGGCTCAGAGCTGGGCATCAAACTGTCAGAGCCAGATGTATTCTATTAGGTGCGGGGCTCACATTGGCCCATGGGCAATTTTTTTTCAATATGGAGGCATGTTAACTCACCACAGGGTGAATCCTGACGAATTCAAGCCAGCCAAATAAAAGGGGTAATATCCCAAGCCATCAAAGTCGTGTGTTCCAGAGACAGATAACACCTGGTACCACCCACTGTCAGCAATGTCTTTCCAACCCAGGCCATTCCACTGATAGGTAAAAAGTATAACCCTCTTAATATTGTTGGAGAGACTCTAGTGCCTTCATTAAGTTTTAATGAGCCTGGCCCTAATGAAGGCCCTTATACTATGCTCTTCTATTCACTTTTTCTTTATTTTGGGCAAAACAAAATGTACAAGAGATTCACATTGTTCTTATAAACTGCTTCCTATTAATTCTTACTTAACCTATGGTTCATTTCATTAACATTAGCATATATATGGACTTTTAATTTTTCTGATTCAGGTTAGAGGATGGGGAAGTAAAGATCAGGAAATAATGAAAATATTTTGGCATTTGGCATTGAGATTTACTAGTGCCCAAGAATTATGCTGTGCTTTCTGCAACAACATACTTTTGGTTATTTTTTTTATAATGTAAACTTCTTTCAGTTAGCTCATATATCAGCAGATTCCTTTTGTTTTCCTTTTGGAGAAAGCAATTTAGAGTGTCCTGGAATTAGGAAAGATTATAGTAATATCAGTACAGGAAAAGTTTGTTTAGATTTTAATGAAGGGCAGATGGAGGCTGGACTAATGGGCCCAAGAAGGAAGGTCTTTTCCCCAATCCTTGCAGAGTTTGAATTATGACAAACCCAGTTGTTACTGGGTCTGCTTAATTTTATTTGAGAGGTTCTTTTTTTTGCAGCTTGAAGAATTTCAAAAAAAAGCAACTTGTCTTTATTTTCAATGACTCTCTTGAGAAATTTTAGCCTCAAGAACGAGACAGAACTGTGGATGGTTTCCCCCCTTTTGATGTAAGCTTTCTAATAGGGGCAGATCTGAAACCCAAAAGCAAATTTGTGCTTGAGAGCAAAGCCAAAATTTTCATTCAAACTCTGCAGGAGGACCCCCACTGTTCCGATTTGTTCACTTAAGATTCTGTCCTTTTAGAGGGAAGCTAAAGACTCTCTGGGAAATTTTTCTGGAAGCTTTTTTTTTCTTATACTTCATAAATTATGGTTTGCAGGTTCAGTCCCATTTTACTTACCCAAAAAAGTCTTTTCTTCTTTTCTTCTGTTAATACAATCTGCATGTCACTTAAATTTAATCTTTTATGGTTTTTGTTTAATATTGAAGAGCTGGAGCAACTTTATTATTATTATTACTATTACTATTATTAATTTTAGGTGCCATTTGTTTTCAGACAGTTGTTTGGAGAGGGTAAAATCCCCATTTATTAAAACTCATGCACTAGGATCCTCAGTCAACCAGATTTTCTGTCTGCATCTGAATACTCTTAACGTTACAAGAATAAAAGCTAATGTCAAGAATTTATTTTTTTTAAAAAGGAAAAAAGGGAGCCCCTTTGGGTTGTCCTATATCATTTTTTCTTAGTGTGGGGTCCCCAATCAGCAGCATCACTGTCACTGGGCACTAGCAAAAATGCAAATTCTTGGCCCCAACTCAGACCCACTAATCAGAGACTCTGGGGATGGGGCTCAGCAATCTGTTTTATCAAGCCTTCCAGGTGATTCTGGTACAAGGGCAAGTTGTATCCTAGGATTCTTTCATTTATTCCACAATAAAAAATAATCTATTGAGTACCTACATGCCCTAGGCCTCATGAAGCAAGGATGAAAAGTTGTCATCTCTGCCCTTTTGAAGCTCATATATAAAGGAGATCCTAAGACCTTGAGAAATGTTCAAAGAGCAGTCTTCCCACCCCAGCTAAGCCTCTAAACTGTATCATCCTCACTATAGATACTCAGAGAAATCCTCATTTGTGGTCACTATGATATACCTGGTAAGACAATGAAATTGGCTTTGGTTTTGCATAGTGTTTATGTGCAAGAAAAAACTCAGAAAGGTTTCTAGTTAACCACGAGTTAATGAGATAATTTAATTAATTAACTGGAACCCAACGTCCCCCCAGTGGCTAGTCAATCACATGACTGTTGTATTAGGAAAGAAAGTGTAAGGGGAGAAACGTGTGAGAGCCATTTTATACTTGCTCCACTGACCATGTGAGAGGTCTCTCAGCTGAAATGAAGAGCTGCACCTGTACTCAGCTGTCATTTCCCCTGGTCTGACACCGATTTTTGTTTCCTCCCTTCTCTGATTGAGTCTACTCATGGATTTTAATTCTAGAACTTTTTTTTCTATGTTTATTTTTGAGAGAGAGAAAGTGAGAGGGAGAGAGCAAGCACTAGTGGGGGGCGGGGCAGAGAGAGAGAGACAGAGGGAGACACAGAATCCCAAGCAGGCTCCAGGCTCTGAGCTGTCAGCACAGAGCCCGATTCAGGGCTCGAACTCACCACAAGATCATGATCTGAGCCAAAGTCGGATGCTTAACTGACTGAGCCACCTAAGTGCCCCATCATGGATTTTAATTTTAAAAAGTTCTCATTTAAAATGCCATTCCCTAGAATGTCATACCTTTATGGCTGTTTAAAAAAAGAATAATATGCTTAAAATCCCTAGAAACTCATGAGTACCTCATTTCTCCTAAAGGGAGGTGGTCATTTGTTGTCAGGGCATGAAATCATCACTGGTCCATGTGCCAGAGACTAATGATGGGGACCAAATGGTGATCAGGGAGAAGCTGGAATTACTATTTATTTTTATTTGAGTTGCTTCTGCCTCTCTTTTGTGATTAGTCTGGGCCAGATACTCTAAGAGGGAAGACAATGGCTGGGTGGGTTTTGGTCAGGGAGGTGCCTTAAAAGGTGGTAGCTATGATTTGTTTGGATGAAATCACACACCTCTTGTATATTTTATTGGTCCAATTTTATTTTATCTTATTTTTTAGTTTTTTACTTGTTTTACTCTCACAATGATTGGTAACTCCATGCCATTGGGTGGCATATTTCCTTTTGGATTCCTACCATAAAAATGATATTTTTTAGGAAGTGCAGGAATTTATCTTTGTTTATTAGTTTGCATACGTGTTACATTTATGCAGGTATTAGGTAAACATCCCCAACCCCTGAGCCTGGAAGGTTAATTAGAGCAACTGACGGTAAAGAAAGTCAGTCTTTGAAATCGAGACCAGAGGAATCTAAAGGGGGGTGTTTGGTAGCCCCATTCCCAGAAAGCCTCCAGCATAGATTGAGCAAACATGACATATTGATCATTACGGAACCTATAATTGGTGACCAAAAGCACAGTGTGGCTTTAATGGCCCTCCCTGAATAGTTGCCATCTTTTTTTTTTTTTTCCAAGAAAGCTGCTGTTTTTCCTAAATTCATGCTGCCCTCTAGTGGCAATGCTCTTGACTTCAGATGGGAAATGGAAAAGATGAATATGGACACAATGGTGGAAATGGGGGAGGTGGTGAAGGGGTGAACGTTTTCTTTTTTTCTTTCCTGTGTGAAAGATTTCTGAGTCCCTCCAGAAAAGAAAAAAAAAACACTGAGAAAGAAAAATGGAGCCATACCACTTGACTATTGTCCACCTTGATTGACAGCCTGGTTTATGTGACATCCATCAGTGAGCCACAAGGAAGGGAACTTCAGGAATGTGAACTGATTTGCATTCCATCTTGGCATGCACTTTGGAATCCAGCCCATCTCAAATCCATTAAACCCCACTTAAAATACAGAGATGGGGAGTAGGGAAACACGCTAACACCAAACTGGCCTTGAAGATTCCATTTCTCCCAGCAGAAAAGTAGGTAAGAGTCAGCCTAAGATTGATCTTTGCAGTGCCCCTATCTTAAAGGCAGTATCCTACGATTCAGAAACATCTGGACTAGACAGATAGAGTTGCATGGATGTCTGGTCTGGTACCATGACCTTGGGGAAACCACTTTAAACCTCATTTTCCTCCATTATAAAGTGAAGGACTTGACCTAAAATAATGATGTTTAAATTTTGTCCCAATGAGATTTCTTCAATAGAGTTAAAGAAATAATTTTAAAGAAAAGTTTTCTGTTCTATGTTTAAGCTAAGAAGCAAAATAATAAAGTATTCTTATAAAAGCATGTAAATAAATCACTGTTTCAGAAGTCAGAGTAAAAACCGTTCTAACCTCATTTTAACTGGCACAAAAAAATGTAACCTAAGAAGAAAAACCAAAATTTGGATTGCTAAGAAGATTTAGCCACGTTTTGTTGTTGTTGTTTGGTTGGTTGGTTTTTGGTTTTGTTTTTTAATGGGGGGATGTTGTTGAAGCAAGAAATCTTTAGTATGGCATTGATCTCTGAAGTGTATATGTTCCTATTTGATTGAAATACAGCATTATGTAGAGATAAGAGCCAATCATATTAATAATGTTTTAAACAGGGCAAGGAAGGGGCACCTGGGTGGCTCAGTCAGTTAAGCATCCAACTGTTGATTTAGGCTCAGGTCATGATCTCATGGTTCGTGGGTTCGAGCCCCACTTCGGGCTCCTGGCTGACAGCACAGAGCCTCCTGGGATTCTCTCTCAACCTCTCTCTCTGCCCCTCCCACTTGGGATCCTCTCTGTCTCTCTCTCTGTTCCTCCTGCACACACACTCTCTCTCAAGATAAATAAAATTTAAAAAAAAACACTATAAAAAAAGAAAAAGAGAGCAAGTGAGCCCACCCTCAGACTGGGATTCTTTCCCCTCAGTCTCTGTCTACTCAAAGCTCAAAGTACCCTTAATACAACAAAATTTCAAAAGCATTGACATCTGAGGAAAAGCATGTTGACTGTTTCCTTTCCAGGATTCACGTAATGGAAACATCTGCTGCCAGATAACTTTTAATTCTGTCAGTCTAATATTTTTTCTGTGTGGAAAGGACTTTGAATGGCCGAGTCAGGTCTTGACAGGGCCACAAATCTGCAGCCTGAGGACAGGGACCGGGGGCTCAAGGTGGGACAGTGGGGCTGGTTCCTAAGGATCCACTCAAAGGTGCAGTAACTTCTGGGACTTGGACCAATGAGCTTTTCCATTTCCCACTAGTGGATTATGTGAGGGGAAAACTGGCCCTGCATTTTTCTCCTCCTTTCCCACCTTCTTTTTCTTCTTCTAAAATGACAAGCCTCATTTCAGCTGCCCCAGGAGCCCAGAGCGCATTTTCCACAGGCTCTGGCTTGTCACCCGTCAACCTGTCGGCCCACTCACGTGACCGTTTGTGCAGCCTCCCCCAGGCTGGAAGGCTGGCTTCTCAGTCTCACATTCCTACCACCTTCAAGTGCAGGTTTTGCCAAGATCCTTTTCTGTACTAACTGGTTTCCTTCCCCTGTTTTTTCTTCATCACAAACACGTGGGTGAGGCCTGACAAGGCCCAGCATTTGTCTAAGTGGGGTATATAATCTGTTCTCTCTCAGTGCAAAGTTTAACCTCCCTGAGGGAACTGAACACTGGGGCCAAATGCCCTCTCCTCAAAGGGGTAGGTTGGCCAGCATTTGGATCAGCTTTCTTTCAGGATGTAGATTTAGCCAAACCCTTGGATTATGTGGGTTTTTTTGATGGGCGCTTGGTAGAAAGCAACATGTCATAACCCCACAATTTGGATCCTGCCATGCATCCAGAATATTGATCTTTGTTCTGCATACTCTTTGTGCTAAGAAATGAATAAAAATTATCATTTACTTTACCTTTATAACAAACATTGCTAATCGAAATAGTCAATCCAAAATAAAACGGACAGCCACTAAACCTGCACATAATGCAATTTATTATGGCCAAAAAAATAAATAAATAAACTGACCATAGATTTATATCTCGTCGGTATATTGTTGCATCCTGCATACATTCATGGGGAGAAATTAACCTTGGTGGAAATAATGAAAACAAAATAAAATTGACATGAACCCAAACTGTGCCTAGTAAAATGTGTTGACTAAAACTTTAACTGAAGGCACAAACCTTCCTGCCACAATTCAGGCCTGCAAAATTTTACTCAAGGTAATGTGACTTTGTAAAAATTATTGACTCAGAGATTTAGAAGATATAACTGGTAACTTTGATATCGGGCAAAAGCTGAGGAATTTAACCTTGATGTAAAAATTACATGGAAAAGAATTTGACGCCATTGAAAATAAACTCAATAAAGTAGAAGTGAAATGTTAAACATTGGATATGGTTTAGCTTTACATTCAAAAATTAAAGAATGGAATTGGCTAAATAGCATTTGCTTTGAATAATTAATGCTTTCTCAAAGAAAACTTACCAGGCTAGTCTGTGTTTATATTCATAAGCCTGAAGGAAGCCAAAGCATCCTTGCGGTCAAAATGGCAGAATTCAAATGTCTTCCATTGCAGTGTGCTGCTCAGAACCACGGGGTTGTTTTGGATAATAAAGAAGAGTTCAAGAGTGCACTCATTTGAGAGACTAGGAGATGTCCCTTGCAGGGCACTGTTTGAGGTGTTCCCTGCAGTCCTCAGCAAGAGCGCTGTGCCCCTGGTCCATGGTGGAGACAGCCGCAGCCCTTCTAGGTAACTTTAGGATTAGCAAGCATTGCACAACCATAGCACCACATGGTACCCCATTCCAACCCAGGAGCAGACTAAAACCTGAGACACTTGCCTGAAGTCACACTCAGCTAGTTTGGGAGGGAAGTCTCTCACTTTCTTCTTTGCCTTCTCTCCCCTCTCCTGGGTCAAGTGGAAAGACTGTTCCCTGCTGTTCCCTGCCTGAGGCTTCTCAGATGGGCCCCCAGACAAAGGAAAAATATGCTGGGCCTGGAGGATGGACTTTGTCCTCCTTCCACAGAGACAACTCCCAAGCAACCCCTTCCCTTAAGACCTTTTAAGATCTCCTTTTCATTTTGCCTTAGTATTTAATAGCTGACACTGAAGGAGGATGTTGTGCTAGGAGCCTGTAATTCTGCAGGCTCTGCTAAATCTGGTGTGATCTCCACAGCCAAGCTGATAGCACAGCACACAGGCTGACCTCGGGGCATTGCTCAGCCACTTCTCAAGATCATAAAACATGGGCGTTTATTCCTTTCCAGCTCCCGGTTTACTTGCAGCCCACAAAGACCGAGGGATGCGCTTTCTGGGGAATGTCCTGTCCCGTGTATGATGTTTACAGCTCTTAAGTCTGGATAAGATTCACTTCACTTCTCTCTTTCTGGCCTGATAATTATGATTGCTTTGTTTCTGTGGGAGGAAAGTGTTCAGCATAAAAACAACACTAGTGTTTAGGAATTGAGACTGTTGACTTCTGTTATTTTGCCCCCTTTTTAATAAGGCAAGTATATATTTTGAAAGCATTTCAGACATGTAGTCTTAGAAGAGGTTAAGGTATGAGGGTTCAGCAATTGAAATTCCTAACTTGATGAGTTCTGTTCAAATTGTACATGGATAATAACGTCAGTGGTATTAATTTATCTATTCAACAAATATTTATGGAACATGTCCTCTGTACTATTTCAACCACTGGGCATTAGCAATTGGGGAGCAGTGCAGGGAGTATTATAGGGGTGACCCATTAACAGGTATGTATAGTGTCGTGTGGAAACGTAGTTCTAGAACCTTCTGCAGTGGGCCAGAAAGACTCTCCAGATACTCTTTCCCTGTCACTGGACCCACCTCTTCACAACACTGTCATCACTTTTTTCTCAGACCCAATGAAGAGTCTAGCTCCTGCCTTTACTCATACAGATTGGAGAACAGGAGTTCCATGAGAATCCTTCTGCCCCTCACCCATTTTGTAGGGCTGTCCACACTTGTAAGCTTCTAGTGATCGCAAACTGATCAAAATCTGTCATCACACAGCTACACTTGCATTTGTTATAATAGCATTTAAAATGATGATTACCAAAACTAATATTAATAATGGTAATAGAATTGATAGTTTTTACTTTCTCTCTTTTACAAATACGAATTTATTGGTCCAGCCTATCCTCGATCATCGAATAAATTTTTGTGTTTGTATGTTTGTAGGTGTCTAGATTATTCTTGTTTCACAGCTAAGATACAAATGGCCAACCATTTGAGAGAAGACACTCACGCTTCTATTTAGTCTTGAGCTCTGTGGAATCTGAAGTTAATGTGACCGACCAGGACTCATATCAAAGCTAACTGGATAGGGACTAGTTTGTGGGAGGTGCTTCCCAGCACTGGGTGTAAAATACAGGTTGCAGGAAAGTTAGTGGAACTTCTTTCCTTGGAGATTTTGAGGCCCAGCAGAACTCCTCTTCTTTATATTATGAGAATGTGGGCTAGATGGGTCTCAAGAGCTAACTTAGTCAAAGTCAAGTTTTTGATTAACTGACTATTGGATTTTCCTTCTCCATCAGGCACTATTGGATCTGACATCCTTATTGTCATAAGGGAAGCATTTGAAAATACTAAATCACACATTTCAGAACAAGAATGAAGTTCCAAGATTATCTGGCCCCTTGCCTTCATTTTACAAATGGGGAATGCAGCTCAGTAAGGAAAAGGGACATATCTGTGGTGACATAACCATCAGGCATAGAGCTAGATTTAAGTATAGGTCTTCTCCCACCTCTCCTTACTAAATAGGAGAAATGCACCTGGCAGGGCAAGGTTGTCCGGGAGATCAGGGAGTCCTGGGGTCTTTGCTGGACTCTGCATGAGTGTGCAAGGAATTTCTACTCAGGACTCTCAGGGTCTTCCCCCAGCGAAGTCTGGTACTGCCCCAGCCCTCACAGCCTTACAAGAAAGAAAAGAGGCTGTTTTCCACCCCCTCAGGCAGCCCCAAGGTCATAACTTAACCTGCATAATTAGAACATCCATTCCAGAGGGGGAAACATTTAAAAGATAAAGGACCTCTTTAAAAGAGATTCTTCCCAATACATTTTTTTCATAATTATAGTTTTAAAAGCTTATGGTGATGGGAGAGCTGGCTACTTAAGAAAAATTAGGAGTCTCATTTGGCAGGAGAAGATTCCCCAGGGGACAGCACACTGTCATTTTTCAGGGCCCCTGAAAAGAAACCCCCACACAGACAGATACATGTCAGCCTGATGCACGGCAAGCCTGCTTCACTTATTATGGCCAAAGCCAGATATTTTAATTAAAAACACTACACACGCCATTAAATGTGTTGTTCCCCCTGCCGTCCCAAGACGTTATAGTTCGAGGAGATACAAACAAGTGAATGCATTACAGATGTACCCGGAAACCACCGCCTACTGAGTCACAACCAGCGGGTTCCCAAATTCCAGGCTCGGAGCGCCTCCCCGTCAAAATGTTCTTTGCAAGCAAACTGTTCCCTCTGTAATTTTCACAGTTTATGGCAGTTGCCATGACGGGAGAATAGGGCCATGGGGAGGCGGGGGAGAGAAACACGCTGCCTGCCACCTCACTTAATTTATAAGCAGATTCCATTATTTTACAAATAACCTTCATGATAAATAAAGTCCTATGGCCACACATGGGATTGTGGTTTTGTTTTGTTTTGTGTTTTTTTTTTCCCCTTCCTTGTTAATGTTATTTATTTATTTATATATTTTTGGAGCACTAAAGTCCCACGTGAGGGATAATCACCTCCCGACTGTGAGCTCCGGTAGGATTCTCAACGGAGGCAACACTTGCTTAATTTAAGCAATTGTAGGGGGTGTGAGTTCAAACATTTCAGCCGATTTTAACTGTCACTAGCCAGACCACCTTTCTCCCCAGGAGAGCACCAGCAGCTGGATTTCATTTTTGGCCGCCAGGCCGCCATCCCCGTGCCTTCCTGGAGCAGCCCACAGACTGAGCGCCTTCCCTTTAAGGATTTTATTCAAGGTGACAGCTCCTCGCACGTTGGCAGTCCGATCACCTCAAGTAGCCGAGATAGCAGGGGGCTGAGTGTGCTCCTCCTGCAAAGTCCAAATTTAGATTGACTGAGGTTATCCTTAGGCCCCTTGACCCCAAGTGCTCTGACAGAACAGGGCTGCCCGGAACTTACAGCAGCGAGTTTTGTAATGATGTCTGGGGAGAAATGCTCTGCAGGAGCAGGCGGAGAAGACCCCAAGTGATAGGGAATGATGTCAGCTTTCGTTAGAGCCGCAGACAGTGTTAGAATATCCTTGGCATAATATGGCACCGGTATCTCTGTCAGCATCTCTGTTTTCTGTCACCGCACACAATCCTGGGCCTGTCTCTAGCCCTGACAGTGTCTTTTCAGATCAGGTTATTGCCAGCACAGAGACTGGCTCTGCTCCCCACCACACAGCCTTTTGTTTGAAGTCTGCCCTTTTGTCATCAATGCACTTGATGTCTATTTAAACCTGACGGTGAGTGCGGTATCTGTTTTCCTGTCAAGAGATCATTGACAATATTAATACCTCATGTCCTTGCCTCATTTTCCAAGCTCTGACACCTCGCCAGTCTCCCGCATTCATCAAACAGCCCTCTCTCCCCAGGATGTCTATAAACATTCTTGCTTCCGGGCCCAAAGGAACAGGGCAGGCCTTAAAAAGGACTTTCATCAGTACCAACCAGAAAGAAGGCCTGGGGAACATGGCTCAGAATACTTTACCTCCCTCCACATTACAGCCCAGGTTCCAGGAGTAGCCAGCTTGTTTCCAGGATGGGACTTGCCATCCAGGTGGTATCTAGGCAAGATCTGGAGTTGATGGTTACCAAGGAGAGAGGGGAGAGTCAAGAAATTCAATCCCAGAACACACTGGAGGATTTACTGGAGAGAATGCACCCGGCTCGTGGGTAGTGTGTGTGTGTGTGTGTGTGTGTGTGTGTGTGTGTGTGTACGTGCCCGTGTCTGCCTTTTGTTCTTTTACTCAAGAGAAAGACTGTATTCTTTATGATATCTGACAGCCCTATCCATTTCTTTTTATAAAAATTCATGCTGTCCTGGTACTGTAGAAAGAAATTAACATCCTTGGCCTCGTCCTTCCAGATTCTTGAGGGTTTGTTTGAGTCAATTATGTTTAAGGAAGCCCTTTGTGGATTTTCAGAAATATCTGAGACACTCCCACCCAGGCCTCTAGGGGATGCTGTTCCTGGAACAGAACCTGACAAGCCAAGCCTGACCAACAGACCAGTTCCCAATGTTGGTGACAACATTAGTACAACCGCAGGGTTATATAATTGCAGTGAAGGGAACTGTTTGGGGCCAATAGCCAAAGGAATACTTTTTAGCCCAAGGAGCGTCTCAGGAAGGTTTTCTCGAGGCTTGATGTTTCCAAGCACCTAATTTCTGAAAAGCAGAAATTAGGGATTTGGGCCAAGGAGAAAGTATGACCAAGGCGGGGTCCACAGTAGCCTTGTTCACAGAAATGTGACAAATAGAAGCCCAAAACCAGTCTGAGACCATGAAACAATGTCATCCTCTCCCCTTTTCCAACTCTTGAGAGATTCTGCAACCCCAGTCATTCCTAAATTTGTCCTAAGCCATCCAAACCATGAAACATCTGCCCTGTCCTTAAAGGTTTCTAAGAGCCATTTTTAATCCTTATTTAAGAATAATGTTTAAAGTTCTATAGTAGAGAAAACATCTCTTGTACAATCCCAAAAATATTTACTACTTAGAACTGCTGTGAAGAACCTGGATAATTTCTAGTACTAATTTACCCCCGATGAACATTAGATGGTGATTGTTGGTTTCACACTATCAAACAGAGAGACAAATAATCATGCATATAGGTAGCTATTTTTACAGGCAGATTTGTGGCTCATGAATTAATGTTTTATGGACACTCCTTTGCTTTTTTCTGGTTATGCACACTTCAGAGACTCAAGTGCTCTTAGTAATAAGGCAACTCTGTGAAGCTGAATTTTAAGTTAGTTTTTCTAAAATTAGAAGAAGAAAACACAAGATGGCAAAAAGCAAACTGTAATTATAAATGTTTTCTTTGAGGAAGACTGATTTGCCCTTAATAATTACACAAAGCTTCCATAATAACTGTGGCAGGTAATTTCTTATGGATATTTAGAATAAATATTGAGTTAGTTAGAAGATTTGACCCTATTCTAGGGGTATTTTTCATACTTAAATTCTCCTACAGTCTCCTTGAATGAAACAAAAACTATATGTAGAGCCACAAGATTATTTAAACTAAAACTAAAGATGAAAATCAAAGGCATTCCAACCTGAGGATTCATTTCAGGCCTCCTGTAAGAAGAAGCCCTTTAATGTCAGAGGCTCTTGTTACTTTTCATGTGGCACTTTGTCAACACCATCACTCTTCCTCGATCACCCAGTAGGTGCTTGATGCCTCCTGGAATTTAGAAGATTCTCCCTGAAAGTTAATAGTATTGATTCATGATAAAGGACTTGAAAAGAGTCACATTCTGGGAAGATAGTTTTACATCTTTTGCTTGGGCCAGACCCATCTAGAAAGTCTTAATCTTCCATTTCCAGAAACTCTACTAAGGGACCCCAGAGAGGGAAAGGGTTATTATTCTTTATTTTGAGGAGTACTTGGCCAAACTGGAAGAGTCTCTGAAATGTGGAGGAGAATTCGTGCAGGAAACATGGGATTCCTAGGTGCCTGTGCTCTGGTGATATTCTACTTGAATGTCAACTCTGAGGACAAGAAAGTAGGGTCCTTCCCTCCTGGGGCTTAATCCATTTGCTGCTACCCACTGGATCTGTGACCATGTTGCATATCTGCTTTACTGCACCTATGTTTCCTTGCTGTACTAATTGTGCCACCTCTAAAGATGTGTTTCCTTTTCTTTGCAGGTGTCCTGGGGAAGTGTCGCTATGTTTACTATGGGAAAAACTCAGAAGGCAACAGGTTTATCCGAGATGACCAGCTCTGATGGCAAGTTCTGAATGCTTTAGCCTGTGTCATGAGAATAAAAGAAAAAGGGAAAGTAAAAATAAAGAAAAAAAAACTAAAGGAAAAAAACAATGGCCCACATCGCATGTCTGTGGGAAGGCTGTGACTTCAGCTTTTGGTACCTTCTGCTGACTTTGCCAGGCCTGTCAAGATCATCCTTCTGCCTTAGACTGAGTGGTCACATAGAGATTGACATGATTGCCCTTAAGCAGGTCTCATCCACTAGGGTGACAGACAGCGGCGGCGAAGCACCAGGGCTGACAGGAGGAACACCATGATAGATTGCCTGGCCCCTCCACTGCTCACAGGGGAGCAGAGGTCACACCTGGGGCCTCCCTGAGCATGCTCGTTGGCCGTAGTCAAGCGAGAGAGACTGTGTCTTCAGCTTGCCTATTGAGTAGAGATCCCTCTGATACCATTGTGCTGTGGGTTTATTTTTAGTGAAATAATCACAGTTTGGAGGAAGGCCACCCTCCCTTATTCACCTTGAATTTTAATCCCTTATTTTCTGCACACACCCACACATTCCAACAAAACACATACCATCCTTTAGCATCTTTATTACAGGTAGTGCATTTTGGCTTGCAGTTTTTCAGAGAACTGAAGGTTCTCAGCCAGGTCATACATTTATGGCTGACTTTGTGTTCTTACAACTGGAGTAAATAGCTTTCCTTAAATCCCTAACTACAAAAGCATGGACTCTGTCTTGTTTTGTACATTTCTAAATCCACTTCTTGCCCTGAATACTAGGCAATGTCAGGCATCTTTCCCAGGACCAAGTTCTGATTGCACCAAGGACTCTGATTTATTTATGTATGTATTTATTTATTTTTAACAACACATACATCCAGCTATGCCTGTGGCCATATTTGTAGTTTGGAGCTGGCTTGCTCCTTTGGGTGCTATTTAAAGGTAGGGAGGTGATGAAAACAGAGTGATGGGTCAGAAAGTTAAAAAAGAAAGCGAAGACTATAGAAAACACCCACCAGACTGAACAGTTTTTAACAGAAGGCACAAACCTTTGAGTTTGGTATCTTCCTCAGCACCTCTCAGAACCGAAATCCATAGCTTGTGAGATGGTCTTTGTGTGTCTTTGGCTATATTCCAGCACTGTTACAAGGAAAATAAGCACAATCATACCAGTAAGGTGGCTATCATTTCATTTAATGGAATGATACACAAGTAAAATCACTCCAGAAAAGTCTTTGAAAGGCTGATTGCTCTTGATGCAATCGCATTTATTTTTGCTTCTTCTGTTTAGACCAGGTGTTCATTGGCTTGGATCTCTCAGTATTAGGTTAGATTGGGGGCAACGAAACTTCAAAGAGAATTCTTCCAAGTTATAGATACTACATAACTAGAGAGTCACTACTGTAAAAGTCTTTGGGGACTCAACATCCCTCAGGACCCAAGAAGAATCTGCTTTCTCAGTTCTAGACCATTTAAGTGGCCTCTGGCCTCCTGAGTCAACTTAGTCTTTGAATGACTTGCAATAAGGCAGGCAGGAATCTCTTTTGTAGGTTATGCAAGTTAAACAGTTATTGAGACAAATTTTGATCAAAATCCTTGAGGCCATTAATAACTAGAGGATATTAAATGTTTGCCTTTATCTCTCAAATTCATTAATAACCAGAGCTGAGTACCTTTTCACTGTTTGATCTACAGAACAGTATTGAGATGATGCTTTAAATTAGCTGCATTAAGTCCCACCCTGTTCTTTGTTTAGAAACACCAACACATGTTTTGTCCATGGCATATTACGGGCAGCCAGATTTCTGTGCAAGGGCAGCTAGACTAGTCCAATGTCATATTTAATCTAGCGGCACATATATCCTTGTCTTTATAAAAGGCTTTAACCCTGCCTCAAACAATAAAAAAGCACTTGTGAACTGACCACAGAATTTTTCCATCTTTATTTTTCTTACTTGTTTACTTTTCTTAATGTCAGAACCATTTGTATCATGCACAGGAATGTCTCCCTCAATGCGAGCTTTGGAGGCAAAAAAAATACTTTTGGAGTGAGTTATTGACCACATTGTTTCCTTCTCTTTGGGTTGTTTATTTTCTTCCAAAATGGTGTAATAACTTTAATTAAAATTAGCTTTAATTATAATTTACGTAAAGGCCATCACTATGATACATTCATCTTAATGATAGAATGAGTATGAGTTTTGTTTCTTTTAAAAAGGGATAATGATAATGAATCAGTGTTGGACTGTTTACAGTTATACTGTTTGTTAAGCAAGATTTGCTGTGCTACAGCTAGAATTTGGTCCGAATTCGTAGAGGAGGAAGCAATGTTGCATGCTAAAATCTATAAGAATTTCCCAAACCTTGTTTTTTAAAGTAGAAAATTAGAAGGTAATGAATTCAATCAAAGCTCAGAATTCTTACATGCCCCCAATTTCCCCTTGCTCCTTCTGCCTTATACCCTATTCCTCTGAGCTTTCTCTTAGGAGATCATGGTATCTGACATCCCTGTATCCTCTCTCCCAGGACACCGATCTGCCTTGAGTGCCCCTGCAATAGAAGGCCATCCCGGAGTCCTCTGTTGCCTCTGCAAAGTCAGGGCGGACTGTCTTTTTCCTAAGTAATGCAATTTTATAGAACAATTTGTTCCTTGGGGAATAATGTTTTAGATTGTGGGGAATCCTATTAAAAGTACAACTATTACAATAATTTGCTTTTACTTTTACCAGCCTTGCTCATAAACCCTCCATCTGTTTGTTGCTTTAAATAGAGGCACATTATAAGAGATTATCACTCGATCAGGCGACACGTCTGAGTGTTGTGCATTTTCACATATTCATGTATACTAAGGAATAAAAGAAAGCAAACCAGAGATTCCAGATGAAAGGGTTTTGCATTTGTTTTATTTTGTTTTGTTTCATTTTGTTTCATTGTGTGTGTGTGTGTGTGTGCGTGTGCGTTCCAGCAGAGATGTGTCTTGCACATCTTTAAGGGAAAATCTTTCTTGCTGCTCCTAAGAAATAACCTGGCTGTCTTTTTCTTCTTTGTTAATATGCAGATCAAAAACAATCCACAGGGCTCTTTTCATCAAAAGCAATAGCAGTGTTCAGTAGTTGCTACATAAAAGCAGCCTAAGTCAGATCTGAGTCACTACCTAATGCCAAGGGTGGACAACAGAGGGTCCATTGAGACTCTCCCATGGTGTCTATCCATTGCAGCTGATCCAGTGTGACATTCACCATCTGCTTATCCCAATTCTGTTTCCAAGAAGCTTTGCTGAAGAAGGGTGTTTCCATTACTTGTTCTCCCTCTAACTTGTCCAAATACCATGTGGTAAACTACCATGACTAGGACCTGGAAAGGAAAATGAGACCAGAGGAGCACAAAACATGCTGGTTACTTGTTTGTAGGACAAACAGACCATCAGCCCATAGTGCAGTACTTCCAGTGCGTCAGTAAACACTTCAGGGATTTGAAGAAGATCAGAAAACACAGCCAGTCTCCCAGAATACTGTCTTCCTATATGTTTACCTGTAATTTTCCAGCATTAGTAGTCCTCCTTTGGGGAACTGTAACATTAATTTGTCACTCTGTGGATGAAGTAGGTAATGTTATTTGTACATATTAACATATTAGCATGTGTAAATTTTTCTAAAGCAGCACGGAATGTGGCCTGGAGAACATGCAACCTAGGACAAGGGAGTTTAGCTGAGAAACAAAAGAAGACATTTAAGTATGGAATGTGTCTGGGAGTGAGTTGCTAAAGTAGGGGTGATGTATATGGTAATAAATGAAATTATACCAAAGGAGAGCATGAGGCAGAGTGTGGAATTGGAAGTGTGGGCTCATCGTAGGCAGGGATAAATCAGGAGCTGAGGAATAATGAGAAAGGAAGTGAATAGACAGATTTGATTTTTTGTTTGTTTGGGTTTTTTTTTTTTTTTTTTTTTTTTTTTGCCAATTAGAAGGGTTGCTGATGTTCAGCCCTAGAGTGATGTTTAGCAACATCTCCTCCTCAAAATGGAATCATCTTTGATACAAGTGAGGAGTGCCACTATTCAGTAATGTTTTACAGACTACTCTGCCCAAGACAATGGAACAGTGAAGAAAAGATGGATTACAAAGCCCTGTGGGCTTAAATAGCCATATGTGTGCTGACTGCCTACGGACAAAGATGACTATGGCATATGGTTAATATTCAACAAAAACCAGCATCCTAAGGTAAGTTCCCTTGCTGCTTGGACCAGCTGAAATATAAGGGAAACACTTGTTGTCTGGGCAGTTAGATCAAAGAGAGAAAATAGTTTCACGCTCTTGCCAAACCTTCATATGTTCATTAAGTTCAGGTAGGAGTTAGAGGGCTTTCTTGATGATACAATGCAAAAGTCAAGAGTTTTAAGGAAAACAATGAAGGCCTCTACATGGGGCTGAAGACGCTGCAAGAGGAAGATGCTGGTAATAAGAGTTGACTGTCCCTAGGTTCAGGCAGTAAAGGGTAGCTCAACCTATAGGACAAGTGGATGACACTTAAGTTCAACTGGATAGCTTCAATTAGCATGTAGAATAATCTGAAATAATTAATGTTTACATTTTTTCACATCAATTACCTTAAACCAATGTTTCCTCTTCCATGTTGGAATAATTCCTTCAGTCTTGGAAATAGGAATGGATTTGAAAGGTACTGGGAATAATTTCCTTTAAATACTACTTTTCAATTTGACTCCTTGTGATAAGAGGGACAAAGGTGGCTCATGGTGAGCTTTACCACAATATTTAGACTATTAAGTTATGGAGCTTTGAAATAGGTAAGAATTAATATACATTATCCATTCACAGAGGTTACTAAATCATAGTTTAATGATCCAGGCATACTTCATTTTATTGAGCTTTGCTTTATTGTGCTTTGCACATATAAATTGTGTTTTTTCCCAGTTGAAGGTTTGCAGCAACTCTGCGTCGAGCAAGTGTGTTGGCATGATTTTTTCCAATAGCATTTCCTCACTTTGTGTCTCTGTATCACATTTCAGTAATTCTCACAATATTTCAAGCTTTTTTCATTGTTACTATATTTACTGTGATGATCTGTGATCAGTGGTTATGGCTCGCTGAAAAGCTCAGATGATGGTGAGCACTTTTTAGCCATAAAGTATTTTTTTAATTAAGGTATTTACGTTTTTTTTAAGACATAATGATATCGCACACTTAATAGACTACAGTATGGTGTAAATATAATTTGCTTGCACTGGGAAATAAAAACTTTCATTTGACTTGCTTTATTGCGAGAGTCACTTTATTGTTGTGGCCTGGAACTAAACCTGCAAATCTCCAAAGTATGCTTAGATTCACCTGCTCCGTTCTATCCTTAAAGCATCAAAGCCAACAAACCCAGATTCTATGCCCATGCCCTGTGCATTTTCCATACTTACAAGCTAGACAAGCATGTTTTCTAGAAATCCCCATTTTCCTTTTTGCTTCCAACTGGTTTAATCTATTCTTATCTCTTTGATCATATATTCCTTTCCATATGTCTGACTTTAGTGTCACTTCTAATTTTGTCCGTTCATTCTCATTTAGTTTTAGTAATCTTTCAGACATTCCTTGTGGCGTGACTATTTCTACCTTGGGCCTTTGCACTGCTACTCAGATCTTTACTTTCCTCAATCCTTTGATGTCCCCAGTTGCCTTGGGTAAGAAATTCCATTCCAGGTTGCTGTAATCCCAGCCCTGACTAGTTCACACCCCTTGGGGAAGATTGGGGTGGGGTGGGGATTGGACATCACTTGCTTGATGTATATTTAAAAATCCTTAGTCCTGTTAACACTCAACACTGGTTTAATTTCCAGCTAAAAATCCTAAACTGTGGCTTATAGCTGGCTTCATTACTGAAGGCTAAGTTTTATCTGTGATGGTTTCTCTTATCTTTGCATTTTACCTATTTAGCTATTAAAGCAATCCCCAGTGGTTTTTAGTTCTTCTCATGAAACCTGTTTTCCTCTTCTGCACAGTTTGGCAGAAAGCAGGTAAGACTACGGCCTTCTGTTCATCACTGCCTGTATATGAGAATGGACTCCACATTTGCCTTTCCTCCAATTATATAGCACCTAAAGAGAACCGAGAACTAGTGTGCATGTGGATATATATGTAACTCCTTCTTTTTATTCAAATGGGTACATATACAATATCCTGTACCTTTTTTTTTCACTTAACATCCCTTAAAGAACAAAGATGAATGATGTGATGGTTAATTTTATGTGTCCACTTCAGTGCCCATGGGATGCACATGTTAAACATTATTTCTGGTTTTACCACAAGGATGTTTCCAGATAAGATTCGAGTTGAACAGGGGTGGGGGAGGGGACTCAGTAATGTAGATTTCCCAATGTGGGTAGGTAGCATCCAATCCCTTGAGGACCTGAAGAAAACCAAAGGTGGAGAAAAGAATTTTCCCCTTTTTTCCTGCCTCACTGCTTGAGCTGAAAACTCATCTTATCTTCTCCCACCCTTGGACTGAGATTTACACCATTAGGTCTCCTGGTTCTCAGGCCTTTGGTTTCTGGCTGAAAAATGGCACTGATTTCCTGGGTCTCCAGCTTGCAGATGGTAGATAGTGGAACTTGTCAAACTCCATAATCTCATGAACCAATTCCTTATAATAAATGCCACATAATCCTGAAAAATATAGGCAGTATAATATTGCTAAAAGAAATGCTAAATCAAAAAAAAGATATTATGATCTTGAGTGTATATATATATATATATATATATACACACATATATACACACATATATATACATATATACACATACCTATCAATAGCCCATATTGATAATGTGAAGAGAAATAATGTGAGAGTGATAATGTGACAATGTGAGAATAATGTGAAGAGAAAAATAAGCAATTTTAGTTGAAAATTTGTAGGCATTTATTATGCAGCGTGTTTCAAAAGTCTTAGTGAAGTTTTATGCTTTAATGACTCTGGAAATTTAAATGCTCCAGTTACAAACATATCACTTGATAGTATAATTATTTATATTACCCTTCTACTTATTTATTTTTGTGGGTTTGAAAACTAAATTTTTAATTTTAACTTATTTTGGTGTAATAGTTTCTGAATGACGTTTTCTCAATGGCTCAGTGGCGGAAATCTACTACTTCGCCACCTAGGTCTCTTGATCTGTCTCCATTAGACTTTTTCTTGTGGGGTCATGTTCAAACTGTCTGTCATGTGTTTATGAAAACCTCCTTCTTGGAAGATCTTGAGGCCAGGATTATAAACACTATTCTTTCAATTGCTGAGCAACAGCTGAGAAAAGTTTTTACAAAATTTGAAAATTGACTAGAGTGATGTGTAGCACAAGACAGAAGTTATATTGAATTTTAGTAAGAAACATAGCGGGGTGCCTGGGTGGCTCAGTCAGTTGAGTGCTGACTTTGGCTCAGGTCATGATCTCGCACTCCATGAGTTCAAGCCCCACGTTGGGGTCTGTGCTGACAGCTTAGAGCCTGGAGCCTGCTTTGAATCCTGTGTCTCCCTCTCTCTCTGCCCCTCCCCACGTCTCAAAAATAAAATAAACATAAAAAAATTTTAAAAACTAAAAGAAGAAACGTCATTATTTTAAAATATAAATAACTTTTCAAATAGTGTTAATGTAAGTTAGTAGGACTTACACATCTGAAACAATATAAGCTTAAAACTGCATTAAGACTCAGGACTCCCTGAATAATCTAATATGAAAACTTGGTTTTAATGTGTTAGTAAATGTCTCTGTGAATCTGTGGTTTACCTTTTAACTTTGTTATCTTTTGGGAGGAATAGTTACAATTTTGATGTGATCAAATTTCTTAATTTTTGCAATATATATGTGAGAGAGGTGTAGGACTGTGATATGTCCGTGGCCATTCTTCAGTACTTGAAATCATAGTTACTCTGTCAAATTGTCTTCTAAAAGCTATACAGTCTTGTCCTGCATATTTAGGGGTTCACTCCATCTAGAATTTGTGGTGATGTGATGCAGAGATAGAATTGGACTTTTTGAGTACATGTCTGGCTTATTATTCCACTTCATCTTTTCTCTCCTTTTCGATGTCAACTCTGTCATGGCCAAATTTACATATACACCTGGAATTATTTCTGGGCTTTCCATTTATTCAATGTGTGTAATTACCCTATTCTAATTGCTATAGCTGTGCAATTTCTTCTTCTTCCCCTCTTCATTCCTGTCTTCTTTCCTTCCTCCTTACTTCCTTCCTTCAATCAACTTTATTAAATATATATATATGATTTCCTGCAACAAAACACCAAGTATCTTCTTTATAAGTTTAAAGTTCAGTGAATTATACCAAATACATCCATATGATGACAATGCCAATCAAGATATGATTCATTCCTATCACCCCTGCAGGTTCCCTTATACTCCATTAAGGTCAGAACCCCTAACCCTACTCAACAACTAATTTACTTCTGTTACTATAAATTATTTTTCTTCTTCATGAATTGTATATAAATGGAGTCATACAGCATATGCTTATTTTGTGGCTGGGTTCATTTGCTCAGTATTATATTTCTGAGATTTATTCACATTGCTGCCTTTTACTACTGAATAGTATTCCCGTGTATGAAGATACCAAAATTTTTTCTCCATATTCCTTTGTGGGCATCTGCCTTTCTTTCAAGTTTTGGGGTAATAACTTTTCTTTTATTGTGGCAAAATACACATAACATTAAATTTACCATAGAGCCATATTTAAGTGTATAAATCAGTGGCAGTATGTTCAGATATTGTACAGCCCTCACCAATCTCCATTTCGAAATTTTTTCCTCATTCTAATTAGATGACTTAAACAATGACTCCCATTTCCCTCTCCTCCCAAACCCTAGTAAGTAACCTTTATTATACTTTCTGTGTCTGTATGAATTTGTCTATTTTAGGTTATATGTGGAATCACATAATATTTATCTTTCTGTGTCTGGCTTATTTCACTTAGCATGATATTTTCCAAGTTGATCCATGTTGCAGCATGTAGCAGAATTTCATTTGTTTTTAAAGATGAATAATCCAGTGTATGTATATACCATGTTTTGTTTATCTACTCATCTTCATACATTTTGGGGTTGTTTCAGCTTCTTGGCAATTGTGAATAATGCCGCCCTGACCATGAGTGTACAAGTGTCTAGATCTCTGCTTTCAATGCTATTGGGTAGATTCCCAGGAGAGGGATTGCTGGATCATATGGTAATTCTATGTTTAACTTTTGGGGAATCCACCATACTGTTTTCCATAGCAGCCACACCATTTCCAACCACAATACACACAGGTTCCAATTTCTGGAATTTTTGTTTGTTTTTTGTTTTACAATATCCATTTAGTGGTGTGAAGTGGTGTCTTGTGGTTTTGATTTGCGTTTCCCTTATGATTCATGCTATTGAACATCTTTGCATGTACTTGTTGGCTATTTGAATATCTTATTTGGGAAAAAAATTTATTCAAATCCTTTGCCCATTTTTTGTTTTCATTCTTTTATTTATTTGTTAAAGTATTTATTCAAATAATAGTTAACATATAGTGTATGCCAATACCACACTGTCTTAATTACTGCAGCTTGAAGTATTTTAAATAATGCTACTGTGAACATTCTTGTTCATGCACTTTTTTGGATATATTTTTATTAGTTTTGGGTGTATACTTAGCTGTATAATTTCCGGGTTATATGCTAGATGTGTTTTTTGGCTTTATCTAAAACCTCCATATTGTTTCCAAAGAGGTTATACCATTTCACACTCTCAACAGCAGTATATGCTCTACATACATGCCAACATTTAGTGTTATCAGTCTTTTAAAATTTTAGCCATTATATTTTAGCCATTTTAATATAGTATTGGATTAAATCCAAACTTTTAAAATAAAACCCAAATTTTTAAAATAAGGAAAAAGGTTTACACATGCACACATTTTTTTATAATTCTGATATTTACCATTTTTTTGTGTTCTTTCTTTGCAGAAATCTGAGTCTCCATTTAGAAACATTCTTTAGCATAAAGAACTTCCTATAACATTTCTTATGGTATGATTTGCTTATGATAAATTCTCTCAGCTTTTGTTTAGAAACGGCCTTATTTTACCTTCATTGTTGAAGGATATTTTCATTGGATATAGAATTATAGGTTGACACTTTTTTTTCTTTTAGCACACTAAATATGTCATTTTACTGTACTCTGTCTTATTTCTGATCTGTAGTCATTCTAATGTTTGTCTTCTATATATAATATGGCTTTTTTTTCTGGTAGTTTTTAAGATTTTCTCTTCAACACTGGTTATTCAGCAATTTGGTTATTATGTGCTGTGGTATGGTTTCTTTTTGCTTAGTCTGTGTAGGGCTTGTTGAGCTTCTCAAATCTGTGGGTTTCTAGTTTACATCAAAATCAGAAAGGTTTAGGTATGTGTTTTATTTTTAGAAATTCATTGTTTCCAGATTTTCACACTCTCCTAGCTTTAAAAAAGTTTCCTAACTTTAAAAAAGGTTTATTACCAGTAGTTTATGAGTTGTAAGTTTCCTGTTTTTTGTACCTGATGAATTTCATTATGTTTATAATTTTTCTTCTCCTCTCCTCATCCTCTGTTCTTTGTTCTAGTTCTCCTCTTCCTCTTTTTTATTGGTATTTTTTTGCCAAGATGGCACTTGAGTCTCTATGCTGTGGAATCTATCAGACAATTTCAAATTTATCTTTGTTAAGAATCAGTATTACCAATGCTAGAGCACATTTTATGTTAATTTTCTGCTTATAATTGCTTCCCTAGGAATGGAGTGCAAATTTGAACTCTATATCTCTCATTGCACAGACTTGGATTTTCAGTTTAATATAGATTAGTCTTTTACCACATATATTTCAGAGTATTTATTCGGTCCCATGTTATGTCCTTCCAAGCTCTGAGCCTTACTCAGGAGCTCAAGTGTATTTGCTTAACAGCCTGGATCTTAAAACCTCCTCTCCTAGATATTTATCCTATATTTAAATCTGATGCCCCTGTGAGCCACTTGTCTTTTAATACTCAGGTATTGCTTTGAGTTTCTTTTTTTTTTTTTTTTTGAAATTTTCAAGTTTGTGTGTGTGTGTGTGTGTGTGTGTGTGTACTCCAACACTTGATAATGTTTGTAGTGGTAGGACTTTGTTTCATGAGCTCTTTTACTGAAATTCTTACATGTGTTTATTTTGAAATATGAATGGAAAACCAAGAATCACTAAATATTTGAATAAAATACGACATAAGATTTATTGTAACATATAAATTAAAGAAGGTTTCAAAGAAAATAGAGCTCTTTAAGAATAGAGAAAAAACACACAAAAAACCTATTTTTAATATGCTCAGAGACATGGGAGCTGACCTATCATTCATCACATAACAGGATGCTATTAAAAAGGAGATTTGGGGCTTAAAAATGATATATTAGTGATTAAAATACTTTTGCCAAAACAAAACAAATATTGAGTGGAAGAATTAGGTAAAGGATTGAAAGAAAAAAATTCAGACTACCTTCATCCATGAAGTAAAATAGGAAGTAGAAACAAAAATATAGCAGAAAAGATAAATGACAGAGGAAAAATCTTAAGGGTCTAACAGTCAAGTATTAGAAGTCATAGAAAGAAACATATGTGGAAATAAATGACAAAATATTTAAAGAAATAATGGAATATAGTTTTTAATAGCGAAAAGATATAATAACAACAAATGGAAAAATCATGGTGAAATTTCAGAACTTTAATGATAAATAACTAAAAGCTTGCTAAGACTAAAAAAGTAAATCAGTTGAGTATGACACTTCTAAAGGAGTAACCTGCTATCATAATATTGAGTGCTAGACAATTGTAGAAAAATACTTTCAAAGTTCTGATGAAAATGATTTTTAACTTAGAATTCTATACTCTGTCAAAATGTAAAACAAATGTGAGATCAAAGTAAAGATATTTTCAGATATGAAAGACAGAAATCTGTTTCTCACAATATTTTCTTTTTTTCTATCTCAGCAATAGAAAATAATTTTTACTTAGACTCACTCCAACTAAGCTTAAAAAAATACATTCTCTGCCTCCCTTGCAGCTATGGATGGCTATACAATTGCATTCTGCCAGTGATTTGTAGTGGATGTGTTGTGAGGGGAGTTTCATGGAGATATCTTTAAAAGAAAGAGAATTTTCTTATTCTTCCAATTTGTAGATCTAGTAGCTGGAGCTCTAACATTTATTTTTGCTTCTTTGGCTGTCTTAAGAATGAAAGCCACAGATGGAGGACAGTGGAAAAGAAAGAGGAATCGAATCTTATTTTGGCATTCAGTTGGCCATGTGATGATACTTTGGCAATGATCTGTAGTGGAAGTATTGTGATGGGAGCTACAAAGAACCATTTGGATTTAACTAAAAAGAGTTATCGAGGAAAAACAAGGAGGATATTTGTGCAAAAGACCTAAAGAAGGTAAAAATAAAAACTTCAAGAATAAAATAAAGGCCATTAGAAACTCCAGGGAAAATATAAAGCATTTTAAAATAGCATTACTTTGTTCTATAATGAACTGTAGTTACACAAGCAAAATCACTTAAATAATAATAAGGCCTTTATGAGGGAAGTTTTCTTCCAGAAATTATCACTGTTTGCTTCTGCTGGGAATCTTTATTCAGATTATGAAAATTACTAAACAATTAAATTTCTTCAGGGTATTTAAATGTTGGCCTGTTTTCCTGAATTTACCTGATATGTGGTGAGTCCTTCATAGGCACACTCTCATTTAGCTTGGGAATGTTTATTATACATATGACTATCATTTATATTGTACTGATTCTGATAATTTCTTCAGGAATTCCAAATACAGCATCTTGTAAATATCTTAATAATACTAAAAATAAGCCTTTATTTTGCTTGTTTGTCTAATTGCTGTCATTTCTACTAGACTGATTCATTGATCATAGAAATAGTATTTTTCAGTTTTATATTTCCAGAACTTAGCCTAGCATCAGGCATATCAGAAATTCTCACATTTATTAAATGAATTAACATGGAAAAACTTTATCTCATTATGAGAACATGTTACTTTTGGGCTATTTCCTCAAGGAGGGAGAAAAAGAAAACATAAGAAAAGAGGTGATTGAAGGGGAAAGGAGAATACTGAACACATTTAATAGATGTCCCTTCTCCAAAGCACTTAAGCAGCAGCAAGCATACCCTCAGAGGATGTCTGATGATATTTCAAAGCTTCCCTTCACAGATCACCTTGCAATCCCAGGTCACAAGGTGGGAACTGCCATCAGTCCTGGTATTAAACTACAGCACCAGCTTCCAGTCCTCCTTTAAGTGAGGTGGCTTGCGATGGACTAGCCTAGGGTAACTGTGCCAACTTACAGCTGCCCTGTCCCTGTCTTCCTGCCAAATGGACTCAGACTTCAAGTGAGTAGTTTCACAAGCCTGCAAGGAATGGATATTTATAAAGACAAGTTATGTTGTGGTCATATTCACATAGCATCACCATCAACTCAGCATCCAGGCAAAACCCAGAACCATATCTTCTGTGAACAATTGGTTTATTGAGTGCAGGATTCTAGGAAGACAGGCACTTGGGAAAAATGAGGAGTAGGTAGGTCTGACCAAATCAGCCAAATAAAAGCATGTAACTCTTTTTTTCACATGGGGCCTTTGTCAGAGGCATTTGACATATAGTGGAAAGAGAGTGAATGTTAGAATTAATGGACCTTATCCTTGGTTCAGTTTCTGCACTTACTGGCTTTGTGTCCTTGAGCAAGTCCCTTTCTATCTCTGGGCCCTGTTTCCTCATTTGGAAAATGTCAGCTTCATTGAGTTATATGAGTTATATTGAGCATTATAAATAAATAATGGATGTGAGCATCCTTTGTAAAATGTAAACTATATTGCTCTTTCTCAAACTGAGAGATGCCTCAAGGCTGTTCAGCATATTGTGTTCAACTCATATGTAAAGAATGCTAAAGAGAAATATTACCAAATCAGGAATAATTGCTTTTGTTAATAAACAGTATGAGAAAAAAAATTGCTGATACTTAACATTCTTCATTAATCTAGTCAATTTTTATTGAGCATATCATCACCATCATCAAAAATATTTGAGTGTCTACCATTCATTTATTTGGTAGACATTTGTCAAGTGCTCAAGTGCAAAACACTAAGTTAGCCCCCATGAGTGAACTAGTAAGGAAAAAGGAGAAGAGAATCCAAATTTACAATTAGTTATAATAATTCAAGGCTGTGCTGGTGCATAAGTGTTATGTGAGTAATTTCTAGAATCATAGCATATCACCCCTGGATATCTCTATGATACCTCATCCCATTTAACTCTTCCCTAGTGCATGAATTCTGTCTATACTCTGATAACTAAGAACTCACTCTGGGCGGGGCGGGGGAGGGGAGGACATTCTATTTCAATTAGATCTAGTTGTTAGAAAACTCTTCTTTATAGTTACCATTTGGACCTCTTGAAGCCACACAGCTAGCTTCTTCATCCACATGATTGCCACTTGGATACTTTAGGTGGACTTCATGCCTCCTCTGGTGCCTTCTTTGTCCAGGAGATAGAATCCATTCTTCAGATCCCATGGTCCCTTCCTCTCACCATCCTTCTTTGTCACTTATGGGTCTGCCCAGGTTTTCCTGTGTCCTTTTCAATGTATCACATCCAACCTGGCTTCAGAATTCCAGGAGTGGTTCCCACAGGGCATTAACAGAATGAGACGCTAGGCTGTATGTTTAAGGCTCTCACTGACATTTACAATCCTAGAGATTATTAGCAAACTATCATTCTCTCTTACATGTAGTATATCTCTATGTGTACCTACACACTCTCATTGTATTTTTGTGAAGTTTGTTCTTTAGAACCAAGTTCACAACTTCGTAATTATATTTACTACATTTTATTTTTTGATGTCATAAACTCCTACCTCTAATATAAGTAATTCTCAATATAGTACAGTCCCCACTAGGATCATGAGGAGAATTATCCAAGGGTCAATGCATAGTTTATAAGTCATGCATTGACTCTGATAAGTTACCTGTGATTCACTTTGAATGACTTCCCACAGTTATATTTATAATGTCATTGTTCTCCAGCTTCCCACAGAAGTTGGCTGAGGAAAAAACCATATGATTTACCCACAATCTTATTAAAATTTTGAATAACCCATCCCTCCAAGAGTCTAAAAAGTAGACATAGGAGTCAGATAGGGATAGGGATATCAGTTTTTGTTGTTGATAAATTAAATTCAAATATATGGCATGGCACATGACAAGATTGTACTGCCTGTTTGCCAGTTGCACAATAGAGGTGCTCTCCTCTCATGAGCTTACCTGAATCTGGGCAACTGGAATAAAATGTAAAATCAGTGTCCTATAGGCAAACAAATGGGCAGCACACAAAGAGAGCCCAGAGAGATAGATCTTCACACAAGAGGGCCAGAGTCCAACTTCTCACATCAGGTTCATGCCTCCCATGGGGTGAGTAGAGGTGCTACTTCCAAAGAGTGACCTAGTCCATTTTCTGAGCCAAAGAGGCATACTGAATAAAGGAGAGGATGATTCCCAAACAGGTCTTTGCATTCACAAATAGGTGCTGAGTGCCATTGCCCCTGTCAGCTGCAGGATGAGCTGGCTTGTATAGGTGCAGATACTTCTTCCATGGTGACTACCTGTCCATACACAAGGTCCTGTGACCAAACTTGTTTGTCCCTGGCCTTGTGCATTTTTTTGTCTGAGGAGCTGATAGTCCAAATGTCAGCCTGGGAACTACTCACATCCTTCCCACCACACCACTACCTCTCCTTGGAATTTCACACTCTACAATGGCTGGTGTTACTTGATGTTAGACACCTGGATGTGGAGGGAAAGGTCAACATTATGGGTTTGCTTTTCTCTCCCTGAAGTCCCTGTCCTCCAAGCTCTGCTGCCCTGGGTGTGAGCTGAGAGGAGTAAACTGCTGGCCAGAGAAAATGAGCATTGCTGCTGACAGGCCCCTTAACCCCACTCCCGAGTGGGAGGGTTTAGAGTTACATGTTTATATTCCTTTTTCTCCTGATTTCCTTTTTATCCTTAAGACAAGGCCTAGAGAGTCCCCCACTTTAACTGTTACCCTTAAGATCATCTTCTTGTCTTTTCTTTCTGGGTAGAAGCAATTCTCTGATCTTGAAAAAGTTACCTGGAAGTTCATTCAATCTCTTGTTCCAACCTAGAACAATTAAAACATACAGAACCTCTTTTATAATCTCCCTGCCTTAGCTGTGTGTTCCTACTTCTCCTTTACCTTCTAGAAGTTAGTTGTTACCACCCCATACAAACATGGCCCCTAGGTCCTTTTGCTTCTATGTGTGGTTGTTGAGGATAAGCCAGGTCATAGAAGCGCATTTACAGTATTTGGAAGATAAATTTGTGCTAATTATCTGAACCCTCTCCATTTTCTTGTTATATATATATATATATTTTATTTTTAGAGGAAGAGAGTGGGGGAGGGGCAGAAAGAGGCAGGGCAGAGGACCCAAAGAGGGCTCTGTGCTGAGAGCAGACAGCCCAATGCAGGGCTCAAACTCACAAACCATGAGATCATGACCCGAGCAGCAGCAGGACTTAGCTGACTGAACCACCCAGGCACCTCTCCATTTTTTTGTTCTAATAATACCTTTATTCTTTTTTTTTTTTTTAATTTTTTTTTTCAACGTTTATTTATTTTTGGGACAGAGAGAGACAGCATGAACGGGGGAGGGGCAGAGAGAGAAGGAGACACAGAATCGGAAACAGGCTCCAGGCTCTGAGCCATCAGCCCAGAGCCTGAGGCGGGGCTCGAACTCACGGACCGCGAGATCGTGACCTGGCTGAAGTCGGACGCTTAACCGACTGCGCCACCCAGGCGCCCCACCTTTATTCTTTTTAAGTAACTCCATAACCATTATCTCATTTGGGCTTTTGAAGGATCTCATGAATGAGGCAAATTATCATTCTGTCTTCCCATTCTATATCTGGGGATAGAGGCACAAAATGGTGGTCATTAGCTCAAGGCTTAGAAGAGAGTTAGGGGCAGAAGTGGAATCAGACACCACACCTGACCCCCAGGCAACACACCTTGTCTGTCTGTCTGCACAGGCTTTGTAAGACTAGGACTCTTGTATGGCTGACAATGATGCTGCCCCACAAAAAGCCACCCCCATTAGCTCTAGTTGAATGCCCCGCTTTGGCACAGCCTCTTGAGAACACCCATCCTCTGAGTAAATTGAAAGATTTATTTATTGTGGGGGAAAACAAAAAAAAAGTCGGTGACAGATAATAACTACACTTATGGTGGTGAGCATTGCATAATATATAGAAATGTCAAATCACTATGTTGTATACCTGAAGCTAATATAACATTGTGGGTCAACTCTACTTAAATAATAATAATTGAGAAAGAATTACAGAAGACTTGGGTGACATTTTGGTGGCAAAAGCCAGAGTTTAAGCACAGAGGAAACTGATGGGAAATGAAGCAGTTTAATGATACAGTTTAACTCTGTGCAACTTGTTTGGAGGGTTATAACAGCTCAGAAGGACTAAAGGAAAGAGAAAACACTCATTTTGTTCTTGTAGAAGACCAGTGAAAGAACTTCTTTGCTATCTGTTAAAGCCACGGGGAGTGGGGGCGGGGGGTAGTTTTTGGATGGACGAGAAACAGTGCTTCCTCATTTACATATTTGTCCAAGTTATGTTAATGAGAAGAGTAAATTACAGACATACATCCATACAGAGCTTGCAACACTGTGAAGGTTTGTCTTTAATTAAGACCCATATTTTTGCCCCTCTATCCTTCATTAAAATGAAAGCATTACTAAAAAGAAGAAAAAAACAATAGACAACTAAAACCTCCCACTCAGGAAGCCTCTATAATTTTGGAAAACTCATGCCAAATTATTCCACTTTAATGAAAAGAGAAAAAATGCAAAAGAATGCATGTGTATAGATGACCTGAGTGCATCCATCCATCTCCCCAAGCAGCACATTTCCAAAGGGCAGAGATAGCCTCACGCCATGCCTCTTTTCTTTAGTTTCCTCACAATGCATCATTCTCTTAGGAGATGTGCCCAAGTTTTCTGTCTCCCACATTGTTTTCAAACCTGGTCACCACTGCATGCATTTCTAAATGACAAGGCAACTGGGTCTAAACTTTGATATGTTGAGAGAAAACCCAAACTGACAGGTGGAGGAGGCAGAAAGAGGAAGGCACTGCCCATTCCTCCCTCATCCCAAATGTCATCCCTTCCTTGCCCAGGCTAAGTAGGCAATCCTGATGAAGAAACGAGCAGACACTTGAAAGTTTCTGACAGGTGTCATGGGCGCAGGCACTGAGGCCCAGGAGTGATGGAGCTTGACGTGACAGTGGCAGAGCGATCGAGGCTGGCTCCAGGACATGCAGAGTTTGGTGTGTGTCAATTCCAATTCTTGTCATAACCCGACTCAAGAATGGTAACTACAAATGGACAGAGCCAGTGGGAAGTGTTCAGAAAACTTAAAAACATTCTTTCCTGACCAAATGATGTTGCCAAGCTGCAAAAGTATAGGATCAGCCACCCAAAGTAGGTGCACTCCGGCTAGAGAGGGTTAGGAGGTTCCATGAGCTTTTGCTTGCTCTCTTTCTGTTTTCTGCACTGCCCTCCAAAGAAGGGGTTTCAATCCTCTCGTTCTTTCCTGCATTTCCGTGTGTGATTTTTGTGCTGCCATAATTTTCCCCCACCAATAACTTCTGACGACTCTAATTCCTTTAATATAATGATCTTTGCAGCAGATCCTGCAGAATCTAAATATTTGGCAAACCTGCTCTTATGACCCGGCTGCAGAGTGATTTATAATGGGAGAGGAGAGCTAGCTTCTCCATAACACTGTGCAAATAGTTTCATAAATATTCCTCTGTTGCATTATTTTGAAATATTACTTCTTTTAACAGTCTGCCAAAGCCAAATATTTCTGCTAAATAAAAATCCATGGCTAGTCCTCTCACCCAGCCAAAGTAACAGGTGGTAACCAAGCTCACCTGGTGAGAGAGCCCGGCTTGATTAACTCCAGCCCAGAAGTGATGGTTAACTGGCATTAAGGCATGATGGATGGCAGCAGATGTGTGTATAATCTTTAGCCTGGCTTTCCAGCCTGCTAACAGAGAATGTATTTATATAATGGTTCTTAACTCAATACATTGGCTGTCATTAAACATTTTTAAATAACATAAGGACTTTATAAGTACGTTCATTTTTTAAAAATCCAACAAATAATTATCTGATAAAAAGTCAGTGGCACATATAGACTCTGAATCTGGTTTCCACTGAAAATCCCTTGGAGCCTCAGGCACAGTGATAAATCAACTGTGGTGTGACTGCCTCTACAAATGCCAACAGGCAATGCTGAAGTGGAAAGAGAATTCTAGTGTCACAGTGACACAGTAGAGCCTGAAATTTGAGAATAGCAGGGGCTCTGGGTAGATGTTTTAATTGCAACCTGCACTGTGGAGTGCCAAGGTAAGTTTGGGCCATGTGTGCCGGTACATCTCAGCTTCAGCCACTTTCTGCTCTGGCTTTGTGCTTGCTGACTGGAGATGACCCTTATAGCAGAATATCTCCTTCTGGGGGGCCTGCTTGAAAGCAGTGATGGTCATTCAGCTTGTGTCGTGACCCACAGGCCTTTCTTGTGTACATATCACTTCTGGAATCTCATCGTCTTCCATGATTTCAGCTCACATCTCTACAATGTTTACTCCTAGGTATGCCTTTCTACCTGGTTCTGTCTTCCAGCCTCTTACCTAGCATCTCCGTAGTGACGATAACCCCTGATGTGCATACATCCGAGGTTGAAGGAACCTGCTTGCACCTACCAGTTATGTTCTCTGCTGGTTCTCTGCTCTGCTGGTGGTTCTGCCATTCTGCCATAGGCCCAGACTCTAAATCTCAGTGAAACTTTAAATTGTCCTCTTCCTTTGCTCCCTGTAGTCAAGCAGTCATCCAGACCTGTCAGTTTTCTTACATAAAACTCCCTCCATCTGCCCTGCATTTTGATTTTTGAAATGTTATTATAGATTATTTTTAATTATGTATTTTAATCATGAAATATGGCAAAACATAAAGAAAAGCACAACCTGGGGCACCTGAGTGGCTCAGTCGGTTAAGTGTCTGACTCTTAATCTCAGCTCAGGTTATGATCTCAAGGTTTCTGAGTTTGAGCCCCACATCAGGCTCTGAGCTTACAGCATGGAGCCTGCTTGGAATCTCTCTCCCTCTCTCTGCCCCTACCCCAATTGTGCTCTCTCTTCTTAAAATAAATAAACTTTTTTTTAAAAGAAAAACACAACCAAAACAAAAAAATTAAAAGTAATATTCAAGATTATACTGACCATAAATAGCTCATAAAACTAGATAACATTCTTCTAGACTGTTCTTAATACACATATATGCATGAATGGATACCCATGTTATTTTACCCATGTTATTTAATACAATGTTAAACATAATTGTATTTGATTTTAAGAGGACAAAAGAAAAACAATTAAAAATAAGGGAATTGCTTAACTTCAGCTGCTTCTTAACCACAAGAGATATAAATGCCTAAATTATCTAAGGCTAAAAAAAATATGAACTTCCAACTTCAAGAGATTGTCAAAGTACTATACTTCTTAAAATTCCCCTTCCATTTTAATCAGTAGTAATCAAAATCACACTGTGGAAGTAAGTGGTCTCCCTTTTATACTTCCTTTCAAGATTCCTACCCCCACCTCCCAAATTTACTTGCTAAGAGTTATAACATTTATGTTCTGTAATCAAATGTACAGAATATAGTCCTCTTAGTTCTTTATTTGGATTAATTTATTGCTCACGAGCAATCTTTTCTCTGGAGCTTCTACATTTCTGAGTGTCTTGGTTTTGATTCCTCCTGCTTGGTTAGATTTGATTGTGGAGTACTTTTCTCAAGAAAGAACTTTCATGCTGCATTCTCTGAGTTCTTTGTGTGCCAAATCACACTCTCATCTCATTCCATCAACAAGATTTAGCCATGGTAGTACTGGCTTCTGACATTGAATACCCCAAGCTCCTTTTACAAGTTACCTTTCTTTTTCATTAGGCTGAATTCAATCATTGGGTGATTATATTCCCATCCCCCACTGCCACCAAAGAAGGGAAGGGAAGGGGAAAGGGAAAGGGAAAGGAAAATGGGAAGGGGAAGAAAGAAAGGAACAAGGAAAGGAAAAGGACTAAAGCACCTAAAAGGTGCTGGCTATATGCTGAATTTCTGTCACATGTAAAAATGTCTTCACTTTACTCCTCTACTTAAATGTTTTTTAGAATTTTCCACTCATTATTTTCTCAATATGCTGTTAATTTTAGTTTCTATTTTATATTTGAAAAATGATGTTTATGGAATTCTTTTTATATTATCATATCATTACTAGTGTTATTTCGTTGTAAGCATAATACGTTTTTTGGTACTTTTAAACTTTTCGAAATTTATTGGGGACTTCCACATGGTCTAATATATGGGCAAGATTTGCAAATAGTCTATACCTTGGAAAGAAGATATATTCTTTTTTTTTTTTCAACGTTTATTTATTTTTGGGACAGAGAGAGACAGAGCATGAACGGGGGAGGGGCAGAGAGAGAAGGAGACACAGAATCAGAAACAGGCTCCAGACTCTGAGCCATCAGCCCAGAGTCTGACGCCGGGCTCGAACTCACGGACCGCGAGATCGTGACCTGGCTGAAGTCGGACGCTTAACCGACTGCGCCACCCAGGCGCCCCAAGAAGATATATTCTTTACTTTCAGCATTTGAAGCTCAAAATATATCAATTAGTATAACTTTTTAATTATGTTATTTGTGTCTTCTGTTTCGTTATAATGACAGATAAGTTAAAATCTTAGACTAGCATACTTTTGCTTATAGATATAACTATCAATGTAATTTCTGAATGTGAATGTTCTATTATTGAATGCATATAATCACAACAGTTATGTATTCATTCTATATTATACTCTTTAGCCTGGTAAGGTAACATCATTTAGAATTATTTAAGGATTTGGGGCTGAATTCAATATGATATATTATTAAGTTTACTAATTCACTCTTTTTTTTGTATTTCATTTTCTTTGTTTATATTTGTGTTTCTCCCCCCACATCTTCTGAATCACTATGTTTTAGGTATGTCTCCTATACAGAACATAGAGTTGTCTTGCTTTTATTTTCCCCTCTCAATATTTATATACAAACATTTTATGATGAAAATTAACGTTTAGCAAAGTTGAAAGACTTTTAGATAAATTTCCACAGGTTTTGTTTTTTTAATCCAACCTGAAATTCTTCATGTGTGTTTCTGTGATGGTCAGCTCTGTCAACTTGTCTAGGCTTTAGTACCGACTTATTTCATCATACCCTAGTCTAGGTTGCTATCAAGGTATTTAGCAGATGTGATTGACATCTATAGTCAATTGACTTTAAGTAAAGGATTATCTATCCTTAATTTTATGGCTGGGCCTGATCCAATCAGTTCAAAGTTCTTAAAAGCAAGAAACCTGAGGAAAATCTCAGTATACCTGTGCACTGCAGCATTCGCTCTTGCCTGCAAGTCTCAAGCCTGCATTTACTGATGGCCCATACTACAGATTTTTAATTTGCCTAGCCAACCCCACCATCTCATAAGCTAATTATCTGCCATAAATCTCTTTATATATATAATCACTGGTTGTATTTCTCTGTTGAAACCCTGACTGATAAAGTGTCCTAAAATGGGTAATAAATACATTAGCTTATTTTTCTTTCTTTCTCCTCCTCCTCTTCTACTATATTATTTTATTCTATTTCTTTTTTCTTTTTTCTTTTTTTTTTTTTTGAGGGAGAGAGTGAGAGAGAGAAAGAGAGCAGGGGAGGGGCAGAGAGAGAGGGAGAGAGAGAATTCCAAGCAGCCTTCACATTGTCAACACAGAGCCTGTTGTGGAGCTTGAACTCACAAACCATGAGTTCATGACCTGAGCTGAAACCAAGAGCCAGTCATTTAACTGACTGAGCCATCAGGTGCCCCTATTTTATTCTATTCCTATCCTTCCTAGTCTTATTAAAGTTTAGTGTGTGTGTGTGTGTGTGTGTGTGTGTGTGTGTGTGTGTGTGTGTTGAACTGTTGCATCTGCTGATGTCTGGAAACAATGATTAGAGAGTTATGAGCAATAATCCTTCAAAGATAGTGCACATGGACAAAGCGAGCCAAGAAAATATGGAGTAGCTGCATGGTGTGTACAGTCCTATACTTCTCTGTGGCTTGCTACATTCAGCCCTTGTTTCCCGGTGGTTTGAAATATTTACATGTTCATAAATATCATACATGAATCAATGATTTCCTCAGTATACTAGCAATTTCAAATTCATCTCTACCGATTTCAAATGACATATGGCCTAATTCATGTAATAGAAATATGCATTGTAGAGAATAGATGATACTTGATTTGTGAACCTTAAATGGTATCCTTTGATTTCTAGCTGTTAAAGATGAGGAAATCAGCATCTTTTTCTCCTTCATTGCTCAATGTTTATTTGTATAATTCTGTACTACTAGAGTGTGTGTTAGTTTATTTTGTACTGTTGTTGTAATTGCCAATCTTATTTATTTACTTTCAGTTCTAATTTTACAGTTTAATCCTTGTTATAGACTCAATACTTAGTATCAACACCACTATTAGACTCAGTCCAAAGAATCCTTTTAGTGGGCACTGCTCTGGCCCTTTCCTCTGACTGTACCTGCCATGGACTGAATGTTTGTGTCTCCCCCAAATTCATACGCCAAAACTCTAACCTCACAATGACATGGAATTTGGAGGTTAGATCTTTAGAAGGTAATTAGGTTTATATGAGGCCATGAGGGTGGGGCCACCATGGTGGGATTTGTGTCTTTATGAGAGGGAGAGAGACCAGAAATCTCTTTCTCTCTATTATGTGAGAACACAAGGCAGCCATCTACAAGCCAGGAAGAGAGTTCTCACCAAGAACTGAATCTGCCAGCACCTTTTTAAAAATTTTTTTTGAATGTTTATTTTTGAGAGAGAGACAGAGCATGAGCATGAGTGGGGGAGGGGCTCAAAGAGAGAGGGAGGCACAGAATCCAAAGCAGGGTATAGGCTCTGAGCAGTCAACACAGAGCCAGACGCAGGGCTCAAACTCACAAACCTTGAGATCATGACCTGTGCTGAAGTCGGATGCTTAACCAACTGAGCCACCCAGGAGCCCCTGAATTGGCCAGCATCTTAATCCTGGACTTTTCAGCATCTAGAACTATGAGAAATAAATGTTTTTTGTTTAGCCATTCACTGTATAGTATTTTGTTGTAGCATCTTGAGGTAAGACTTGCCCCTCCCCATTGGATGAAGAATCTGTAAGAGCCAATAGGAGATACCCGCCCCAAGCTCACATTCTCCCATCTACACCATGTTCTCATTATAAAATACCTTAGAGTTGTCTGCCCAAACCACTCTAAATTCAATTCTATGACTTGAAAGCAGCCAATATAAAGATGCATTACCTTTAAAAGGAACAATAGTAGGACAGACAGTCAATATCTTAAGAGAAACTATAGCAGCTTGAGGACAACAAAATGGTATATTTAAAGGGCTGAAAGTAAACAACTGCCACTTAATAATTCCATACTCAGCAAAAATAGCCTTTAAAAGTGAAGACAAAAATGAAGAAAGTTTCCAGACAGAGAATTTGCTGCTTGCAAGTGTGAGCTAAATATATACTAAAGGAGTTCTGGTAGAAGGAAAATTATCTGACAGAATCAAGAGTATGCAGTAAGTAATAAAGGGCACAATAAGAAATGTAAATATGTGGACAGCCAGAAAGGCATAGTGACTGTACAAAATAGCGATACCTTGTGTGATTTAAAATACACATACAAAATTAAAGTGTATGATAACAACTAACTTGAAAAACATCAAAAATGCTAGACTAAATGGAGGTAAATATTCTAAACTCTTAGGATTATCTGGGAAGAGGTGAAAGTACTAACATAATTAGATTCTAATAACTCAACACTGTGTTTTGTAATATCTAGGAAAACCACCAAACAAATAGAAGAAATTTGTAATAGAGAAAATAAAGAGGAAAGAATAAAAATATTTGATTAATCAAAAAACTTTGAAGAAAGGAGAGAAAAAGGAACCCAAAGTAGGTAATAAATAAAAAAACATTAAGATGGTAAATATAAACCCAAATATATTAGTAATAATATTAAATGAAAATTGTCTGAATATTTCAATAAAATACAAATATTCTTGAAGTGGATAAAATCTCAAACTCATACTTACAAGAGACAACTTACGCAAATTGTAGAGTAGTTGAATATTAATGGATAGAAAAAAGATATGGAAACATTAACCATAAGAAACCTGGCATAATATCAGATAAGACATGAAGCATTACTAGAGATGATTCATGGCAAAGGTCTATTAGCCAAAAGATAGAAAAATTTATGTGAACCTAAAATTTACTTCAAAATATATAAGCAGTAATTGAAAGAAAATAAAAGAGGGGCGCCTGGGTGGCGCAGTCGGTTAAGCGTCCGACTTCAGCCAGGTCACGATCTCGCGGTCCGTGAGTTCGAGCCCCGCGTCAGGCTCTGGGCTGATGGCTCAGAGCCTGGAGCCTGTTTCCGATTCTGTGTCTCCCTCTCTCTCTGCCCCTCCCCCGTTCATGCTCTGTCTCTCTCTGTCCCAAAAATAAATAAAAAACGTTGAAAAAAAATTTAAAAAAAAAAAAAAAAAAAGAAAGAAAATAAAAGATAAATCTACAAACAAAATGGGAGAATTTAACATGCTTTTCTTAGTAACTGGTAGAAAAAACAGGTAAACATTACTAAGAATCTAGAATCCATTAAGAACATAATTAACAAATATGAATCTAACAGAGGACATTGAATTGAACATTGACAAAATCACATTATTTTCCAGTAGATATGGAACATTTATCAAAATCTGTGACAAGCTAGGCTTTCGGGTTAGTCTCAACCACTTCAGGATGTCTCACCCTTGACAATATTGATATTTTAGGCTTGATAATTCTTTGTTGTGAGTGGTTGTTCTGTACATTATAGGATGATTAGCAGTATCCCTGGCCTGTATCCACTAGTTGTCAGTATCAGCTCACCTCCCACAGTTACAACAATAGCACTCATCTCCAGATATTGCCAGATGTCCTCTGGGGGGGCAAAATCATGACTGATTTAGAGTATATTCTTTTAAAATAGTTTAATGAAGCCAATAAGCCATAGCAGAAGATTATTAAAACTCCTCATAGTATGCAATTAGACAGTACAATTATTTTTTAAAACAATTTTTTTTTTCAACGTTTATTTATTTTTGGGACAGAGAGAGACAGAGCATGAACGGGGGAGGGGCAGAGAGAGAAGGAGACACAGAATCGGAAACAGGCTCCAGGCTCTGAGCCATCAGCCCAGAGCCCGACGCGGGGCTCGAACTCACTGACCGCGAGATCGTGACCTGGCTGAAGTCAGACGCTTAACCGACTGCGCCACCCAGGTGCCCCTAGACAGTACAATTATAAATAACCCATGAAGCAAAGAAATAATTGAAATGGAAATTAAAATATATTTTAAATTGAATTATTATGAAATAAAACTTATCAAAACTTATACGATGCAGTTCAAATTGTTCTTAGAAGAAAATATATAGAGTTAAATGTATATATTAAAAATAAGAAAGTAAAAATTCAAGATGGGAAGGTCAGGATTATGGCCAAGCAAGAGTAGCAAATACTCTCTCAAGAAGTAACTATAAAGCTGGACAAAATTAACAAGTAATATTATGTCATTATTCTGAAATTCTACCCAAGTTATATAATAATATGTGATAAACTGTTGAATTTATGATAATAACAGTGGGATTCTGTGGCATTCAGACCTGGGGCTGGGGCTACTCCCATTCCCCTCTCCTTCAACAGGTAATGTAGATTCTGCCAGGATAGGGTGGGCCATGAGGACTAACTTTTCTGACACTGTTGAAGAGGACTCACTCCATTTGGGGCAATAGGTACTGCCCATTCAATGGAAATGACTTCTCTAAGACAAACAAGTATCAAGGCCAATGGTAGCCTAGTAGCCTGAGGTTGCAGTCTTGATTGGGACAAATATATTGTTGGCTGAGTCTGTATACATGGTCAATTGAGACACAGAATCTCCAAGCTCTTCTTATACTCCTAGCTTAACCTGAGGCTGCACACACAAAAGGAACTAGAGGACAGTAAAACAAGGAAGACTATAAAAATCCTGGATTTTTTAATGCCTGATATTTGGAACATATGAAGAACTCCTATAACTCAATAATAAGACAAAAAATACAGTTAAAATACAGGTAAAATATTTTAACCATTCTATCACATAATATCTAGACATGGCTAATACACACAAAAAAGTACTTAATATTATTAATTGCTAGAGAAATTCAAATTAAAATCACAATGAGATATCACTATACACCCACTAGAATGACTATAATCAAAATGAAAGACAATACCACGTATTGGTGAGAATGTGGAGAAACTAGAAGCCTTATGCATTGCTGATGAGAATGTAAAATGATACAGAAACTTTGGAAAACAGTTTGGCAGTTTCTTAAATCTTTGAAGATAAATTTAGTATATGATCCATTATTTCTACTTCTAGTAATCTACCCAAGAGAAATGAAAACATATGTCCGCATAAAGATATGTACATTAATATTCAGAGCTCCATTAGTCATTCATTCATGATATTTGTAATTTATTTCTTTTTCTCTTGATAAACCCCCAGGGAGATTGATAAGGAAAAAAAAGAGAAAGAGAGAGAAGGCACAAATATCAGGGATAAATAAAGTAATGAAAATACAAATCCTATAGATATTTGAAGGAGTGTATCATGAACAATTTATGCCAATAATTTGAAAAACTAGATGAAACACAAAATTTTTTTTTAAAAAGCAACATACTAAAATTGACACAAGAAGAAATAGAAAGTCTGATTATCCAATCAATTATCTGATAAAGAAATTGAATTTCCAGCAAAAATTATCCTTTAGGAACAAAGATGAGATAAAAACTTTCTCATATGAAGGAATACTAACAGATTTTGCTGCTAGCAACAAGCCTGACCTAGAAGAATTGCTAAAGGAAGTTCTTCAGACAGAGGGATAACAGACGAAAAGCTATGGAAATAAAGGAAGAATAATAGAAATAATAAGACCTAGGTAAATATAATAGACTATCCTTTTGCTACTGAGTTCTTTAAAAATGTGTTTGTCCATTGAAATAAAATTAAAACATTATCCCAAGGGTTTCAATGTACACAGATGTAATATATAAGACAACTATAACACAAAGAAGGGAGGGTACAGGGACCTATATTATGGTACACTTCCTACATTACACATAAAGTGATAAAATAGTGATTCTAAGTAATCCCTGGGACAACGCCTAAAAAATTACATATTTAAAAACACAATATACAATTTAGAATAGAATGTTAAAGATGTCTAAACAACCCCAAGAAGGGCAGGAAAGAAGAAACAGGGAAATAAAAGCAGAAAACAATAAACCTAAACATGTCAATAGTAAATACTAATGGTGTAAATATACCAATGAAAAGACAGAGATCATTAGAATTGATAAATATATAACTAAAAAAAAACATAGAAACTCTCTTGAAGTAATAATATACATAGGTTAAGAGTAAAACAAACACCAAAGTCTACCTTGCAAACACTAATTTTTAAAAATCTGGAATTTTTATATTAGTATCAGACAAAGTAGGACTTAGAGGGGAAAAAATTACCAAGGATAAAAATGGACAATACATAGGGATAAATATCAATTTACCTAAAAGACATAATGATCCTAAGTAGGTATACAACTAACTATAGAGCTTTAAAACTGATTACTATGGGTTTAATTGTATGCCTTCAAAAAATGTGTTCAATAAGCTCCAATCCAATATAAATGGTGCCCTCTTAAGAAGAGGAGAAGAGACGCAGTGTGACAGCTCTCTTAATCCTTGTTACCTTTGGAGATATAGTGACTATAACGGGCCATGGGGGATCTTTGGTGTTGTATTCTTGATCTGGGTGGTGGTTATATGACTGTGTTCACTTTGCAGAAAATCCATTGAGCTGTACTGTGTTGTATTTTGTGTATTTTATATTTTGTGTATTTTGTGTTCTGCATGTACGTCATAGTCCGATACAAAAAAAAAAAAAAAAGAAAGAAAGAAAAGAAGAAAGAAAAGAAAAGAAAAGAAAAGAGAAGAAAAGAAAAGAAAAGTTAGAGAGGGAGGGAGCCAAACCGTAAGAGACTCTTAAAAACTGAGAACAATCTGAGGGTTAATGGGGGGTGGGTGATGGGTATTGAGGAGGGCACCTGTTGGGATGAGCACTGGGTGTGGTATGTAAACCAATTTGACAATAAATTTCATATTAAAATATAAACAAACATTAAAAAAATAAAAATAAATAAATAAAATTTCTAAAAATAAATAATACGCTTATTGTCAACATGCCTAAGACATTTAGCCCTAGAACCAATTTTAGCTTCTATTATTCTATTCCAAACCAATGAAAAAATAATGGGTATGTAGGTAGGTGATAGATAGATAGATAGATAGATAATAGATAGATATCCCCAGGGCTCCCTGGAGAGTATTCATTACATGTTTGGGGTAGGAAAGAATACCTTGATGTTGGCATAAAGTAAGACTATCTTCCGCAGTCTTGAGAATAGGGTTAAAAATAATAGAATGGTAAGTCTAAAGAGAAGGATGCCTAGTTGTAGTAATAGGCTTCATAAAATTTAAAAAGCTATTATTAATATGGAAGTATTGAATTACTACATTATACACCTGAAACTAATATAACACTGTATGCTAACTGTAATTAAAATAAAACTTTTTTTAAAAAAAGCTATCATGGGGCGCCTGGGTGGCGCAGTTGGCTAAGCGTCCGACTTCAGCCAAGTCACGATCTCGCGGTCTGTGAGTTCGAGCCCCGCGTCAGGCTCTGGGCTGATGGCTCAGAGCCTGGAGCCTGTTTCCGATTCTGTGTTTCCCTCTCTCTCTGCCCCTCCCCCGTTCATGCTCTGTCTCTCTCTGTCCCAAAAATAAATAAACGTTGAAAAAAAAAATTTAAAAAAAAAGCTATCATTATAATAATTAGAATTTGTTAAGCTGAAAAGGGAGTTTTTTACTTACAAAATGGACAAATTATTCATCTGATAAAATAATGCATTTGATTGCTACTGTACTTTCCCCTTATTATGTAGTTCAAGTGATGATAGTATACTATGCATAAAAAATAGAAGTTCAGAAAGATTGGGGCACCTGGGTAGTTCAGTCAGTTAAGTGTCTGACTCTTGAGTTCAGCTCAGGTCATGATCTCCTGGTTCACGAGATCGAACCCAGCATCAAGCTCTGTGCTGACAACACGGAGCCTGCTTGAGATTCGTTCTGTCCCTCGCTCTCTCTGCCCCTCCCCTGCCCATGCTGTCTCTCTCTCACAAAATAAATTAATAAACATTTGGAGGGGGAAGTACAAAAAAAAAACAACAAAAATAGAAAACACAAAACCTGAATGAACCAACTAAACAAAAAAGCTAATCTGCTGAAATGGTACTGTGAGAATCTTTAACTTATACCAGGGAGTTCATTTCAGGAATGTACCTTATGCATGTTTGAAACAGAGGCCTACTGGAGTTCACCATACCTGGAAAATTAACCACTAATTTACATAGTCCTGCAATAAATATGAATATGAATAAATATGAATAAGAATAAATAAATAAGAATAAATATGAAGGATTTGTCCCTTGTATCCAAAGAGCAAGCAGGGCCACAGTCAGACTTCACATCAGATATGTGGGTGAGGGGAGAGGGAGACAAGCAGGTATTTTTAAAAATAGGAGGATGACAAAATCAAGCATCTTGCTGCCAGTTGAATCCTCATTCTATGGAATGTTATCCATAGATAACAGCTGTTTTTTGTGTGTGAGGGGCTTGGGAAAAGCCTGTATCCAGTATCTCAGGACAAGTTCTCAATTTATGCTTTGTCAGAATATTACCTCTCATCCTTGATATCAAAGAAATGTCACATACTCTAACCATGTCCATTGATGTCTTTCACTCAGTATCATTGCCCCACTGGCCAACCATGTGTGTAGACACACATTAAACTTTGCAGGATCTCACTGCCATTTTGAGGCTGTTGCTCTTTTTTTTTTTTTAATTTTTTTTTCAACGTTTATTTATTTTTGGGACAGAGAGAGACAGAGCATGAATGGGGGAGGGGCAGAGAGAGAGGGAGACACAGAATCAGAAACAGGCTCCAGGCTCTGAGCCATCAGCCCAGAGCCTGACGCGGGGCTCGAACTCACGGACCGCGAGATCGTGACCTGGCTGAAGTCGGACGCTTAACCGACTGCGCCACCCAGGCGCCCCGAGGCTGTTGCTCTTTATATTAAGTATAATGAAACTTTACTGAATAATTTTGTCTTACACTGACATGATCCTATGTATGTTTTGCAGTAAGTACTCTGGGTATCAGATTTACTCACTGAAAAGAAATGTGGAGTTCTTTAAGAAGTTCTTGCAGAAGCCCCGTAAGAGATGGTGCTGGCATAGACTAGGACAGGGGTCAGCAAATCTTTTCTGTAAAGGACCAGGTAGTAAATATTTTAGGCTTTGTCAGTCACATGGTTGCAGGACCCAGTGTGTGGCTGTGCCCAACAAATGGGTGTGGCTGTGGTCTGAGAAAACTTGGTTTACAAAAACAGGAGGTGGGCTGGATTTGGCCTGCAGACCAAAGTTGGCTAATCCTGTCCTAGGATGATGGTAAGGGAGACATGTGGTTTTAAGAGACAGTTAAGAAGTAAATCAGAAGGTCTTTCTCAGGGATCTGTTGTGAAGTGAGAGAGGGGAGTGGGTGATGACCCCTAGATATGGGGTGACTTCATAGACTGGTATTAGAGGCCCCTCATACTCTATCTCCACTTCCCCTCCCATCTGTATTCAGTACTCATTAGACATTGTTTTTGGCTGTTCATCACATTTGAATACCTTTCCTCAGCTTCCAATGTTTCCATCTATGAATTCTCACCACTCTACAGTAGATGCTAAAAACTTGTTTTGCCAGTTTTCTGGCAGTGCAGTCACATGACTTAGGCTCTACTGTCAGATGTTTCTGTGTGATACTCTGATTCAGAACCTAGGGATTCAGTTAAGCAGATGCCAGCCAGACTCTACTCTGAAGGGATGGAAGGAGAGACGTCCCAGAGACAGAAGTAACTGAGACTCTAGTGACATATCCTCACTCAGCATCAGGGCTGTGTATGAGCTACAGTCCGGGCCAAGTGGCAGTGATGTCCCCACTGACATAGCCCATGATGAAGGAGACTATGTTTCCCTGAAGAACCTCTAAACCTGAATCTCTGGCTCTCCCAGATACTCTGTGAGTCACATAATATCCTCTAATAAGTTTCTTTCCTTCTTGAACTAGTCAGACTGGGTCCTGCTGTCCATAACTAAGAATCCTCACTGGTCCCCAACTTCATCTCTCCCTCAGCCCTCTATCTGAGAAAAAGAGAATTCCACAGAAGTTTCTGAACCAGGGCACTGGGGTGGCTCAGTCGGTTAAGCGTCTGACTTCAGTTCAGGTCATCATCTCATGGTTCATGGGTTCAAACCCCGCATCGGGCTCTGTGCTGACAGCTCAGAGCCTGGAGCCTCTTCAGATTCTGTGTCTCCATCTTTTTCCCTGCCCCTCCCCAACTTGTACTCTGTCTCTCTCTCAAAAATAAACATTAAGAAAAAAATTAGAAGTTCCTGAACCATTCCTTCTATGAAGCATCTTCTGGTCTCATCAGGGCTATCAGGGTTGCATAAGCAAAACATTTTTAAAAACCCAACTAAACAAAGGAGAATCATGAATAATTAAGCATTAAGTTGAGAAAATAGTAAGCCTGAAGTAAAGTTTTCAAAAATCAAGTTAATGAGGATGGCAGATGCTAAAGAGAGGAGAAAGGTAGTGCAGGCTGGAGGAAGTCCATAGCCAGAGCCTCAAAAGCAAGGAGGAAACTGGTCTAACTTGTGTACAGGTTAGGCAGAGATGTAGGTCAGGAGGCATGTGGATAGGCAGGGCAAGATCATGTTATAGAGACCTTGGAACATCTGTGTAAGGGAGGACTGTCAGAGTGCAGCAGCCTCTACAACTACTTCCCAGTGCTTCTCCTTCCTGGCCTTTGTACATGCTATTCCCTCTGCCTAGAGAGATGTCTCTCCATTCTTCCTACCACTAACCTCTAGGTCACGTTCTCCAGAAACCAGGCTCTGCAATTTTCATGCAAGATTTATGGAGAATACCCTCTGGAACAGGTCCTGTAAGGCAGTGAGGGGTGCAGAATTGGATAGAGAGAAAAGTTAAACTGGATGCAGCTGTACCAGAAGCATTAGCAGATTCTACAATGGGATCTGGAGCTTTGAGGGGCTTCAGAATCATCCTGCCCTGAGGCAAGGGAGTCAGGCCTTTGCGTCCTCTTGTGGACCACTGATTGGATACAAGTGCTCCAGGAAGGAAGAAAGATTTTCTTGAGTGAGGAAACTCTTTTCAGTTAAAAGCAATCCCACAAAGGTAGAGGAGGTGGGTGGTCAAGAAGTGAGGAAACTATAGGCTAACTACCACCAAGCCATCCAAGTAGGTCCTGTGTTACTTTTTTTTTAATGTATATAGCATGCTATTACTTTCCTTCCTAGTGTTTATTGTGATACATAATTACATATTGTATTATTATCTCCTCCAATAAACTCTAATAATCACGAATATAAGGACCATGCCAATAATAATCATCATTTTATCCCTAGCATCTAGCAGGGTGCCTGGCACATGGTAGGTGCTTAACCAATATTTGTTAAGTGAATGAATGAGTGAATGAATACCAAAATAAAGAGTCAGTGCAAGAAAGCAGACATGGTTGACATTGGATCAGAACAGTGGGTATGAGTGCAGCCTAGACCAAGGAAGAAGAGACCAGGTTACCTGAAGCCCCCCAAAACTACAGAGAAAGAGATGACAGTGAATGGGCTACCACAAAAGAGTATGAGTCAAAGACACATTGGACAAGCCTATGATTGATTTATGGAAGACCAGCTCCTCTGATTTTGCTAACTAATACTGAGGGACTGGAAACTACAAAGTTTGAAGCATGAACACTGACTGTAAGCACAATTATGAGATGCCTTGCAGAGGTTGGTGCATCACCAACAAATCTCTAGAAGAATTCAGAGCGCTTCCTATCAAAAGATAGTTCCTCTCTCATATCATGGTGCTGACAAGTGGTAAAATTAAATGTTAGCCAAACAACTTCCTTTGTGGGTGAGTAGTTTTATAATTCATAATGCATGTTCACACAGCAATACATTAAGGGTAAGGTTTAACATCAAAGCTCAGACACCAGGTAATTAATCAAAACCCTGATTCTTTTCTACAAACCTATGAGCAATGCATTGGACTGCATACTGTGGTTGATACAGGGCTTTCTATTCAAATGGGACAGATCATACAGCTCAAGGCAATATGAGGTAAGATTATAAAAATGGCATTAAGAGGGGCATCTGAGTGGCTCAGTTATTTGAGCATCTGACTCTTGATCTGAGCACAGGTCTTGATCTTGGGGTCATGATTTCAGGCCCCACACTGGGCTCTGTGCTGGGCATGAAGTCTACTTAAAAATAAATAGATAAATAAATTTAAAAATTAAAAAAATAAAACAATAAAAGTCATTAAGAAGGAAATGCCTTGAAGACGAGGTCAGAGGCATAATATCTCATTTCACACAAATTTGTTCTGCAAATTACAGATTCAGCCTCCCACCCAAGGGTATATTTGAGAAAAATATTTCAATGACAAATTTAACCAAGCTCATGGACAATATAAACTCTTAGCTACTATAAGTTGAATACAACACAAAAGAATGAAGAAGGGATCTCTTATTGAACCCATAGCTCACATTACTGGGGAATAATTTGGGGCACTTAATTGAAGCCTTTCAATTAAAGACAGTGTGTTTATATCCAACACACACAGCATAGAGGTTTCCCCCCTTATAAGGTGTTTGTGTGTCTAAATCCCCAGCACAATGCCTGTGATCCACTGAATCATTATCTTGGTGTCAAAAAATAGATCCTAGAAGCATAATCATATTTCTAAAAATTTACTTTTCTGTGTATGTTGACATTCCAAGTGTAGCTTTCCAATGAGAGGAACACAAGGCTGTGACCATCACGAGTTCTGGGAAAGAAAGTGAGTGTTGAGGGAAAAGGGAAAATGTCTTAGTAAAAACTGAAGAAATACTACTTTAGAGTGTTATGTGGCAGGTAATGTAGCATCGTGGAAGGAGCACAGATTTTAGACTCAGGCTTGCTCAAGATCAAATGCTGTGTGACCTTGTGTGTATGATGTGACCTCTCAGAGTCAGTTTCCTCATCAGTATAACAGGGTTTTAAAGCCAGACTCAGAGAAACACACACAATGTCATGCACTTATTTTCATAATAATGATAGATATTGTTGTGATTGTTGTTATTACTCTCTCCACCATCTTGCCTAAAATATAGGCATTCTCCCCTCATGAGGAATTCCAGAAAATGGGATGGATTCAGTGTTCCTTAACTCTTTCGCTTTCAGGCTAACTTATGGTTTCCTACAGCTCAGTGCTGCCTGCATCTGAATTTTCACATGAAAATAGCTATCCTTGGCAGAATGCCCTCTTTGGACCAAGTCTGTGCTTAGTCCTGGAGGGATGGGGAAGAACAAGACTCATGGGGCTCACAGTCACTCAGGGAAGAGACAGGAAACATATCTGTCACTATAGCATGTGGTAGAGAAGGGGTTCCAGGTATAGTCAGGGTGTGGAGAGGGAAGCCTGGGGGTGGGGGCGGTGGCAGTCAGAGAATGCTTTCTGGAAAGTGATCTGTCAGATGATTGTGCCTGTCTAAAGGTTAGCACTAGCTCTGTTGTACCTCGGTGCCCCAGCAGGTATGTTTATTCAGTCCCTCCCAGCCTCTTCCTCTCCTGAGTCAGAGTTTCTTCTTCGGGCCACAGGTCACTTAGAACTCATCATGACCTCAAGAGTCTTGCTCACAGAATACTTACAACGTAGATGAAAAGCTGGGATGATTGAAATTTGGGGCACTCTAATAAAGAGCAATAGTGATGCAGGACTTGAGTGGCTTGTCAAGACATTCTGTAGGGTCCCAGGGAGAGTCACCTGCTGTGTAGGCTTTCTTGGTCTACCAAGAAAATGCCTTATATACCTTTCTGCCAAGGGTTGAATTGCTGGAACATGTCATACACTCAGTGCCCTAGTTCTGGGTCAGGTTGCCTCAAAGAGAAAGCCCTCCCCCTACCATGGAGCCCTTGACCTGGTGGGTTTTGCCTGGAAGAATATTCCAGTGAATATGGCAGTGAATAGGGCAGGTACCACTTATGCAAATTCTACAGTGAATTCCCCAGAGATTCACTGCCTCCTCAGCTAGACCTAGGACATCCTTCACATACTATTTCCAGAGAGCAGAGCCTCAGAATAGCCAGGGCCCTTCCCGCCCCAGGCCACCACTGCCTGTTGATGGAAGGAATTCATGACATACCCACATCTCTCATAATTGTTGTCTCACCTTTTTATCTGGGATCTTTGCTCTACCTATGTTTCTCATATTCTGGGATTCTAGTGTCTCTCATAGTGAGTAAATGGTTTCTCACAAATCAGAATCTGGGAAGTGAATCATTATCCCAGCTTTGGTTGTGGGAGGGAGTGGGCCATGATGAGATGTGGCAGAAATCCCATCACTGCATCCAGGGGCAAAAATATCCTGCTCTACACACCCTCAACATAGTCATGTTGGTCTCATATTATAAAATGATAGAGTACAACATGGTTAAATACATCACTGATTTGCCAATAATAGGTATTGGTGTATAAGTCTAACTGGTGGTGCAGCTGCCTGAGGTATTGATTTTACTGTCTAATGGTTGAGAGAGATGTTATCTTGATTAATTAGAAGTCAAAAACAAATGCATCTTCTATTAAATCTCTTGTGGCATTCACCTGAAAAAAATTCTACACATGTCTTAAAAATGTCGGAAACCTAAAAGGACAGGGTGAGGAGGGAGCAAACCACCCCTTCCGCCACCTGTCCTGAGTGGAGATAATGTCTGTGAGTTCCAGGCAAGCTGATGTGAGCTTATCGACCAGAAGGAAAGGGGGGTGCCCATCTTTCTCTTCTTTCCAACTGCAGCCTTAAATTCAGAAATTAAAAAAGAGAAAGCACCACTGAATATAGCATTTTTCCTGGAGTTATGTACTACAGCCTTTCTGGGTTTGACTGGATGTAAACGTTCCACTTACCCTGCCATCCCCAAGACTGGTAAATTATTGGGTATAGGACTTCCTCTGCAAGAAGCATTTTAGAAGCACCCAAGGGATAATTTCCAGAAGTCATGAATAGATTCCTAAACAATATTATTCTTAAAGATGAAAGGCATCTGCATATCATCTGCATGACTGCTAAATTTTGGTCAAAGTATACTTTTATAGAAAAATCAGAGGAATTTAAGAAAGAGCAATAATTCTCGGGCATTTTAGTGAGCTTTAAAAAAGTGTTTATTGGCTTTAAAATATCAACCCATATGGCATGATAAACCATAATATAATACTATAATACAAAGCTATAATGAGGGTTGATTTTCTTTTGGATGCGTGAGCTAATTTCTATGGAGGAATCTACATTGGATGACTATTGTTTTTCCATATTTTTCTTTATGATCTAAAGCTTTCTCCTTTTTTCAACTTGAACACTACCTGTGTCAATGACACTGAAGGTGAATCCACCTGTCATATCATTGTGGGTGTGGCAAGAAGCTGAGCTATGAACATATTTGGGAAACATTCTTAGCTACCTGTGAAATGTAACTATTCTACCATTTATTAACTACCTGACATTGGGAAAATGATATGGCATTTCTAAGCCATCATCCTGTTTGTTGTCACTGGTTTATTCTACAAATACCTATTAACAACTATTTATTGAAGTGAGGAGAATACAGTGATAAGCAAGAGATATCTGGTCCCCACCTATATTGGACCTGAAGTTGTACCATTCTGAACAGGATAATATATGTAAAAGGACTTTGGAGTCTATGATCTGTTTACTAACTGTAAGATACTATCTTATTTGCATTGCAATTGCTAAATGATTTCTGTCTTCATCAGGACTGAGCTTAAGCCATCCTATGTCATGTTGTAAAATGTTTATTTGAAAGTCTAAGCTACAGAATTTGAAAGACTGCCAAGTTCACTTTATTTTTTTTAAGGACATTTTTCTAGCTAGGAGAGAAAATTTTACCTGCAGAGCTCAGATTAGAGAACAGTCACCTGGGTGAAGTTCACTTTGCTAAGGGCCCGAAGAGGCAGCCCTCCTCTACAGCTTGACTGAGAGTACTTTTCTTACCAAATGTCAGGATGCTACTCTTTCTCTAAATGCTTCTCTAATCTCCTTGCCATGCCTCAATTTCCACATTAGCCAGATCAGATCAAACCAGATCTTGGCTTGAAGTTAATTTGTCCATTCAACTCACTGATAGTTCCCGGGGTCCCACTGTGGGCCAGGCTCTGGGCCATGAGTCAGGGACACAGGAACAGACTCTTTTGTCCTCATGAGGCTCACTGGTTTAAAGGTCATCAGAGAAGTCCTGATTTCCTCCTTTTTTGGCAATGTTGGGGGGCGAAGCCCAGAAATCAGTGAAAAAAATGCCCTAAGAAAGCTGCCCTCAGCACCCCACAATTTATAGGCACAGAGTGAGTGATTTAAAGGAGCCAGTTTTGAGAGCTTCGTGTTAATTTTATGTGGATGCTTCCAAGGAGTTTACCAGGAGAAAAAATATGTATAGTGTGAAGTGTCCACAGTTTAGACGATCAATCATCCCCTTTCTTCTAGTGGGGAAGGACTTCATAAGTGGGAAACTGCTTTTTTCTGACCTACTGAAATCATTCACTGAAAATAAGAAGCACACATTCCTCCATAAGAGGCCAATACATGCATCAGACTTGCTCCTAGTCAGGCCTAATTTACACACCATCATCTCTTCACATCTGAGTGAATCTTCACTAAGTGAAGGTCTTAGTCCATTCAATTAATGGGCAGTGACTATAGCAACCTGTGGAATCTGCACTTTTTCTCCATTTCTTGGGGGATATTTGTGTTTGGCCATGATTAATGGCAAGTGACCTTTGATTCTTATCTGTTCATCATCTTGGGCATATTCAATTATATTAACATAATTCTTCCATGGGGATCATCCAGTTGAACCCATTTATTTCATGGAGGGAGAAATTGAAGCCTCACAATGGAAATAATCTTCCCAAGGTCAGTAAGGAAGTAGAAGGACCCATGATATGCATTATTTCTCTGTGTCTATTGAAAGCTCACCTATCCTTCAAGACCTAATTCAAGTCCTACTTCTTCCATGATCCATTCCCTGAGCCCCATTCTTCCCCTGTGTATGGGCTGTGCTTTTTCCTCCTTTTTGTCTGGTTGACTCCTTCTCATCCTTCAGGACTCATTCTCAGTGGCACTTCATCAGGGAACCCCTCTCTCCTTACCCAGTCTAAATTAGATCACTCCCTGAATTTTCTCTGAGGGCACTCAATTATTTTCCCTCATAATACTCATTTCTGGTTGTATTTTGTGTAATGTCTGGCCCTCCCATAGGTTGAAAGCCCCATCAAGGTAACAATTAATATCTACTTGGTTCTTAGTCCTTTCACTTAGCTTAGTGTGAGTAGATACCCCATTGAATGACAAGAACCTCCTGCTCTCATGTTGTATGTCCCCATGGACCCTGGTAGCACTTGCTTTCATTCTCACTTAATGCTTAATATTTCATCACATATGGATTTTTTCTTATAATTTTACATATTCGTGTGTTACTTTTTCTGATAATATTATTTGCTAATTATTAGCAAACTACATATCTTGTGTTTATTATTTATCAAGAACTATAAGTGCCTTACATATATTAAAAAAGTTTATCCTTAGACAAATTATCTTAGAGGTGAGGAAACAGACTAAAAGTATTGTAATGCGGAGCTGACTCCCTCTCATGCCAAGAAAGTTGTCTTATACTTAGGGGAATCAGCCATCCCAGTTTTTCTGGGACTGTCTCTGAGTTAGTACTGAAGGTTCCATGACCCATGAAATCCCTCAGCTCTGAGTAAATTGGGATAGGGGGCATCACTCTATTTATACTCCTTTGTAGATCAAGTTTCACTGCACTATGCCCTTGATCGGTAGCTCACATTCATAGATTATTGACCTCTGTATGAAAACAAAGTCCATTTCCTAGCTATACAAACATTTGGTACCATAAAGTCAAAATATTAGGTAGTGTTTAATTATAAGGATAGAGCTCAAACTTTACACAATTTTTCTTCTCTCACTTGCCTTACTCTAACATGAAAATCAAATAATGGTGCAAGGCACACTGATGACCATGTCTTTATAGACATAGTAACTGATGATCTCTTCCACCTGTTGAGGAATCTTTTACTGGAATATGTATGTATGTGTATGTATATATATGTGTGTGTGTGTGTGTGTGTGTGTGTGTATAGTAAAATGTGTGTTATACTATGCTAAATGTATTATGCTAGTGTGTGTGTGTGTGTGTGTGTGTATACATATATATATGTGTGTGTGTGTGTGTGTGTGTGTGTATATATATATATATATATATATATATATATATATATATTATATGTATATTATATTGGTGCTAGGGCTGAAGTCCATAGCAGACAGCCAGGAAAGAAAGATAGATATGAAGTCAGGAAATCAAGGACAGGCTGGAACCTACAAGGCCGAGTTTGAACTCCGGAGGAAAGCTGGGATTCCATGTTGGTCTCTTACCTCCTATAGACCTCCAGCTTTGATGAGGGGGTGGGCTGCAGGAGAAGCTGACCCCACGTGTCATGCTGGCACCTCTTCCAGGCATTGGAAAAGCTGAAGCAGATAACTCTGCAGCTCTGGAGGAGCCTGTGAGCCCTACATCTGTCCCATGTCAATCAGATAAGCCAGCAGATATGTGGCAATGTAGGGCTGCCTCCAATGACCTCTGGAGAATAAAAGAATATGGCCACACCTCTACTGTCTTCTTCTAAATCTCATACAAAATATCCATGTGGCATTAACTTGGAACTATGCAGGGAAGAGAATTCTAGGAAATGTGCAGTTTAGCTAAGCTAATACAATACACATCTACCGCAGTCCACCTCTTGTCCACTTGGGTTCCATGAATGGTCCTTTCAGCCATAAGCAAAGACAATATCAAAATTACGTGAAAAATCGCAAAGCACCTAATACTGTCCCTAGGGATCCCACAATCTCAAAGGCTTTCTAAGTTCTTTCTCAAAGCAAGCTGTCTCCAGTGACTTTTCTGCTCCAAAGCCCGTGGCGCACCCTGTTCTCATCACCATACTTTGGCACAAATCAAACAATTCTTGTCTATTCAGTGTTTTTATAATTTTTCTAAATTTATTCCTGCCAAGTTTTGACTGGGCGGTCAACTGGGGTTATTCAATTCATGTTGCAGGTTTGGATTTTGAGAGTTTGTGTCTTGCCCAAGTGGAGGGACTTGAATTCTAGCTGTCTGAGTTTCATCCCAAATGAGTAACAATGCACATTTGGGCCTTTCTTTTCTGAAGCACCTTTATCTTTTAAAAAGAGAGTTCATTTTGCCAACTTGTTTTGGACAGCACAAAACAGAGCAAAAAATACCTGTAGCAGAGAGCAGACCAGTTGGTATTTCCAAAAGAGAACTGCTTCTTTTTGTTAGGCTTTCCATCATTCTAGTAAAATATATGACTTCCCTGTGTTTACCTAATGCTTGGAGAAAAGGCTTTTCCTGCCTGTTTATGTGGTGTCTCATCTTCCTAACTAGTCTGTGTGCTCCTAAAGCAAGAGGGTCACCTCATTTCTCCTCTTGTGACTCCTCCAAAGTACCCACTCCTTAAAGCAGTGCCTGCTGGGGTAGATGCCCCGCCTCCAAAGTGTTCTCATAAACTTGCATGCAAAATAAACCTTGAGCACAAGAACAATTTACACAATTAAATCACAAAGGGGCTTTGGGATCCGAGGCAGCCAGGGAAACTATCCACCTAGCCTTTCTAAACCGGGCCCCTGCAGTGAGCATCCTCAAAGCAACCCCCACGGCAACAAAGCACAGAGGCATTTTCCCAGCCTCCATATCATCACCTGAGTTGGACGCGGTTGACGGTTAAGAAGAGCTTGGCTAATTCAGTCAGCTTGGCTCTCTTTGCCTGGCTCTGACTGACAGGCCAGGCCCCTGCTCATCCCTGAAAACTAGCATCAGGGAATGACATACAGTTTGATAACATAAGATGCTTAGGTTTTTTGGCTCAAGTGAGATGTTCAGAGCTAATAGCCCTGTGAGCTGAGTTTTAGCTGTGATCTGCACCTTGAGATATCCGTTATGTCTGGCTCAGGAAAAAGGGAAAAGAATGAGAGCTTATTTCTAGAAAGGTTTCCGATGAGCAGCATTTGTCATTGAAGGGGAAGATGGGTATAATTAGCTTGTCAGTCTAGTTTGGGCTGAGCAGGCTGTCTCTGCTAAGAAAGATGGACTAACTGCCAGAGCCACTGACAGGCAGTCGATAGCACAGCAATTAATGTCATAAATAATTCCAGAACCAATTACATCAAAATGGACTCAGAGCTTTAAAAAGGTACAGAATTCTCTTATTCTTCCTGCTAACAGCAAGAAACAGCTTTCATTTTTCTCTGTAATTACTTTTCATTGTATATAGCAATACAGCTGAGCTTTTCTGCCCATATTTAAGCCTTGTCTCTTCCCCCACCGCCAGCCTCCCTCCTTCACCCCACAGCACAAGGCTGTTAAAGCAGTGGGGTGAATGTATAATCTTTTAACTTGGCTGTTGCTGGAGAACTCCAGCTACACCTAAATGATTAAGAGCCAAGTTTTCGAAAATGTCATGGACAATGACAGCAGAGTGCCCCAAACAATGGCATTTGGAAATGAAGACATTTGTGAAATAAATGGATTTGTCTTATTATTTTAAAGGTTGCCGTGACTTTGCTTACACGGAATTTATTGATTTTTTCCCCCTTCTCCTTCTTCTTTTTCTTCTTCTTCTTCCCCTCCTCCTTCCGTACAGTTGCAAACATAGAAGCCAGGCCAAACTATTCCCTCTACACTGCAAACACGATTCAATACTGCCCTTGTGTGCTAATGGGCATTTTTTTTTAGAAAGAAGATCAGTCTCTTTAGCATAGTGTTTTGCTTAAAAGCTATTCTCTTGAGCTGTCTCAACTCTGTAGCTCGTTCTCTATGCATTACAGTACATATGTAGATAACACAAAGGCTATTATACACATAATAGCAACGACATACCAGATACCACTGGTGCTAATAGTCTTTTTTTTTTTTCTTTTGCTCTAGCCCCATCAGTTGCTTCCGTGTCTGCTTTAGAGAAAGCAGGAGATTGTGGGAAAGCAAATTACTGTAGTATTCATTCACAGCTTTGTTCTGGGCCTGACAAACATTTCCAACTTTTCAACCATGGTGGCATTTACTCTAGCGGGACCGGGGAAAATGGCTCAGGAAGCTCCCACTGCTTGGAAACCAGAAACAGCTGCTGGTGTTGCTTGCAGTTTGCTGAGTGTGCTCTGGCTTTGAGCTTCCTGCAGCTTATGGCTCTCCCTTCAGCAGTAGGTGTCACTGCGGTGAGTGGTAATTACAGCAGAAGATTTTAGAGGACACGGGATAATTAGGCCAGCCCGTGCAGGCATAAACACTGACATTTACCATATTAAAAACTGGAGATGTCGGCATTTTCCTCCGTCCCAAGACCACAACAAAAGCAACCTCATCAACAAAGACAAGTTTTCAAGAGAACAAAGGGTCTTTGCATTTGGGGGAGTTTGATTGGGTGCCTGGTACTTTGCAGTTTGGTCCTGAATGGGTTCTGGTGACCACTTGGGAAAAGATCCAGCTTAGGTTTTGAGGCTCATGTTCTGCGCTCATGCTCCAGCCCCTAGAACATGCAGAATGCTATATCCTCTCTTTGAATGGTGGAGGGGGCAGTGGAGCATGATAAATGACACCATGCTGAAAACACTTCTCCCCTTCCACTTTGTGTCAGACACAGGTAGACTCTCTCAATATCCACTTCACCTGGTACCTGGGTGATTCCATGGCAATAACACCAGGTATATTTCTTGGCCCTTTGGCAAGTGATAGGCAGTAGGAAGGTAGGTGACCTCAAACTCCAGTGCTATAAACCCAAAACAACCCTCCAAGGGCTGAAGTTGTTGGGATGTTTCTTATTCTCCATCACAAAAAGAAAGGGAACAAGTGCCTAAAGAAAGGTCAATAATAGCTAGGCTGCAGCTGAAACCTCAGTAAGGAGTCCCTTCTGAAAGACACCAGCCTGCTTCAAGTACAAGGCTGGGGAATAAGAACAACCTGAGTTTGAAGCCTGGTAACTTCCTATTAAAGGGCCCTCAATAACTCAGATCTGCAGTTTTTCTTTCTATAAACTGAAAAAATGATCTAGCTAATAGGGTTGTTATATGGATAAAATAAATACATACATTTAGAGCATTGAGCACACAGGAAGAGTGTGCAGAAGGCGGAAAGGCAGAAAGAACTTAATAAAATGGTAAAATTCTTTATGATTACAAAAGCTCATTTGCCCCAAATTGGCAACATTTGAGGTTGATTTCTCCACAGAAGAAAGGAAGCTTAAGTCCAAGTTGTTTATATTTCAGAGAAATGGCAGTGATAAAGTGAGGAACCATGGGTACTTTCTTGACCCAAGACTTGGAGAGATATTTAAGCCAGATAAAGTGGTGTGAATTAGTTCTCACATTTGCTCTCTCACTGACCCTGCAGATGTACGAGTAAACTTTCTTCAGGCTGTGACTACACACTAGCCTTTTGGATGGGAACTTCTCATTATGGTCTGGGTTTAAAATATACTCCTAAACTTGGAGGTCCTCATGGTCTATACAAATTTTCCATCTCTTGAGGTGGGTTGTTGGGAATGGGGTCATGGAGCCTTGTGGTCTGGGAGAGTAAGGCAGTATGGACCTGTAGAAGGACCTGGAAGCCTCGTTCCAGGTAACTATGTGCTAACCCTGGGCAGATTACTTTAACAATATGAACCTGAAGTTCTTCACTTATAAATGAGAGGAAATAACTTACCTCTGCCCACCATTGCTGTGGGAGGAATAAATGAGCCAGCTCAGGTAAAATACCCACCTACCAAATACTAAGTCCCTGCCTCTTCCTTTGTTTATTTCCTTTGTCATCTGTAAGACACCTGGCCTTCCTCACAAGGCATTTGTGAGAATCTCATGTATAAAAATATGTACTATGTCCTTATTGGTAATATTGTTAATATTCATTGTACCCTGAGGAGCTTTCTGGATGTGGCTATTCCCCTCTTCAAGAAGTTGGGCTTCGAGTTCCTTGTCTTGACTTGGGCAGCAATGCAACCCTTCCACAAGATCAGTAGCAACATGTGCTGACAAGCTGAACTGCAGATAGGTACTGCTCGGTCAGCTCTATTTTCCAAATTAAAAATAAGCCCAATAAATTTATTTCAACTACTTGTAAGAGTCAGCCTAAGAGTGTTTAGACACATAAAAATCGGAATTTCCAGCTGGGGTGCCTGGGTGGCTCAGTCAGTTAAGCGTTTGGCTTCAGCTCAGGTTATGATCTCATGGCTCATGAGTTTGAGCCTAGCATCAGGCTCTCTGCTGTTGGGGCAGAGTTCACTTTGTATCCTCTGTCCCCCTCTCTCTTTGCCTCTCCCCCTCTCATGTTCTCTCTCTGTCTCTCTCTCTCTCTCTCAAAAAAAAATGGATTTCCAGAATATTTCGGTGACTTATAAAAGAGTAGGAACACATATCTTAAAGAGTAACCATCTTGGACAATTTGGCCCCACTGGAAGTATGCATTCCCACAGCAGAATGGAGAGTATGGTCCAACAGTAATCTGTACTGAGTGAAAGTTGACTTGCACAGAGAGGGTCAAGGCAAGATTTGTGGTTAAGCCAACAACAGCATATGACATATGAGCAACCTTTGGAACTGGAGTGGTCCTTTTAGATAGTGTCTAAGATGGTCCTGGACCCATGGTCCCTGAGGTCCTCCTTGCTCTGCTAAGATTCTTTCCTGCAGTTTAGGATCTTGGGTAACCATTCTGTTTTCTCTCTTTTCCTTGGCTCCAAAGCAAAATTCTTATCCACCCTATAGGTGTTATGGGTTATTGGATAAGCACAAAGGTTTTGGAGTCAAACAAACTTGGATTCAATTCTAGTCCTATCATTTTCTTGCTATACAACTTTGGACAAACTAATAGATCTTAGTTTTGCTTTTTCTTTCCTTTTTTTCTTCTTTGGTTGTTTTTCTTAGTATAATGGGTGAAGTAATACACACTTTTATAAGGTTTTAGTGTGAATTATATAACATCCAATAGTCAAAGTAACAGTCATAGAGTCGTGGTAACACTAATAGTAGTAGAAGATACTGTGCTTTACACTCTTACTAAAGTCACAGCTAAAAATGATCAGAGCTAGAATGCCAACCCATTTGCTGACTTTAAAGCCTCTTTTGAAAACACTGTAGAACATGAACAACGCATCTGGAACACAATAATCTGTGATTATTGGTTTCCTTATTGCTTGAATTGGATGCCAGTCCTAGGTCCTGTGATTGAATTTTGGGTTCATTTGAGACATCTGGATGCTGTTGGGCTCTTCTTCCTCCCAGGGCCCTTCCAGGGGGACAGATGGAATTTCAACACCACTGCCAACATCAGGCTCTCTCTGCTTGGAGGATTAGGAAGTGGGTTTGGTGGAGATGCTGGCTGTGGTGTTGCTGATGATGCATAGAGGGATGTATAAAACTCCAGGCCTGGGGTCAGAGATGCTGTAGAGTATTGGACATTTACTAAACTCTTCAAGTTGTTTTATTTTCTGTGTAATTGGGAAAGTCTTCCGAGCCTACTCCCACCCCTACCCCAGCCAGTGTCTCTCTCTGTCTCCTTTTAATTCCTTGGCCAGTAAAGGTGGATACTTTCAGTATTGTTCCCAAGTGAATGGAATATGGAAACCACTCAGCAAATATTTGTTGAGTGAATGAATGACTTTGATTTAGCTAGAGTACTTTGAAATTTCACATGCTCAAAGATCCTCTTGTCTCAGAATGGAGAAACATGAGAAAACAAACCCCAACCTCTAAAATTTCAGGTTGAATTTGACTTTCTCAAGTCACCAAGCTCTACTATCAGAAACAATTCAAGTACCTCTCCCAGCTGGCCTTGCTATAAGCTCTGGCTTCTGGTAGCTGATTAAAGCTACTTTATTTTAGAGGGATAGAAAGGGCAGAAAAGGGGGAGTTTAATATTCCATTTCCTTTTTGTTGTTTTGAAACCTATTTTCACACTGTATGTCATAAGTATTTTGAAGGATGAGGACTAATAGAAAAAGCATTGTGGAGCTCTCTTTGAATATAGATTTCTTCATCAAAGCTTTGTGTCATCTATAGATTTGATAAATATGCCTTCATTGCTATCATTCAAGTCTTCAAGAAGAAGAAGAATATCTACAAAAACATTTTGAAAAGTTATCTTTTTGTGTCACCTAAGATATAATAATTATCCATATAATTACATTAAATATAAACATCGACTACTACCTACAGGTATTTTCTGTGCTTCTCAACTAGGCAAAAATCCAAATCTGTGTAGGGCTGTTGTTGTCTGTTTCTTTCTTTTTAAGTAGTAACTTTTCCCTTCTTACCATCACTATGCATAATAATCTCATAATAAGCATAAATAATTTCTCTTCTAACAGAGTCAGCTTCTACAATGGCAATTCTCTGAATAGATACCCTAGAGTTGACACTGGAGTTTATTAGCAAATGAAGATAGCAGCAGCCAAGAATGGGAGGTAGGATTTTCATTGTATAATGCATCTTGTGAACCTGTGCATGGTAAAGAAGGGAGACAACTCTATTTTGAGCCTACCAGTGATAAACAGAATGCAGAGTTGAAATCTGGGCTTTCAAACAATTTATCTCCCAACTTATTACTTGACTTCACTATGCCGCTGCTTGTGAATTTCAGCCTGATTTGATCATATATTTTTAAGAATTAAGAAGATATCTCAAAAATTAAATTCAGAAATTTTGTATTTCTTATAATGAACAAACTATGTCCCAAGTTTAAAGAGCAAAAAAGCATTTAATGGGAAATGCTATAAAAAAGGAGGTTAGATGTAGGGTAGAACAGAATGCTCTTTCCTCTAGCTTCCTAGGGGGGCAGACATTCTAGATTCCTCATGACATCATATAAGCCCTTAACCCAGCAGTGTTGGAAGCCAATTATGTGAGCCAATAAATTGACTTGAACTGGGTTTCCGTCTCTTGTAGCTGAAAATGACCTAATATAGTATCAAATGATTCTCTTTTCCATGTAACTTACATCATTCTTTCCTACTTGTTTTCTCTTTTCTTGCTCAACTCAAGAGAATGTCTCACTCTTTTATACCCTGAGGAAATCTACAATCTCATTTATCACTATACTTTATACTATTGTATTTTTTATGTACACACTTGGTTTTTATCCATAAGGTTTAAGTTCATGGCATGTAAGATCATACACTTCTTTGAATTACACATAGCACAATTTCCCTCGCACAGTAGATGCTCACTTAGCATTTGGAAATGAGGAGTAATGGCAGATTTGTGGAGAAGTCCACATGCCAGAGGGTTAATGAAGTCTTCACTCATTAGTTTTTTCATCAAATATTTATTAGATATTTACTAAATATTTGGTAGCATGATAGTGAATTTAGCCTGAAGATACATGTGTTCTCCTTCAGAATTGTCAGATTGCTGGCATGATTGCTTGGAGCAAGTAGGAGAAGGAAGGAGACTTTGGACGAACTAGTTCTTGATATCATTTCACATTCAAATACAACATACAGCTCAGCCTATTGGAGGAAATACAGATGAGAATTCCCTATGTTTAATATCTGTCATTAAAATGACAGCGAAAAAGCCTAAAACCCAAAAAGGGGAAATCAGCTGGGTCCTTATAGATTGTCGCAGCCAAGAGCAATAAAAGCTAAATCAATCACAGATCGTGGCAATAGATAATTTAGCTAGTACTGGAAATTAAATGAAAGGACATTTCCAGCACTCAGCCCCATTGTGGGAGGATGAACATGCCCTCAGAATTCAGATGGGCTCATTGAATAGTCTAGGGTGAAGATAGGGGGAAGAAGGGAAAATTATTTAAATGAGATTTAAATTGCTTTGTTTCCTTATTCCTCTGAAGGTTGCCTTTGTTATTACATTGCAATATTTAGCCATCAACATTTCTGACACACCATGGGTTTCTTGGCATTCCCACCTTTGTTCAAGACAAGGAAAGGTGGCTGTCCTGAGAGTGGGCCTGTGCCTGGGCAGCTGGAACCCAAACATCAGCTTATTGCTAGGGGCAGTTTTGGAAAAGAGGTTTTTGGAATAGAAGCAAATGTGGAGAGGAGCAAAGTGCACCACCAGGAGCCTGTATGATTTCTCTTCCAGGCTTGTTTCTGATACCATCAGTCACAGATCAATAAATCTAAGCTTCAGAATTCTCAGTTGCAAAGGAAAAATATCATTTTCAATGACCTCTCAGATCCTGTCTAATGCTAAGACTCTGTTATTCTATTATAGATAATCAGTATGAGGAACAGAGTCCCAGCATCATGGCCTCAACCCTGAGGAGTTTGGCTACTAGACAGAGTGAATGAATGCCCTGGTTATAGGACCTCTATTTTTCCCCCTCCCCAGAAGACATTATTTCTAGAATTAATAGATGAATGAATGGCCAATGGGCAGTCTTCCATTCTTTTGGACTGGATCTAATTCACTGCAGTGTTCCCAGTGAGGGATAATTTTTCTTATTTCAAATACAATATTATTTTATACTTTGGGCTGATGTATGGGGAATCTCTGGATCTATTTCCCATATTTGCTTTCTCTGAAGAAAACTGCCTTGTGTTTAGTTCCTGGTTATGGGATTCTCACTGGATGTTAAGCTATTTTCCCTGACCCCTCTCCAATAAGGGCTATTCCCTTAATATTACACATGAGAAAGAGGGTTCTTGTCACTTTCAGGAGAAGTAGATGGGGCTCAGGGGTATTAAAACTACCTTTGTAGAACACCTAAGGCAATATCTTAAGGAACAAGACACCTGCCCTCTCCTATTGGCATGAATAGTTGAAATAAGCCTGGTCTCCTAAATCTGGGTAAATGAACTTAAACATAACATATGTTGCTTGTAAGGCAGGAAGCAAAGGACAGATTAGAGAAGTAAATGGAGAGGCTCCTTGGAGAATGTCAGATGATCATTGAATCCTAAAACCATGTTCAAATCAAATCTAAAGACCTAAAAAAAAGTCCATAGATTTGAAAGTAAATGAGATTTAGTGAACTATCAATAAAGGGACATTGGTATCTTCTCTGAAGAAATTTAGGGGAGGGGCACAGTTTAGGAAGAGAAAGCAAGTTAGGCTCTTAGACATCTTAACTTTCATTTCCAGCTCCAGGCTTGTGACATGTTTCTGGCAGCCAGCAAGATTTCTGTTCCTCCAGGACCCCCATTTTCTCCACCAACCTACATTATTTCTTTTCCTTTTTAACTCCCATATCAGCCCCTTCCTCAAACATGAAGTTTTGCCAGCTGTTCTCAGCAATACCTTTTCCATCTATTCACAGAACTTAAAATATTGGCAAACATTTGGAGAGAACACCAGCCCCCATGTTAGGCACATTCCTTATAGTATCTCAGTTGACCCTCTCAATGGTCTCAAGAGCAAGCTACACTTATTAAAAGAAAGGTGATGGGACATCTGGGTGGCTCAGTTGGTTAAGTGTCTGACTCTTGACTTTGGCCCAGGTGGTGATCTCATGGTTTGTGAGATTGAGCCCCTGTAGGACTCTGCGCTGACAGTGTGGAGATTTTGGGATTTCTCCCTCCCTCTGTCCCTCTCCCACTTGCTTGCGCCTGTTCTCTCTCTCTCAAAATAAGTAAAAACGTTTAAAAAATACTTTTAAAAAATAATAAAGGTGAGGTTTAAAGAGGTGGAGCCAACTTGCCCATCAGGGCTAGGACCCAAACCCCTGAATGCTAAATCTGATACCATGCCTTGAACCTACTACACTATACTACATTACTGCTAATCTAATGGTTACAACTGGCCCTTTAGAAATAATGTTTGCTTTTATGTACTATTTACTTCTGTATCACTGTAATGCTATTTAGATGTCTTCTGCCAACCTGGCCCTAAGATCTAAAAATCAAGACTCATGATACTTCTTTCTTTGCTTCCTCCATCCTCTGTCACCTTCAGCCTGAAACCACAGCACCATGACGCCAGCAAGCCCACTCTCCCCTTGAGCCCCTGACTAATCATTTATCCAAGACCAGCTTACTTCAGAATTGTCCTTTTGTCTACCTCCTCTCTGCTGAGCTGCATGGAACCCAGGAGGCAGTGTGAAGCGATTAGTCCCCATGTGCACACACAGCCTGAGCACAGCTGGACTGCAAAACCAGTTTATTATCTTAAGAAAAGGATATGGTTTAGCCTGAGTTTATATCTCATCTGCCTCCCATTCACGAGATGGGCTCAGGGGCTCAGCTTACATTGCGTAAACTCAGCTGGTATGTATACAATGCCAGCAATATGGAGGAGGCTAACATGTGTTGAATACATCTACTGCATCTTAGGTCTCTGAAGGTCACTCACTAAAGTAATATATGGTGCTAGTGTTGGTGGCTGAAGGTCAAATCATCTTGCTTTTCATAATGCATAAACCTGAAACTCACTCAGACACCAATCATATGACCTAAACCTTGGAACAAATATTTTACTAAGTAAATCAGTGAGCATGCTGGCATTTCTATTAACCTTCAATGCACTGCTGACAGAAAATGAATAATGATAAATAATAACTCAAGCCTGTAAATCATGCTTAGCATCAGAAGCAAGAAAAAAATGCTCGTGTGTGCTACCATCTGTTAGGAAGAGAGCAGCAGGGACTTGAGGAGAGAGGTAGGAGAAGGGAGAGCAGGCTGTCGCTAGCTGGGGTAAGCACCTTTTGGATTCAATAAACTGACTGACAAAGGGTAGGCCACTTCTGAGCAGGATTGATGGAGGAAAGAAAACTCCTTTTCCTCCTGTCTCCTGTCTGATGGGCATCAGTTTCTGACTTTGATCGGCCACCCGTGGGTGTTTCTTCTTTCCCCACCTTTTGCCTCATTAAATGTTTCCACTTTACTCACTAGATTTCTGGGCCATTTGTAAAGGAGTCCTGTAACTCAACAAAACCCTCTTGGGAACACTCCTCTCCTGCCCCTCACCCCCCACTTAACAGCACTTGGTTCTTACTACCCTGCAGGCAGGGATAGGAGCTGGAACGCTGCCCTGAAGTTGCTACACTCCTCATAAATGTCTCTGCAGAGGGAGGTCCTAGGCAGAAGAATCTCCAGCCCTCTAGCACAGAATAATTCACTGTGATTCCAATTTCACAAAACAGAAACTGACCCCCGTATCTACAAGGTGTGTGAAACAGTGAGGTCTCCATTGAAACATTCCCCTCAGGGAAGCCCTTGTTTTTTTTTTTTTTGTTTGTTTTTGTTTTTGAGGAAGTCCTAGATGTTGATGCTTGACATCTAGGCACATCTCTTCCTGGAGTTGTGAGTGTGCATTTACTTTTCTCTCTCTCCTCTTTCTTGCAAAGGGGACAACATCTGTCCAGTTGGCACTGTCTTTGGATGCATTCTAGCCAAGAAACAGACAAAACCATGTTCTATGGTCAAATGTCTTGGGATAAAAACCCATCTTTACCTTTTTTTTTTTTTTGCTGATTCTGTGTGCACCCCAAGTGCCAAAGCGGCTTTGGCTGTATGTAGACTGAGAAGGCTGACTTGAGGTCACACTGATCCTCTCTCATGTCCACATGATGTTAGCCTGCCTAGACAACAGACTGATGGAGAGGAAGCCAGGGCTGTCAACAGGCTTTCCATCTCAGACTCCGTGAAATGGGGAGCAACCATCCCTACAAGGATAGCTAGCTCAATGGGTTGAAAGAAATATTGCTGATTATAATGTGTGGCCCCTGGGACACTGTCCATGCTGGCTACTTCATGAGTTAAATGTGTTCTTCTCCTTGGGAATTCAATAATCAAAGAGAGAATGTATTCTTTTTATTGTTTGAAACATCAGTCTTCTTTAAATGCCAGTAATTTAAAGTCATTCTGTACCCCTTGAGATCATAGTTATGCTAAGTGAAGATAAAGTGAAGATAGTATAAATGGAAGAAAAGTAGTGCTAACTGCTCACAGAAATTTTGGTTTCTGCCTTTCCTTTATTTGCTATGGGATCCATTTCCCTATCTGGATTTGGGGCCTCATCAAACAATTGGCCAGGAAATGAAGCCAAAGAACACTGAGTTTACAAAGAACACTGAGAAACATACTGTGAGGTCCCCACTAAACTGAGTAACTGTGGGCATCCCTCTCTGGGCCTCAGTTTCCCCTCCCATAAAACTGTCTAACATCGTAAAGGTGTGTGATAGGTTTTCTCCTCATTGGTTACCGCCCCCCTCGTTATTTCTTTACCTTCCCCACTTTTTTAATTAGAGGGTAAAATAGATGAAAGAAAAAATGAAAGGAAAAGCAGAAAATTAGCATTTTCTTGGCTGCACATTTCAGTTATTAATATTGCAATTTGAGGTAATGAAATTCACAAAATGCAAAAGGTTTAAGGTTTGCCCGGTGGGGTGAACTCTGCTGCATGGTATATGGCTTGAATTTCAAGGTGAGGCTCATTATGCGGAATGCACAATGTGGGCAAGCTAACAATGCCATAAACCCTTCACTTTTGCATTTCTTGACTTTAATGTTGCATTACTGTAGGTTTTGGGTTTTAATATGCTGTATAAATACGGAATACATATTTGTAAGTACAGGCTCTGTGAAAGGGAGGATTTTTCTGTTTTAAATCTCAGGCTTTGAAAACCCAACTCTGTTTGCTCTCCGGTTGACTTTGTTAGAAAGCTGGTGGGAGAAAGTAGGGCAGGGTGAGTTACCTAGGAACAATCCTCATTTATGCCCAAATCCATTATGAAAGGCACAGGCTTGCTTTTTGCCCTCACTGCAGTTTGCAGAGGATTTAGGAATGGAGACTGAAGGCTCCTGGGAGGGGAAGCACCAGGATAAAGGAAAGATTTTGCTTGGCTCATCCCTGGCACCTGCCCAGGCCAGCCCTTCCTCTGGCTCCGCTGATGGTCAATGCCAGCTCTCCCCGTTGTTGTCTCTCCAATTAATGATGCTGCTCACACGTAGCAGGGGTGGAGGTCTCTGGGCAACAGAAAAGATGAGAATAGCTGCACAGTTCATCTCTGGCAGAGGACATGGCAAATTCCCTGCACCTAATATGGACAGTCAGTGAGCATGGATGGATGCTCTAATGTTGAGTCCTCACCGCCAAGGACTTTCCAGGCCCCAAGCCTGTCTGATGAAGTGCTCGCCACTGTCAAAGGCAGCAAAGGGACCACACTTTTCTCCCTTAGGAGACATCACTGTAGCCTCGGCACTCATGGCTGTCAGATGGGAGACTTTGCCCAATGGATGAGGTCATAAAGGTTTTCCCATTAGGCATGGACTGAGGGGAGAAAGGGCTCAATGTGTAAAAGAGACTAATCTTGTTAGAAAGGCAGGTTTGGGGAGAAGGCAAAAACCAACTTCTAAACTCAAAGAGAGGATGATTTATGCTCAAGAACTTCATTTGTGAGCCCTGCATAAGGCTCCCCCAGTACCATGCTGACCCATGCCATGCCTCTACTCTATTATGTCAGCATCTCTGCATGTCAGAATCACACATGCTCAGAGCCAAGGGAGGCCCTCAAGTTAACACAACTCTTCTCAATTCTCTCCTCACTAAACCGCTATAACCTCTGTTAAGTGGCTTCACACTTTCTACATTGCCTTGAAACTATTGGTAAAATCTCTTATCTCCTTTATCTTCCTTTGAGGTAAGATTTTATCATATTCAATCCACTCAGCATTTATTGAGGACCTGCTGTGTGCCAGTAGATATCTAAGATCTCTATCATACCCATTTATTAATGCATAAAACAATGGTCACTGCCCTCGAGAAGCTCACAGCCTAGTGAGGGAGGATATTACATGAATAAGCAGTGCTCATTCATTGGAATGAATACTGTGATTAAATAAGCACACATGTAGGGAAGAAGGAATTCTCTCTGCCAATGGGAACTGAAGGATGGAAGAATTAAAGTACATAAAGGGAATTTGAATAGTTTAGTAAGGGGTGCCTGGGTGGCTCAGTCAGTTAAGCATTCAACTCTTGGTCTCTGCTCACGTCATGATCTCATGCTTCATGGGTTCAAGCCCTGTGTCAGGCTCTGTGTTGACAGCACAGAGCCTACTTGGGATCCTCTGTCTTCCTCTCTCTTTCTCTCTCTCTCTCTCTCGCTGTCTCTCCCTCTATCTCTCTCTCTCTCAAAGATAAATAAATAAACTTAAAAATAGTTTAGTAGGACTGTTACTGAGGACAAAACAGTGGTCCCAACAAAGGTAAGATAGGAAAGTAGGCTGAGGCCAGGAGGTCAAGGGCATATTTAGGTCCTTGCCTAGAATTGCACATTAATAACTGGCGATCCAGTTCTAAAGTTCCAAGAAGATCTATTTCTGAAGAAAGTCTTCAAGAGACCAAACTTGGGCCTTAAAAGGCATCTGGAGCCAACCCAGGGAAGCTACACTGTAGTTTGTAGAGTTACTTGGGTCTTCTGTGGTCTACATGCTGGATTTTGAAGAGTACACAAAGTCTGCCTTTTCCTGATACACTTTTCTATGAACTTATCTTAAAACTCATTGGTGTTATCCACGTGGATTCAGGATTCAGGTGTTAAACTAAAGGCACATGCTAAACTCCAAATAATTTAGCAGGTAAAGGTAATGTGTTCTGATGTTGTTTGTCATGAAAACCTCAGACCTTTTCAGGACAACTGCCACCACCACAGACCTAACAGACCACACGCAGGCATGCATCTCAGGGCCTCTAGGACATCTAAAAATACTAAGTCCATGCTCAAATGAAAGAAACCCTCTTGAAGGGGATGGAAAGATGGTTCTAGAAAAAGATTGCTATTGTCTTGGCCTAGAACATCTTACCACCTCTCAGAGTTCTTCTTCCCTAAGTCAGTACTAGGGACCTTCACTAAACCACCCTGGGGAACATGTTTGTGTGTATGTGTGCTAATAGGAAGAAAATTACACTCTCAGTACTGGGATACAGAGAGTGAGCTGATACATTAGCATCTTGATCTGACATGGCTGTCAGAAAAATTATCCATGACCCAGAAGGGGCCACACTAAAGGTGATTTATCCTCTTACTTGGCTTAGGCTGAGCTCTCCCCAGAGAAGGCCATGCCAATTAAGCAAAAAATAAGGCAAATAGTGTGTGTTGTGGTGCCTGGTGTTGACTACCCCCCTAGAGAGACGTACAAATTAATTTTCTCATCGTATCCTTGTTCTGTAACCAGTTCCAAAATGGAAACCTCAGCAGTTTATCTCCTTAATCTCTTATTCCTTTCCTCATCCACTTTTTTCCGAAACAAAATTAAATCATTTAACAACGAATTTAATAAGCACTAAAATGTGTAATGAACCAGATAATGAAGAAGAACTCATATTATTTTCTTTATCTACTTTGTACTTAATTTATTTTGTGTGTTTCCTTAGCATGCCTCTTCCCTGAGAGTGTTTCCAACAGCATTAGGATTGTAGGTAAATGTTTCATTTAGTTCCACTGAAACCGGGTAAAAATTCTTATTTGAAAGCTGGATGGACTCTTGTCCAGATCACCTGGGACAGGGTTTCAAAGCTCATGCCCAGGACTCTGCACCCCCTTTTGGGACTTGGTGTGTCTCAGGCTCTAATGAATTTCTTCTCAAGTCTCAATTCAAATGGGTCCCTCCTGGGGCTAAGGGAGCCATGCTAGTTTCCACTTTGAATGTGGAGTACAGTCTAGGAAGTGAGGCCCATGCTAGACTGGACTTCTCCTTCTCTGCGTTTTTGATACTTGGGTGAGAGAGCCAAACCAGGATGTGGCTGAAGCAATGGGATCCAAAGTCCTAAAGCCAGGTACTCAGAGCTCCTAGGAGTTCTGCAATGTGGCTGAGCATCACTTTCCCATTCTCTATAAGATGTTCATAACTCTTTCATGACCTGTGAAGCATACAGATTGGGTAGGGGAAATCAGCCAGGTGTTCCTTCTTAAAATCCTTCAGTGGCCCCCTATAGTAATAATCCAGGTGACAGGACAAGCAGAATGAACAGATAAATGAGAATGCTGCTCTAAAGACACTGTCCCTATATAGTGAGGTACACTTATAGTGAGGTAGACTAATTGGCCTAGGGAATTTAGACAGAAGAGATATGGGAGACTATGCACAAAAGCCCTCCCCTCCCCCCAAATTTATAGTATTTTATGTTTCAGTAAAAAGAGGATACAAATATATTTGTTAAACCCAATGTCTGGGTTTAAAAAAATATTAAGGATGCGAGGAAGGAAGAAAGAAGGGTAGCATGGAGAGAGGGAGGGAGGAAGATTAAAAGGGAAGAAAGGAAGGTAATTCACGAATTTCGTTATATATTAGGACTTTTTAATCTATTAAATGACAACAACCATGACCCTATTTGGAATACCCTAGAGGCTGGGATCAGTGCAGGGTTCCCGGAGACTGTGCAGCTGGCAGGATTACTGGCATCTCGGGAATAAGCATGAAAGGACAAGCAATGGATCATGCCGGATACTTGCCTCCCAGCAAGGCATGTGTGCATGGAGAAACAGAGGATGAGGAGGACCCTGAGCTTCTGGACTCTAAGGACAAGTGTGGACTGGATTGTAGATAAATATTACTTAGCTCTTTCAGAGTCTTTCATAGAAGACCTGGGGTGGGGCAGAATGAATAGCACACCAGGCTCAGAATCCTGGCCCTGCCTTTACCTGCATGCTAATTTCTCAGGGCCTCAGTTTCCTTGTCTGCACATAGGCATGATGAAAACGGTACCTATCACACAAGGTAGTTATGAGTGTTGCATGAGATTAAACCTGCGACCTAAGACCATAAATGCTAGTGGGTCCTCAGAACCACTTGTGGAGCACTGTTTGGGTGCTCCCAGTCGCTCTGAGCCTGTCTCTCTCTCCTAACTGTCCTGCTTTTCTAAAGCTCTTCCTCTTCCCCTGCAAACTCTGCATGTCCTCGGCTCTGTGCTAACGAGGGATTTTCTTCAGCAAGAATTGATTAAAATGTAGTGGCATACCCTCATTTTGCGTCACCATGTGTGTGACTAATAGCCACGGAATTCATGCCACAGATAAATAATTGGCCCTTCAGCCATCTTCCATGTCTTCGGAGACGCACAACCACGATCTATCACAGCCGCAGACATCTCAATGAGCATCATCTCCAGATCATAATAGATCATGTTACATTTGTATATGTTCAGGAACATAATTTACTATTAAACGGGGCCAAGATCAGCACCAAAGAAATTATCCTTTCGCGGGGGTGGACTCTTCAACTGCATTATATGCATGCTGTGGTTTTTAAAATATTAATTATATTGTAAACTAAAGGTTTACTTTATGTATCATAAATCTGGATGTCCCTTCTTTCTGTGTGCCCAATAAATATACTTCTCATCAACTTTTAATTATGCTGTTTGCATTATTCTGTCCTGAGGATGAGAGTGCAAGCTAAATCATGGCCTTCTAATGTGGACTACAGCATAAGTTTAGTTAATTAAACCATATATTTTATTAGTTCTTGCACCTCCATCTTGTAAAACCATGCATTATTATGTTGCAGGTGGGGGGGTACAGAATAACATAGCAAGTGTCTTGTTTATTATTAGTAGTATTTATTCTAAAGATTCAGATAATTAAGGAAAAATTGAATTGTTTTATTTCTGTGTGGTTCTGCTGCCCTCTAGACTGGGGGCATACTGTCGCTCCAACAGCAGGGGAGGGGTAGAATTGTTATCAAAGGGCCAGGCCACAGTTTCGACCCCAGTTCCAGAGCCAATGATGGAAACCCAAGCATGTAGTAGGCTGCAAGCAAAGACCAGCTCCCAGGCAGCCCCATCCAACCCCATGCTTTTCTTCCTTTATTGTGTTCCCAGGCAAGTGGCCTTTGGAGTTTAGGCCTATTTCTCTGTTCTTTAATTTATGCACAGAATAGGAGATTGAATATGCAATAATTCTTATTCCAAGTTTTAGAGAAGTTGGCTGTGGGTGCTAGAATGGAAGTCTGAGATGTCCCTGAAGGCAAGAAGCTTGAGAAGAGGATGAAGCGATGGAGACACTCAAAGCCTGTTTGGGTAACATTGCAGGCCTGCCCCTGCATCACAGTTCACATGGTGCTGACAAAGAAAAGCTTAGGAGCCAAAGGAAATCGAGTAGAAGTCCTACTCCACCACTTCCTAGCCATGTGACTGTGCGAAAATGGGGTATGTAAAACTATCCCTTCAAGCTATTGTGATAATTAAGTGATATATAAGTGCTTAACACAGTACTGATATAAACTAAATGTGTGACAGCAGCGGTTACCTGTTGCTGCTACTGCTGCTGCTGTTATCCTTGACATTCTCAAGGTCTGGCAGGTCTGATGAGTGGATGCACAGCACTGACCTGTGCTGCAGTCCCAGGACGCCAAACCTGTAGGCTCAGTCAATGGCTATACCACAACACAGCTTGACTCAAGCCACTCCTGAGTAAAGGCAACTGGCACTAATAGCTAAAACTGTTTCTGGAAAATTCTCTATTCTCTCATGTCCCCACGTTGACCATGGAGTTGTAGTGTCCTGTAGGTCCCAAATGCTCCCTCAATGCACCCCTTGGCATTGTCTCTAGCCATTCCCTTGGATGTCCCGTCTGGACACATATGCCCAGGTGCCCAATGCCCTGTGCCTCCAATCCTCTGCAGAGGCAGAAAGAGACCATGCACACAGGTGCAGGTGACTGCCACACCATCCCCTTCAACAGCGAGAGGGCCCCTAAGGCATGGGACCCTTTCAGTTCCTGCTCCTTTATTAATAATTCCCAAGGAATATACTGGCTTTATCAGCTCCCTTGTTCTCTTCCCCTGCCCCCAACCAAAAAAATAAATAAAGAGCAGAGGCAAGATCTGTTTTATTTCAACTTTTAAAGGCCTTTGAAGGCACAGCTATTTGAGCACCAAAAAAAAAAAAAAAAAGCATTTTGTTTCTTAACTGCTGCTCAGGTGGTGAAGCCCCCCTTGTCCTTTCCACAGAGTGGGGAGGGGATGGGGCAGTTGTGTTTTGTGGTTGGCTAAGGCCCTTCTCCTGCACTCCCTTGGAGGGTCTTCAAGTGTGCTGCCCTCCAGGACAGAGTCCACAGCAGAGTTTGCAATAAACAAAGACAGTGAGTCAGGGCTGGCATCGGGGTTGACTGTAAGTGCCTTTGCCCATGGCTCCCTCCCCGACGGGAGTGTGGGTGGGGACACTGGAAGGAACTCCCAGAGGAAGACTTCTTGCCTATAATGGATCCCATATGCCAAGGACTGAGTTCTGATATTCTCCAGTCCTGAAGCACCTAGGCTTTGATTTTTATTTTATTTTGGATGGGTGGAGGGATAGAATCATTATGCTTGGGCCTCAGATCTCAAGTTGACAGTTTGGCATTAAATAAAGCATTAAACATAAATGTTAATTTTTTTTCCAGTGTGCTTGCGTGTGGTCTTACCTCCTCCTTCTGCCTTATGGCTCTCAACTCCCTTTCCTGAAGACTTTCTTTATCTATCAGTTTTAAAATTACAGAGAAGTTTATGCTCTTAAACTATGAGAATGTAATTAGCCTACCCTGATCTGAGGATACCAAAGGGAGGCTGACATTTTCCATAATTTATCGTCCTGTGGAGGGGGTAAAGCTGGAAAAGATAGGAGGACAGAAGAAGGTAAAGTACTTCGATGGAGGTCCCACATCCAAGGGTAAACATTTACTAGTCCAATTAGGGAATTGACAGCATAAATATCTAATTTGGGAATTTTCTGTCTTGAACTAAATGTTACACGGGCTCCTCCCTTTTCTGTTGCTATTTTGTAGAAAGAAAAGCAAAGAAACTTTCAGCAAGATCTAGCCTGTTGACAAATGGAAATCCTCTACTATGTTCTAAAGGTTTCTAACTCCAACGGCCAAGCAAGGACTCCCTTGGCTCTATTTTTACAACCTCATTTCAAACTCACACCCCTTCATGAGTCTAAAGAATTTCAATAATCTGAGGCTACAGGCAAAGAACTTCTGAGAGAATGTAAGCTTGAACCATCATAGACCGAAAAGCTCCACAAACTATTCTGTACTTGACGAATCCAAGAGGACCCGGATAGAGCACAGACCTGGAGTGTTTCGTGTTTGATCTGATGGACTCTGCATCTCCCTCAGGACAAAGGGGCTTTGCAGGAAAGCAGAACCCAAACTGAATTCCAGATGGAAAGGAAACCCAAGTGTCACCCTGGGATGCCGATGGTCTGGTTTAGTCATTAAGAATGCCACAGCTAACAAAAAGCTTCAATCTGAGCCGTTAAGAATTTACTAGTTTTGTCTCTCAACCCCTACCGTGGGAGACCCCTGAACTTTTATTTTCCTTCGAGGCAGTCCTGGGTTTTCTTCTTTAACATTGTCCCTGATTTATGGTATGTCCACATTTCCCTGGATAGTACCATCTTTTGAGTTATACATCATCAGAGTGACTCATTCTGATGATGTATGGCCCCAATACATCATCAAAGCTCCTTGCTCTGCCGTTGCACTAATGATATGTTAGTGTAATACATCACCAGGCTGAGCTGCAGCGGTGATGGATGGCACTGAGGGTGATGGGAGCCCATGGAGAGGGAAGCTGAGGAGCAGGCTCTGGATATGAACAGGAGGAAAATCAGTCAATCCCAAGTCTACTTCCCTTCCTGGTACCAATGTCCATATTGAATTAGTACTGTGATATGCGTCCTGCAACATTAAAGAAACACAGAAGTATGCATTATCCCCAAAGGAGTGTGAGCTTGAAGCTCACTCACAGATCATAGGTGCTTTAGAGGTGATGTATGTATGGCCATAATTAAGAGGTAGGAGAAATCCATTGGCTTGAACTAGGGCAGTGAGGAGCAAAACAGAAGGTAGGCTCTGGATAAGGGCTTCTTCAGCAGGAGGGAAGTTGAGTGTTCATAGAAAAATGCAGGGATCAGAAGTCTACTACTTGGGTTCATAACTGTCCAGTTGATTTTCGATGGGAATTCTCCCATGGTTTCTCAGCTGCTTTTCTCTCAGACCACCTTTCTGTCTGATTACCCCTGCCCAGAGTTGTAAATGTTCACCTTAAAGGAAGTTTGAACTGTGAGCATTTGTTGATGGGCAGATCCACGTGCTACACTGAACTCATATGTCCTATTAAATAATTGGGACTCAGTTTCCTTGTCTGTAAATGGGGATAATAAAATAACCTACTTCACACAGATGTTCTGAGGACTATGGGAGTTAACAACTCTGAAGTACACAAACAGGTTATGAAACGAACACTCACAAATGTTAGCTATTACTAGAACAGCTTCTACTACATTGCTACTACTGTTGCTACTATTAATACCAACATCTCCAGCTCTCTTTAAAGCTGGACTTCCCAGTATCACTCTCCACCCTCCAGAGTGCTGTGTGTTCCATCTGTTGCTTGGAAGGTGCCAATGTACATGAGTATATTAAAACAGCTGAGAGATTCTGCAGTTAAGAAAACAAAATGCTACTTCTAATTCCAGTGTAAAATGGACTAGGTACTCTGGCAAATCCACCTGCTAAAATACACCCAGAACTGGGAAAATTACCGCAAATAATTGTTTATCGAGCTGAAATTCCTATTACATAAAATTAACCAGTTTACAATACAATTCAATGACAGTATATTTTCTTTCTTTTTTTTTTTTTTAATGTTTTTTCAACGTTTATTTATTTTTGGGACAGAGAGACACAGAGCATGAACGGGGGAGGGGCAGAGAGAGAGGGAGACACAGAATCGGAAACAGGCTCCAGGCCATCAGCCCAGAGCCTGACGCGGGGCTCGAACTCACGGACCGCGAGATCGTGACCTGGCTGAAGTCGGATGCTTAACCGACTGCGCCACCCAGGCGCCCCAGACAGTATATTTTCAATACAACCTCTATCTGGTTCCAAATTTTCATCATCCCAAAGAAAATCCTGTTCTTGTTAAGTATTCATTCCTCATTCTCCCCTCCCCCAACCCCTGGCAACCACCAATCTTCCTTCTGTCTGTCCCTGTGGATTTAACTATCCTGGATATTTCATATGAATTGAATCATAAGATCTTTTCTCTCTGGTTTCTGTCACTTAGCATAATGTTTTTAAGTTTCATCTATACTATAGCATATAGTTTCATTCATTCATGTTTTTGAGGTGTACCTACACATTTTGTTTTTGTTTATTCATTAGACTATTGATGGACATTTGGGTGGTTTCCACCTTTTAGTTATTGTGAATAGTGCTACTATGAACATTCAATACAAATATTGTTTATATGTATATTCATATTATCAATACAAATACAAGTATTTATTTGAGTACCTGTCTTTGATTCTTTGGGACATACACCTAGGAATAGTATTACTGGGTCATATGGTAATTCTGTTTCTGACTTTTTGAGAGCCACCAGTTCTCTGAATTAATGTTCACTGATGGAAATTGTCTAGAAATCTCTCTTTCATTTTCATTCTAGAAGGATGGTTTTTCTGGGTATACAACTCAGCATTTTATATCGATTACCCATCATCTTTTGGCTTCAATTATTGCTATTGTTTTCATCTCATATATTTTTTTAATGTCTGATTTTTCTCTGTTGCTATTTTTAAGACTTTTTGTTTTTAGTGTAATACAGTTTTATTATTATATTGTTATTATTCTTATTGTTATGTGCCTAAGTGTGAATTTCCTGCTACTTAATAGCATATATTCTTCTAGCATATATATATATTATTATATCTGTGAAGATAATAATATATATATTAAGATTAAATATATAATTAAACTAAATGTACAATTATAAAATATATAATTATTAAATTAAACATATAATGATTTTATTAGAGAAAAATACTTGATTAAAACAATAGTTATAGAAAAATCATTTGATAAAAATTGAACAACTATTAACAAAAAGGAAACAAAATAAAATAAACAAACAAAAAGTCTTAGGAATAGAAATGTCCTTCCTTAACTTTACAAAAGGTGTTTAACAAAAAAAGTTATATACATGGCATTCTAAATAGTGAAGTTAGAGTCATTTCCTAAAATGTGAGGAGTGGTGGAAATGATTCCCAATATCACTATTTCCATTAAATACTACAGTGGAGATCCTAGCTGATGCAATAGCAAAAAGGTATGAAGTAAAAGACATAAGAATGGAAATGAGGAAATAATATTGACAAGATGATATAATTGACTACATTGAAAAGACAAGGGAATCTGAAGATAAATTATAAAAATTAAGGAGAGACTTCCAAGGTGGCTAGATATAAGATCAATATAAAAAAATCAATTGCATTTCCTTTTAAGATAAATACACATTTAAAAGATGTAACTTAAATAAAAGTACACCATTCATAATAACAAAAGATAAATACCCAAGAATCACTTTAACAAAAGACTTTCAACTTCATGATGTAATTGAAAGACATTAAAGAAAATTAAATAAATGGAGAATATTCCATGTATATGAATTGAAAAACTTAAAATTCCAAAAATGTCAGTTCATCTAAATTGACTTGTAGATTTAATGCAATTCCAATAAAAATTCCAACTGAGGTTCTTAAAAGAATTTGATAAGCTTTCTAAAATGTATATGAAAGATACAAATAGCCAAGGCACTCCTTTAAAGATGAATGGGACGAGGAGATATTCCCTACCAGAGATTGGGGCTAATCTTAAAGCTAAATAATTAAGTTACTGTCACTATTAAGTAAAGACAAAATAAAGTGTCCTGACAGAATTCCATACATCAATGAATACTTGATATATGCCAGAGAGAACGCATCACATCACTGAGGAACTAGTAAATAATTGGTACAGGGACAGATGTCTTTACTAGAACAGAATGATGAAAAAAAATGAAATAAAATTTTATACTCACCTCATACCACACAATCAATTCTAGATAGTTAAATATAAATGTTAAACTATTAAAATTTGGAATGATATATAAGGGAATACCTTCATAAAATTGAGCTAGGAAATTATTTCTCAAAACTTAAAAAAAGCTGATGGGGAGAGGAGCCAAGATGGCGGAACAGCATGGAAGCTTTTTGTGTGTCTCGCGTCCATGAAATACAGCCAGACCAACACTAAACCATCCTACACACCTAGAAAACTGATTGGAGGATTAACACAACAATCTGCAGAACCTGAACCACAGAATTCAACAGGTACGGGGCGTGGAGAGGTGAACTTGGGGGGCGAGAAGGTGCAGGAAGGGAGGTGCTTTTGCGAGTGGAGAGAGGACAGAGACTGGGGGAGGGGGAGAATACGGGAAAAGCACCTCTCCCCAAAAGCAGCTGGAGAGAAAGTGGAAAATTGGAAACAGCCGCAGGGACTAAACTAAAAAGGGAGAAAGGAGAAAGGACAGGGTTTAAATTCCACTAAGACTGTAAACAAGGGGAGCGCAAAGGCTGCAACTCCATAGCAAGATACCTGGTGGTGCTCTGGTGGGAAGGGCGAGTCCCCAGGAGCAGAGTGGGGTCCGGGAGGTTCTCAGGCCACACGGGGAAAAGCAGTTCCACTGCTGGAAGGAAATTTGGTAGAGGCTTGAGGCAACCTGGGCCCAGCAGACCCCAGAGAACGGCTGCATTCGCTGGTGCTGGAACAAGGTCGTTAAGGGTGAAGCCTGGTGCCAGATGTGTGTTGTGATATTCCATAATCCCTGAAACGCTGCTGCTACACTGTCTCGTGAACATTTTCAGGGACGGGCTGGCACCTGGCCGCAGTCTCGGGGCACCGGCAACAACAGGGTCCAGCGGGCGTTCCTGGGTGCAGCCAATATTCGGCCATTGCTCATTTGGCCATTGCTCGGTGAGACCCTCCCACAGAGGGGCGGAACAGGTCAAAGCCACAGTCCTTCAGAAGTAAGGGGCCGGGGAAAACAGCCGCGTCTGAGACAAAACTTGGGAGAGAGGTACTACCTGGAGCCTGGTCACAGAGAGTGAAAAAGCAGCGAGTGGACGAGAGCTGAAGACAGAGGACGGGTGCACTATTGCTGATCCGGGATAGTGCCATGTTCACCCTCCCGCGCATGCGCATACGCACCTACGAGCCCTGCAACAATCCACCCCAGTAGGCTCGCAGCGCCATCTAGTGGAGAATGGAGCCATTACACTGAGCCCCACCCAACTGGGCCAACTTTGCTCTTCAAGAACACAAGTCTCACCGCAGGCTTCATTTATGGACTATAAAGAGCTACATAGACTGACTTCTAGGGGAAAACGAAGCAATTTCAGTCCTACTTTCATGTGTTAGCAGGTTCATCTACTCAATTTTCTTTCTTTTTTTTTCTTTTTTCTTTTTCTCTTTTACAATTCTTTTCTTTTTCTTGAATACAGAAAGAGAAAAAATTCATTATTATTTTCAATATTTATTAAAAATATCTTTCCTTAATTTTTATTACTATATTTTTTACTTTTGTGTAAATTTTTCATATTCTACTATACTTCCATCATTTTAGTTTAATCTACTTCAGTGTACTCACCTTTTCTAATTTTCAAACAATTTCCTTTTTTTATTTCTTTTTCTTTTTTCCTTTTTTGTTTCTTTTCTTTTTCTTGATTTTTACTTTCAATTTCTATTAAAAATATTTTTATTTAATTTTTATTACTATATTTTTGCTTTTGTGTAACTTTTTTCAAATTCTATTTTACTTCCATCATTTTATTTTAGTCTACTACAGTGTATTCACTTTTTCAAATTTTGAAACGATATCTTTTATCTTTTTTTTTCTTTTTTCTCTTTTTCGTTTCTTTTCTTTCTTCTTAAATACAGAAACTGAAAGTTCGTATTTATTTTTAATTTTTATTAAAAATCTTATTCTTTAATTTTTTTCTACTATATTCTTTACTTTTGTGTATACTTTTTCAAATTCTATTTTACCCCCATCATCTCATTTTAGTCTACTTCAGTGTATTCATTTTTTCAAATTCTAAAACAATTTCCTTTTTTATTTTTCTTCCACTCCCCCTTTTGTTTCTCTAATCTGTCAAACCACTTTCAACACCCAGACCAAAACACACCTAGGATCTAGCATCATCTATTCGATTTGTGGGTGTGTGTGTTTTTAATCTTTAATTTTAATATTTTCTTAATTTTATTGTTTTTATTTCAATTTTTCTACCTCATTTATTCCTTTTCTCCCTAAAATGATGAAATGAAGGAATTCACCACAAAAGAAAGAGCACAAAGAAATGACAGCCAGGGATTTAACCAACACAGATACAAGCAAGATGTCTGAAACAGAATTTAGAATCATGATAATAAGAATACTAGCTGGAGTAGAAAATAGATTAGAATCCCTTTCTGCAGAGATAAAAGAAGTAAAAAATAGCCAGAATGAAATTAAAAATGCTATAACCGAGCTGCAATCACAGATGGATGCAGCGGCGGCAAGGATGGACGAGGCAGAACAGAGAATCAGCGATATAGAAGACAAACTTATAGAGAATGATAAAGCAAAAAAAAAGAGGGAGATTAAGGCAAAAGACCACGATTTAAGAATTAGAGAAATCAGTGACTCATTAAAAAGGAACAACATCAGAATCATAGGGGTCCCAGAAGAGGAAGAGAGAGAAATGGGGTAGAAGGGTTATGTGAGTAAATCATAGCGGAAAACTTTCCTAACCTGGAGAAAGATACATCAACATCCAGGAAGCACAGAGGATTCCCATTAGAGTCAACAAAAACCAACCATCAAAAAGGCATATCATAGTCAAATTCACAAAATACTCTGGGAATGAGACAATCATGAAAGCAGCAAGAGAAAACAGTCCCTAACATACAAGGGAAGACAGATCAGGTTTGCAACAGACCTATCCACACAAACCTGGCAGGCCAGAAAGGAGTGGTGGGGTATATTCAATGTGCTGAATCAGAAAAATATGTAGCCAAGAATTCTTTATCCAGCAAGGCTGTCATTCAAAATAGAAGGAGAGATTAAAAGTTTCCCAGACAAACAAAAATTAAAGGAGTTTGTGACCACTAAACCAGCCCTGCAAGAAATTTTAAGGGGCACTCTCTGAGGGGAGAAAAGATGAAAATATAAAAAGAACAAATGAAGACCAAAAGCAACAAAGATTAGAAAGGACCAGAGAACACCACTGGAAACTCCAACTCTACAAGCATCATAATGGCAATAAATTCATGTCTTACAGTACTCACTCTAAATGTCAATGGACTCAATGCTCCAATCAAAAGACATAGGGTAATAGAATGGATAAGAAAACTAGATCCATCTATATGCTGTTTACAAGAGACCCATTTTAGACCTAAAGTCACCTTCAGATTGAAACTAAAGGGATGGAGAACCATCTATCATGCTAATGGTCAACAAAAGAAAGCTGGAGTAGCCATACTAATATCCGACAATCTAGACTTTAAAATAAAAACTGTATCAAGAGATGCAGAAGGGCTTTATATCATAATCAAGGGGCCTACCCACCAAGAAGACCTAACAATTGTAACATTTATGCACCAAATGTGAAAGCACCCAAATATATAAATCAATTAATCACAAACATAAAGAAACGCATCGATAGTAATACCATAATAGTAGGAGACTTCAACTCCCCACTCACAGCAATGGACAGATCATCTAATCAAAAAATCAACAAGGAAACAATGGCTTTGAATGACACATTGGGCCAGATGGACTTAACAGATATATTCAGAACATGTCATCCCAAAGCAATAGAATATACATTCTTCTCCAGTGCACATGGAACGTTCTCCAGCATAGACCACATACAGGGACACAAATCAGCCCTCAGTAAGTACAAAAAGGTCGAGATCATACCGTGCATATTTGCAGACCACAACGCAATGAAACTCGAAATCAGCCACAAGAAAAAATTTGGAAAGGTAACAAATACTTGGAGACTGAAGAACATCCTACTACAGAATGAATGAGCTAACCAAGAAGTTAAAGAGGAAATTAAAAAGTATATGGAAGTCAATGAAAATGATAACACCACAACCCAGAACATCTGGGATGAAGCAAAGATGGTCATAAGAGGAAAGTATATAGCAATCCAGGCCTTCCTAAAGAAGGAAGAAAGAGCTCAGATACACAACCTAACCTTATGCCTTAAAGAGCTGGAAAAGGAACAGCAAATAAAACCCCAAAACAGCAGAAGACAGGAAATAATAAAGATTAGAGCAGAAATTAATGCTATCGAAACCACACATGCACAAAAAAAACACACAAAAAAAACAGTAGAGCAGGTCAATGAAACCAGAAGCTGGTTCTTTGAAAGAATTACCAAAATTGATAAGCCACTAGCCAGTTTGATCAAAAAGAAAAAGGAAAGAACCCAAATAAATAAAATCAAGAATGAAAGAGGAGAGATCACAACCAACACAACAGAAATAAAAACAATAAGAGAATATTATGAGCAATTCTATGCCAATAAAATGGGCAATCTGGAAGAAATGGACAAATTCCTAGAAACATATACACTACCAAAACTAAAACAGGGAAGATATAGGAAATTTGAACAGACCTATAACCAGTGAGGACATCGAATTAGTAATCAAAAATCTGCCAAAAAAACAAGAGTCCAGGGCCAGATGGCTTTCCAGGGGAATTCTACCAAACATTTAAGGAAGAGTTAACACCTATTCTCTTGAAACTATTCCAAAAAACAGAATCATAGGGGTCCCAGAAGAGGAAGAGAGAGAAATGGGGTAGAAGGGTTATGTGAGTAAATCATAGCGGAAAACTTTCCTAACCTGGAGAAAGATACATCAACATCCAGGAAGCACAGAGGATTGGAAGGAAATGGAAGGAAATGGAAGGAAAGCTTCCAAACTCTTTCTATGAAGCCAGCATTGATTCCAAAACCAGACAGAGACCCCACTAAAAAAGAGAACTATAGATCAATTTCCCTGATGAACATGGATGCAAAAATCCTCAACAAAATATTAGCCAATCAGATCCAACAATACATTAAAAAAATTATTCACCAGGACCAAGTGCAATTTATACCTGAGATGCAGGGCTCGTTCAATATCTGCAAAACAATTAGCATGATTCATCACATCAATAAAAGAAAGGACAAGAACCATATGATCCTCTCAATAGATGCAGAGAAAGCATGTGACAAAATACAGCATCCTTTCTTCATAAAAACCCTCAAGAAAGTAGGGATAGAAGGATCATACCTAGAGAACATAAAACCCATATGTGAATGACCCAACGCTAATATCATCCTCAATGGGGAAAAACTGAAGCTTTCCCTTTAAGGTCAGCAACAAGACAGGGATGCCCACTCTCACCACTGTTATTCAACATAGTATTGGAAGTCTTAGCCTCTGCAATCAGACAACACAAAGAAATAAGAGGCATCCAAATCGGCCAGCAGGAGGTCAAACTTTCACTCTTCGCAGATGACATGATACTCTATATGGAAAACCCTAAAGATTCCACCAAAAAACTGCTAGAACTGATTCATGAATTCAGCAAAGTTGCTGAATAAAATCAATGCACATAAATCTGTTTCATTCCTATACACCAACAATGAAGCGACAGAAAGAGAAATCAAGGAATCGATCCCATTTACAGTTGCACAAAAAACCATAAAATATCTTGGAATAAATCTAACCAAAGAGGTGAAAAATCTATACACTGAAAACTATAGAAAACTTATGAGAGAAATGAAGAAGACACACAAAAAAATGGAAAAAGATTCCATGCTCCTGGATAGGAAGAACAAATATTGTTAAAATGTCGATACTACCCAAAGCAATCTACATATTCAATGCAATGCCTATCAAAATAACACCAGCATTCTTCACAGAGCTAGAACAAATAATCCTAAAATTTGTATGGCACCAGAAAAGACCCCGAATAGCCAAAGCAATCTTAAAAAAGAAAACCAAAGCAGGAGGCATCACAATCCCAGACTTCAAGCTATACTACAAAGCTGTAATCATCAAGACAGTATGGTACTGACCCAAGAACAGACACTCAGATCAATGGAACAGAATAGAGAACCCAGAAATGGACCCACAAACATATGGCCAACTAATCTTTGACAAAGCAGCAAAGAATATCCAATGGAATAAAGACAGTCTCTTCAGCAAGTGGTGCTGGGAAAACTGGACAGTGACATGCAGAAGAATGAACCTGGACCACTTTCTTACACCATACAGAAAAATAAACTCAAAATGGATGAAAGACCTCAATGTAAGACAGGAAGCCATCAAAATCCCCGAGAAGAAAGCAGGCAAAAACCTCTTTGATCTTGGCTGCAGCAACTTCTTACTCAACATGTCTCTGGAGGCAAGGGAAACAAAAGCAAAAATGAACTACTGGGACCTCATCAAAATAAAAATCTTCTGCACAGTGAGGCAAACAATCAGCAAAACTAAAAGGCAACCAACAGAATGGGAGAATATATTTGCAAATGACATATCAGGTAAAGGGTTAGTATCCAAAATCTATAAAGAACTTTTCAAAGTCAACCCCCAGAAAACAAATAATCCAGTGCAGAAATGGGCAAAAGACATGAATAGACACTTCTCCAAAGAGGACATCCAGATGGCCAACTGACACATGAAAAATGCTCAACGTCACTCATCATCAGGGAAATACAAATCAAAACCACCATGAGATACCACCTTACACCTGTCAGAATGGCTAACATTAGCAACTCAGGCAACAACAGATGTTGGCGATGATGCAGAGAAAGAGGATCTCTTTTGCGTTGTTGGTGGGAATGCAAGCTGGTGCAGCCACTCTGGAAAACAGTATGGAGGTTCCTCAAAAAACTAAAAATAGAACTATCCTATGGCCCAGCAATTGCACTACTAGGCATTTATCCATAGGATACAGGTGTGCTGTTTTGAAGAGACACATGCACCCCCATGCTTATAGCAGCACTATTAACAATAGGCAAAGTATGGAAAGAGCCCAAATGTCCATAGATGGATGAATGGATAAAGAAGATGTGGTATATATATACAATGGAGTATTACTTACTTGGCAATCAAAAAGAATGAAATCTTGCCATTTGCAACTATGTGAATGGAACTGGAGGGTATTATGCTAAGTGAAATTAGTCAGTCAGAGAAAGACAAAAATCATGTGACTTCACTCATAGGAGGACTTTAAGAGACAAAACAGATGAACATAAGGGAAGGGAAACAAAAATCATATAAAAACAGAGAGGGCGACAAAACAGAAGAGACTCATAAATATGGAGAACAAACAGAGGGTTACTGGAGAGGTTGTGGGAGGGGAGATGGGCTAAATGGGGAAGGGGCATTAAGGAATCTACTCCTGAAGTCATTGTTTCACTATATCCTAACTAATTTGGATGTAAATTTTAAAAAATAAAAAATTAAATTAAATTAAAAAAAAGATACTCAACATCACTAACAAGGTAATTCAAATCAAACCACATGAGATATCACTTCACATCTATTAAGGTGACTATTCCTAAACAAGTGAGTAAATTGCCAAAGATTTGGATAAATTAGGGAACTTTCATGGGTTTTTGGTGGAAATGTAATATGTTGCAGCCTCTATGGGGAATAATATGGTGGCTCCTCAAAAATATTAAAAATAGAATTACCGTATGATTCAGCACTCCCACTTCTGGATACATATCCAAAAAGTAAATCAAAGCAAATTGAAAAGATATTTGTATATGTATTTTCTAACAGCATTATTTGCAGTCATCAAAGTGTGGAAGCTACAAAATGTCTTGATAGATGAATGGATAAACAAAACGTGATATACACATAAAATGGAATATTATTCAGCCTTTAAAAGGAAGGAAGTTCTATGGAAACCAATTTGACAATAAATTTCATATGTTGAAAAAATAAATAAATAAAAGGAAGGAAGTTCTGACACAGGCCACAGTATGGATGAACCTGGAAGTCAGTATGGTAACCAAAATAAGTTAGTCAAGAAGACAAATACTGTATTGTTCCATTTATATGAGAAATATAGAGTAGTCGAATTCATATTAACGGATAGTAAAATGGTAGCTTCCAGGAGCTATAGGAAGGGGGAAATGGGGACATATTGTTTAATGGGTATAGAATTTAGTTTTGCAAGTTGAAAAATTTCGGGATATTTGTTGTACAACCAAGTATATACATATACTTGACACTACTGAACTGTGTTCTTTAAAATAGCAAATATTATGATATGTGTATTTTACCACAATTTTTAAAAATGGTTAAATGACTTAAAAAAGCATTTCACAGAAAAGTTATTATAATGGCAAATAAAAATATGAAACAAAGATCAAATTATCTAGTAATCAGAGATACGCAAATTACCACCAAAATGAGATACCATTTCGTATGTGCTAGGTTGCATAAATTGAGAAGTTTGACGGTACTAAGTGGTGATGGGATTGTGGAATACTGGGAACATTTATACATGACCACTCCCAAAGTATGTGGGCTTCTAAGTAAATCCATTTTTCAGGGACTTTGCCCATGTAAACAATTAGATCAACCAATATCAGCCGGTCACCACTATTCTGGGAGCTTAACCTCATACAATCCTGAGAAAGAAATACTGCCTCAGCCAGCAGAAGCAGTGTGCTGACCAGGCCAACGCTTGAAATAGAGACCCCACCTTGGGGTCCCAGGACAGCCCCATAGGTCTGAGTCTGGGAACTTCTTATGTATACGTGAGGCAGCTGTGTTAGGGTGAGGGGGGTTAGAGGGCAGGGAACACCCTAAGAGGTGAACTAAAACTTGGAATACCCTACCTACCCAGACTGCATTCTTCCTCCAAGCCAGTCTTAGGCACTGTAGGAGAACTTGGAAATTTTTCAGAAAGGCAGTCCAAAGCACAATCCCCTGTGAATCAAGACCAGGCAGAGACTTCTTGCCTACATATAAAGGCAGTACTATTCTTACACACTGCTGGGAGAGATTGCATCAGTATAATCACTTTGGAAAACAATTGGCTCTTGTCAAGTTAAACATGTACATTTCTTGTGACTTAGTTCTAGTCCTACACGTGTATACTAGACAATTCCTTGCATATTTATCCTAAGAGTCATTTATAAGTCTATTCATTCCACCATTGACATTCCATGATCTACCCATGTGTACAACAACATGGATGAATCTTAGACATATAATGATGAATGAAAAAATACGTCACTCAAAATTATGTATAGTATGATTTAATTTTTACAAAATTACCAAAACAAAGGTAAATGTCTAATACACACATGTATACACATATACAGGTATATATTTTCATGTATATACATATGTGGGGGGACAATTGAGGGAAGCAGGGAAGAATTCACAAGTAGATTCAAAGATATTGGCAATGTTTTTGTTTTTAAGTTGATTGGGGGAATACATGGCTATTTATTTTACCACTGAGTTTCATTACTTATATGTGCCATATATTCTTTGATGTATTAAATATCACACTTTTTCACATAATTTTTAAAGAGAAAATAAATAAACTTAAAATCCTTTAACCAAGGATTTCCTATACATGTTTCGGGACAGGACATTCTTTCTGGGAGACCTTCATTAACATACAGAACTAGTGCCCTTGGAATGTTTCAAGTGCCTGATTTGAGGGTAAACTGAGCTTATTAATGTGGTTTCCCAACAGAACAGGCTGGGATAACATGTGGTTTTATATCTCCTCATTTCAATGGCAATGCCACCCAGGAGGGGACATAGTCAGTCTTGTACCTTTTCAAAAACGGGAGAGGAGAATATCTGGGACTATGACAAATAATACAAGCTTGCTTGTCGTCAGTACTTCACTCCTTTGCTTTACTTTCCTTGTGTGTATAAATTGTTTTCTATTCAGAGGAACATTAGTTCACTCTAAAACAATAAGCACTTTTAGTGGCTGTCTGCCTAAATCCAATCCATCATGTCCTTGCCCAAAACCAATCTTGTCTCAAAATATAAACTGTGAGTGAGAAATTGTGTGTAAATTGCCACCACACCTTCATGGTGAGCAGCACTAGTGTTTGAAGACCCAGTGATGTCAACCTAATGCTGGATAAGGAGCTGTTTTGTCTCTTTGATCAAAATGTAACTTAAGAAACTAGTTACACACAATCATACTTCTACCCCACATGAGAGAAGAAGAGCTCCAGGGAATGTGGCAGTCATGTTCTCTTGGCTGAACAGACTCAGAATTTTGGTTCTTGGCCGAGTAACCAATGCTTACTCATTCCCAGTTCAAGTCAACAAATATTTATTGAGATTTATTGAGTGTTGGTTGCAATTCTTGGACTGTGTGGCTGAAAATGAAAAAGATGAATTTGAAATTAGCCCCATTCTCAAGGAAGTTAAATGAGAGACAATGTTGAAAAGGAAAGAGGCCCCAGTTCTCATCTCAGCTCTGCTGTTAACTTACTGGGTGGGCCCAGGCAACTCACTTGGTCTGGGGCTTTGTTTTCTCTTTCATAAATTAAAGTGTTGGGGTTGGATAATTTTGGAAGTTTCTTCCAAATGTAAGAATTGACATTTCTGTGAATCTGGTTGAGTAGATAAGATAATCAGAGAATTGTCTGATCACAAGCCATAAAGACCATCAAGTGATTCAGTCCCCAAGGTCTGCAAATGTGAAAACCAAGGCTCAGAAAAATGATGGGACTTGTTCAAGGTCACATAGCTACAATGTGAGAGAGTACAGAGTGGGGGGAGATGTCATTACTGGGGGTGTTTTGGATGCACTGAAATCATAGCTGAGGTTGAAATATAGTCTATAAGCTATGCCAGAAGACCAGTGGACTATTAGGGGATTGGTCTGACCCTCCTCCCTCAGGTATTTTTGCTATAGAAGGCGAGAGAAAACTGAGCCCATAGGTAAAAGAATTACATGATGAATTGTGTCCAAAGGACCATGTTTCCAGAGAGAGTTTGCTTTTAATATGATGAAAGATTCTAAAGAGACTTAGAACAGAGAACAGGTAGATACCAAAGCATTTACTGTCCCATTAACCATTGCCAGTGTGCCTGCCCCTCTTTTTGGCCTTAACAGTTCAAGAGCATTTATATTCTATTATTATCTCACTTTGATTCTGCTAATGTCCTCTCCTGATATTAACCTGAGTTAATAGAAGACTTTCCTTTCCATGATGAACCCTGCCTACAGTAATTTATGAATAGTAATCTTTGAACATGGAGCAAAGTGGGTTAGGTGAGCTCACCATAAGACACTTACAAAGCAATTCTGGAAGAAGGATTTATGGAGTTTTTCCCAAGATTTGTGTGCAGGGGACAGATAAAGAAAAAAGTTATCAAAGATTGGACTTGAAGCTGTATCTGCATTGGTAAGTATAAGATCCCAAGGATATTTCCAGAGATTTTAGAGCAGGCCAGGAATCTCTCCCAACGTATTGGGAGTTGGATCAGTTAGCTATCGCTGTGTAACAAAGAATCCCAAATTCAGTGACTTAAAACAATAATTATTTATTATTATAGGTTGCTATCTGTGGGTCAGCTGGTTTTTCCTGAAGACTAGGTTTGCTTCATTTCAACTGGACTTACTCATGTGTGTCAAGGTTGTCAGAAGGGCTTTGTTCTGAGCTGAGTTTAGTTGAAACACCTTGGTTGGGGCAATTCAAGATTCCTTATCCACTTCTTGGGATCAGCAGGCTGGCCCAAGAATGTCTTTCCAATGGTGATGTCAGAAGCTAAAGAGAACATACTGAATCACACAAGGTCTCTTAAGGCATAAACTTGTAACTTACAAAATCTCTTCATTACATTAATATAAGTAAGTCACAGAGCTGAGCCCATATTTAAGGAGTAGGGGCATAGACTTCACTTCTTTGGCATCAAGAACTCCAAAACCACATGATCAAAATGTGCATAAAGGAAAAGGTGAAGAATTTGAATCATTGGAATCTACCATGGGAACCTAGGAAAAGCAATGCTTTTCAAACATTTTTTTTTATTTTTATTTTTATTTTTAATGTTTATTTATTTTTGAGACAGAGAGAGACAGAGCATGAAGGGGGGAGGGGCAGAGAGAGAGGGAGACACAGAATCGGAAACAGGCTCCAGGCTCTGAGCCATCAGCCCAGAGCCTGACGCGGGGCTCGAACTCACGGACCGCAAGATCGTGACCTGAGCTGAAGTCGGCCGCTTAACCGACTGCGCCACCCAGGCGCCCCCAAACATTTTTTTTTAAAAAACCAATAGACATGTTGAGACTCAAATAAAAAAGAATGCAACCTCTCCCAAGATAAATCCATGATATGTAAAATGTATTTATGTCTCTGGGGTTATTAATTCTTCAAGGCTTCTCCATGACTCCAAATTAAAAATTCCTGGCTAAGAAGGTCTAGATGGCTGACTAAGGGGTGGCAGTATATATCTATACATAGAGGGAGAGAAGGACACCTGCCCACTAGTGAATCCAAGAGGGTTCTCCGAGTAGGAGATTTGTTAATTCATCAAGAGCAGAGATTTTTTATCATAGGATGAAAAGGCTTGAGATCAACAAGTATAAGATCCAGTGCCCAAGTGTATACAGAAGAAAGAGCTCTGTGTGGGTGGTGATTCTAGAATGCACCACACTGAAATCCTATCTTGGCAATATTGTCATTAAATACAATACTTTATGAATTCCAAGTTCATTGCTTCATTAGCATAGTGATAGGAAGTTGTATTTCACTTTTCAAAATAAGATTATTTGTCTCTTTTTAATGGCCTCCTGCTTCAGGATAGGACATAAGCTGTGAGAGGCAGTTGAGCCTGCAGACTAGGTGGCAGAGCTGGTTTTTAAGAAACATGATTCCTATAGGCAGAAGTCCCCCCCCCCCTCCACCAAACACCCACCAGTCAAGGAAAACGTGGGCAGGCTCTACCCACCTGCCAATAATGCTGCTGTGTGGAGTTGACAAAAGAAGCTTGAGCTATTCCAGTGAACTTGTGAGGATCCCTGGTGAATGAATATCTCCCCGTAAATGCACATTCATTGGTCTATTTTCAGAGATTTGACCTTCTGAGTAAAGTAAGTAGAATAACATCCATTTGATTTATTCATCTTTTCTTGGTTAATTAAGTCAAAATAGATGGATTATTTATGAACATGTCATTTTAAAAAGCAGGGAGCCTCAACAAACTGATTTAGAAAAGCAAAGTAGGAAAGACTAAGTTGACAACATTCAGTTGTTTACCATCTTACATCGAAACTGCCTTATCTACAAAGCCAGAATTCAAGGTAGGAAGGCTTGCTCCTTATAGTACTCATCACGTTTGCGTTCTTATTTTATGTCTGCATCCTTCTCTGGATCGTGAGCATGATGGAGGGTTGAATCTGAACCTGCTTTTATTCCTTGTTGTATTTCTAGAACATACCTCCATGTCCAGCACACAGTTGGTCCTTAGATTTGTCAAATGAACAAAAAGAATACTTCTAAAGCACTTGGAACAGTTCCTTCCATGCAGTAGGCATTTTATTGCATATTAGCTATTTAAACACTAATGAGCCTGTATTTATAACTAAGATCACCCTCCGTGGGTTTTGCTATATTTTCAGAATTCCTTGGGGAAGATAAGGAACTCGAAAATTGTGGTATTATAATAGTATAATTCTGAGTCAAAAAATTTATAATGAAGCAGAATTCAACGAAGGATTTGAAATGCAAAATTTGAAAGCTGTTTTCCCACAGAGGCTTTATATGATGAAAATATTTTTTAGGAACTTTTTTCTTTTTTTGACTCAGTGTTTAATCAGAAAATTTTAACATGTTCTATTTTACATAAAAAGTTGAGCTTATTATTAACAATAGGAATATTAATTGATAGTCACTGTGAACTATAATACCGTCTTGCCTTTGGGATGAACAATTAATTATCATCACTTTTTTGTTTTTATTTTAATTAAGCACTTATGCAGCACTTTACATATTTGATGTATTTTATAACCATTAATTACAGAATTAATGCACAAACATAAATTATACATGTTCAGAAAAAAAGAATCATCTTCAAATTACGAATAAAGGAGCCGTTAAGTTTGCGTAGCTTTTTGTCTTTGGGGAGAAAATTCT